>NC_059162.1:56460834-57085834 GCF_019923935.1 Bubalus bubalis
CTTAGGAGATCCCTTAAAAATGGGGAGTTGGGGGGGGGGGGGGCGGCGGGGGGAAGATGCTGCTGCTGAGCTCTAAGCAGTGTGAGGAAAAGATCAATTTGGTACTGAGCTAGAACACATCTCTCCAGGACAAATCTAAGGTTCTCAGGGTATCCTCTGGTTCACCAGCATTGGTTCCAGTTTTCAGTAATGAAAAAAGAAAGGAAAGGAGAATATGAACTCAATTAATTGATGTTTGGGGTTGGGCACACATCCTTCCTTTCTCCATTAAGCCACGAGAAAAACACCAAATGGGCATTGATATTTGTTCCCAAGAATAAGGAAAGAAATGGAAGTGATTCCCAGGAAGCCACTTGCCTAAACCTGTCCCGAGGGAATGCAAGTGGACCCATCTTCTTTTTAATTAGTCGTAATCAGAATGTTTTCTGAAGGCACATGGAAAGGAGATGAATCTGTACCATTCACTGCTTCTGAACAGCACTGTCAATTTTTCCCCTTTAAGCCACCCTCCTTACCACCGTTTTGCTCTCTATTTAATTACAATACTGTCAAAGCTCATGGCATTGCTTGGAAGGAGAATAAGAAAGCATTACACCCATGCTCCTGCTGGTTTTCCAACACTTCTAAAAAACCAGTTTATGAAATTAATGCTGCCCTCTTAATTTAAAAATAAAAGCCCTCTCCCTTCCTGTATCTATATACATATATTTTTAACTTGGCTGATTGAGGAGGCCAGTACTGCATTACTGGAAAACCAAATGTCACCTTATTCCATCATTTTACACTAATGATATCGCTGCGATAAACATAGCCATACTACTCAGCTCCGAATTGCACTGGGGTCTTTTGCAGTTTTAGACCCAGAGTGAGGGAATCACAATAGAGCTAAACTTAAAAAAAAAATACCTCATCTATTGATTAACCCACATAGAAGAAAGAGTAAAAATGTTCTAATCTCTATAAAGAAAAGGGTTTAGAGCAGAAATTTAAATAGAACGCAGTTTTTTAAAGTGAGCGGTATTCTAATATCAACTGTGTGGGCGTGGGTTTTTTTTTTTAATTACTGGATGTTGAAACAGAACACCTCCTAGAAGCATTCATGTGCATCAGTCTATCAAACCATTTACTCAAATTAAATGTGTAATCCTTCAAATGCCTCCTTTCAAATTAATGAGTTTAAGTAGCTTGAGTTCACCTGAAAAGATCCTGTAGGCACCTGACCTCCTGAATTCTTTCCATTAATTGCACTGAAACTTGTTGGAAAAGGCTGCTTACATGGGCATATGAATGTTCGTATACATTGCTTTAAAATGCAAGATTAGTATAATTCTATAGCCTCTTTTCCTAAATCTCTTTTGGGGATCAAGGGCAGTGATACAAATAACAACAAAAAACCCAAAATCTGAACATTCCTCAATTGAAAGCACTGCAAAATTTTACATCACAAACCACAGGCTAACACTGGAGTATTTCGAGCCTCCAAGTAACAGTACAAAAAGAGAAACATTACCATTAAGTTTTTTTTTTTCTTGTTTGGGTTCCTTTGCTACAAGAAATATGACAGTCTTTAAACTGATAGGTAACTAGCAGTTTTCACAAGGGGCACAAAGAATGAGTCAGTTTTCTACTCAAGAAAGTTTAAGGTGCTTATGTAAATATCATAATCAGCCATCACCATCCGCAAATCATTTCTCACTAACCACACAAAATTTTAAGTCAATCTTTTGTCTCCGAGTTCCTGTGTGGGCCCCTACCTTGCTTTAAGAAAGCAGCTTAACTCCCACTAGAAATGTTTGTTCTTAGTGGAGGGTCCAACTGGGGCTGACCACTTGAAACTCTGGTCCTGAGAGTGCGCAACCTTGGCACACCTAGCGGCCCAGTCCCACCAGATGTGCAGTTTTCAGTTAGTGTGGCCTTCACGATTAATCTGCCATTAAAAATTGGAGGACTAACACATGCTTCTTTAACCCTTAAATTTCAACCAGCCAGGTTTTTGAGGTGTATTCTCAGAGGTGCCCTGTTTCTTTCCTTAAAATCCTTGGTAATCTTTGGCGTTGCTACTGCTCTGCCCGCCAATGTTGGGGAAAAGGCAGCCAAGTCTTACCTAATGTAGTCATTTCTGCAAAGGATCATGCCGCTCTTGGTGTAACAGGACGTGCCGATGTCGCCCAGCTGCGCCTGGCAGCAGGAGCACTTGAGGCACCGGCTATGCCAGTAGCTGTCCATGGCATACAGCAGAAAGCGGTCCGCAATCTTGCCCCCGCAGCCTGCGCACCGCTTCCAGGAGAGGGAGCCGGCCGTCACTGGGGGCGGCTGGGAGCTGCTGCCCGGATTCACCATGGTCTGCAGAGGGCGGGAAGCAGACAGGGAGAGAGAGACAAAACAGGGGCAATGCAAAAGTTAGTAATCTCCGCGCTAGAGAGCGAACCCGTTCCCCCCCAGAGCTGCTGGAAGGAAGCAGCAGAGCAAGGGCGGGAAGGAGGAAGACGGAGAGAGGGAAGGAGGGAGTCTTGCCGGCAGCAGCCGCCTGTTTACTTTTCTCAAGCTTTGTTCTGG
The DNA here is from genome assembly GCF_019923935.1 of Bubalus bubalis. Lineage (NCBI taxonomy): Eukaryota > Metazoa > Chordata > Mammalia > Artiodactyla > Bovidae > Bubalus > Bubalus bubalis. Next base: position 56,463,391 of record NC_059162.1, read on the forward strand.
GGCCACGAGCTCCTCTCAACTTTCCAGCGCTCGCCGCCGCTGACAATTTCAGCTCGGGTACTGTCAAAACTCCGAGAGCCAGGCTCCGCGGCGCGCTCCACCCCTCGCGGCGCCTCCTCCCGGCCCCCGCCTCCGCCCACCGCCCCCTCCGCCCACCGCCCCCTCCTCCCTCCTTCGCAGCCCGCCTCCAGCAAATGAGGGTCAAACCCACCCACCGCCGCGCCCGGCCCCTCCCCAGGCCCCGCAGAGCCTAGAGCGCTCGCCGAGGGGAGTGGGGAGGCGGCGGCCCCCGCCGGAGCCACGTTCCCTCCCGAGCTCTGCCCCGGGAAGTGCAGCTGCAGTTCACAAGTTGGAAATAGTTCGGCTTTCTGAAAGGGAAGGAGGGGAGGAACCAGCAGAGGGGAGATGGAGACCATGATGGTGGGAGGGAAGGCGAGGAGACGGTGTGTGTGTTTGCGGGGGGGGGGGGGGCGGGGGTGTAAAGTTGCGAAACTGGTTTTTCGTATTTTAAACAGCACCTTTCACATGCCATTGTGGTGACCGCCATCTCCCATTATTGTTCCAAATCTCATTTCATTTTGAAGATCAATCAGTGTTTTCTCTGGGTTTTCAGGACACAGGCAAGAATAATAGATCATTGAACTTTAGGATGCCTGTTAACTTCCTATACAAACACTCTCCACTTTGGTCTCACTAATCTGCCCTTGATCAGCAATTTAAATGCTAAAGCTTTGTTCCTCCAAAGGGGCGGGGGGAGCCAGGGGTACGTTACAGATAATATGCGAGAAGGAACTGTTAAAGGATGCACAAGTTATCTCCGAGCCAGTCCTGCCGTCACCAAAAACTGCTTTTAAAAATCCCCCACTCTTTCTAATTAATGTCACGAGAGAAGCAACTGGGGTATAATATAGGAATCAATTTATAAAGCTTAGCCTAAACCGATTAATTTGTTGCCTCCAATCCTGGGTCCAATAAAGTCCTCGTGTTCCTCCAGTCACTTATTCTATAAAAAGATCAAGTTATTTACTGCCAATTAAGCAGCCTGTTTTGTCTTTGTCCTCTGTAAGCCGAGAGTGTGGGCTCCCCTCGAGGCTCCCGGCTATCTGCTCAAGACGTTCAGCTGATACCTCAGAAGGGAGAGGGCGAACTTTGCCTGTCCCCAGCCCAACTTGGCTACTGCAGGAGGGAAAAAAAATAAATAAATGAGGGGAAGGGAACGAAACAAGGACTCGGGTTCCTTAAATAGGCCGATTTTAAACACATTTCCTCCGAAAGAGTCCCGGAACGTGTGTCCAGTGACCGCACAATAAACCAGAATAAGAACTGCACCAATTAAGCTGTAACAAAACCCTGAGACTTTGGAAACAGGACCACTCTAAAACCCATTAGCATTGCATTTATCCGAATGCATCATACCTTTATGTAAATTGATTTATCTGATGCATTTACTCGAGGAATTGCTTTTTGTTACAATTTGCCCTAACCCAAATGAATCTGCATTTCCTGCCCTAGGTCTTTAAACACCCCCCCCCCCCCCCCGTTTTAATCGCTCCAAATTCCTTTTTAAAAGAGGAGAGGGAGGGAGGAGATTCCAAGCTCTTCCCCGCCCCCATCTTTGGTGAGAGGTAAATATATATGTATTTTTTTTAAAGGAAACACTACACTGAGAAAAGCATCCAGTAACCCCATTAGCTAAAGCTCTTAAGGACAAGCAATACCTTAATGCTGATTAAATCTAAAAGAGATGAATCAAGAGGACTGACCAGAAACTGACTCCCCTGATAACTAAGGACGGGCCCTCATCAAGTTTCATTTAGAGTTGGGGAAAAAAAAAGAAAGAAAGCTTTTAAGTTAAATAGGCTTATACTCTAGTAATTACATAGCCAAGCAATTTAGGTCCTGGGATAGTCAGTGAAATAGAAAGCAGAACTGGCAGCTAGAGGCAAAATCTGCCCCCCTTTAACAACGTCTCTGGTGTTTTTTAATGGAGACCAAGGGAGGGACAAACGTAGCGCTGGCAATTTGTAGTACAAAAATGGATGCTTAATTCATGTCTTGATTTTAATTAGGTGATTCACCGGATTTCTTCTGGATTGGAACAAAAGACTTATAAGCCAAGAGGAATTTTTTAAAAGAACCAGCAATACCCAATCTTGCTCACTTAGATCCTTTCTGCCACTGTTTCAAAAATAGTGTGTGCGGGGGGGGGGGGGGGGGGGGGAGGGTGGAGTGGAGGGTCGTGACTATTTCCCCCACACTACTTCTCAGACTTAAACCCTTATAGCACCTCCAGCCTTTCCCTTCGGAACTGAAAATATACCCACCTTCCCTCCAAGGTCTCCAACAGCCCCATCTCCAAGAAGAACCCTTTTGTAAGCAGGAACCGCTACAAAGCTGGCGGCCCGGGGCTGTCCTCCGTGCTAGCTCGCAGGCCGGCCTCGGTAGTTTCAGACTCGCGCATTATCTAAGCCGACGTATTGTTTACTTGCAATTTGGGACGGTCAAGGGAAGGAAGCCAAAGAAAACAGCCCCGGCCCAAATCGGCCCTCTCCTCTTTCTCCCCCCTCCCTGCCCGCGGCTCCCCAGCCGTCCCCTTACCTGCTTTTCCCCTATATTGCAATACTGCGAGAGGCGACGGCGGCGAAATGCGAGCGAAGCCGCTCGGCTTCCAAGGAAGGGGCGCCTCGGCTGGCGGAGCTGGAGGGAGGGGGGATGTTCTCGCAGAAGCAGGAAAGGGGAGGAGGGGGCTAAGGGCCGCTTTTTTTTTTTTTTTTTAACGCGCAGCTCTGAGGCTAGGTTGGGGGGCCCCGCGTAAGTGGCGGGCGGCGGGGAGCAGAAGTGTCAGTCTCGGTCCTCGCCGTTCTCCTCCGCCTCCGGCTCCGCGCGAGCAGCTGCAGGAGCCCTCGGCCCGCGCAGCGCGGCGCAGCGGCAGCAACTGCTGCAATCGCTGCTGCAAGTTTGGCAATGTGGCTTCACTTTGTATATTCCCCCGCCCGGCGGCCCCCGCCCCGCCCGCGCTCCTCCTCCTCCACCTCCGCCTGCCTCCCTCCCGCGCGCCCGCCCGCTCGCTCGGGGCTGCTGGCGGCGGCAGCGGCTCGGCCGAGCTTCCTGCACCTCCAGCCGGGGAGCGGCCGCAGACACAACAGCCCCGGGAGCGGTGGCGGCGGCGGCCGGGGGGCGAGTGCTCCCGGGAGGCGAGGAGCTGTGGCCGGCGGGGCCCGGCGCGCCGGAGCCTGCGCCGCTGCCGGGGCTGCTGCTGCCCGGCTCGGAGGCGGCGGCGGCGGCGGCGGCGCTGGCCTCTAGCCGGCTCGCTCGCTCCCTCCGCGGCTCTTACACATGTGTTACTGACAGAGCAAAATCCCAACTACTCCCCGGCTCTGCCGCCGACGTCAGCGACCCTCAGCCACTGGGCGGCCGGATTGTTCAGGCGGAATAATAAAACCTGCCAATCCGGGCAAGGACAAAGGGATGACTGAAACGAGACTCCGGGGGCGGGGGAGAGAGCCAGGCGGAGGAGCGGGCCGAGGCTGGAGCGGGGAAGGGCCGGTATCAGGTGGGGAGAAGTCACCCGGGCGCGGCAAACCCCCCCGGGGCGGTCCCGCGCGGCCCGGGAGGGCGAGTCGAGGCACCGGGGACCCACTTGCCCTCCGTGCCCGCGAGGTATCCCCGGGACCCGCCCCACTAGTCCCTCGGGGACAGCCAGTCCCTCGCGCCGAGAAGAGCCCTTTAGGAAACTTACTTCACATCTGCCTTGAAAATGGGTCTCTGTTGGGGTAGGAAGGCTTTCAAGAGATCTCTGAGCTGTGGAGATCTGTGCTGTGTTTTTTGAGGTGTTTTTGTTTTTTAAATTCACCATGTTAGAGATTTATGAACCTTAGTGGAAGTTTAATTCACAAGGTAGAAACAGTCAGGAACTCAGTAGTTCCAAAACACTGCCTGCTTACTTCCTCTTCTTCCCATCAATCCATGTATAAACTAAGGGCCCATTAGGCATTTCATAGGTATTTATCAACGTTGGTAAAAAGATCACAGTCTACTTTCAAAGTTCAGGAAAACTTTAGGGAAAAAACCCTTGCCCCTTGTATCCACCCCACTGTAGAGAATGAGACGCCAAATTTCTCTTAGCCCTCAGAGTGATGGAAGTTATCGCAGTATTAGAAATCCCACAGCCTCTGGAGAGAAGAAAAGTTATTTCTAGTGTAAATCAAGTTTTGAGGAACGCTTTAAGGGTGGTAGTCTGAGTGTCTCATTCAGTTCAGCCTAGATGCTTAAATACCTAGTCCTTCAACTTTTATCTGCTCTGCTAAATAGGTTTAATAAATCTCCGATCTGAGGCTAATATTAGGTCTGATTATTATTAGTAAGTTCCAGAGAGATTTTTCTGGTGGAAATTATCATGAAAGTGCAAAGCCCTTCTGCTAAGTATCATTAAGTAAAACCAGTCTTGTGGGACAAGTTTTCATATTGTATTACATACAGCACTGCTAGATTGAGAAAAGGGACCTGCAGAAGAATCTAGCTACAGACAATGCAGATGTTCAACATCTATGGTTTTAGCGTCTGTTTGGGAGGACTTCTGTCTTTCAAACCATCAAAACTAAGTCTGCAAAAGAAACTATAGTCGTTGCCTACAACATCAAGCAGAGGACATTTTTAAATATCAGTTAGAACACGCCTCTCTTTATATGTCTAGCACCTTGAAATGAAATGGCTTGCTTGTATTGATTGGAACTTAAAATTTCATTTTTATGGTCAAATCACTTTGTGCATGTATGAAAAATATTTTTTTAATCTTTAAAACTATAATAATAATTAAAATGTTCTGGATAGAAAACAGCTGCAGATGGGTGTGATTAAAGAAGGCCAACTTAAAAAAATGTAATGTTCCTTGAAGGTTGGTAAAAAAAACTCAATTAAACCAAATGATGAAAGGAACCCAGTAAACAATAATACATTTTAATCCCCTAGTTCAGCTTCAATTTGTTAATAATTTATAATAATCAAAATGAGATGACACAAGATCTTAGTGGGCTGCAATTAAGTTCTGATTTGACCTGTGGAAGTAAATTTCCTGCTCTGGCCCTTCAGTTTCTCATCCACAAATGAAGGAATCAAGCCAAATCATCTTTATCTTTCCTCTTTTTAAAAAAACATTATTTTCTATAGAACATTTAATACATAGGTCTGGAAGGAATTGTGGTGCTTTATTTCCCAAAGTATGTACACTAAAATGAAATCTTTATTTTAAAATGAAATGTTAGAAAACTAATCAAACATTAGATATCACGAAGTTATTGTCCAAAGGATCATAGTTTCTATGGAAGGAAAGGAAGAGAAAAGGATGGATAAAACTTTGAATACAGATCTCTAGGCTTGGAGGGGCCTAGGAGATGGTGTTTTGGCTCTGATTGTGAATGGAGTGAAGACTTTACACATGTCCCTGCAGATTGGAGTTGGTGAGAGGATGTTACCAAAGACCTTTATTTCCTAATATTGTGGTTATAGAAATACAAAAGCGATGATGGCTAACAGTCTCTATTTAGAGGGGTAGGAAGTAAATACATTCCCTGTAATCAAAAACCAGGTGTACTTTAACCAGAGCGCCACCTCTGGGTAGTCTTTATTTCTGCATTCCTTGCATTTAGCAGTCCTTTCTCATCTGAATAGTATCAGTAGTAGGATTTTGGTCTGCAAGAGCCTGCTATTAATAGAATGGGGTAGCAATGTTAATCTTTTATTTTCACTGATGCTAAATTTACAAAAACTGTGTAAATACGTGTTCATTACAGGTAAGGCAGTTCTTTATTCAAGTGTTCTTCAAACTGATATAGAACAGTGCTCAAAATAATCCTGCTACTGCTGCTGCTAAGTTGCTTCAGTCATGTCCAACTGTGTGCGACCCCATAGATGGCAGCCCACCAGGCCCCTCCGTCCATGGAATTTTCAAGCAAGAGTACTGTAGTATATAGTAAAATTGCCTGAATTCAAAATAATAATGTTATAGTATACCCAGCAGTTCAAGAAACCTCTTTTGATGTCATAGACTCATTTAGCTACTCACCATAAATGACAAATAAGAATACAGTGCTTTGGAAAAGAAAGAGAAACTCAAATTATTTCTTTTCTTACATTCTAATTAAATGTATTGATCTTAGATCAAGCCCACATTCTCCCCACTCACCCCAAAATGCTTTGTCCATACCTTCCCTTCTTGTCCTCTAAGTCTTCCAATCATAATCATTCTTCTGTTCTCCAGGTGATGGTTCTCTGAGAATATCCTGTAGACACCCAGAGGTTCCACACAGACCCACGTCACCATCTGTGCCCCCAGAAAGGCCAGATTATTTGATGCTGATACGGCAACTTCCACATCAAAATGCCCTAGCTCTTGCTCAAGAATAAACAAACATTTAAACCTTTTAAAGGCAATGTAAAATTGTTTTTGAAGGCAGTCTTTTTAGAAAGCCCCGCCTTTTTTTTTAATCTGCCTACCTTTATTGCTCTCATCATAGAGATCCCTTGAAATCAAAAGATTCAGTCAAAGTGAATCTGAAAAGCTTGAGTCTGGGACGATTTTAAAGTATAAAAGGTGTGGCGAGAAGAAGAGGCAATGATAGTTACCGACAGATGTCATGAGGAAGACAGAAGGCAAATGGCATGTAGGTGGCTGCCAGTTTTCATGGTGGTGGTGTTGGCTAGGGAGTGGGAAGGTATTGCACAGTAGTAGAGACAGAGAGACTGCAGCATTTCAGAATAGGGATTCCTCTACATTGTGACACAAATGAATTTATCTATGAAACAGAAACAGGCTCACAGACATAGAGAACAGTGCTGTGGTTGCCAAGAAAGAGAGGGTGGGGGGTTTGAAATTAGCAGATGCAAACTATTCCAGTTGAGCTACTTCAAATCCTGAAAGAGGATGCTGTGAAAGTCCTGCACTCAATATGCCAGCAAATTTGGAAAACTCAACAGTGGCCACAGGACTGGAAAAGGTCAGTTTTATTCCAATCCCAAAGAAAGGCAATGCCAAAGAATACTCAAAGTACCACACAATTGCACTCATCTCACATGCTAGCAAAGTAATGCTCAAAATTCTCCAAGCCAGGCTTCAACAGTATGTGAACCGTGAACTTCCAGATGTTCAAACTGGATTTTAGGAAAGGCAGAAGAACCAGAGATCAGATTGCCAACATCTGTTGGATCATCAAAAAAGCAAGAGAGTTCCAGAAAAACATCTATTTCTGCTTTATTGACTATGCCAAAGCCTTTGACTGTGTGGATCACAACAAACCGTGGAAAATTCTTCTGGAGATGGGAATACCAGACCACCTGACCCGCTTCATGAAAAATCTGTATGCAGGTCAAGAAGAAACAGTTAGAACTGGACATGGAACAACAGACTGGTTCCAAATCAGGAAAGGAGTACATCAAGGCTGTATATTGTCACCCTGCTTATTTAACTTATATGCAGAGTACATCATGCAAAACGCCGGGATGGATGAAGCACAAGCTGGAACCAAGATTGCTGGGAGAAATATCAATAACCTCATACGCAGATGACACCACCTTTATGGCAGAAAGCAAAGAAGAACTAAGGAGCCTCTTAATGCAAGTGAAAGAGGAGATTGAAAAAGTTGGCTTAAAACTCAACATTAAGAAAACTAACATCATAGCATCTGGTCCCATCACTTCATGGCAAATAGATGGGGAAACAATGGAAATAGTGAGAGACTTTATTTTAGGGGCTCCAAAATCACTGGAGATGGTGATTACAGCCATGAAATTAAAAGATACTTGCTCCTTGGAAGACACACTATGACCAACCTCAGTTCAGTTCAGTTGCTCAATTGTCTCCGACTCTTTGCGACCCCATGGACTGCAGCACGCCAGGCTTCCCTGTCCCATCACCAACTCCCGGAGCTTACTCAAACTCATGTCCATCAAGTCAGTGATGCCATCCAAACATCTCATCCTCTGTTGTCCCCTTCTTCTCCTGCCTTCAACCAACCTAGACAGCATATTAAAAAGCAGAGACATTACTTTGCCAACAAAGGTCCACCTAGTCAAAGCTATGATTTTTCCAGTAGTCATGTATGGATGTGAGATTTGGACTATAAAGAAAGCTGAGCACCAAAGAACTGATGCTTTTGAACTGTGGTGTTGGAGAAGACTTGAGAGTCCCTTGGACTGCAAGGAGATCCAGCCTGTCAATCCTAATGGGAATCAGTCCTGAATATTAATTGGAAGGACTGATGCTGAAGCTGAAGTTCCAATATGTAGGCCACTTGACGCAAAGAACTGACTCATTGGAAAAGACCCTGATGCTGGGAAAGACTGAAGGCAGGAGGAGAAGGGGACGACAGAGGATGAGATGGCTGGATGGCATCACCGACTCAATGGGCCTGAGTTTGAATGAACTCCGGGAGTTGGTGATGGACAGGGAAGCCTGGCGTACAGCAGTCCATGGCGTCACAAAGAGTCAGACATGACTGAGCGACTGAACTGAACTGAAATTATATTATGTATGGAATGGACAAACAAGAAGCTTCTATTGTATAGCATGGGGAACTATATTCAATAGTGTGTGACAAACCATTATGGAAATGACTATGAGAAAGAATGTGTATGTATATGTATAATTGAATCACTTTGCTATACTACAGAAGTTAACACAACATTGTGAATCAACTAAATGTCAATAAAATAACCTTTTTAAAGAGAATAGGGATTCATAATGAATTCATCTAAAAGACTATACTTCAAAGAATTATATCTTGGTTTTAAATACTTTAAATTTACCGTTTTTTTGTATTTCTCAAAATCACTTAAAAATATCTCACTAAATGTTTCATGTGATAAAGTTGTTGCTGTTTTAAAGTCTTTTCTTTTTTAAGCAATCCATATGTCTCTAATTTGGTAAATATGCCACCAAATTTATGTTAATCAGTATTTAGGAAGTTGTCATAACCTCACTTTTATAGGGTAACTTAAAAGCATAGTGAAAAAGTTAATTTTATTGAAATAAAACAATTGGAAGATCACTGAGGAAAAGGAAACAACATGAATACTATTGTGACTAGAAATATAATTTATGATATAGATTTTGCTTTTAATTATTCTACTTGATTAGAACATTTAAAACTCCTTGAAACCATGGGAAAGATGGGGAAGGTGATGGGAAAAAAGAAGATACGACTGTGACACATTGTTTTGCCTGACATAACAAGGCCACTTGTATTATAGTGGCAAGAAATGACTCATTTTCTTCATACATGCTTATCAGGGTAGGAACAGGACTTACAAATCTCCCACTTCTGCCCTAGAACCACCATCAGCAAACCTTGAAGTATATTTCATAGTGGTGATATTACAAGAAAGATTATTGGCCTACTCCTGCTAGCTTTCGGGACTGAATTCTGTCAATAATATTCAACTACCAGTGATATTCTGCATATATCACTGCAAATTAATTATCAGACTATGTATGTGAGTATGTTATATGTCCATTAGGGTCTTCAATTGGTCTACTGCACCCACAGGCAGTGCTTATTAAAGTTGAGTTAGATCTTACTGCAGATAAATTTAATTTTGTAATAGTTACAAAAGAGGATATGTAGATGGCTGGGTGATTTGTATATATATGTGAGGTAATTATTACTAACAATATATATTTAAATTATAAATCCACTAGAAAATAGCAATTCTATTTAACATTACTGTTCCTCTCTAAGACGATGGAAATAAGCATTTATTGATAGAGAAACTAAAGCGTTAAAACATAATTCATTCCCCCTATGTTCCCATTAACTGTTCTTGGTACAAGAAAGGCTAGTAGTTCAGAAATTTCATATATACCAATCCACAACTTCCTTAGTTACTGTCACTTTTAATTATAGTATTGAAATAATTAAGCTTTCTCTCTATGTGGATTTGTAATAAAATGTAATATTTTAAAGTGTTATACTGGTCTCTATTTGCTCACTAAAAAAATTGATGAAAATATGATATTTATTCATCTAATTATAATGAATGACCCTGGTGGAAATAGGGGAGTTCAATCCATACCTGTCCGTAGACTTGAAAAACACATATTTCTACTCTATACAGTGCCATAAATTTTTTAGAATAAAAAGAACAACCAGGTATGGATTTTTTTTAAATAATAAAATTGGATAACTCAATTGACTAAAATGTGTTCCCTCCACGCAGAGGTACACATTATAACGTCATCATTTATATTTCTCAACATAAATCAAATTTCATAATAAAATTGTTTTTGATGAATCACCACTTCTAGCTTCAAAACATTCTGACAGAGAAAGCAAATTTGTCGATTTCTCTGTATGATAAGAAATCACTGAAAATATATTTAAGACTTTTAGTCTAAGATGATCTTTTGCAGGGGCGGGGAGAGTTTCTTTTAAAAGGAAAATATTCAAGCCTTTTAAAATTTGGGAAAACAACTCAAGAATAAAATAGTCTTTCTTTCCAGCATTTTTTCAGAGCCATCTGTTGTGCTCTCTGACAGTAAGGCCAGGAGAAGTCATTACAGAACAATACTCTGGAAACAGTTGGCTTCAAAGAAAGAATGAAAACTTAAACAACACTACCTTTGTACATGTTTGTTCTAATTAGTGGGTTAAAACATCCAAGCATTGTACCCAGATGTCGCTCTCTGTCCTGTTTTTATCGCTTTTCTCCACTGAGATAACATTTAGCACTGCATTGAAATTTCTACTTACTGTTTGTGTCCAGTAGTAAATCCTGGCACATTATTAGAATATCTGCCTGTTATCAGCTCAGTCAGGGAATGAATTATTGACTATAACTCATTGCTAGGAAGACTACATATGACACTCCAGTGAAGTTTTGATAATTTCTAGAAGTCATGGTAATTTATGGAAGGGGGTTTTGATTGATCTCCCACTACCTATTTCGCACCTATCAGTAAATAGGACATATATTGATGGTCTACTTGAACTACATTAACAATATGAGGAATTCACAACTTAAGCATTTTTTTTTACTACAATTTCTACTAAAACAGTAACTCAGTTTCTATGAATATTCTTTTGTGTGGTTTACCCATGGAGTAGGGAAGCACGGATCTAGACTGTTGAATACGTAATATCACTATTGTAATAATTATTTAGAAATATCCCTCATTAGCAGTTGTATCAGCCTCTGCCTTTTGGAAAGAAACCTTGAGACTGTTGGAACAGATGAGAATGAAACAGAATATATACTGAAGGATTTTAAAGAATATCTTCAAGTGTTACAATACAGCTCATAGAATAAAGGATAATTTTTTAATTAACAGTAGGCAACTTATTATTTTTAAAAATATTTGTAATATGTTTTATGTAAAATTACAGATACCAATTAATATGATATGACTGTCCCCATAAAGTCTATTTGTCAGAACACTAATAATCACTAACAATCACAACTTTTCTTAATATTTATTTACTTGGCTGCACTGGGGCATGTGGGATCTTAGTTCCAGAACCAGAGATCAAATCTGTGTCCCCTGCATTGCAAGGTGACCACCAGGGAAGTCCCACAACTTTCTTTTAATATAGGTTTATTTTCATCCTGTTTTATTTTTGCTACATTCTCCAAATTCAGTTATTTCTCAGAGTAAACTCTACTAGACAAATGTTTCCTTTATTTCTTTCCTGAGTTTCCATCATTGCAATTTCATTATTGCTTTATTTACTACAATTGCTTCCTATAAAAATGACCAGTATTTTCAACTTCTACAATATACCATATAATACAGCAAACAATATAAATAATAATTAATGGCTATTTCCAAAGTGACATTGAAAGCATATCTAGATTTCTAGAAATTTCAACTTACACCAAATTGTATTTAGTAATCTGATACAAAAATAATGGTGTCTCTTTTGCCAGCACAGACAAGATTGGGGGTGGGTAACTTGACTGACTACTTGGCTTAAAGAAAATAATTCTTTCTTCATTTTATCTTAATTTAGTAGCTTCTAGCAGTCATCTAAACAATCTTAAAATTAAAAGATAATGTTAATGGGAGAGACTGTTGTCATAGGATAATGGTTTCCTGCTGCTAGATTAATGCAGTGGCAATAATACTAGAGCATTTATTGAAAATAAAGGGAAAGACAAAGCCAGAAGATTTATTTTTAAAGCAGGTGTCATGGATCCTATGACACTGTTGCATTATAATTACTTTGTTTCAATGTTGCCAAATGGTTGAGGGAAAAGGATCCCTTTTCCTGAAGGATATGGGGGTGACAGAATGATACTGGCTGGTACCCCCATGACTGGAGAGTGCATTCTTTCTAACTAGAGCAGCAGATTTGTTGTGATTCTTCTAATCAGATGGTCCCTTCTAAAGGCTGTGCCATTTAAAGAAACAAACACCAAAAATGCACAAATTAAGTGTCATTAACAACAACAGCAAAAAAAGTAGGCATCTACTTAACATTGTTATCAATCATTCTGGAAGTATTAATAGGCCTTCCCACATTGGTACCCCAAATACCTTGCTCTCCCATAAGCCATAGGGATGGCCTATACGACAAAAACTCTGTCCATGGATTTATCTTCTTTGAATACATATGATAACATTGGACTGAGTAACAGACTTCTCCAGGTGGCATCCTCACAGGTATGCTGTGCTAGTCAGAATTGAAAGATGGTCCCCAAGATTCCCAGCCCCTGGTATACACAGCCTGTATAATACCATCTCCTTGAGTGAGGGTGGGCCTGACTTAATAAGGTGAGCCCTTTCAAAAGAAGGTCTAAAGGTCAGAGATGAAAGAAGTCAAAAAGATTCAAAGCTGAAAAAGACGTTCTCCCACTAGTCTGGAAGGAGCAAATTGCCATATGAGAGACATGATAGAGGGGGCACATGGTAGGGACCTAAGGGTCACCTCTAGAACCTGAGAAGGGTTCCTGGTCAACTAGCAGAGTCAGGGACCTCAGTCCTTGAGCTGTAAGCTCCTGAATGCTGCAACACCAGTGAACTTGAAAGAGTTCCTTGAGCCTCAGAGGAGATAGCAATCCTGGCTGACACCTTGATTTCAGCCTGGTAAGACTGAGCAGAGAGCCTGGATATGCCATGCCCATACTTCATACCTACAGAAACTCCAAGGTAATAAATGGATTCTGTTTTAAACAATTAGATTTATAGTAATTTGCTATGCAGCAATGGAAAACAAGTTCAAAAGATGTGTTGATGTTGTTCAGCCACTAAGTCACATCCAACTCTTTACAACCCCATGGACTGCAGCACACCAGACTTCTCTGTCCTCCACTACCTTCTGGAATTTGCTCAAATTCATGTCCAATGAGTTGGTGATACCATCCAACCATCTCATCCTCTGTTGTCCCCTTCTCCTCCTGCCCTCCATCTTTCCCAGCACCACAGTCTTTTCCAATGAGTCAGCTCTTTGCATCAGGTGGCCAAACTATTGGAGCTTCAGCTTCAGCATCAGTCCTTCCAATGAATATTCAGGGTTGATTTCCTTTAGGATTGACTGGTTTGATATTCTTGCAGTCCAAAGGACTCTCAAGAGTCTTCTCCAGCACCACAGTTCAAAAGCATCAATTCTTGGGCACTTAGCCTTCTTTATGGTCCAGCTCTCACATCCATATGTGACTACTGGAAAAATCATAGCTTTGACTGTACAAACCTTTGTAGGCAAAGTGATGTCTCTGATTTTAAATCTATTTTTAAACTGCTTTTAAACTGCTTTTAAAGTGATGTCTAGGTTTGTCATAGCTTTTCTTCCAAGAAACAAGAATCCTTTAATTTCATGGCTACAGTTACCTTCTACAGTGATTTTGGAGCTCAAGAAAATAAAATGTCACTGTTTCCACTTTTTCCCCGTCTATTTGTTCTGAAGTGATGGGACTGGACACCATGATCTTCGCTTTTTGAATGTTGAGTTTTAAGCCAGATTTTTCACTCTCCTCTTTTTCCCTCATCAAGAGGCTCTTTAGTTCCTCTTCTCTTTCTGCCTTTAGGATGGTGTCATCTGCATATGTGAGGTTGTTGATATTTCTCCCTACAGTCTTGATTCCAGCTTGTGCTTCATCCAGGCCAGCATTTCACATGATGAACTCTGTTTAGTCAAGGCTATGTTCTTTCCAATAGTCATGTATGGTGTGTGAGCTGGACCATAAAGAAGTCAGAGTGCCCAAGAATTGATGCTTTTGAACTGTGGTACTGGAGAAGTCTCTTGAGAGTCACTTGGACAACAAGAAGATCAAACCAGTCAATCCTAAAGGAAATCAACCCTGAATATTCACTGGAAGGACTGATGCTGAAGCTAAAGCTCCAATACTTTGGCCACCTGATGAAAACAGCCGACTCATTGAAAAAGACCCTGGTGCTGGGAAAGATTGAAGGCAGAAGGAGAAGAAGGAAACAGAGGATAAGATGGTTGGATGGCATCACCGATTCAATGAACATGAACTTGGGCAAACTCTGGGAGATGGTGAGAGACAGGGAAGCCTGGCATGCTGCAGTCCGTGGGGCTGCAAAGTGCCAGACACAACTTGGTGACTGAACAACAACTCTGCATAGAAGTTAAATAAGCAGGACGTAAGAAAAGGTAAAATAAGGTATTTTGTTGCCCCCTCTTTCCCTCTACTAAGAGTTACTCTATTTGTTCTTTCTGTCTAATCTCTCTCCCTATCAGACCCTGAGGCAAAAGACTGGATAGTCCTCACTACTTTCAGAGTGTGTATCAGTTAGGATATAGGCTTATAAGCAACACAGCCAATAACACTCATGCACAAGGGAGCATGTAGAAAGATATCATGGTGTCTTAGCATTAACAGACCTGAGAGTCAGGCAGGGGACAAAACAAGAACCAGAGGAGCTCCAAAGAGCTATGAAATAGGAATTTCAACAGTGATACCCTAGCAGGAACAGGGTGGTTACTATGGTGTTGCCTGGACAAATGACCTCCAACTATACCCGTTCTGCCTTAGGCCACCCACATAAGCTTCAGAATCCCTAAGGGAAGCTTCCTATTTACTGAGGTCTCGAAGGTCATATGCCTGCTTCCTTGAGGGGAGGAAGGAATGGTCTCAAACTTCCATAGTAAGGGTGAGCCCAGGAGGTTCCTTCCCACCAAGAATCTTTAGAGTGGCAGAGAAGTAATACTCCAGGAGAAGAGACACTATACAGTAAAAAAAAAAAAAAAAGTGACAAATGTCAGTCAAATTTTGGTGATCATAGGGTGAATACTAGAATCATGTACAAGGGAAAAGAGAGAACCTATCAGACAAGTACATCCAAACATGGCATTAAAAAGAAAGTGTGTCAGGCCACCAGGTATGTCATACTGAGCCTGAGGAAGGGAATTCAGCAGTACTTGGAAGGTCATCTGAGCAAATTCTAGACACAATAATCCAACTGACTTTCTACATGCCCCACACTTGGGCAGTCACTCTATGTAGAGCAACCAGAATGAGATGGATATTTACCTCTTTGTCCCTAAAATTCATAGGCTTCCCAGGTGACTCAGTGGGAAAGAATCTACGGACCAATGCTCAGGAGATGCAGTTTCAACCCCTGGGTCGGGAAGATCTCCTGGAGGAGAAAATGGCAACCCACTCCAGTATTCTTGCCTGGGAAATCCCATGGACAGAGGACCCTGGTGGGCTACAGTCCATGAGGTCACAAACACACCCTCATATCAATTTCTTACCTGTCATTGTATCAGAAGCACCATGCTTCTCACCTCTTAGGAAGACAAACGTCCATGATAATTTTGGAAGGAGGGATAAGGCGGTATTAGCTGCAAGTGTCACAGCCATGGTGAACAAATGTTCAGGAGGACACTAGGAGCGTCAGCCTGGTAGAGACAGGACACTGGAGGATCCTCATCTGTTGACTTATACGAACGCACTCTTGGTTTTCTTTGTTTTTAATTTTGTCTGTATGAAAATTGTTCTGTCTTCTATTCATTTGTTCGTTCAAAATACACTGACCAAGCACCTACTATGTGCCAAGCAGTGTTCAGTGTTGTAGACACAGAGAGCATCAAAGAAAGCAAAGTAAATGCTGTCGTGGTATCTACAGATAATTGTACGTTAGATGGTAGTATTGATATCTGCTCTGAGGAAGAATCACTTAAGATGGTGACTGCAGCCATGAAATTAAAAGATACTTGCTCCTTGGAAGAAAAGCTATGACCAACCTAGACAGCATATTAAAAAGCAGAGACATTACTTTGCCAACAAAGGTCCGTCTAGTCAAGGCTATGGTTTTTCCAATAGTCATGTATGGATGTGAGAGTTGGACTATAAAGAAAGCTGAGCACTGAAGGATTGATGCTTTTGAACTGTGGTGTTGGAGAAGACTCTTGAGAGTCCCTTGGACTGCAAGGAGATCCAACAAGTCCATCCTAAAGGAGATCAGTCCTGAGTGTTCACTGGAAGGACTGATGCTGAAACTGAAGTTCCAATACTTTGGCCACCAGATGTGAAGAACTGACTCATTGGAAAAGACACTGAAGCTGGGAAAGATTGAAGGCGGGAGGAGAAGGGGACAACAGAGGATAAGATGGTTGGATAGCATCACCAACTCGATGGACATGATTTTGAGTAGGCTCCGGGAGTTGGTGATGGACAGGGAAGCCTGGCGTACTGCAGTTCATGGGGTCGCAAAGAGTCGGGCACAACTGAGCGACTAAACTGAAGAATGACAGGCAGCCGTCAGGCCCAGGTGGAATGGGTCTGGTGATGAATCATAGTTTCAAGCAGGTGAGTCACAGGAGGTCTCAATGAGAATATTTGCACAGAGACCTATAGGAAGCAAAGGAGTCAGGACCCTGAGGGAAAGGGAGTCCCAGGGAGAAGCAACTGCAGTGTAAATGCCCTGAGGAGATGTGTGCTGGGTCTGGTTTGGAAGAGGCAGGATGAGGCCAGGTGGCCTGGCTGTAGTAGGAGATGAGATCAGAGTTTAGATTGGGGCAGACTGGAGCTGACTGGGACAGCTCTCAGACTTGGGCTCTTACCTGGACTGGGAAGGGATTAGAGAGTTTTGAGCAGAAAAGAGATATGAGCTGATTTACATTTTAGAAAGTATAAACTACAAAGGTTTTAGGTAATAACAAAGAAGTCACCAGATAAAAGGTTCTTGCAGTAATCATGCAAGGGCTGATGGTGGCTTGAACCACAGTGATAGGAGAGGTGAGCTGAGAAGGAACAGATTTAAGATATATTTTGAGTATCTGAGGCAGATAAGACCACAGTTTCTATTTCAAAATTTACATCGATGAGTTCATGTGCCTTTGACAGCTCTTTTGTGCTTTTATGATTCATGACAGCTATAAATTCCCTTCTGCTTCTGAAAAGTTGGGCAGGACAACCCTCCCCACCATCTCCCACCCCATATGATTGCCCTTCCCTCCTGCTGAGTTTATGTCAGAAATAGCCATAATCTTGTTTTCACACAAATTTCTATTTTAAATCAGAGGGAGAAATAATAAACACTGAACCTCTCAACCTGTGCCAGACCCTGAGCTAGGTTCTTTCCAGGTAACAAACCATTTAATCTTGTTAACAACCGGATACAAGGTATCATTGCCTCCATTTTAAAACTGAAGAAATGCAAATCATGAAAGTTAAGCGATTGCTCCAGATCATTGTCAAAGTTGAGGTTCAAAACCTGGAATTCCGCAGAGCTTAACAAGTTGAAGGAAGCTTCTGCAGCCCACTTGCATCTGCTAATAAATTAATATTTAGTTTTTAAACTGGTGGTTCTCAGCCAGAAATGATTTTGCCCCCTTGTAGACATTTGGCAACATCTGGAGACACTTTGAGTTGTCACAACTGGGAAGTGGGATTGCTATTGGCATGAGTTGGTGGCGGCCAGGGATACTGCTAAACATCCTACAAACCACAAGAAAAGACCCCTATAACAAAGGCTCATTCTGCCCAAAATGTCAGTTGTGCCAATGAGGTTGAGAAACCCAGTGCTAAACCACTGCTAAATAATTAGACTGTCAGAGTACAAGTAACATCAGTTGTAAAACTGTTATTAATAATTTTTTCATTAAGATACTTAAAAATGAGGTTTCTGTAGTCAGAACAATTTCAGTGTTCATTGGGGTAAACTTTACAGTTATCCAGGGAAGTTTTACCCAGTATGTTCTACTGGCACAATGTTCAGTGCATGGAAGTTTTTGCGCTTATAAGAAAAAAATGCTAGATACCTGAAGTAAAAGGTTTAGGGGCTCCAAAGTACAAAAGCAAAACTGCAAAAATTAAAATTAAGAAATGTCCAAGTAAATGTCTACAAAGGAAACTGATTAACTTGAAACTTGTAATTTAATTCACTTCTTATATGTTGTTCAGTTGCTAAGTTGTGTCTGACTCTTTGCAAGTCAGACTACAGCACACCAGGCTTCCCTGTCCTTCACTAGGCACAATCAAACTGTATTTATTGTGAGATGTATTTTATGTTTTTCAGGTAGATATTCTAAAAGTAAGGTTTTGTAGGCTCTGCAGAAGTACAATAATACCTCTGAAGCCACCCTTCTAGGGATTACTATCAGGAAAAGAGGCAAGGCTGCCCCTGAGTGAAGTGAAGTGCTGAGTCATGCCAAGATTCAAAGAAACACATTTCAGGCAGCAGAACACCATGGGAATGGGAATAAGCTTTTTTGTTGTGCAGTTGCTCAGTCACATCCGACTCTTTGTGACCCCACGGAATGCAGCACGCCAGGCTGCCCTGTCCTTCACTATCTCCCGGAGTTTGCTCAAACTCGTGTCCTTTGAGTTGGTGATGCCATCCAACCATCTCATCCTCTGTCATCCCCTTCTCCTCCTGCCTTCAATCTTTCCCAGCATCAGGGTCTTTTCTAGTGAGTCAGCTCTTCACATCAGGTAGCCAAAGTATTGGAGCTTCAGCTACAGCATCAGTCCTTCCAGTGAAAATTCAGGATTGATTTACTTTAGGATTGACTAGTTTGATCTCCTTGCTGTTCAAGAGATTCTCAAGAGTCTTCTCTAGCACCACAGTTTAAAAGCATCATTTCTTCAGTGCTCAGCCTTCTTTATGGTCCAGTTTTCACATCCATACATGACTACTAGAAAAACCATAGCTTTGACTATACAGACCTTTGTCAGCAAAGTGACGTCTCTGCTTTTTAATGTGCCATCAAGGTTTGTCATAGCTGTTCTTCCAAGGAGCAAGCATCTTCTAATTTCATGGCTGAATGCTCCATGTAAACATGTTGCTAAAATGGAGTAATCGGGACAGACTGTTTAACAGTTAATGTTGGAGGGAAAGACAGAGCCATTAATTTTTTTTCTTTTTTTTTAAAAGCTTACTATTGTTTTAAACAGTTTTGAAAAGTTACATTGCATATACAGACATTACAAAATAGTGCAGAGCCATTAAATTTTAATCTGAGCACAATGGGCAGCCATTGGAGAGTGTCAAGCAAGGTAATGTCATAATCAGATTTTTTTACCTTTAATGTTTAAAATTTTATTTATTTATTTATTTATTTTACTTTTTGGCTGCACCAAAAGGCATCTGGGATCCTTATTCCCTGATGAGGGATCAAACCAGTCTGCCCCCTGCAGTGGAAACACAGAGTCTTAACCACTGGACAGCCAGGGAAGTCCCAGATGTTTTTTTTTTTAACTGGGGAAGAATTGATGAAAGAGATGTGTGGCAGAACTAGCTTCAAGCTTACCCCTTCATTCTCTCCTTCTTCTTAGAAATAGAACCCCAATTCAAGCTGCCTGTGTTGTTGCCTGGAATAAAAGACTGTATTTTCCAAACTTCCCTTGTAGCTCCTGTGTCTAAGTTGTAGCCAATAAATAATATGTAAGGGAAAGTTAGGAAATGGTAACCCACTCCAGCATTCTTGCCTGAAAAACCCCATGGACGGGGGAGCCTGGAGGGCTACAATTCATGGGTCACAGTGAGTTGGACACGACTAAGTGTCTGAGCACAAGGGGAAACAGAGATAGGACTGCTAGCAAAGTGCTTAAAGAGCTGATTCATCTGAGAAGGACCCATTTTTTACCCTCCATATTTCTCCTTCCTTAGACCTGAAGTGTGGACCTAATGGCTTAAGCTTCACCATGAGATGACCTTGAGGATGAAATGGTATACCAGGATGAAGCCTCATACTGAGATGATGGAGCAGAGACATAAAAGCCCTGGTAAAAGATGGGTCTCTGGTGACACTGTGAAGTTGCCAAACCAACATTGGAATAGTTACTTCCAAACTTATATTAGAGAGAAAGAGTTGGAACCAATTCTAACTGACATAGGAGGCAAAAGTGGAAGTCAAAGAATAGTAAAGAGATGACTGCAGAGAAAGAAGAAGTTGATGTGGTGAATGGGGGGAGTGATGAAAAATATAAGATTTCAGATATACTTTGGAGGTAGTGTTGAGAACATACATCATATGCTCAGCCTAGACCAATCATGATTAAATCTCTGAGCTGGAAGAAAGAAACACTTTCCTTGGAGTCAGCATATCTCAGTTCCGAAAAAAATCAGGAATTGATTAGCAGAGGAGTGGGTGAAGGGAAATAGCTGTTAGTTGAGTAATAAACAGTGTCTGCCATAATACTTCTTATTTTTACATACAAATTCCAAAGCTGATCACAGTTACAGCTGATACTACATTTGGCACATGCAGTAACATGAACTGGTGCTCTTCTTGCTGCTGCCATTGATCTGCAAGGAGTTGATTGTTAAGCATTTATGTATTTTTAATTGCAAAATAATCACTCCCATCTTCAAGAAGTTCAACACGACAAAGACTTCTAAAACTAAATAAAGATGCTGCCAAGTGAAAAAACAATCAACTGCATGGGGCTTTTTCCCTCTATAATACTAAAGCCACCTGCTTGTCAACCTCAGAAGAGTAAACACAGTTTGATCACATGTGTAAAAGCTAAAAAGTTATTACTGACCAACTTTTGAGGAAATGTGATGCTAGGGATTTAAAAACATACACAAGGGAATTCTCCATGTGAACCTTAAAATTCTGGGACCCTCAGCTTCTGCTTCTCCATCCTCATGTTTAAGATCTCTCACTTGCCTTTATAAAGTTCCTTAAACATTCTATTGTCATTTGGCTCCAAGAAGAAAGTGTAGTAGTGTTAGTCGCTCAGTCGTGTCTGACCCTTCGCAATCCCATGGACTATAGCTTGCCAGGTTCCTCTGTCCATGGGATTTTCCAGGCAGGAATACTGGAGTGGGTTTCCATTTCCTTCTAAAAGAAGAAAGTGAATTATAGAAATAAGCTTCTCTTACTTCTTCTCATTTTGCTGCCATATATGGCAATCAGTTCAGTTCAGTTCAGTTTAGTCGCTCAGTCGTGTCCGACTCTTCACGACCCCATGAATCGCAGCACACCAAGCCTCCTTGTCCATCACCAACTCCTGGAGTTTACCCAAACTCATGTGCATCATGTCGGTGATGCCATCCAGCCATCTCATCCTCTGTCGTCCCCTTTTCCTCCTGCCCTCAACCCCTCCCAGCATCAGAGTCTTTTCCAACGAGTCAACTCTTCACATGAGGTGGCCAAAGTATTGGAGTTTCAGCCTCAGCATCAGTTCTGCCAATGAACACCCAGGACTGATCTCCTTTAGAAGGGACTGGTTGGATCTCCTTGCAGTCCAAGGGACTCTCAAGAGTCTTCTCCAACACCACAGTTCAAAAGCATCAATTCTTCAGTGCTCAGCTTTCTTCACAATCCAACTCACATCCATACATGACCAGTGGAAAAACCATAGCCTTGACTAGACAGACCTTTGTTGGCAAAGTAATGTCTCTGCTTTTTAATATGCTATCTAGATTGGTCATACCTTTCCTTCCAAGGAGTAAGCATCTTTTAATTTTATGGCTGCAATCACCAACTGCAGTGATTTTGGAGCCCCAAAGCATAAAGTCTGACACTGTTTCCACTGTTTCCACTGTTTCCCCATCTATTTCCCATGAAGTGATGGGACCAGATGCCATGATCTTCGTTTTCTGAATGTTGAGCTTTAAGCCAACTTTTTGACTCTCCACTTTCACTTTCCTCAAGAGGCTTTTTAGTTCCTCTTCACTTTCTGCCATAAGGGTGGTGTCATCTGCATATCTGAGGTTATTGATATTTCTCCCGGCAATCTTGACTTCAGCTTGTGCTTCTTCCAGCCAGTGCTTATAAAATGAGTGGGTGGTTGTTGGCAAGCAGGTTGTTGTTGTTTACTTGCTAAATCGTGTCCAATTCTTTGAGATCCCATGAACTGTAGCCCATCAGGCTCCTCTGTCCATGGGATTTCCCAGGCAAGAACACTGGAGTGAGTTGTTATTTCCTTCCCAGGGGATCTTCCCGATCCAGGGATGGAACCTGTGTCTCCTGTGTTGGCAGGCTGATTCTTTACCACTGAGCCACCAGGGACACCCAGTGGGAAGCAGGAGTTCTGCCTTATTCACAAAAATTGTGACCTTGTGGGAGTAGACCGAGCCATATACTCATAATAACAAATTATACACATAATATATCTATCTTAGAGATGCTACTTAGCATCTAGACACTAAAAGCTGCTGGAGCCAAATCAATAAGGAAATAATGACGGAGCGCCCACTATGTGAGATCCAAGCATCTCCTACTGTGCACAGCACTGAATAGGTTCTTCATAAGCAATAACTCAATTAATACAAAAGACTACAAAACATAGAGGTGTCTTGCCCTTGGGGTCTTTATAATCTACTCTGAGGAGAATGAATTAAGGGATAAGAAATACCTGAAAGTAGACAGAGAATTTCAGTATGCCATTTGTATAAGCTGAAAAATAAAGAAACAAGGAGACCCACCAGATGGCAGTGAATAAAATGAAAATCCCTCAAATTCCAATGTGAGAAGAGATTTTAGGGAACTGCTGGTACCATCCCCACATTTCAGAGTGAAGTCAGTGAGATGCACAGAAATCCAGGATGCAATAGACCCCAAATTACTGGCAGAGACTACTCTGGTCCCCAGGTAGCATGCCCCCTGTCCATCTACATCCCTTTCGGAGGCCAGAACATGCTGTTCTTTATTGACTTTTGAAAGTCACTGAGAGTGGTGACCTTGGAATAATAATCTCTTTAACTGGGAGACAGATGCTGCTATTTACCTTACCAACAAATCATTCACCATCATCCCCTTTCTCCTCTTTAGTGAAATTTTCACTTTTGTTCAAACATCCAAGAACCAGGTGCTTTACAGGAGCCTGGGATCCTCCACAACCTCGGAGATAAATCATGGTTGGTCTAAGCCTAAGGCAGTCCTTACTAGTGATTGGTTAGGAGTGGGCATGTGTTCCTGTTCTGGCCAATCAGATGTGAGAGGAGGTTAGCTATGGGTATTTCTAGGAAAACTTTCCTAGCTCTCTATTTAACAAGTGGTGGAAGAAATAAAGGCCTTTAGATTTTGTTAGGTAAGAATAAGATTCATGGACTTCAGTCACTTGTGACCATGAAAAGAGACACCAACACAGTGAGGCAGAGTGAATGGAAAGATAGTAAGAACCTGTGTTGAATGATAGTGGTGGTTGCCTGAGTTAAACCAGAAACGTCTGATCTCAATTTTTTTTTGTTGTGTGAGGAAAAAAGTACCCCTGTTTGGTTTTCTGATCACTGCAGCCAAAAGCACCCTAATTATTATAAGAGTGGGAACCAATCTTCAGAATTTCCATTAATCCTGAAGAAGTTTATTTTGTTTTCCGAAAACAACAACAAAGAGGGCTGTCTTTAGGATGGTGGTTCTGCAATTAGGCTTCTGCTGTCACAAAGCCTTTCTGGCATTCCACCACATACTATCTCTTAACACTCTTGTTTCCACACTATTATTTTTCATGTGGGATTTTGGACTGAGCCAAACCTTGCTTATACCATTAGGATTTAACATGCCTCAGGACTATTGGGTTTCTCCTATTTCTTACTGCCTGTTTCAGAAGGCTGGGGATACTGTGAAAAGAATTTAGACATTGAAAGAGGAAACAAATTCTCAATATCAGTCTTAAGGGTACTAATATCTATTTCCCACCAGATGGATGGGATTTCAGGGTCTGGTAACTTTGTGATGTATACATTTGAAATTTATAAAATGTTCCCTTTGTTTCATCTGTTTGAATGAGGGCAGTAATGATATTCCTTCACTGTATATAGTTATTAAGAGTCCTTTGCTTATGTTAAGGGGGCTTATGGAAGGTTTCAGCCAAACACAAAACCACTTATTAGGACAAATAGAGCTTTTAAAAGAATACTATACTCTCATGAATAAACTAGTTTCTGATTGGCTAGAGTTGCAGTTTAGCTTTTATCAGTAATTAACGGCAAGCCATGGAGCAAACTCGTTAGTTGACACCAATTACAATTGGTAATGAGTCCAAGGAAAAAGTTATTTATTTCTAAACTTTTGAAGCATGATTGTTGTGTAAATCAGATAGCGAGCAAATCTTTTCCATACGTGTAGGTTGGTAATTGAGAAATAAAATGGTTACCAAATGTACTCTTTGTCCAGTTTTGTTCTGCAGTCGATCTCTCTCGGGACTCTTTAAAGTGTAAGGAAAAGGTGATGTCAACAGCAACGTACTCTGGGCAAACGGAGCCAGGATTAATTAATAGAGATGAAAGGGAAACACTAGGCCTTTCTTAACCATTGCCTTGCAGTCCTTGCAGTTAGATACTTGCTGCTCCACAGATGACCAATCACTGCACTGAGGATGAGGACAGGGGCTGGAGACTGCCTCTGTTCCAAAGCAAAATAAAATAGGAGAATGGAGAATGAGATTTGTCTCCATCTCATTTCCAGCATGTAGTCTTTAAACTGAGAAACTCTCAAGAGCTTTTCCCTTTGAAGTTTAATATGTAGAGTTTTACATCAATATAACATTTTAAATGTGTTAAACAAATTAGTCTCTGGTTACAAAAGTTTTGAGACATTTGCAAGTTGCTGTTTAACTAAATTTAATATGTGCCGGCAAAGTTGATGGTGCAGTTGTTCATTTAGAAGAATGCACATTTGGAATGATTAATAAATAAACCAGCCTCCCATTGCTTCAACCTCTGTGTTTATTTGAAGGCAATCTACTTTAAAAAGACATTAATATTCTTCAAATTATTATTAGAATAATTGCTTTTACTCCTCTCAGAACACACATTTTTTCTCATTTCCCTTCAGCATAGACAGCTTTTCACTCAGATATAAACTTCCCATTATTATTCCCCACCCCCCAAAAATGAAGAATAGGAATTATACACTTTTCACTAAGGAATAATTAATTTGTCTCAAGTATTAGAACAGAGAATTGTAGAGTGACTTTGAATGGTAGTCTCTGAGGAGTAGCATTGTTTGTTCTCTCCAGTCTTTAATGAGCTTTAGTAAATGGCCAGGAAAAATTACCTTCTTTCTGTAATATGAGAGAGGCGAAGAATGAAGGAAGCTATAGAATCCCTAAGAGAAAAGGGAACACACACACACACACACACACACACACACCTCCTTCACAATAGTATTCAAGTTGGTGTGGAGGACACAGTTCTCCTTTAGACTTATTTGAGGACAAGAGATCTGGTTACTAAGTGCATTAAAACAGAAGCATGTCCCTAATTTGTATTGATTATTTTTATCGCTACCACTGTTGAATCTGCTGAGGAAACCATCATCCTGTAATTCCATGGGGTTGGATATTTGTTACACCTACCATGTTAAATTTCTTTTCCCTTTAATGACTGGAAGAGAATTAGAACTGGAGCCTTAACAGAAATTAGTGGTAAAGGACCTGCCCCTCCCGCATAGATCACTCAACCCCTTGAAAAGAGCCCTCAGATTGTAATGTTCCTACCCTGAAGGAGACGCCCCCAGCCGAATGACTTTTGCAAAGAGCCGAATCGTTTTCCCCATGTTGCCAGAGAGTCCTGGGCTTGTGCATGGAGCTGCTTGGCCTTGTCTTTGAGAAATGGATCTTTTCAGTCCTAAAGTTTCTCACATCAACGGGAGATATTGCGCATTTAGAGGAGGCCTAGAAAGTGGATTACCCAAAGCCAAAGAGAGTTAAGTTCTTTCTTCCATCCCCTCTGTCTTGCACTAGGGCTTCTAGGGACCATGAGGTAGCATCCCCCCTTTTCTT
Organism: Bubalus bubalis; assembly: GCF_019923935.1. Taxonomy (NCBI): domain Eukaryota; kingdom Metazoa; phylum Chordata; class Mammalia; order Artiodactyla; family Bovidae; genus Bubalus; species Bubalus bubalis. The sequence continues at coordinate 56,489,527 of NC_059162.1, forward strand.
TGCCTGAGTTCTGAACCAACTGAGAAATAACACACAGGGACAAGGCAGAAAAAGGTCCGAATATCACTCTCAGATTGATGAAGCCAGTATGTGCACATGTGGCTTTTATCTGTGGGCAAGTAAGCGGGTAAATAGCACGACTAACCTCACTTTCCAGTGTGTGTCCAGAAATGCCAGGCTGTGCAACCCCACTGAATGCAGGGCAGGGAGCGGGACAAAGACTGACGTGGGGGGCTTGCTCCTAAGAGCACGTGGCAGGCATGTCAGAGCTCTCCTTCCTCTTTCTTCCTCTTAACATCTCACATTCCCCTTGTCCAGCACTGAAAGGTAGACGTGGGGCTCCTTCCAGCCCTGTCCTTCCCTGAGCTCGCTGGATCGTATTTGTTTTCCCTTCTTCATCAATAGTTCCAGAGCTTAAGCTTTTTCTAGCAGGACCCTAACTGTCATGTTGACAAGATGGTTCCCACTAAAGCTGAAATGCCTGATAGAAGCTTAATATATTACATGCTGTCAACGAGGGAGAGAAAAATGACCACGGGTTTTGGAGCCAAAGAAACCTGTGTGAATTTCAGTTGTGCTTTTTGCTAATTTTGCATCCTTGAGTAATTCCCTTAACCTCTTGGCCCCTCAAGGTCCTCCTCTATAAAATGGGGGCATGCCAAAAGACTCTGCAGGTCACAGTGTGGACACAAGTTTGTCCACTTTGGTACTGGCACATTTAAAGTGTTGTAGGAGAAGGCAGTGGCACCCCACTCCAGTACTCTTGCCTGGGAAATCCCATGGACGGAGGAGCCTGGTGGGCTGCAGTCCATGGGGTCACTAAGAGTCGGAAACGACTGAGCGACTTCACTTTCACTTTTCACTTTCATGCACTGGAGAAGGAAATGGCAACCCACTCCAGTGTTCTTGCCTGGAGAATCCCAGAGACGGGAGCCTGGTGGGCTGCCATCTATGGGGTTGCACAGAGTTGGACACGACTGAAGTGACTTAGCAGCAGCAGCAGCAGCAGTACTCCAGTACTATACACTTTAGCAGTGGTGGGAACAAACACTGCTTCTCCTCAGAGACTACCATACTTAACCTTCAGTAAATGTGCCCATCCTTCTGCTTATATTCAGATGTAAGGAGGTAGTACCATAGTAACAATAGTTTCTGGTTATATAATGCTTAGAGTTTACAAGTGTTTTATTTAAAATATTGCAAGAAGCCTATAAAGCTTGCATAATTCTCATAAAACCTCTCCTAAGACAGCAATTATCTGTTTTGCAGGTGAGGAAACTGAAACTCATAGAATACCAGTGACTTGCACAAGGTCATTTAGCTGGAAATGGATAGAATTCCAATGTGAATGAGAGTTCTCTCTCCAAATCCTATGTTCTATTTATCTGCGTAGTTATTAAGAGTCGGTTTTCTGACTGTGAAAAACTAGAGATGGGATCACTTAAATCAGAGGAGGCATACTGGCAGCCCAGGGACTGAATCCCACTACCAGATGTCTTTTGTTTAGCTGACAGTTTCTTACAAATTTGAATTTTTTGCTAACATTTAAAAACCAAGTTATTACTTGTAAATATCTGGCTTTACATTTTCTCTTACAAACCACAAGGACTGTAACCTACAGACCAGTAAGGCGCCCCACCTACTGATTCCAGGTGACCTTGAGAAAGAGACTTCTTTGCCCACCTGTGTGTAAAATGAGTATAGTGACAAAAGCTACCTCAGAGGGTGGTAGAGAATTAAATAAAACATTTAAAATGTTTAGAACAGTCCCTGGCAGGCAGGTAGATCCCAATCAACTTTAGAGTTGATTTTTCTTCTATTTCCTACTGTCTGTCAGCAAAATGGAGGCTGGGGATTTTCTTGGAAACCTGCAAACTGCTCTTCTATTTGAAGAAGTACAAGATGGAAGTGTTGTTTTAGTCTGACATACAAAGCCTAAGTTGGTTCTTACGCAGAAAGTACAGCTTAACCCGGCATTAATGCCTGAGCCATTCCAGCTGAGGTTCTGAAGAAAAGATTCGTCATGTCTCACATTTATGATATTTAAAGCAAACAAGGGGAAAAGCTAACTCTTGAGCTGGCATTTTATGTAGCTTTACTAGAAGCAAGGAACAAAGAAAGAAATGAAGGGAAGGTGGAAGAACTTTGCACGATTTTGTTTAACCTAAAGAAAGAAGGAAGGGAGGAAGGAAAGAAGGGAGAGGAGAGAAGGGGAGGGGACGGGGGGGGGGGTGGGGGGAGGAGAAGAAAAGAGAAAAGGCAAAGGACAGGCAGAGAAAGTTGTCCTGAATATCAGGGAAGGTGACTTCTCATGCTGCCAGAACACTTTAAATGTGCCAGTGTCCTCTGGTAGCAACTTCTATTTTGCTTTGTTTTGTTTTCAGAAACTTCAAAGTTTCTCCAGGCTTCATCCTCAATTAAAACAAATGTCAGTAACATGCTTGAAGAAAATTTGTTTAGAGATGTGTATACGGTTGAAAATTGCACATTACACATGCCCCATGCATGATTTTCCACTAAATTTTTAACGATGAGCGGAGGTACATGGTTCCAGATAGACGAGTGAATCTGAATGTATATATCTGGTGCTTTGCACGCTGACATAAACACAGCTGCTTTTATACATTTGAGAACATTTGTGTTTATTTGAATGTGTGATGGGGAGGTCATCAAAATGAACGCACTCATTGTGTTTATTTGAATCTCACATCGCTCATAAGAATACATGCCGTGTTTGAACATGCAGTCAAACACCAGCTTCTCTAAAAGGCAAATCAAACCCCAAAAGGCAATTCAGTGTAAAACCCCATTAATGCCGCATTAGAGTTGAAATTCCATTCACATGAAAGCAGGAGAATTTGCAGTTAAAGGTTTTCAACAGCAAACTGAGTTCTACTTGCTGGCGAGGAAGATAAAAAGTATTTTCATTACTTTATCACAGTACATATAATTTGCATTTAGTAATACCAAAAAAGGAAGTAAGGAAAGGAAGAAGGGAGGAAGGGAGTAAGAAAGAAAAGAGACCAAACCCTAGCACTGAAGAATCAGAAATGTTGCAGATCACTAAGTACCAATATGCTATTATAACATCATTACATAGAACACAGAAGCCTTGTTGCTTTGTATTTGGGGGCTGGCTGGGTGAGTGAACTTAGGGTCCTCTCTCAGCAGGACTTGAGGTTGAGGACTTGGGTGATGGTGATGGTGATGCTTTGAATGCACACTTTAGTCTCTCCTTGTAAACACAAGGATGTTCTACTGCCCTTAAAAAAAGAAAAAAAAAAGGCAGATAGCTACAGATGTGGTCCATGAACAGAGGCACACTTGCTTCAGACCTTAAACAGAGGAGATTGTCAAACACCACCATTCATGACACAGTGTTTGGCACACTTCCAGAGGAAGAACAGCATTAAAATTCAGCCCTGATACTTTGAAGCAATGCAGCCTGTAACCTGTGCCCTACACTCAACTGTTAACTCTAGTTACAGGTAAAGCCCCCTCTGTCATGGCACGCTAGCTTTTTAAATCCTTCATCCTCCATATGCCACAATTTAGAGTATTCAGCTTGTCATAAACCGAGGCATCTGCCATCAGAATCGTCAGTTTTAACTTCACATGGCTCGTTACCTGTGGTCTTCTTTGGAAAAAAAAAATATGAAAAGCAAATAAATAAACAGAAGGGAGGAAAGGAGCGCGCAAAGCAGCAAGATGAGGTTCCTCTGGAAATTAAATAGCAGATGCAGGCGATTGAACAACAACAAGAAAAAGTGTGTGTTTCTGTTTGGCTTATGAGAGCTGACAAGATTACAGCCGATGGTGGTTTGGCTGGGGAGTAGGAATTTTATTGTACAGTATTAATTAAAGCCGGAGAGAGTGGGGTACCCGGAGGAGGAGGTGAGCTCGTGTTTCCGCAGAGCCACAGAACACTAGGGTTTGGCCACCAGGCAAGACTTCAAATATGGGAAAAACTTTCAAAATAAAAGACATTTAAAAAAAATCCTTAAAGGCCCATGTTGTTGTCACAACAGAACATGCTTAGACTAACATAATGTCTCTGCTGATTCTCCTTAGAACAATTACAAAATTCCAAACGGCTTAACTTTTTAAATTAGATAAGATCAGATTGATTGAGACCAGAAGCAACATTTCTTTCTCTTTTCCATGGTCACTGACTATAGCTGTGTCTTTATTTTTCTAGCAGGATGCACTTTTGTCTACCTAAAATATTATTACTACCTCACGGTTTGTTACACCATTACTTTTAACACTTTCTGAGAAATGTTTCAGAAATGACAGATGGAAGAGAGGAGAGGAGTTGTTTTAAATCAAGCAATTTTCTGAGTTTTATGTGGAAAACAAGAAAGACTATCTCAAACCTCCCCTTTGATGAGGCCCCAAATATGCAAAGGGCTCAAACCCCATATAGACAAAAGGATTTTTTTCCTGACTTTGGAATGATATCTTGTTACACTAATCTCTTGACAGCTATCATAAGACCCTTCATTTACAATCTTCAGAACTAAAGAACTAGACTCTGCCATTTTAAACCTCAGTATCTCCCAATCAGAAACACCTAAAAGTTTGCCTCTCAGGAAGAGACATGGACCAAGACAAGAGAAAACAAAACCTGCTTACGTGAAAAGGGAAGTTTAAAAACTGTATATTTGATATGATCTCATTTTCATTTTGAAAAATTTGGCATCACTGTGTGTGGTTATCAGAAAGGACATACACCAAAGTGTTAATGGGGGATTCTTCTTTTCCTTAGCTATATTTAGTACTTTATAACATGAAGAATATTTTTAAAATACTTTTAAATTGTGAAGATTTTCAAAGTCAGTGACACAATACTATTCAGTTCTACTTCTGAAAATAATTCAACCAAGGATACAGTTCACTGATCCTAAAGGTTCTTTAACAGCATATAGAATAAATCTCTTTGAGATCCATACCGTTTTAATTCCTATTTCACAGACAGGACAAATGAGACTCTCAGTGGGGACCCCCTCAGGGTCTCATGATAGTAAATGAAGGAGGCTGTGTTTGAGCCAGGTCCTCTGTCTGCAGACATCACGTCCTCTCCTCTAGAGCAGGACAGACCTGACATTCTATCATTTGTTTAAGCTGCATTCGTCTTTCCAACAGCCCAGCAAGGAAGATGTTACTACTAGCCTTCATGTTAAGCACAAGGAAACAGAAGCTCAGAGAGAGGGATTGACCAAGGTCTTGTGGCTGGAATTTGGCCAACTGGACTTGTCCAGAGCTCTGATTTGGGGGACAGAGTTCATCCTTATGCCCAAATGAGGTGACACATGCAACTTACCCAGAATGTCTCCCATTTGGCCACTGACTGGAGGATCAAGACAATATGGAACTAGCCTCTACCCTACACCTATACTCTTGAATGGGAATGCCTAGATGAGAATTCTGCTTTCACCAGTTATGAACAGGGTGAACTTGGGCAAGCAATTTATACATTCTCTGCCTCAGTTTCTGCATTTGTAAAATGGGAATAATAATAGGTCTGTGATCCAGGGTTCTTTTGAGGATTAAATGGGTTCAGTTCAGTTCAGTTCAGTCGCTCAGTCATGTCCGACTCTTCGAGACTCCATGAATCGCAGCACACCAGGCCTCCCTGTCCATCACCATCTCCCAGAGTTCGCTCAGACTCACATCCATCGAGTCAGTGATGCCATCCAGCAATCTCATCCTCTGTCATCCCCTTCTCCTCCTGCCCCCAACCCCTCCCAGCATCAGAGTCTTTTCCAGTGAGTCAACTCTTCGCATGAGGTGGCCAAAGTACTGGAGTTTCAGCTTCAGCATCATTCCCTCCAAAGAAATCCCAGGACTGATCTCCTTCAGAATGGACTGGTTGGATCTCCTTGCAGTCCAAGGGACTCTCAAGAGTCTTCTCCAATACCACAGTTCAAAAGCATCAATTCTTCAGCACTCAGCCTTCTTCACAGTCCAACTTTCACATCCATACATGACCACAGGAAAAAACCACAGCCTTGACTAGATGGACCTTTGTTGGCAAAGTAATGTCTCTGCTTTTAAATATGCTATCTAGGTTGGTCATAACTTTCCTTCCAAGGAGTAAGTGTCTTTTAATTTCATGGCTGCAGTCACCATCTGCAGTGATTTTGGAGCCCAGAAAAATAAAGTCTGACACTGTTTCCACTGTTTCCCCACCTATTTCCCATGAAGTGATGGGACCAAATGCCATGATCTTCGTTTTCTGAATGTTGAGCTTTAAGCCAACTTTTTCACTCTCCACTTTCACTTTCATCAAGAGGCTTTTTAGTTCCTCTTCACTTTCTGCCATAAGGGTGGTGTCATCTGCATGTCTGAGGTGATTGATTTTTCTCTCAGCAATCTTGACTTCAGCTTGTGTTTCTTCCAGCCCAGCGTTTCTCATGATGTACTCTGCATATAAGTTAAACAAGCAGGGTGATAATATACAGCCTTGACGTACTCCTTTTCCTATTTGGAACCAGTCTGTTGTTCCATGTCCAGTTCTAACTGTTGCTTCCTGACCTGCATACAGGTTTCTCAAGAGGCAGGTCAGGTGGTCTGGTATTCCCATCTCTTTCAGAATTTTCCACAGTTTATTGTGGTCCACAGAGTCAAAGGCTTTGGCATAGTCAATAAAGCAGAAATAGATGTTTTTCTGGAACTCTCTTGCTTTTTCCATGATCCAGCGGATGTTGGCAATTTGATCTCTGGTTCCTCTGCCTTTTCTAAAACCAGCTTGAACATCTGAAAGTTCATGGTTCATGTACTGCTGAAGCCTGGCTTGGAGAATTTTGAGCATTACTTTACTAGCATGTGAGATGAGTACAAGTGTGCAGTAGTTTGAGCATTCTTTGGCATTGCCTTTCTTTGGGATTGGAATGAAAACTGACCTTTTCCAGTCCTGTGGCCACTGCTGAGTTTTCCAAATTTGCTGGCATATTGAGTGCAGCACTTTCACAGCATCTTTCAGGATTTGAAAGAGCTCAACTGGAATTCCATCACCTCCACTAGCTTTATTTGTAGTGATGCTTTCTAAGGCCCACTTGACTTCACATTCCAGGATGTCTAGCTCTAGATGAGTGGGTTAATATACATTAAACACTTAAAATAGTTCCTGACCCCTGGTAAATATTGCATGATGTGAGTATTATAAGAAGGCAACCTGTGTCACTCATCTTACATAAAAATACAAACGTTATTAAATTATTGCTTTTTACTGTGGTCAATCAAAGGTTCTGAAGTTGAGGTTCACCCTCTGTTAGAGAGACTACGTTATTAAACAGATGTTAAAAACAGAGTCATTGGAGACAGTCCGCTGAGTTAATTAGAAGGATTCAAAGAGAATTTTAAAGGGAATAATTTTCTCACTAAATGAAGCAATCTACCTTGATTCCTGTATCCAGGAACTGCCCCAACTCTCTCTAAATATACCCTCCCAACCTTAAGACACACTGATAAACTGTCCTGGGTAATATGAAAGCTGGACTAACAGAACAATGTGTGGCCTGTCCAAGAATGGGGATACAAAGTCCGCTAGCCAAATATAGAATACTGGGTCTCATCCTTCTGGTTTCAAAAGGTTAAAAAATTCAGGAGTTTGGCTAAAATCATGTGCTCCCCAGCAGTGTGGCAACCCTCTCTCTCTCTCACTTTCTCCCTCTCCTTAAATGCTCTCTCTGCTTCGCACAGGGCTTCCAGGCCCAGGGCTAATGCCCAAGACAGGGTGAGCTGGCTCCCTGCCCCACGCTGGGAACAAGCTCACTTTGTCTCTCCGGTCCCCCTGGTTTTGCCCCCTGTGCAATGGATCAACCTGGTAGCATTCAAATAGTAGTTTCCCAAGCAGGACCCCGGGTGCTGAGGGGGGAAGGGGAAGACCCCTGGCCCTCTATAGTCGGGGGGCAAACTCCTAGCCCTCTATAGTCTGAGGCAGACCGCTAGCCCTCTATAGTCTGGGGGCAGGTAGGAGGGCCCAGTCTTCCATGTAGTCCAGGCCAGCATTCCAGATTCCTCAGACTGCTTTAGAGGCCATAATGCTGGCTCCTAATAAAGTATAAGTTCCCATTCCATTTGCTCTTTTCCCTCAGTCTCCCTCTCTCCTTGGAGTGAGACTGAATGGCCAAACAGGAAGAATTCCTGGGTCCTTGAATTTAACATCATATTATACCATCCCACTTTCATCCCAACTTTAGACTATAACATACTGGCACTTTCTGGAGGCCGTGGCTAGCCCAAAAACTTGTTTCTGACCGTGGGCACACCAGGCCGGCCACGGGATGCTGGAGGAGACCCTGGTGGCAGCCATGATCTGGGGGGGTCGCTGTGTTACAGAGTATGAGGTTGGTGGAAGGCTTCCTGAGGAAGCACTTCTGGTAGATTTTCTGTGTCTGTCACCCACCCTGTGACACAACTGGGAGGTTAATGAAAGCTGGGACAGGGCACAGTCTGGAAGATGAACCCTGGGCCCAGGCATGGGCCCCGCTGGTATCTGTCAGCGTTAGAGTTGCCTCTTTGAATGTCTGTGTCAGCGATGGGAAACCCAGTTCCTTTTTTTTTTTTAAGTTTACAGAATTTTCTTTTCTATTCAAAATGAATATAGCTTTATTGAGTTCCATGGAAACAACAGCTTTACAATCCAGATTATGTGCTAAGAATGTCAATAAAAGTATTGGCAGCGCGTTTAGTGCACACATCTGCGTGTGTTTGAGGACGATGTGTCTCTGTTGATATAAAACATGTTCATACCTTCCCATTGTCCTTGGGCTGAGCCCTGAGCCCGTGTCCTGTCTTCCTCTCCAGCCTCTTCTCCACTCTGCTCCTCTCCCCTAGATCAGCGTCAGGACTGAATCCGAGATCAGTTCATTCCCTTTGGAGCAGCAGCCAGGGGCCCCCTCTCCATTTCCTGGTGTGCACAGGGCCAGGTTCTCCAACTTAGGCCTCCTGTCCCGAGGTGGACACTCCCCCTTTGCTTGACTGGGCAGGCGAGGGAGTCCTACAGCCCGAAGAGGCCCAGCTGTGGCTGGTTTTCTAGAAGAATGTGCAGCCAGGGTGACATACCTTCTGAGGGCCTTTCTACCACCCTGTCAGTGGTGATTCAGGAAAGGGCCCCACTCTGTGTGTTCCCTCAAGTCTCTTTGATCCCTCAGGGCAGCAGTGAGCCCCAGGCACTGGAAAGACAGGATGGCTGAGCTGCTTGAGAGAAGCCTTTGCACCCAGGGGATCGGCTGGCCGCTCACACCCGGTGCTGTGCCCTGGGGTGTCCTCTTTCACTCCCAGGCCGGCAGGAAGGCAAGAGCTGTCACCTGACAGACTGCCTGAGTTTACAATCCCAGAAACCTCTCTCCAAGATAAGACACCCCAAACCCTCCCTCCCAGGAAGTGCAGCCCAGTCAGCGACCCCAGGTTGCCATCTAGGTTCTATTAAAAAAAAACAGGCAGGTCCTGGCCCAAAGTCTGTCCCCCACCCCCACCCCCACCCCTACAACCTTTTTTTTATCCAACCTGGACTTGGGTACCATGAGAAACTCATCTCTGAAAGTCTGAAAATCTAATTTGTGTTCCTCTTGTTAAATGATGGTAACTTAGAACCACTGAATCGGAACTCATTAATGGGGCAGCATTAAGGAGTCGCTGCCGCATTCGAAATCCATTTCTAGGGGGAGTCTAAGGACTCTCTCATGGGGTCATTGAAGTCACTACCTTTAGAAAACAAAGTCTTCTATACAACACCTCCAGGTTCCTGCCTGCTTTCTTTCAGGTGTTTAACAGAGGATTATATAAGCTCCAATAACTCAATTAATTAAGAGTAAAATGAAGATGGTAATTCATATTTCTTTGGTCAGTAAAAGTTTTAACATTCTCCTAACCCTTTTCAATCTCTTTGTGAATGCTAATAGAAAAATCCTTTGAAAATGGTATTTTGTTAGCAGGAGATATGCCGACCACTCTACAGTGTCTTCCCACAGATCACTGCTCACATCATTCAGATGTTGAAAATTTTAAATGAAATCAATACCAGCCTATTCACGTCAACAGCACTATCCCCCTCCATGTAAAACTATATAGAGAAACTGCAACCCAAGCGACTTACCCAGCTCTCTTTTCATTACAAGTCGTCAATTAAATTATTTCTACAATATTATGTCTGTCCACAGAATGTTATGCAATATTCGGGCACATTACTTCAGTACGAAGAATCCTAGGAAATAAATGAGGGTGGGCAGGAGAGCTTAAAAGATCTAGTAAATTGGGAAGGCATTTACAATAAGTCCAGTCATAATTACACCCAACGTGATGCTTTTATTATCTCTTAAGAAACAGCAACATCTTCATCCTCGTGTTTCCAAATCATTCCCTACTCTAGGAGGGAACATTCCTGGAGAGGTTTCTTGTGAAAGTAGACAACGAAGATTGGGAGGAACTTTGGAGCTGGAGCTTGAGGATCAAGACTGTCTCTTTATTTATTTAGTTTATTTACTTGCTTTTAGTTGCACTGGGTCTTCATTGCTGCACACAGCCTTTCTCTAGCTGCAGCGACCAGAGGTGTGGGCGTCTCATTGTAGTGGCTTCTCTCGTTGTGGAGCACGGCCTCTATGTGCACAGGCTTCAGGAGTTGCAGCAGGCGGGCTCAGTAGTTGCAAGTCACAGGCTCTAGAACACAGAAAACTCAGCAGTGGCCACAGGACTGGAAAAGGTCAGTTTTCATTCCAATCCCAAAGAAAGGCAATGCCAAAGAATGCTCAAACTACCACACAATTGCACTCATCTCACATGCTAGTAAAGTAATGCTCAAAATTCTCCAAGCCAGGCTTCAGCAGTACATGAACCATGAACTTTCAGATGTTCAAGCTGGTTTTAGAAAAGGCAGAGGAACCAGAGATCAAATTGCCAACATCTGCTGGATCATCAAAAAAGCAAGAGAGTTCCAGAAAAACATCTATTTCTGCTTTATTGACTGTGCCAAAGCCTTTGACTGTGTGGATCATAATAAACTGTGGAAAATTCTGAAAGAGATGGGAATACCAGACCACCTGACCTGGCTCTTGAGAAACCTGTATGCAGGTCTGGAAGCAACAGTTAGAACTGGACATGGAACAACAGACTGGTTCCAAATAGGAAAAGGAGTACGTCAAGGCTGTGTATTGTCACCTTGTTTATTTAACTTCTATGCAGAGTACATCATGAGAAATGCTGGGCTGGATGAAGCACAAGCTGGAATCAAGATTGCTGGGAGAAATATCAATCACCTCAGACATGCAGATGACACCACCCTTATGGCAGAAAGTGAAGAGGAACTAAAAAGCCTCTTGATGACAGTGAAAGAGGAGAGTGAAAAAGTTGGCTTAAAGCTCAACATTCAGAAAACGAAGATCATGGCATCTGGTCCCATCACTTCATGGCAAATAGATGTCAACCTAGACAGCATATTAAAAAGCAGAGACATTACTTTGCCAACAAAAGTCCATCTCGTCAAAGCTATGGTTTTTCCAGTAGTCACGTATGGATGTGAGAGCTGAACTATAAAGAAATCTGAGTGCCGAAGAATTGATGCTTTTGAACTGTGGTGTTGGAGAAGACTCTTGAGAGTCCCTTGGACTGCAAGGAGATCCATCCCATCCATCCTAAAGGAGATTAGTCCTGGGTGTTCATTGGAAGGACTGATGCTGAAGCTGAAACTCCAATACTTTGGAAACTCACACCTCCTGGTGTGAAGAGCTGACTCATTTGAGAAAACCCTGATGCTGGGAAAGATTGAGGGCAGGAGGAGAAGGGGATGACCGAGGATGAGATGGTTGGATGGCATCACCGACTCGATGGACATGGGTTTGGGTGAACTCCAGGAGTTGGTGATGGACAGGGAGGCCTGGGGTGCTGCAGTCCATGGGATAGCAGTCAGTCAGACATGACTGAGCAACTGAACTGAACTGAAATGAGAGCACAGGTTCAGTAGCTCAGGCCTAGCTACTCTAAGGAATGCGGAATCCTCCCAGACTAGGGATTGAACTCTGCATTGGCAGGCAGATTCTCTTCCACTGGGCCACCAGGGAAGTCCCAAGACTATCTCTTTTATTGTGGACCAAGTGGATGGGCCTGCCTTTAGAGAAACTGGCTGTGTTTTATTGTTTCCCTGGATTCAGGAACAGCAGCAGGATTGAGAAGCAGAGTTCACTCCCAACCAAGTGCTCTGTCTTCCTTGATGACATTCCCAGGAGACCCTGTGGTTCCTAAGCAGAGAAAACCAGCATGCTGTGATGAACCTTGGCCCTGAGGTTGGGATCCAGCCAGGATGCAGAGCAGTAGGAGGATGAACGAATGCAATCGATAATTTCAGTCACTGCTTGTCCCTGACAGGAACCAGGGAGGGCAGAGGAGCAGGGTGGGCAAAAAAATCTGCAAGTCCAGCGCAGCGGGGCAGGAGCTCCACCCAACATGGGAAGAAAACAAGGAAGACACAGGTCAGAAAGAAGCATCTAAATACCTAGAGACTGTCCTCACTCGAGAGAGTCAACTGCAAACAATCTACCATCCTAGGATCTTCTCCTTCTGCAGGGTGTGGAATTGTCAGCCTTTGGTCTGAGGATGGTGATGGGTATGGGTTGGAAGATGCCCCACACTTCCTCACAGAGCCTGTGACTCTTGGGAGCCTGTGCTCCCAAGCCTCTGACTTTAAGGCACAATGCCTTAAAGTTGGAAGCCCAATTCAGGTACCTCCTCTCCTGTGTGGACACAGCTATATGGGGGCTAAGTTATACGATCTCTTTAGGTATTTTTCTTCCCCTTTTAGAGGCAGGGCTGAATAAGATAACCACTTTGGATGGGATCCTCCCAGAACTGACATTGGAGGGTTCTTTGGGCCATAGTCAGAGCCTGCCTGCTCTTGACCTCTGCTCTTCTGACTGGTCTGGCACTTTGATGGTGAAACTCAGGCACAGATGTTGAGAGTAGTGAAGGCTGCCTCCCTCCACAGGACTGGCTGTCTTTACTGAGTGCGTACCCTGCTGCATCTCCTTTAATCCTTCTGGGAACCTCAGGGAGTGTTACCGTTTATGTCCCCATTTTATAGACAAGGAAAGGGCAGTACAGAGGAGTTAAAGACCTGTTCAGGTCACCAAGCTAGTCCCCAGCAAAGCCAGATCGAAATCTGGGTCTCCATGGCCCTAGAGTCAGAGCTTTTAGTAGTCGGAGTACACTGCCTCTCTCCCTCTCTGTCCTTTAATGGAAGTTACACGAGGATTGAATTTCTTCTTTTGCAGGGTAGCCATCAACAACTAGCTGGAAATCCAGCAAGGGCCTTCCCCACATTTTCTCCAAGGTCAATCAGGAAGAAGAGGGTTTTTGGGGTCCCTCTCATCACTACCCATCTTCTTCTTATGCTTCATCTAGGACTCTCAGCTTCACCCAAATCATTCGCATCCCAGCCTTCCTGGCTAACACAATCCCCTCCCTACACCCCACTCACATCTGCACCCCAGTCAAAGATGCTACTTCCAGGTTCCAGTCCTTCTTGGTCTGTTCTCTGCTATAAAGCTGCCACACAAGGCATGCCAAGGGGTGCGGGGAATAATGCATAGCACCGTGGACGGTGTGTCTTATGCCACTATCAGCTTAGAACATTCTGCAAGACAATGGTTTTAATCTACAATTATAGGTCAGAATTTCCGGGCCTGGGAAGGACATTTGAGGGAGACTTGGGAGAGAAGCAGGTGTGGTACACCTGCCACCATTCCAGTCAATAACGGAGGACTACTCCATCACCCATGGGACTCACAGGACCCAGCCTGGAGACGCCAGGGCCTCCTGATCAATGCAAGAATATGGAGGAAGGAGGGCTTCCTTCAGGAAAGCTGCTGGTGGTTTGAGAAGTGGAGGGTAGAGCATAGGAACAGACGAAGCAGGAGGTGGCCTGATTTCTTTCTAGTGCCCATGGTGGGAGTGACCCCCAGCCTTCCTGAAAGAGATACTTGGCACATGTAGCATGTAGTGATTGTAGCCCACGTTTCTGCCACATTGTTTTTCAACTGAATTCACCAAAAATTTTGAAAGTATTTGTATGCACAAGGTCCCAGTGTTGCATCTGGAGACATGGAGATGAATAAGACACAGTCGCTGACCCTGAGAACCTCGAAGTCTAGTGGGAAAGCCAGACACACACAGAAGTTGCCACAATACTAAGCAAGCAGTGATTACTGCTAAATAGAGACAGAGGGCTGTGGGGTTCGGAGGCCAGCTGATTACACTGCGTGCGCAGAGTTTGCAGAGGAGAGGACCTGAGCTGAGCTCAGGGAATAAGAAATGCAAAAGCCTTGTCTCTCTTTGAACACTTAATGCATATCAATTTTGACAGGCATCACCCAGAAATTCACCACACGGCTGTGGAGGGGGACTGACCTCCATCACCCAGGAGGAAGCCGGGCCTCACGGGATGAGAGCAGCTCAGCTGAGGAGCAGCACAAGCGGGAGGCAAACCCAAGCATGTGAGTCTCAGAGCAGAGAGAGCCTCACAGGTCAAGAGAAAGGGGTGGCCAAGGGCCGGGGCTGGAAAGTGTGTAGTGGATTTGGAGAGGGGAAGGGAAGCAGGTTGGCTAAGGTTGAGGTCCCCTGGGAGGGGTTTGGGGTGGGATCGGGAGGTGGGAGACGTGGAGAGGGCAAGACGGTGTCACCTGGGGGCCACAGCAGGTTCTCTACAGTCCCCTGCCTGGGCTTATGCTCTGTTTCTGCCACCTACAAGCTATGGAACTGCAAGTAAGTTGCTTAGCTTTTCTGTGCCTCAGTTTCATCGTTTATTAAAGGGGGATAAGGGCACCCCCTCATAGACTTGCTGTGAGAATAAATGAGCCAACACATGTATTATCACAGAACAGTGCTGGGGGCTTATGAATGCTCTATGCCCTTCTCCTCCTCCTCTTCCCCAGCTCCTCCTTCTTATTGAAAGAGGCAGTGCATAGACTTTAGTTTAGAGCATGCATTTTGGAGCCAGGTGGCCTAGTTCAAGCCATGGCTCTGCCACTCAGTGGCTGTGTGACCTTGGTCAATTTACATCACATTCCTGTGCCTCAGTTTACTCATCTATAAAACGGCAAACAGGGCCTGTCTTACAGGGTTGTCACCAGTGCTCAAGGAGACTCTGTTTCCCAAAACAGGAAGTCTGGCTCCATATACAAAGCTATTTCCTAAGTCATATTCTCACTCTACTGTTGCTGATTATGGGGCTAAAAAGTTTCTTTACAATCAGTTGTACAAGTGTCCTCCTGGGAAATTCAATAAAAAAAGTTCAGCAAAGGAACTGTAAATTCTTAATTGTAGGGGGTTAATAGGGCTTTATTATGGTAAATTTACCTCACACATGATTTAATAGGTCAAAACTACAGTTTGTAATTAAAAACCTAAGAAATCATGCACGCTGAGGTTTATAACACACCAATTGTAGCCTGAGACGACTAACTCAGGAAACCATAAAAGACAAAGCAGTGTATATAAATCACGGAAGGGGGTGAGGTTTCAGGAGACAGGTAGATCTATTTGGGGACTTTTTTCAGGCCCCTCAGTATAGGTTCTCAAGTCCTTGACACTTGAACTGTTAACCAGCTCCAAACACAAAATCAGCACACAGACCACAGGCCCCGCTGCTGTTGACACCCGGCCTCAGCTTTCGTCTCCCGCTGTCCCGCTGAGAGTCACTCAAGCAAAGTTTTCAGAACGGAAGCCAACCCTCCAAGCTTTCGTTTGAACCTGCAGACCTGCCATGAATGTGATGGATCCTTTCCAGTTAAGTGGGAAGGAAAAACCATGGTGAAGTTCTGGAAGTTTCTCAAGGTTAACAGCATAGTTCTATCAGAGGACAGCATTGTTTAGTGGTTAGGTGGACAGACAGACTCCACTGAAGGCTGACCCACCACTCAGTGGGACCTGGAGCAGATGCTCTCAGCTAGCATGCACAAGTTTCCTCTTCTATAAAATGAAAGCAATGATAGTCTCGACCTCTTAGGGTTGTTTTGAGGACTGCGTAACACTGTAAGGGGCTTTCCTGGTGACTCAGATGGCAAGGAATCTGTCTGCAATGCAGGGGGACCTGGGTTCGATCCCCAGGTTGGGAAGATCCCCTGGAGAAAGGAATGGCTACCTACTCCAGTATTCTCGCCTGGAGAATTCCAGGGACAGAGGAGCCTGGCAGGCAATGTCTGCTGCTGCTACTAAGTCACTTCAGTCATGTCCGACTCTGTGCAACCCCATAGATGGCAGCCCACCAGGCTCCCCCGTCCCTGGGATCCTCCAGGCAAGAGTACTGGAGTGGCTTGCCATTGCCTTCTCTGAGGCAATGTCTATCGGGTCACAAAGAGTCAGATATAACTGAGTGACTAACACTTTCCCTTTTTAACACTGTATAGTACCGTGCCTGCAGAGAAGGCAATGGCACCCCACTGCAGTACTCTTGCCTGGAAAATCCCATGGGCAGAGGAGCCTGGTGGGCTGCAGTCCGTGGGGTCGCTAACAGTCGGACACAACTGAGCGACTTCACTTTCACTTCCCACTTTCATGCATTGGAGAAGGAAATGGCAACCCACTCCAGTGTTCTTGCCTGGAGAATCCCAGGGATGGCAGAGCCTGATGGGCTGCCGTCTATAGGGTCGCACAAAATCAGACACGACTGACGCGACTTAGCAGCAGCAGCAGTACCTTGCCTGGCACACAGTAGGCACTTAGTATTTATTATTATTATCACTCTACTTAGGCCAAACGGTTGGGAAGAAGGAGGTATGGAGAAGGGGAAACATTAAAACCTGTATCATTTTGCCTTATCCTGAATCAAGAGGTGTTTCCTTTTCTGAAAAGAGATGCCTTCCTGAGTTAGAAAGCAATAATTACAAAATTCAACACATTTTCTAATAGATTTTGCTCTTTGGCAGGAAGGTTTAAATTTCACTTAATATCATGCCTGACATTTCCCTTCAAAGGGAAGGAAAATTGGAAAAAGTTGGTGCCGAAGTTATTTTTGGAAAGAAAAACCAAACAAAGAGTTAATTTATTTGAAAGCTTTGGTTGTAAAACACCTACAAGTTGAAGTTCTGTTTGTTTTAATTTTAAGTCACATTTAGAAGCAGATATTTATATGTGTATGTGTATTTACATTTTACATATGTGTACATATCTGGTTTGATGTCATAGAGTTTACAGTTCTTTATTCTTATGTGAACAAGAGAACACCCCTCACAATATAACCGCCTTGGGGTCTAGGACATGAAAGGGCCCCCCAGGTGGCGCAAGTGGTAAAGAACCAGCCTGCCAATGGAGACATAAGAAACACGGGTTCAATCCCTGGGTTGGGAAGATCTCCTGGAGGAGGGCATGGCAAGCCACTCCAGTATTCCTGCCTGGAGAAGCCCATGGACAGACAGAGCCTGGCAGGCTCTGTCCATGGGGTTGCGAAGGGCTGGACACAACTGAAGCTACTTGGCATGTGCTAGGACGTGAAGCCCCCGTGCAGCCCTGGGAAAGCCTTCTCTACTGTGGCGGGGGGGCGGGACGCTGAGGGTAAATAGGTCTCCATTTGTTTGACAAGGCTTCCAGCTTGGGTGTCGCTTACTGGAGCATTGCTATCCCTCCTTCCCAAACCCCACCCCTGCTCCCCACTTCCTTCTGGCCCCTAGAAGAAGAGGCGGAAGCCAGGCCCCTCACAGTGACCTTTCATCCACGGCTCTCATCTCCTGAGCTGGGCTCCTGCCTGCCCTCAGGACGGTAGCTGTTCTGCTGCCTCTGTTTCCTGTGGGAAGGTATCTAGGGGTGTCCTCCTTTCTCTTCTGCTTCCTGGTTGGTGAGGAGCAGAATGTCCAGGTCTTGGTTGGGAAGATAGCTCTTCTCTGTGTTGCCAGCAGCACATGTTGTAACAGTTAGTAGTATCTTCCACTTCAAATTCAAACAGATGGGGGGTGTGTGTGTGTGTGTGTGTGTGTGTGTGTTAACCTCCTGGCCAATCTGTAAGTAGTTATGTGAGACTGGCCAAATGGGCTCTAATCATGGCCCAGGTTTTGGGGTCTCCCACTCAGGACTTAAGAAAATCAGATTCACTAATAAGTCAGGAGACTCAGAAGGCTAAAACTTAGAAGAAGAAAAAAAAGAATTTGAAGCTGAATGGGCTTCCTGCAGCAAGCAGTGTCCTTGCTAAATAAATGCGAGCACTCCTTTTTCCTCATGAAGGGTGGGAAAACGTTTACAAGAAAAGAGTGAGAGGAGAGTCATTGTCCTTAGATCCTTCCATGAGGAGTTCTGTGCGCAGTGAAAGCTTCTATTTAAAATTCAGGCCCGAGCCCTGTACAGGTGTTTCTCTCAGAACTGACAGTCTCTGGTGGCTCCAATTCCCCAACCCCCACCCCCACCCCTGCCCGAAAACATGCTCCCCTCCCGGCCTTGAACCTTCTCTGGGGCTTGGATTGGAATCTGGCTACTCTTTGGCATCGCCTAATTACATTGGTCAAGGCCTGTGTTCTTGACAAAGAAAACATTCCTCTAACTCAACCTGAGTAATCCTTAATGAGTCCTTGTATCTTGTGATAAATTTCATAATTATTCAGCCCCTACCACTAACACCGAAATTCATCAGTCAAAGCAAATTAGCCGAGATTCATTAGAATAAGACATCTAGTAGGCACATGTACTTTATTAGCCTCTTACACCAATAGTTTTAATTAGGTACATATTTCACAGCTCTCGAGCTACTCCAGTGAAGGGCTGCCTTTATCTCTTTTATTTACAGTAACAAGCTATCAAACAAACACCACCATAATTAAACTTGGATATAAAAAAACTTGGTTTATTAATGGCAGCCTATTCGAGCCTTGGATTTCTGAAACCTGTACAAAACAGATATTTTTATTAATTAAATAAATACTATTCAATTAAACTGAAAAGATGCAGCGGTGCAAGAGGGGCCTTGAGCTCGAGTCAAGAGTGAAATTCTCTTCTTCCTTCCCTGCTGATGGTTTCCTCTAGCTCACCTTCAGCAGGGGGAAAAAAATCTCTTCATCAGATATTTTAGTGATGAGAAAAGTGATTAAAATCCAGAACATTTTTAAATTATTAATAAGAAATTTAAATGATGTTATAAAAAAGGGAAATACAGGAGAAAATGTTACACATTCATAGAATTTTGGCTCATGCATAATAAACAGTTGAAAACATTTTACTTATAATACCACTCAAATTAAAGAGGCAAGAAGCCATGCCACACGCTTTTATATGCGGTGTCAATAAATGACAAATGGCGCCATCTGCTGGTCTTCCAGTTAAACAGTTTATATTCAGAGCCCGGTTGTCAGAGCCATCAGTTCTGAAAGTGAAAAGTCGCCAAGTCCTGCCCGACTCTTTGCGACTCCATGGACTATACAGTCCATGGAATTCTCCAGGCCAGAATACTGGAGTGGGTAGCCGTTCCCTTCTCCGACGGATCTTCCCAACCCAGGGATCGAACCCGGGTCTCCCTCATCAGTTCTGAGGTTATCAAAAATAAAGGAAGGCTAAAACTCCCTGCCTACACATACTTCCCATATGGGTAGACAAGGTATAACCCTATGAGAGAGGCCAAGTTAGAGCTTAATTCTGAAAGTTTCATACAGAGGCTACAGGCAAGACAACAGGAGAGACTGCTAACCTTTCTGGTCTCTTAAGAGTCAGCGTGAGTTGCACTCTAACTGAGGTGAACACAAAAGAATCACAGCGAGATCCTCAAAAGGCACAGAGCGCGAAGAAAAACGGCAAAATGCACTCTCAGTTAAGGGACTAATTACGCCTACTGCCTGGGAACCCTGTGTTCCTGGATCACTATACGGGGGGAGAAGCACGGAATTGTGGAACGGGACAAGTGAGCTCTCTGGCTGACTCTGACTCCATCTCCATCCATCCTCAAGTCCTGCTCTGGAATATTTGTTTCTTTGTTTCCATTTCCACCTCGCTCTTAGTTGTTTCTGGCTCTGTGCATAAATATGAAATTTCCTCTTCAGACCTCCCAGGGGCTGGTGTGCAACCAATAGAATAACATCATTTTAATATAAATGAGATGGATCGATTAACTAAACTAGTTTATACAAACCATTGAACAAAAATATATGTGGGACAACCTTTGAATAACTTCTTTTAAAATGCAAACTCTCAAAAAGAGAAGACCTACCCATAATCCCAATTTCTGCAACAAGTCTCCCTCTCTTTAAGCTTGACGAACTAAATCAGTCCTTCGGAGGCCATCAATATTTGCAAATTGAAAATCTACATTTCCAGACACCACAGTCACGGGGACCTTTCTCCCTGGCTACATTTTGGAGCAAAATGTGAAATCAGATCATTTTTAAGGCTCTTTTATTGTTGTTATAATATTGCTCATAATAACAGCAGAGAAAATAATTTACATTTTATAGGAAATCATTTAAAAGGTTATTGTGAATAAAAGTGTTATTAACAAAATTTGAGTAACTTTGTATTGCTGCTGTCCTTTCTGTGAGGTAGAACTCAGAAAGTTTCTTCCAATGGGACTGCTTAAGAAGAGATTACCCCTGGTTCAGACTCTTGAGAGTCCCTTGGACTGCAAGGAGATCCAGCCAGTCCATTCTGAAGGAGATCAGCCCTGGGATTTCTTTGGAAGGAATGATGCCAAAGCTGAAACTCCAGTACTTTGGCCACCTCATGTGAAGAGTTGACTCATTGGAAAAGACTCTGATGCTGGGAGGGATTGGGGGCAGGAGGAGAAGGGGACGACAGAGGATGAGATGGCTGGATGGCATCACTGACTCGATGGACATGAGTCTGAGTGAACTCAGGGAGTTGGCGATGGACAGGGAGGCCTGGCGTGCTGCAATTCATGGGGTCGCAAAGAGTCGGACACGACCGAGCGACTGATCTGATCTGATCTGACCCCTGGTTCAGGCTGCCAGTTTATAAGCAGATTACTCACAGTGTAGGGCTGATTGTGTGGGTGTAGGTGTGAATGAATTTCTCCAAGTCCATCTTCTTTGGGGCTTAAACGCCTGGGAAAATAGGAAGCAGCATGGAAAAACTTCCTGCTTGGGAGAATCAGCTACCCTGGAAATGTTCCTTACTGTGAGTGAACAGTTCATTTTAATTCCATGAGTTCCTTGCCAGGGTTCTGTCTTCCTTAGTGGCCCTATACCTTAGATAGGAGTCCGTATCAATAGCCTCTGTTTTGTGGCCCTGGCCCTCTCTTCTTTTCTCAGCTCACCCTTTGGAGTCACAGATCTTTCACAGCCCTGGGGACTCCAAAGAACTAGTGTCTTTTCTCTTCAATAAACAAGATCCCTGCATCCCTTGCTGGTACAGAATTTTAGCTTGGGGTCATGAAAAGGTTCTGAAGATGGCTAGTGATGGTTGTACAACAATGTGCTGTCCTTAATGCCACTGAATTGCATGCTTATAAAGGATTAAAATGGTGAATTTTATATAAATTTTATCTCAGTTAAGAAACAAATACTCTTTCAGTAGCTGCCCATTGCTTTTTGGATCAAGTCTGAGTTTTTAAGTGTGCTATAAAAGATTCTTTGGACCTTTCAACCCCAACCTATTTCTTCAACTTGTGCTGCCCTCTCTATGTCACCCTGGAAGGACACTGTCCCACAGAAATTCCTATAGTGAAGGAAATGTTCTGTACCTGTGCTGTCCATGTGGTAGCCATCAGCTACTATCTGTGGCTACTAGGCACTTGAAATGCGGTTAGCATATCTAATGGACTGTATTTTACATTTAATTTAGTTTTAAATAGCCATGTATTAGTGGCTACTCTATTGGATGGCACAGTTCAAAAACACAGAGTTCCATCAGGTTATTTCATAGCTCTGTGCCTTTGCTCATTCTCTTCCTTCATCTCAATGGCCTTTCTTCCCTTTCATTCTCAAACCCTGAGCTAAACATAAATGCCTCCAGGAAGGTGGGGTTGGAAGAACTCCCAGGCACTTGGTATCATGATACCGCTTCTCACGCAAGGATTCTTTTATGCATTCATCCAGTCTTTTTCACAACTCCTTGTTTGGCACTAGAGATGCAAAGAAAAATCCAGTTCTTGATATAAAGCTCACAATCAGTATCTCTTCCAACAACCCTTCCTACCCTATTCTGCCCATTAAGCACGTCATTCGATCACCCCCACTGATCTCAGCCTTGCAATCCCTCAGTGCCTGACTTCACTCTTCCTCCCACCAGCTCTTCTTTCTTCAATTCTTGATCTACAGAGAAAAAAAAGAATCAACTTTATCTCCTACACCTGGCACATGGACAAATCTAAGAGGCTGTAAAAGTCACTACAGAGAAGGGGACTGCATATAGAGGAGAGGCCCCTGAACCAGGGTTGTCCTATATCTGCCCTCAACACCTTTAGGCTACCTCTCTATTAAAAATTGGTCATACACATCCCCAAAGGTCTCCCCTAAATGAGGGGTTTCAGTCTCTTTGAGAATA
The DNA here is from genome assembly GCF_019923935.1 of Bubalus bubalis. Classification (NCBI taxonomy): domain Eukaryota; kingdom Metazoa; phylum Chordata; class Mammalia; order Artiodactyla; family Bovidae; genus Bubalus; species Bubalus bubalis. Next base: position 56,511,988 of record NC_059162.1, read on the forward strand.
AAGAGCAGAGGAACGTTGGCCATCCCATCTCAGGGCACAGCCAGTCAGACCTTTTAGGACAGAAGATGAGAGCTCTCAATTCTGGGGGCCTCAGAATCACCTAGGACAATTTTCTAAAAACAAGGATTGTTGGGCCCTGCTGAGACCTACTAAACTGCCATCTTTGGGAGTGAGATCTAGGTATTTGTATTTGAGGACTCTCCACAGGTGATTGTGTCATGACGAAAGCCTGAGAAACCTCAGCCTCGAGTGTAAGGAAATACAAACCTGCGCCAGGGAACAAAGAAAGCATGAGGGTGCTGAGAAGGTATCACCACGAGTGCCTGGCAGCAGCATCCCTTGTAGAAAACTCTGAAACCAATGGTTATCAGCAGGTTAAGTCTGGATAACCACCTGTATTAGTCTGCTAGGGCTACCCTAACAAGATACCACAGGCTGGGTAACTTAAACATCAAAAATCCACTTTGTTGGCAGTTCTGAAAGCTTGAAGTCAGAGATCAAGTTGTCAGCAAGGTTGGTTTCTTCTAAGGTATTTCTTCTTGGCTTATAAATGGCCATCTTCTCCTATGTCTTCACATGGTCTTCTCTCTGTACATATCTGTGACCTAATTTCCTCTTCATATAAGCATACCAGACATATTGAATTAGGGCCTACCCTGATGATCTCATTTTAATTTAACTACCTCTTTTTATTTAATTAAAGTATAGTTGATTTACAATATTATATTAGTTTCAGGTGTACAACATAGTGATTCAATATTTTTATAGATTATATTCAAGTTATTATAAAATAATGGCTCTATTTCTCTGTGCTATGCAATATATCCTTGCTACTTATTTATTTTATACATAGTAGTTTGTATCTCTTAATCCCATACCCCTATCTTGCCCCTCTCCACTTTCCTCTTCCCATTGGTACCCACTAATTTAACTACCTCTTTAAAGACCCAATCTGCAAAAACACATTCTGCATATTGGGGGTTAGGACTTCAACATATAAATTTTGGAAAGGACACAATTCAGCCCATAGCAATCCTAGAAATTCAGTCCATAGAAATCCTACATGCAAAAGCTTTTCCTGAGTTGGAAAAATCTGATTCTTTATCTTGTCAACATTTGTTGTGAGCGTCCCACATCAGGCAGAAGAAAATGACCCATAATAGCATATGTATGTGTGTTAAATTGCTTCTGCCTTCTCTGATAGCTCAGTTGGTAAAGAATCCGCCTGCAATGCAGGAGATCCCGGTTCGATTCTTAGGTTGGGAAGATCCACTGGAGAATGGATAGGCTACCTACTCCAGTATTCTAGGGCTTCCCTTATGGCCCAGCTGGTAAAGAATCCACCTGCAATGTGGGAGACCTAGGTTCGATCCCTGGCTTGGGAAGATCCCCTGGAGAAGGGAAAGGCTACCGACACCAATATTCTGGCCTGGAGAATTCCATGGACTATATATTCATGGGGTCACAAAGAGCTGAACACAACTGAGCGACGTCATTTCAGTTGTGTCTGACTCTTTGCTACCCTATGGACCGTAGCCCACCAGGCCCCTCTGTCCATGGGATTCTCCAGGCAAGAATACTGGAGTAGGTTGCCATGCCCTCCTCCAGGGGATCTTTCTGACCCAGGGATCGAACCCATGTCTCTTATGTCTCCTGCATTAGCAAGTGGGTTCTTTACCACTAGCATCTCCACCTGGGAAGCCCATAATAGCCTATATATGATTTGAAACAGAAATTGTCATTATGAGAATATTTATAGTTTTTCTGCTTCTTCCCTTAGTTATGATCAAGTCAGACTGCAAGTTACAGAAAACCTGACTAACAGTAGCTTCAATTTAAAAAAAAAAAGGCTCATTTTCTCATGTAACAAGAGGTCTAGAGATAGGCTGCTTCTGGTGTTGGCTCTGTAATTTGTAGATATTAACATCAATGGCTTTGTGCTTCTAATGGATTTTCTCTCATGCCTGTGATTTCCTGGTCACAGGTGGCTGCTGTAGATCCTGACATCACACTCTCATTCAAGACAGGAAGAAAAATGAAGGAGCCATGCCAGCTATATTAGAAGATTAACCAGGGAAATAAAAATATCCTTAGCAACTCATATCAGACTTCCTCTTATGTCATTGGCCAGAACTGGCGCATGGCCACTCTTAGCTACGAGGAAATCTGGAAAAGCACAGTCTGGGTACATTTATTCAAAAAATATTGACTGTGTGCCTTGTTTATGTCAGATATTATTCTAGGCACTTGGGATAGAACAGTGAATAGAAGACAAAAATCCTTGCCGTCATGGAGCTTTTAATTTGAAAAGAGTTTACACCCTAGTGTTCCCATTGTCTCTTCCCCTAATGAAATCGGGTGGATAGACAGCAATCTGCCACATCATACAGCTTCAACAACAGAGCCCTGTGACTTTCACCCTAATTTTTCATCTGCATCACCTTCTTGAAAAGAGTCTCGCTCTACGTAGGTTAGGTCAACTTAACATAGTATAGGAAGAGATGAGGGGAGGGAGAAAGGAAGAGAAAATTGAATGAGGGTCTGAGATGTAGAGAGCTTTCCAGGACCTGTGGAGAAGGGTTTCTGGAACAGCCATGGGCTATAATGGAAATAAACAAGAGAGGAAGGGATGTTACATTCTTCTTTGAGTCTTATTCATGGTTTTTGTTGTTGTTGTTGCTGTTGTTGTTCAGTTGCTCAGTCATGTCCAGCTCTTTGGGACCCCATGGACCGGCTTCCCTGTCCTTCTCTATCTCCTGGAGTTTGCGCAAACTCATGTCTGTTGAGTCGGTGATGCCATCCAACCATCTCATCCTTCTCCTCTTGTCCTCAATCTTTCCCAGTATTGGGGTCTTTTCCAATGAGCTGGCTGTTCCCATCAGGTGGCCAAAGGATTGGAGCTTCAGTTCCAGCACCAGTCCTTCCAATGTATATTCAGGGTTGATTTCCTTTAGGATTGACTGGTTTGATCTCCTTGCTGTCCAAGGGACTCTCAAGAGTCTTCTCCAGCACCACACTTCAAATGCATAAATTCTTGGGCACTCAGCCTTTTTTATGATCCACCTCTAACATCCGTACAAGACTACCAGAAAAACCATAGCTTTGACTATAAGGACCTTTGTCGGCAAAGTGATGTCTCTGCTTTTTAATATACTGTCTATGTTTGTCATGGCTTTTCTTCCAAGGAGCAAGCGTAATTTCAGCGGCTGCAGTCACTGTCCTGGGTGATTTTGTAGCCCACGAAAGTAAAGATTTGACATTTAAAATCAAACCTTTTGATTTTTGAGCTTCGAGTACAGAAGTTGGGCTAATCAGATAATCCTCCTTTTCTTGATGGGTTGAATTTCCTTTTGACACTGCTCTAACTGAACCCCATGGGCCCAAGTTCATAAGGGGAACATTTTATTTGCAGCTGATGTTCGTCATCATCATTTCTTGACTTTGTGTTGCACAACCACATTGCATTTTCTAAACTTGATGTTAAGCTACGGCAGCCTCACTCTCCCTGCCCTAAAACCAATGGCCCTCAGTCTCAAGTTACTCTCACACAACTTCCTCCCCAGCTTCCAAGCTATGTTCTCCACATAGCCTCCTGCATAGCCCATTCAACCTCCTCCAGCAGTGCCACCCAAGCAGGGGCACTGTCTGTCCCCTCAACCTGCCAACATACAGCAAGGAGGAAAACTCATGGCCAGGCAGGACAAAAGGAAAAATCCACAGTGAATTTCTCACAGTCTCAACTTTTCAATCTCAACCCCATGTCAGGAAACACCTGACATTTCTCTAAATAAATCTTTTTTGGAAAACCTTTCCTTTTTTTTAAAGCTAGCAAAAGACTCATCCAATTTAAATTACTAAACAGAACCCTCTGCATCCTCTGCAGACATTCCACACATCCTCATAGTTTACTCCAAAATGAATGGGTGGAACTTGCCTTTATTTGTGACTCAAGAGTCAGTCTTAGTGAATTTCCTAAAACAAAGAAAGTCAGAGAATCAAACAGCTAGCAGACACACCCTACTAGCCATGGTAGTAGGTACCTATCCTTACTAAAATTAAGAATGATAATAATATAATAAAAGTCCTCCTCTTTAGTAAACTAAATAGAGGATTCTGGCATTTTTTAAATTCAATTTTATATCCTTGAGCCACCCCTTACGTATATATATATATGTGTGTGTGTGTGTGCGTGTCTGTGTGTGTATATATATATATATATATCAGATCAGATCAGTTGCTCAGTTGTGTCCGACTCTTTGCAACCCCATGAATCGCAGCACGCCAGGCCTCCCTGTCCATCACCAACTCCCAGAGTTCACTCAGACTCACGTCCATTGAGTCAGTGATGCTATCCAGCCATCTCATCCTCTGTCGTCCCCTTCTCCTCCTGCTCCCAATCCCTCCCAGCATCAGAGTCTTTTCCAATGAGTCAACTCTTCGCATGAGGTGGCCAAAGTACTGGAGTTTCAGCTTCAGCATCATTCCTTCCAAAGAAATCCCAGGGCTGATCTCCTTCAGAATGGACTGGTTGGATCTCCTTGCAGTCCAAGGGACTCTCAAAAGTCTTCTCCAACACCACAGTTCAAAAGCATCAATTCTTTGGCACTCAGCCTTCTTCACAGTCCAACTCTCACATCCATACATGACTACAGGAAAAACCATAGCCTTGACTAGACGAAACTTTGTTGGCAAAGTAATGTCTCTGCTTTTGAATATGCTATCTAGGTTGGTCATAACTTTCCTTCCAAGGAGTAAGCGTCTTTTAATTTCATGGCTGCAGTCACCATCTGTAGTGATTTTGGAGCCCAGAAAAATAAAGTCTGACACTGTATACACACATTTATAAAGTACACATGCTCATGTATTCTGTGTAAGTCAGGGTTATGTTCTTCTGGGAGCAGCAGAAAACCTAAAACTGTGAGGCTTAAAGAAGATAGAAATGCTTTTCTATCCCAGGTAACATTCAAGCAGTCACATCAGACTGTGAGAAATTCACTGTGGATTTTTCTATGGAGCTCCACAGTGTCAGGGACCAAGGCCCCTATCTTATTGCACCACCATGTATGGTCTCCATTGCCAAGGTCACCTTCTTGGCCAGAATGGCTACTCCAGCTCTAGCCTTAACATCACATTTCAGCAAACACAGAAAAAAAGAAAAAGTTGTACTTATCACTCCTGCTTACATCTCATTAGTTAAAATTTAATTGGTTTGGTTTTAGTCACTAAGTCATGTATGTTTCTTGTGACCCCAATGGACTATAGTTCACCAAGTTCCTCTGTCCTTGGAATTTCTCAAACAAGAATACTAGTGTGGGTTGCCATTTCCTTCTCCTAGAATTTAATTATATAATCACAACTAACTGCAAGGGACTTTGGGAAATACAGTCTTATTTATTTATTTACAGTAGCTCCTTGTTGGTTATCTATTTTAAAGATAGATACATGTGTCTATCTAGCAGCATGTACCTGTCAATCCCTAACTCCCAATTTATCCCTCCCATGAATAAGAAATGTAGTCTTCTTCCTGATGGCCATTTACCAGCAAAAAACTGGGGGTGGGGTAGGGGTTATTACAATAAAACAAAGAAGAAAAAAAAATAATGAAGTAGTGTTAAATGGTAACACAAAATATAAAACAAATATCCATGAATCCATAATGATATAAGTAAATAGTTGAATAAATAAATAGAGGAGAGTAGACAAAACATACAAATATTTCCAAATAATTCACTTAGATACTCTGTTGTTGAGAGGTAGAATATAATTCTCTACTCCTGGAGTGTGGGTTACTCTTGCACAGTATGCTATGAAAAAGGAGAAAAGAAAGAGTAACTCGGCAGTGGAGAAACCTGACAAATCCTACCTTAAGCCAGGTAATCAAGGTTAACATCAACAGTGATAAATCATGTTGATAGTATGTACCCTTGATGTGATGTGATAAGAACAGCACTTTACCTCTGTGGTCTTCCCCAAAACATATTACTTCAATCTAATCATGAGAAAACATCAGGCAAATCCCAACTGAGAGACATTCTACAAAATACCTGACCAGTACGCCTAAAAACTGTCAAGGTCATCAAAATAAGGAAAGTCTGAGAAACCATTACAGACAAGAAGAGTTTAAGGAGACATAATGACTAAATGAAATGTGGTATCCTGGATGGGATTCTATTGAATAAAATCAAAAGGAAAGGGTGGGGGGATTGGGATTTGGGAAAAACTGAGAAGATCTGAATGAATTACGGACTTCAGTTAATAATAATATATCAGTATTGGTTTATTAACTGCTACAAATGCACTATACTAAAGTGGAGTGTTAATAATAGAAGAAACTGGCCGTGAGACATATGGGAACTATCTGTACTATCTTGGCAAAATTCTGTAAAACTACTGCAAAATTAAAAGTGCATTGAAAAAAAAAATGAAGGAGAGTAAGACATTGGAGAATCCCAGAGGTCTTCCCCTCAACCCCACACAGGGGCTGGCTCTTCTCTTTGTACCCCAAATCCAAGAGATGGTCACACTAGAAGGGCCTTTGAGGCAACTGTCTCATCCTCCCAAATGAGGGGAGAAAAGCCCAGAGAAACCCTTAAGGAGGTTTACCCAGCGGTACCCAGCTCCCTGGTGGAGGAGCTGGAACCTGAAGCCAGGTCTCTTGACAAGGACCAGCTCTGGCTCCACTCCCCCACCTACACACGGTGAAGGAGATGCCTTAGAGGAGAGGGAAGAACTCAGCCAAGAACCGTCCTTTTAACAATGGTGAGTCACTCCATCTCTCTGAGCAGTAGTTTCTTCATCTTTACAGCAGAGATAGTGCTCACAGTCCTGCTCATCCTCACAGGACTGTCATGAGGAGTAAAACTCACATAAACATGTAATAACCCAGCGGGGACCTTCTGACACATTGAAATTTTGTTATACAGCCCAAGAGAGTTGACCCAAACGTCACGTGTGTTTATTCAGCATGTAGGCAGTATCGTCTGCCTTTCAAAACTGGGACATAATATCTGGTGAGGGTACTGTTATGTTTTCTGATTAATTGTTGGAGGTTCTCAATCAGCTGGCCTTTCCAGATTTTCTCTCTCCACTCCGCTCCCTGACACGCTCTCCAGCAATCCTGGATTTCCACGTAGCCTAACCTGAAGGATGCAGAAGCCTGCTCAGGCCACCACTCCTCAGCTTCTCCCAGCAATACAGAGTCAGTCCTGTTTAGTCTGGCAGATGGTTCTGGTCCCCAGGGAACACTGCCTTGCAGATCCAGATTTCTGCAGGCTTCTCTGAGGGAGGACGGTGCATTCCTCAGTGCTGACCACAGCATCTCCCACGTCCACGTGCCCACTGTGCAGCGACCCCTACCCAGCCCTTCCCACATGTCCCTTAGCACTCATTAGCCTAAGAGGCCCAGAGCTGTCTTGTTTCCAGTGTCTATAACCTCAGAGACCAAGTCACCTTCCTCCTTCCCTGCTAGGGCTCTACCTTTGGAGTTCAGTTGCTTTGTCTTTTCTCTTAAACCCTCAACACCCAAAATATTCTACCCCTTCACCTAGATGTTGGAGTTATTCACTCTTCCTTATAACCTGAGTTGGGTACTTTCCACTTACCTTTGGAGAGAAACAACCTTCTCAAAGATATTTCAAAGGCTTTTCAGGGGTCTAAGGGAGACTCCCAAGGGATCCCCTCACCCCTTGGGAAAGGCAATTCCACTCTCAGCGACTGTAAGGAGATATTCTAGCCTCAGTGATCAAAAGTACAAATCCCTCAAAGAAGAAAAGCTAGAGGAAAAAGTAAAATCTGACTATACTATTGACAAGGCATATATATTGCTGTAAACAAACGAAAAGTGAAATTGAGTGCCCCCAGGTGTTGTGCTTGGCATTGGGAATGGAGAAAATGACTGGACCCTGTGCCTGCCCTCAGGGAGGTTAGATCCTAAGAGAATGACAGATGATGACCGACCATACAGTTTCCTAAGAACCACTAGCAGCTACTAGAGCACAGCATGCTGACCCAAAGGAAAGGCGTCAACCAGTCCTGCAGGAAACAGCCACCCATAACCAGCCCAGTTCACGAGGACCTCCTTTAGAGATAGCAGCCTGGGCATGGAGGATGACCAGGCAGAGCTCTGGGTTTCAAGCAGAGGCACAGAGGGAGAGGGGGTGGGATCTCCTTAACATATAACAGCTTGAAAAACAAACTTAATATGAAAGGAAAGGTGCTGGTATTAGGATTTTCTTGGTTGAAAGTAACAGAGTTGAAGATATTGGACCATAATCAAATACAAGGGCAGAGATGCAGAAACAACTTGAAATTGGGATTGAATGCCACGTGGCTTTCTGATTACTTGACAAGGGAGGCTCATTCTCTTTCACAGACTGACCACCTTCATGCCGTGCAGAGCACAGCTCAGAAAGCTCCTGAGTCCAGCACCCAAGTGTTGCCTCCAACAGATGGAGGTACACTATCTTCCCTTGAATCCAACTTAGAAAACCCCAGATGAAGATTCTGATTGGCCTGGGTTGGGTCAGTGCCCATCCCCAGGCCAATAAACCATAGTGAGAGCTGGGGAAGGAGATAAGCTCATACTTCCCAAGAAAAGCCACAGGAATCCTTGTTGGTGCCAGTCCTGGAGAAGAGAAAGCTGGGAGCCAAGAACCATCCCAACAGACATCTCTGACCCATTTAAATGCTCCAAATACCCAGGATTGAAAGGTGGAGTGTGATTAAGAAATTGCACCACTGTTTTTATCATTTCCTAGTTAGGACCCTAGACCAGCTCTGAGATACTATGAGCACACAGCAATACCTTTCTAACTATGTTCTAGTACGGAATGAATAAATACAAACTGGAGTAAATAAACACAAACTGCTTACATATGTCTAGCATCTTACTGAGCATTAAGGGGAAGATGTGAGAGTAGAAATTTGAAGAAATAAGACTCACTGCCTGCCCTCAGGAGCTTACTACTATTGGAGTGACTTGGGATCAGAGGTGGATCTGGGAGACCATCTACCCACAGACTTTGTAACAAGTTCCTAGAAGCCCATAACCAGGCTGGGGGAGGGAGATGGAGAATGGGGCAGGAGGAGGCATGAGAGACTGAGCAGGCAGGCATGGACCTCCTGGTCTCCACAAAGCTTCTATAGCATCTCCTGCTTTATCTGTTCTGCATACTGGCATTCCACATAAAATCATATTTGTAAAAAGTTTCTTACTCCTTTAGGAATGTTTGAATACTCCAGCTCCCTTGAGCAGCCCCTGGAGGTTCCAATGCCCAGAAAATCTGCTTATTATATGTGTGTAATCCTCACAACCATGCTGAGAGCCAGCTGGTGAAGGCAAACATGGATCTGGAACCCCCTCCTCCTGCTCCCCAGGTTGCCCCCAGCCCTCATTTCCCTTGTATGAAATAGCCAAACAAAACCATAGTCAAGAGGCCTCCTGTGGAAATGCAGAGAGTGCAGCTCATCCTCTGGAATGTTCAGTAACGGGATGGAGTAGCACCCCTTGTGGATGGAGTAAGGTAGAAAAGGAAGGGAGCAGAGATCTAGCTTGGAGAGGACCACACACCAAAAATGGTGCCAGATGTTTGACGTGTGCAGATGGGCACAAGCATGAGATGTAAAAGGAGAAGCAAAAGAAAGATGCAAAGAGGAGTGGAGGAAAGAAGAGAGGGGAGATGCTGAGGCCAGAACAGCCAAAGAGTCCCAAGAGTCACTTCCAACAGCTCAACCTCTTCCCTTGTCTTGCATCACAGTTTAAAGTCCTGAAGGCACTGATTCTACATTTTCTCAGGAATTCATAATCAGATACTTCAAAAAAGCCATGGCCAATGTTATGTGAGAGTTTCTATGTTCTGGGCGCTGTGCTCAGGGCAGACAGAACATGGGAAGCCTGCGTAGACTCAGTTTGGTGACCCTACAAGCCAGTGTCCTATTGACCAGGAGTCATTTGCTGAGGATGAGAAAAACTGATTTTCCACTAATATAATTCATACACGTCTCTCTTGCTGTTAAAAACAAGAGAATTATCTCATGCAGTGAAACATTTTAACTTAATTAGAATTGCCTTCCATTTCAGTTATTTTACTTTCATAACTGAATAGTATTCCTTTCAAAGCATAGAGATAACTTATATTGATAGAGTTGTAAAATCTTATTCAAATTTTGCTTTAAAATCTAATTTCTCTGACTTGCGTGTTGATAGAATGTGTCCCATATTTTTGTTCTTGTTTTCTCTTATAATACTCTAAATCAAACAACTGCTTGAGAAACCTGGTATCAGGATTCTAATTTAGCTAATAGCCTAGTTTTCCAGTATACAACCATGGGTCTGAAATATTTGATTTCAGATTTTCAGGCGGCTACCACTGCTGGTCCCAGGGTGATTGGTGGCAGCATGAAACCCACATCCAGCCAAAGGAAACTGGCCAAAAGGAATTTTTTTTTTTTCCTTTGAAGGGGACTGTCTATTCTGGAAGGACAGAACCAATTCCATCTTGTGGGTATGTCAGGAACATGGGTAGAAAGCAGAGTTCCTGGCATCATGTTCATCATTTATTCTGCAGGTGTTTGGCATTCCCTTAAACACTGATTCCCCACCCACCCTAGGAAGCTGCCTTCAAGCCCCAGCTCTTAATCTGGCTTTGTCTGTGCCAACTGTTCATGTGCATTTAATCCTCACAACAGTGCTAAGAAATATTATCACTCCCATTTTACAGATGAAGAAATTGAGATCTAGAGGTGTCTATGGTGGTCCAGTGGTTAAGACTTCACCTTCTAATGCAGGGGGTGTGCGTTTGATCGCTGGTCAGGAAGCTAAGGTTCCCACGTGCTTTGAGGCCAAAAGACCAAACAAAAAAAAAAGAAGCTATTATAACAAATTATATACAAACTATTATAACAAATTCAATAAAGACTTCAAAAAATGATCTACATCAAAAAAAAAAAAAGATAGAAAGAAAACTTAAAAAAAAGGAAAACGAGATTTTGAGAAATTAAGTAGCTTGCCTTTGGGCAAACTAACCGGAAAGGAATGGAATGGGGCCATGCTTATGCCAGAACTCCAAAGCCCCTGTTCCTACAGTAGACACGACTCCATAGCGATGCCTCTAGAAAAAAGTAAGCACGTTTTTCGTTTATATTTATATCTTAGAGTTTCTGCCAAAATGACTATTTTTGATTTGAGACCTGCAAAATCAGGAGTTCCTGACTTCAGGTCACCCACTCTTTCAGTCACACCATGGAAGCAGTATGTGCTGGAGTAAGAAGAACACTGCCCTCGGAGACCTGGTCTGTGACTCCCCATACCTGACACACAGTAGGTGCTCAGTAAACACATGTGGAGCTGAGAACCATAGGTCATGTATGTACATTTGGCTATGCCTTTCTTTCTGGGTGTTCAAGAGGGTACTTTAAATAAAGATCCTACAGTTCATGCCAGCATCACAGGGGCCGTAGTGTGGCATCGAAAACTAGCATTTACTGAATACCCATTAAACTGCCTTTGTGGTATAAAATTTGGGGGTTAAAGAAAATGTAGGAGACTTTTGCTCAAAGTAACCTCTGCCTCTAACTGCTATTTTGTTCAGCTTCTCTTCCTTTCTAACTTTGTCCCAGAAAAATCTCAAGGGAATTGAAATTAAGCTGTTTCCCAGATTTGCTTTTCAAAATTAGTCCTGGCCTGGCCTTCAGCACCGCAAACACATTCTGTGTGGTCACAAGGGAGGACTGCCTTGAATTCTTGGAGAAACTATGCAGTTTTGGGGGCCAGACAAGCTAAACAAGCACCAGAAAAAAAGACACAGGTGGGTGTTTTATACTCATTACTGCCTGCCATGCTGATCTGTCCAGGGGCATAGACCTCTTTGGCTTACCCTTTGATCCTCATCCTTTCCTCTTACTGGAAATAACATCTACTTGCTGGACCAGGGACTGGGGAAAGTTATCCACAAGAGTGAAATCAGGTCAAAGTTTTGCACAATGCCCGGGGACCATCAGCAGAGTCATAGCAGTCCCCAATCCAAATGGTCCTCCTCCGCAGTGTGGGAGGTGATGAGGTCGTACTTGACACACTGGCCATTAACTGTGCGATGACTCATCCCATCAGAGGGCCCATCTGTAAACGCTAGACATCGTCAAGAACTTGGCTCCATTGTTCTCTTGGGAACAAAGAAATTCAATTTTAAATCTGCATATTCATCATTCCAGAGAAATAAATACAGTATGAAATGAAAATATTTAACAGTCAACATTTGATAATTCCCCAGTCTCGTTCAGGACAAGATTTTGTCCTAAGGAACTGTAACACCCTTAGATATGGGATTTTATAGGCAACATTCAAGAAAGCTATCTTTCTTTCCCATAATAGATTTTCTTTCATTCTATGTGGGTTTTCAACAGATTGCTCCCAAGGGGAAAATCCTGCCCCACTCTGTCTTTTCCTTACAGTGCTGTGGTTGTGGTGTTTTAAGCATTTCTGGGAATTTCCTTTGTATCTGAGTTGTTTGTATCTTTTCATCCTTAAAGTCATCTTTTCACTGACATTCCCTCTTTAAAGAAAAAAAAAAAGTTGTTTTGTTTTGTTTTGTTTTTTACTGTAAAATATAAGAGCTACACCAGATGTAAATCATCCTCTCAAGCCAGTCCTGTTTTGCTGTTTTGTTTTGTTTTTCCTTGGCCACATACAGGTCGTTTGTGCCCTGGGAAAAAAATGTAATCTACAGGTTCTAATAGGGAAACTGAGGATGGAATTTTAAGGGTGAAATATCAATGAAACTTTTTGCCAATAAAAATGTAGATTTCAGCAAGCCTTCTTTTAAAAAATGTTAAAAATTAGGGGAGGGACTGTTTGTGGTCAACTTATGGAGATTCTATTCACAAATGCCCTTTATTTTCTATCACACAAGAAATTAACAGAATCTAAACCAATTTCTCTTGCATAGACATTATTCAGTGGTAACAACTCCCAGTATGAAGAATCCAGGTTTCCTTCTAACTAATCATATGGCCATTTTCCCAACTGTTTCACACATGCTAATGGACTGTGACAAGTAAAACACATTTGGCTCAGTGTACGGTCCAACATGAAATGGATTCACAACCACGAAGCTTCTAACCATTTTTCTCCTAATCTACCACTGCTTTGGGGGTTTGGTGTCTTCCCTGTCATGAGCGATTTCAGTGCACTGATCAGGGTAGACTTGACAGATTCTTTATCAATGTCAAGCGTCTTTTGTGGTTAAGTCCAGTAACGCTAAAACAAAACGCTTCATAGATACTAGATATATGGTGGCATTACAGAATTCTCTTGCAGGCAATATTTTTTGGTCAACCTATGAAAAGAAAAAAGAAGTGAAGGTGAAAACCAAAGAAGATGCAGCAGAAGTCTTGGCAGTTATTTCTGTGGAAGTCAGACAATGTGACTGACATGGGGCCTCTGACTCTCCCCTCCTCCATTCAGGTTAGAATACAGCAAAGAGAAATTGCCAACAAAGAAAGTCATGATCTAGGGGGAGGGGACAGAATCTCAATAGGTTTTTAATTTCAAGAAACAGAGCAGTATTTTAGGAAAACACAGGACCCCTGCCTAGGCACACATTTACATCCACAAGTGTATGCGCCCACCTGTACCAATTAAAATCATACATTTTTCCCTGTGAGTTTTTCTCATGCCTTGGGAAATTAATCTCTTAGACTTCATTGACATTATCAACTGTCACAATATCTAACATTAGTGTGAACTGGCTTAGAAAAAACACAATCCAAGCATCTCTGAATAAAATAGAGACTCTGTTAAGTTTGCTTTTAGTAAAAAGAGTCTGCAGTGCCATCAATATGAGGCCTTTCCAGCAGTTCTAGCCGGGACAGCTTCATTATGGAGGATGTTCGCTTTCGTGGTTCATAACAATGGCTGTTTTGAAAGACTCACCAATGTGTACCACATGAGGCCTGCCAATCCCCTCTACCCACAAATAAAGAAGATGTCCCAACCACTTGATAAATCCATGGTGCTCAGTTGGCTCATCAGAGGTTTCAGAATATCACTTTTCAGAGTAACAGTGGATGTAAGAAGCCTCATTGTCTTTTTATTAACCCAAAAGCCAAGGCTAACAAAATTCTCATCAAAGCTGTGAACAAACAGTGGAAAGAAGTGCTCTAAGTGCTGGGAGCTAACCTGGAATTGTTATTTGTTATACGACCAAACCAGTAAATTAGTAGGAACAAATAAGTCCTCAGCTATCAGATACTTTTCTGTATTACACAGTTAATGACTAAATCTATTTCAATATTTTATCTGATTTTTTTCTTTTTTGTACTAATTTAGAAAGTTGGTACTTCAGTGTAATTGAACTCATGGAAGGTAAAAATGTCCAGACCTTTTTAATAAGGTACCTTTCAATATTAAACTTTGGGGTCTGTTTTCCTCCCAAGTAGGCACTTAGCACTAATGGCAATTGCGTCCAAACACTGGGTAGGAAATATATGTCTCTGTACTGAGCTCCATGGAGGGGAAAAAAAAGAAAGAAAGGGGAAAACAACGTTGAGATTGAATAAAAGAGGTAGAGTTGATTCATTTACAAGATGAAATTAATATCTGGCACCCCCAAATTTCAGAGCACACACACCTTTAATAAGTGAGATGAGGAAAAAATTTCTAAATCATTTTGAATAATACCCAAACCATGCTTTTCCTGAGCAATCTGTTTTCCCTCCATCCCCAGCATATACATTAGACTCATTTTGCACTTGTTATGTACATAATGATTCTAGACAACATAAGATGATTTCATGATTTTTTTTCCTTATTATTTTTACTTATCTACCAGTGAGCCAATTTATGCAGCTTAAACCATTGCTAAAGATGCATCAAAAATTGTCTGTAATCATTACAAATAATAGCACTGAATGTTCACAAGAAGCTGTTTTCTTATCATATTTTCATTAAAACATCTTTTCAACCTGCTTTGCTTTTCCCACGTCTGAAACCTGCGTTGTAATCAGTCTTATTAACTGAGAACATAAATATGATTTATTATGGTCTGATAATGGAAGCTACGTGGACCCAGAGAAGGGCTATATTGTCCTTTGATAAAATGGCTCTTTTCTCTCAAATGGAGAGCTCTATCATGAGAACATGCAGAATGTAGTGAGTGATTATTTCCTCGGGGTGAGTGATGGCAAAGCCCGACAGAAAATCTTCTTGTTGACCATGACAGCCTCAGAGGGTCCCCAAACCTCCCTGAGTTTGACAACCTGCAGACACTTTTGATGAAGTGTATTCTTCTGCCAGAGACAGCCTGTCTGGGAGGAGAAAAGAGACCTTTATCGTCTGATCGGCTATTATTGTCTTGATCTTTTATAAGCAATCTCTAATGCACATGAATATAATATCCTTTCACACAAGTGCCACGCATAATAGAAATGTGGTTATAGGACCCTCCCCCTGGTTATGTAAATGTCCTTACACTATAATTAAGAGAGATGGTTTGTGACTGATAGGGTAAGGAAAGAGTAATCAAACTGTTTTAGGATTATCTCCCTATTTTAAAGACAAACCCAGGGTAAACAGCATTTATGGTAGATAGAGGGAACTAGGTTATCTTGAAGTCTTAGTCTAAAAGGAAAAATAGTTTTGAATATGGTATTGGTGTTATATTTTTATTAAACATGCAAATGGCAGCTGGTTTTCAGCCAAGTGATTACTATGCTGATATGACTTAGAAGAAAATGAGAATGCCTCTCAAAATACCTGGCTGAGGGTTACAGCAAGAACAAAGACCTATTAATAAGGAATGCACTTGCACAAATGTGTCCTCCAGTCCAAATAAAGTTCTCCAATAAATTTCCCTCTTATTCATTTCCAGGATCCTAAATATGGAAAAAAAAATTTAATTAACAAATATATTTGCAGACAAAACTCTTGCAGTTATTGGGCAATTAAATTTACTTTTTATGTGACCCATGGGAGCCATCTCCATTTCTAAACAATGAAGGATAGTTCTAGATGGTGTTTGTTTGTATTTGGTGGCAAAAATTTTCTGATCTTCCAGATAACCCAACCAGACTTACGGTCAGCTCCTGGAGGCCAATAGCTTAATGTTCAATCTTCAGATCAGATCAGATCAGTCGCTCAGTAGTGTCCGACTCTTTGCGACCCCATGAATCGCAGCACGCCAGGCCTCCCTGTCCCTCACCAACTCCTGGAGTTCACTCAGGCTCATGTCCATCGAGTCAGTGATGCCATCCAGCCAGTGATGCCATCCAGCCATCTCATCCTCTGTCATCCCCTCTTAGTTGCTGGCAAAAAGGAGAAAAAGATATCACCCACCTGAAAAACTTTAATCCCCCCAGCAAAATACAGCGCAGTCATTCCTTTACATCTACATATTTCGTATCAGCAAACTCAACCAACCTCAGATCAAAAAAATTCTGAAAAAAGAATTTCAGAAAGTTCCGAAAAGCAAAATTTGAATTTGCCTCCTGCAGGTAACAATTCACATAGCATTTACATTGCATTAGATGTTACAAATAATCTAGAGATGATTTAATGTATACTCGAGTATGTATAGGTTATAAGCAAATATTATAACATTTTATATAAGGAACTTGAGCATCGTGGGTTTTCATAGCCTCTGGATTAATCCCGGGAGGGTACTAGGCCATTACTGTACTCAATTTGTCATTAACCTTCTGACATCTGGACTCCGAGGTGTCCCTACACTAATCACTAACGGGTTTTGCATTACCAATTAGTGGAGAAAACTCGCAAGCGCTGATGCCAAAGAGTTAATATCATTAGTTCCACACCACTGGGTGGTCAGTTGGAAGAGCAGCCCCTGAACTCAAGAGGGGAGAGTTAGGGACCCTGACTTGGGGACAGTTCTCGCTCTGAAGGAGAAAGCTGCAGCTCACATTGACCTCCATGTCTCTGTCCTGGCATCTAGCCTTGAGGCGATTCAAATATTACACAAGAGTGCACGCATGTGCACACACATTATGCACAGGTTTAGGCCAGAACCAATCACCAGCCTAGTCAGGCTTTATTGCATCTGTCTCATCAGAGGGTAGATGAGACCAGAGGAATTCTCTCTCTCTCAGCACCTCTGTCCATTTGCTTCTCTAGGCAATGACTTTCCCATGAGAATGAAAAAATTTGCCATTTCAGAGCGAGTTGGGTTTTGAGAAGTGTTTGATCTCCCTCAAGAGATACTTCTCAGAAGTTCTGCCAGCCCTCGATTATCTGTACAAATGAGGCCTAAAGAAAGACTGGAAAGATTCAATTCACAGATAATCTTCAAATTCCAGTTCAGTCTGTATTTTAGTTTCTTTCTGAACAAATTGTACCAGAGCAATTAACAAACAAAACTGACTGGATGTTTCCCTTCTCCTTTTATGGTCAATTTTGTGGATGTCAGCAGAGTGAGGAAATTGTCAAAACAGAGGCAATAGGAGAGAGGAAAGGGAAGAAACAAAACTCCCAGATAGTCTGCAAATGGGATAATGTAGTCTTGAATAACTAAGAAGAATCTAATTTTAAAGATAATAAAAGAAGGCCCAGAACACAAATCCATCTACAAAATGCACAGCCTCCTCCCCCAACCCTAAAACAGCTCGTAGGAAAACCAATAAGTAAACAAAAAACCACAAGAAAAACTCCAATCTACTGTCCCCATCCACATTTTCCCTGATCTAATCTACACATGTTCTAAGTTAAATTATATTCTAAAGAGGATCTGGGCAGAGAGGAGAAGAAAGCACAGAAGACATTTCTTATTTATGTTCCATCTGGCTTTGCTGTCAGGTATTGATAAAAACAGCCTTGCTTTCAAAACTGTACTAGCCTAAAACTTCAGAAATTGATCAACTTTAATTTGTTTTTCTTAGAAAAACCAACATCCAAGGAAAGGACAATGACTCAGCACTTCATTTTTTTTTTTTTTTCCCCAGTCTCAGACTTGTCAGATCATTATACCAAAAATGTTTGAAAACTTTTGAGACTGAAACTAGAACTTTCATTGAAGGCCAGCGTTTGGAACTCCTCAGTTAAGGGAAGCGACACTCTTTAATGACCTAATCATGCATATTTTTTTGGCCAGAGTCATTGACTGACTGCACATACTTAGTTCTGCTTTAGAAATGAAAATCTAATAAAGTTATTGGCAGTTTCATTGTCGTAGAAATTTTCTCCAATATCCCAACTGGAATTGTGAAAACAGGTTCAAATTCCTATAAGCTCTCTCCCCTTTCACCCTCAAATGCCACGCTTCAAAACCAAATGATTTCCTAAGAAATTGCAGGACTTGGCTGGGTTCAGAGGTCGAGGCATAGGGTAGGGAGGAGGAAGACTCTTTCTTCAAGTTGGAGGTGATTTGCTTTTTTCTGGAATCTTGAGGCTGGGAATGTTCTGCCTCTTGCAGAGAAATTCAAAGGAGCCATTGTGTTTGAAACTTCACTTCCCAATTGGCCTAAGATAGCAACATCAGAAGCAACAGATACTTCAGCCGAGACATTTTTTTAAAAGAAAAAAAAAAAAACAAAAAACACTCCTGAAGGCACTGAAGCCTAATTACTCTACAGCCCATAGTCTTCAAGATTGAGATCTCTGATACTATGTGATAACCCCTTGAGGAAGGGGAGCAGCTCCACCAGGACTTGAACAGATAGCATGTCTATGTTTTACCCAGAGTAAAACTGATATTCAAAACAAGTAGACTGACAATTGCTTTCATTCCTCCAGCTTTTGAATTGTGGTGATCATTATGCAGGATACAACAATACCATTTATTAAGCTATCAAATGAAAAATAAACTTTCCACTAAAATGTAAAAGGGATTTAGGATGTCTAAGAGTAAATGATTAAGGAATCAGTTTATGTTTATCACTGCCCCCCTTGCTTTTCTAAAAGATGTGTGTATCAAATCCTCATATTTATGATGGTATCTTTAAAGTTCTGAATGGTTTGGATCTTAGCCTTATAAATCCATGCTAAGAAAACAGAAATTTTTTTAAGCAGCATGGCCATACACTTACAGAGGCTGAAACTGGTACACAATACCCCTTGGGAGAAATTCCCCCAGTTTCTAGTGCTCCTGTGACCCAAACAGAGATGAACTAAGGGCAGGAAAGAAAAAATGAAGGAAGTAGTCATCTGGGAAACACTGGAGGTGGAGGATGGGGAGAGATGGCATTGGTTGATAAAGGGGGCTGATGAAACCATTATCAAGCAGGCTAAGGGAGTGGAAAGCCATGGAGACAGCACCATTTCCCAAATTTTAGACACAAATGAGGAGTCCTGAGTAATTTGAATTGTTCTGCCAGCCAAGTCAAATCCTGGGCCTCTCAGAAACCACTGGAAATGTCTCAGGTTTTCTCATTCTGCTATTTTGATGGAAATTAAACTTGTAAATCAATAAGAACAGAATCAACTCTGTTGAACAGCTCTGTTCCTTTATGCTCTATTCTCCAATGTACTACGTATCTGATTTCCTGCCCAAATGATTTAAGATTCCCAAATGCAAGTGAAAAAAATTTGTTTGAGATTTGCTTGTAAAATCACCTAAATCTCAGCTCAAGTCCCCTATTCAGAGAACATTTTAAAGTAGACGTGAAGCAAAAAATTGTATAGTCCTCTTTTGAAAAAAAAGACATTGGATGCATACCCATGAAAGGATTATGGAATAGTCCTCAAAAATGCTTGAAGTGATTGACATGTACATACCAGGGGAATCAGATGAGTCATATAGACATGAACAACGTCTTCAAGCTTCTTCAACTTGCCCTTGTGTACCCTTTGCTGGTTCCCCTCCCGCTCTTCCCCTCCTCTGGGCATCTTTTCTTTTTCTTTTTTTAACCTGTGTCATCTATTCTTTCCTCTAGATTTATCATCCATTATTCAACTTTATTTTTTCTATTGTATATTTCTGTTACAACTCCTTTATTATCCGATGATAACTATCTCATTCCTTTAGACCACAGACACACTCAAGAAGTCCTACAACTAAAGATATCAATTCTCATTATAGAAACAGGCACTCTCCCCTACTCTCAGCTGCCTTTCTCACTCCACCAATTAAGGTTTTCCAAATCTGGAGCAAGATTAAGAGATATGTGCCCATTGCTAGCCGTGGCTGGTGGTTGCTGAGAAACTCCAAAACAGAGATCACGCAAAATGAAAGTATGACAATCCAAGAGAAGCCTGGAACCAATACTTGGGACAAGTGTCATTCAATTCCTGATTCTTGAACCCTGACCCTGAGGTTCCCCTGGGCACCCAGTGCAACCACATTTCCAAAAAGCTCCACCCTGGTTCTTGAATTCTTAACTCTCTGCATCTGGCTACTGAATCATCAGGTTGCAGCCTCACTGGGGCACTCTCAACTCCTAGTGACTTTGTGATCCCTAACTTACCCTGCTGAACACCTTTCAGGGGCTTTGCCAAAATCTCGCATTTTCATTCACTCTGTTATAAAGCCTCCTTTTCAACTATAAATATTTAGACAACTAAAACTACAGTTTGCCATCCTCTTGGAGGCTTCATGGAAAGGACAGACTTATGTGGCGAGTGGTCTCTCTCAGCCATAACCAGGGCTGTGGGAGTACGGCTCCCCAAGTGTGAAAATACTAAACATTTAAGCAAAACGTTTTGTAAAAGAGCATCTGGTTTAAAGTTAAAAAGGGAGAAACTTCAACCACTTGACAAAGATTGACAGAAAGAGTGAAAGGAAAAATATGGGAAGGGGTATCATGTCCTGGGATTGTCAACCAAGGGCAGACTCGCGACTCTTGCTCATTTCTGCTAATGGAGGAGTCATTGCCCAAATAAAGTCAAATCTTCAGTTTCAACTTCTTCCATAATTGGTACTGGGACTGTTGATAGCAGAAGTCTACCAGTTAGGCTCATGTGTCCCAGTATGCAAATATACATCTTCTGATACACACACAAGGAATTTTAAATCACAAATAGGGTACTTCATAGCAGGTAGCGCAACAGTGATGGCAATATGAAACCCAACTCAAACCACATAAGCATAAAGCAAGAAATCCACCCCTCATGTAACTGGTAAGTTCAAGGTATGGTCTAGCTTCAGACCCAGCTCACCTGAGACCAGGTGTTGAAACAAGATGGTCAGAAATCTATGTCTTTTTCACCATCTCTTACTTCAACCTTATTCTGTGTTGGCTTTACTTTCCTTTCGACCCGATTTTAATACCTGTAAGAAAGACACCAGTTGCTCTAAGTTTATACTTATCTTTACCAAGACATCCTGAAAAAACATGTCTGTTTCTCAGAAATCATGTCAAATCCCCAAAGGACTCTTTAGAGTGCTGCTTCAATCACTTGGTGGTGGGGAAATCCTGGCCACTTGATTGACAGCCCTACCAGAGTCACAAGGAATGTGGGAGGGGAAGATTCCGAAGGGATGAGCCTTTTATCAGAAGAAAGGAGGGTGGAGACTCGGTAGTGGAAGGCAGATGTCCTCCAGGCAGTGCCAGTCCAAGCACTTTGAACCTAAATCACTTGCAGGGGCCTTTGGAACTCATTAGTGTCCCCTGGCTTGATAGAAAGATATCACCTTCCCTTCCCTCCAAGTTGCTGCGATGCTTTTCGTGTCTGAGTGGAAAACAGACCTCAGCACCTTATGAGTTCCAACTCAGATCTGAATAAGTTCTGCTCAGCAGCTTGTGATGGTTCTTTTATTGCCATTACCGATCATCATGTAAATAAGTAGTTACTGACTTAAGAACTCACTATTTACACAATAACCCTTGATGGGAACCATGATCCCTTTACACACTATTATAGAAGTGCATAATTATAGACTTTCCAAATGGGTATTTCTTTTAGACATTCGCTTGTAATAGCTCCTTCAAAGTTGTTAAGCTTTTATCATGTGAAGACCCAAGTAGAATAAAACACTTAGTTCACTCCTCATTGACCTAATAGAGAACAAACTTATCTTTAAGATGGCAGGAGCTTCCTGCCAAGAACTCATGGACAGCTTCATTAAAAAAAAAAAAAAAGTCTGGCTGGGGTTATTTGGGCAGGACATCAAGTTGCTATTAGATCATGTTCATCTCATTTAGGAATTAAATATTGACACTAACTGATCATCGGTTATTGTTTCTTTAGTCCCTACTGAAGGAAATCTTGTCGCACGCACTTGTCCTGTCTTTATTACTATCCAGCAAGAGTTCTATAAAAGTAAAATGTTGGGTGGGTCCACTGTCTTTAACATTTCTCATTACTCAAGCACAGAACATAACTTTAACAGAGAATAAGTTTTTGTTGTGTATTGAATACATTGGTCCCATCAAGGAAGCCACAGCCAGGATCAAGAGGTTGAGAGATACCTGCTGAGGCCATAAGCTTAAGAAAATGGGGTGATGTGGCTGATTGATGTCAATGTATTGCAAAAACCACCACAATATTGTAAAGCAATTATACTCCAATTAAAATAAATTACTCAATTTAAATAAAAAAGAAAATGGGGTGATGTATGATGCGGTGTAATGTGTATTTGACACAATCAGGACATGTAATGTGTATTGCACTACAAAAATTATTGGCATACCACGTTCAAATGAGTCTCAGGATATATACTGAAATTTAACTTGCTTAGTTCAAATTAAGGAAACAGAGAAAGCGATGGCACCCCACTCCAGTACTCTTGCCTGGAAACTCCCATGGACGGAGGAGCCTGGTAGGCTGCAGTCTATAGGGTCGCAAAGAGTCGAACACGACTGAGCGACTTCCCTTTCACTTTTCACTTTCCTGCACTGGAGAAGGAAATGGCAACCCACTCCAGTGTTCTTGCCTGGAGAATCCCAGGGACGGGGGAGCCTGGTGGGCTGCCGTCTATGGGGTCACACAGAGTCGGACACGACTGAAGCGACTTAGCACCAAGTGTTCACAGCTCTATCAAAGGCACCAGACTTAGTGAGGGAGATACAAAGATAAAAATAATGTTTATTTTCATGCTTGCCCACCTCCATCAGGACTTTATGAGCCCTGCATCCTTCCTACTACCCCCATTGACTCTCACTCTCTCCTGGCTTCACCACTTAGAACTTCTCCTCAAGCCTTCAATAAGCACAGCTCCTTTTCAGTTTCAGCACAAGTTGTTCCTCCTGAACAGCATTCCCCTTCCTTTCTTCTGCTTGTTGCTGCTGCTCCTGAGTCACTTCAGTCATGTCCAACTCTTTGCAACCCTATGGATCATAGCCCCCCAGCCTCCTCTGTCCATGGGATTCTCCAGGCAAGAATACTGGAGTGGGTTGTCATGCCCTCCTCCAGGGGATCTTCCCAACCCAGGGACTGAACCAACGTCTCTTACATCTCTTCCATTGGCAGGCAGTTTCTTTACCACTAGTACCACCTGGGAAGCCCCTTCTTCTGCCTAGACCTTCCTAAAATGTCACCTCCTCAAGGAAGCTTCCCTGATTCCTCCAGGCAGAGCCAGTCACACTCTCCCTGCTTCTGGAGCACTTTCTTCAAACATCTATCTTGTACTATACACATTTGTATCTGTGTTTTTCTCCCCCATTACCCTATAAGCCAAGTTTATATCTGATGCACAACCATATTATCCAGGTGCTTGCAGAGTACCAAGTACAAACAAGTTACTGGTAAGTCACTTATGCAAAGAAAAACTATGTTATTCCCACTGCATTTCTGCTTTCTGGGCCTCCAAGGCTGTTGGAATAGAGACAGATGCATAAACCAAGATGAGACGAGCACCTTCAGCTCGGTCGTGAGATTCAAACAGCAAGCAGTGAGTGGGAGGGAGATACTTAGATGTATGGGGAAAGAAGGAGGAAGAGGGGGAGAGAAGCGGAGAGAGAGCAAGAAAAGTGGAGGTGAGGCATTGCCAGAGGACAGTGTGAGCCAGAGGATGGTAAGTGAGTTGAGGGAAGGGGCAATGTAGGACCCTGGTGTGACGGCCACGTGAGGATAGTGTGAGAGGGGACCTGCAGTGGGGAGACACTATGAAAGCATGTCAGAAAGGTAGACTGGAGTAAGGATTGACCTCTGAGGGTTTTGGGGCTTCCCTGGTGGCTCAGATGGTAAAGCGTCTGCCTGCAACGCAGGAGACCCGGGTTCGATTCCTGGGTCTGGAAGATCCCCTGGAGAAGGAAATGGCAATCCACTCCAGCACTCTTGCCCGGAAAATCCCATGGACGGAGGAGCCTGATAGGCTACAGTCCATGTGGTCGCAAAGAGTCAGACACGACTGAGCAACTTCACAGTGACTTCACTTTCTGAGGGTTTGGATTGCCTGGCTGAGGCATTTGCATGTGGACTCTGCAATGGTAGAAATTCAAGGAAAAGAGAGTAACATGGAATCATCTGATCCCATCTGGCTTTGAGAGACTCATAAGGAAGCTATGATGACTTGGAGTCCAGTGTTTCAGAACCATAACCTCAAACATGCTTTTCAAGAAGCTAATTTCTTAACCAGTTTCAGTAAGACACAAACCATCCTGGATGTGCCAGAGGAGAGAAAAATTTGCAGGTGATCAGCCCTGGTATTCCTCAGTCTCTAGATCCTCAAGAATGCCAGGCACTCACTGTGCCTTCTGCCTGGGACACTCTTCCCCAGAGTATCCCCTTGGCTGTCCCTTCCTTCCCTAAGATCCCTGCTCAGATGTCATCCCTACAGAGAGACCATCCCTCATCATCAGGTCAAAAATAGCACATACATCACTCTACCCCTTTGTCCTGCTTGATTCTGCTTCAAATCATTCATTGACTACCTGACGTCACATTTGATGTCTATTTCCTTGTAATCTATACCCTACAATACAGGGATTGTTCAACTTTCTATAGAAAGCTAGGCAGTAAATATTTTAGAACCTGTAGCCCATATGGTCTCTGTCTTAACTGTCTTAACTTCTTAACTCTGCCACTGTAGCATAATGTAGCCATAAACAAGCATAAATAAGTGAACATGGTTGTGTTCCAATAAATCTTCACTTACAAACAGGCTGTGGGCCAGATTTGGCCGTGGATCATAATTTGCTAATCCCTGCTTCACTAAAAATCTCCATGAGGTCAGCAACTGGTCTATCTTGCTCACATTGGGATTTCCAGGGCCTGGCACATTGTAAGGACTCAGTAATTTTCAAAGAATGCATAGGGCTTCTCTGGTGGCTCAGATGGTAAAGAGTCTGCCTGAAAGGCAGGAGACTTGAGTTTGATCCCTGGGTTAGGAAGATCCCCTGGAGAAGGAAATGGCAACCCACTCCAGTATTCTTGCCTGGGAAATCCCATGGACAGAGGAGCCTGTTGGGCTACAGTCCATGGGATTGCAAAGAGTTGGACACAACTGACTAAGCACACACAGAGAAAGCATACATGAATGGAGTTCTATGAAAAATAGATAGGGGTATAGGAATATTATACCCATGTGAATACACACATTCCCTTTGTGATGTGTGTCAAATTGGTTGATCCATGGTGGTCAGAAATACAGTCAAACATTATTCTGCATGTTTTCATAAGAATGTTTTGGAATGACATTAATATTAAAATCAGTGGATTTTGAGCAAAGTAGCTTGCCCTCTATAATGTGCACAGGCCTTATCCAATCAGTTGAAGGCCTGAAGAAAACAAAAGACTGATTTCTCCTGACCAAGAGGGAATTCTATGAACAGATGGCCCTTAAGTTGCTGAATTGACTCTTCCCTGGTTTCCAGCCTGCTGGCTGACCCTGCAGATTTTGAACTTTCCAGCCTCCATAATAACAAATCATATAAGCCAGTTCCTTAAAATACACACGCGCGCACACACACACACACACACACCACACACACGCACACACTATTGGTTCTGTTCTTCTGACCCATAAACACATAAATGTACACAGATTTACTCCATCAGTAAAGTAGGAAACCAATTGTATAACCAATTGGCATAAAGCAGCTTTCTGAGTCTGGCTTCCACCCTTCATCACCTGCATAGCCAGTAGACAACTTGGGTGAGGGTGAGCAGCCTATATGAGAGCCACACAGTACTGCTTGCTCCACACTGTGCCCTGGAGGCCAAGCTCTCTCAATCCCCACACCTTTGCACACCCTAGCTGCCTTCTGTGTGAAATAGCATCTCACTGCCTTTTCTCCTGGCTAATTTATATCCATTCTTCAAAACTCCTCCTAAGATCCCCCACAGGACAAGATTAGATATCCATTCTATCTGTCATCGCCTCATGACAGTATACCCCCTGTGTGACAGTTGGTTTGCTTCTGTCTACCATCCCCCACCCACCATGAGCCCCCATCTTCCTGAGGGGAGAGTCCACCAGTCTTCTCTCTGCTCACCCTTTGTCACCTCCTTTTGTCTGTGCCTGACAGGCAATGAAGGCATTAATGGGCAATTCGATTAATAAAATATTTTCAGAAACTAAACCAAATGGAAGATATGTCACTTATTTACAGTCTGTGAGAATACAGCTTGGGGTCACCCCAGGAGATGCAAAGCCAGATTCCAAGGGTATTAAGAATCCACACTAGGGGCCCCTGGCTGGGCAGAGCTCCCAGTGACCTGAAGAAAGATTGCTCAGAGTGAGCACCAGAGGTGGGAAGGACTACAGATGTCCTCTCAGCTCTGTACTATTTTTCTTCTCAACTTCTCAAAACACTAATAAGATGGGAACAGGGTGGAAATAGTAATGATTAAAAACAGCCTGAGCCTGGGCAACCACTTTCAGCTCTCCCATGTCAAAAATGTTCAGCTCTACTTAAGGGAGCAATTTGGGGGCCCATTGGTCCAATTTTTCAACAAACATTGATAGGAAAATGAAATTTACTTTATAGCCATAAACAGACACCTTAGCTGAAACACATCCAAGCCATCAAGGTAGGCTCACCTGGTTGACAAGAGCTCTCATTAACATCTGTGTCCTCAGTACGTGTGTGCGTGATAAGTTGACTCTTTGTAACCCCATGAACTGTAGTCCACTGGGTTCCTCTATCCATGGGATTCTCCAGGCAAGAATACTGGAGTGGGTGGCCGTGCCCTCATCCAGGGGATCTTGCTGACCCAGGGATCAAACCCATGTCTCCTGAGTCTTATGTATTGCAGGCAGATTCTTTACCACTGAGTCATCAGGGAAGCAGATGGCTCCTAACTCGATTGGATTCAGTCCAGTCAGATTTTAAGACTGTAGGCTTCCTGGTTCTATCAGTGACTTGCTCTAGAATGTTTATGCTCCTGCTTTTAGGTCTCAGTGCCTCAGTTTCAGCATCTGTAAAATAGGGAGAGTCATTCCTACCACCCACAACAGAGAAAGGTCATGGAAATACACGAGCTGGCATCTCCAAAGCACTTTGCCTTCCCATTACTTCCTCTCTATGGACCTGAGGTAGGATTATTATTACTGAAAATGTCAGCTATCCTCTGAAAGGATTATTCCATCAGAAAGCTTTGTTCAGGAACATTTCATAAAGGAAAAGTGAAAGCATGCACAATCTCTTTGGAACTAATCATAATTAGTCCCAGTAACAGTTGGGCCATTTTTTTTTTTTTTTTAGTTCATTTATAGTCAGATTCTACAAAATTGAAAACATCCAACATCTGGGCTGAAAACCTTGTACAAAGCCAGAAAGCCCCCCAAATGGGCATGTGTGGGCTTTGGTGACAGAAGAGCCAGATGTACTTTTTGCCTCAACTACTATTTTCAACCTTTAGGAGAAAAAAAAATTATAATTGAATTTTCATGATTACAAAACCCCTTGATTTTCTTCTCTAATTTTTTAGAACCATCTTTTCTGATTAGCTGTAAATTTCAGACTCTCCCAAAACAATCAGAAATTTCTAGAAAAGGAATCTCTTAACAAATGTATAAAGGCATTTGGGGGTCCAGTTGTAACCATGTAAATACTTTTACAGGGACAAATAATAGTTAGCATTTATTGTCCCTACATTATGGACAGGCCCTGTTTTAAGCACTTAAGGGGCATTATCTCATTTAATCTTTGCATGTACTCTGTGAAGTAGGTACTATTATCTTCTCCATTTTACAGCTAAGGAATGAAAGGAACAGATAGATTAAGTAATTTGCCCAAAGCACCATTAGTACAGAAAGAAAGCAAAGTGTTTTGGTTGCATCTTTATGCTTGAAGGAAATTTTCACTTAATTCAACCTTATTACAGCAAGACTCTAAGACTATCTTTGATATCGTAAACTTATTCCAACCAGATTAAATGCTCTCTATTCTGGGAAGAATTGCACAGAGCCTTTAATACAGCTCCCAGAGATAAGTTTGGGCCCGAGGAAACAGTCCTGACTTTAGAATTTGCCCCAGTTTCTACCATCTTTTTTGGTATTTTGGGGGAAGAAAACACACACACACACACACACACACATCCATATGAATTTATTTCAGCTATTTGCTAAAGAAAAGCTGTCTTCAGTTGCTGTTGTTTTCAGCATGCCACCTGACAGCATCTAGAAGCTTCCTTGGGGAAGCAGGGGAATTTGC
The DNA here is from genome assembly GCF_019923935.1 of Bubalus bubalis. Lineage (NCBI taxonomy): Eukaryota > Metazoa > Chordata > Mammalia > Artiodactyla > Bovidae > Bubalus > Bubalus bubalis. Next base: position 56,540,467 of record NC_059162.1, read on the forward strand.
TGGATTGCTAAACAGCCTTAGAAAATCTGCTGGGGACTCCATGGAAGGGCTTTATGAAGAAGGATAAAGAGAGTGCATTAGCGTTGCCTTGTTTCATGAAAAAGGGAACACACACAACAAAACTTGATTACAAAATCTCATTTTACAAACTCAAGGTGAGATGTACCACCCTGAGGCAATGGCCCACCCAGGGGACCTCCACCAGGTTCTAGAGCCTTCTGCTTCCTGTGTAAAAACCTGATTCAAATCCAAGGGCCAGGTTAGATAAAACCAGAAGGGTTTATATGCACAGCATTTAACTTTAAACATTTCTTTATGGAAATTTACAATGCACATCATTTACATATTCAATACCAGTGACAATTTACTTCTCCCATCTGAACAGGGCTTTCAACTATGCCACTTGAACTAAATTAATAAACAGTAATTACAGAATGTTGTGTGAGCTAGCTGTTGATGTTGAGCAGATTCTAATCAACACCTTCTTTTAAGGGCCAATTAAAGCTGAATGTATGCAATATAAACATCTTCGAGTATTTAGACATGAACCGCAGAACAAGGTAAAAAAAAAAAAAAGAAAAATTAAAATCTGAACAGTTAGACTGGGGATGAGCCAGTCAAACCTGGAGAGATGGACCCTTTTCAGCTAGTCTCTAAGGTCATGTTAATTTCTTGAAATGATGAGATTTTTATGAAAAGAGGAGGGGCTCCAAGGACTAGTTAGGCCAAACCCCATCCGTTCTGAGATTTCTCCAACATCTTGTATTATTTTCCATATGCTTTAAGTTTTGTGGCATTTCTTTTTCAATTGCCTCAAACAGTTTTCTCCTTAATTCATGTGCATCTCAGCGAAAATTTAATCTCCATATTTCTGACTCATTTGTGTATAAATCCTCCAAGTGTTGCTTGGTATTTAAGAAACCTTTCCCTCAGCCCCATCTTTGGCCATCCAGGAGCTACACAATGCACAGAATAGGCCCCAGGGCCCTCTATGGGACTTTACATCCCCAATAAACAGAACATACACAAAGCACTAGCGAGAGGAATTAGAAGCTGTTGGGAGAAAAAGTCAGCCTCTCAACATCAGTTGTCCTCAGAACCACTTGCCTCTGCTTCCTAACATGGCAGCACCCTGAGCAGGCTTCATGCCTTTAGGAAAGGGAGTGAAAGGGAGACATTCCAATAATGGTAAAAAGTACATTTCTGGATAATATACAAAACTGCAAAGACCCATGTATGTGGCAGTGAATGGGTTTCTTCAATAGTTGGGAGAAACTGGTAACCATATTTCTTCCAAAATAGGCATCTCAGAAGGTTGGAATGAGAACAAGATGCCGTAAATAATACTTTCTACAGAGGAGAAGATGGCACCCGTATAAAAGGATGAACCTAGTCCAAGTGGGCAGCTGAGGACACATTTGCCCCCAAGGCTGCACCCCTACAGTGCCCTGCTTCCCTCGGGCCACCTCGCTCTTGCTTTCATAGGCACACACTTCAACTGTCTTTCCTTCCTCTTTTCTACCGAGATCTCCCTTTTCTCCCTCCTGGACTTGCCTCGACTCTGACTAGCCAAATCCTAACCAATCTCAAGGCTAGCTTCATGCTTGTTTCTGCAGTGTCTATCTATCTGCCTCTGTCTCTGTCTCTCTTTCTCTATCTTTCCCCTCCCTCCTTCTGTAATTTGTACTGTCTACAATTTAACCATAAATAGCTTTGCTGACTTTGGTTAGTTACCCACTCCATTTGCAGGTATGTTCATCCTTTCCCTTACCCAGATTACAAACTGCTCGAGGACAGAGATTTTGTATTTACAGGGCTTTACCATAGCACTTATCATAGGACTGTTTATATGAGCAAGTGCTAAACGAATATTTGTTGGGTGAATATGAATGAAGCTTTCTTAAAAGTCAACAAAATGAAAGTCTCTGTTTGGATTCAAATATTTCCTCAATAAAATTTGGAAGTATAATGATAGCTTCTGTGCCAGGCATCAAATTTCAAGATAGTTCTTATTCACTAGTCAATAGTAGAGAGAATTATGGAGCTCTGGATTCAGGAGGGACAGGAAATTATTTTATCCCATAGTCCTGCCTCTGAAGAGGACTGTATGAAATACACTCTTGAAAAATAGTTGCTGAGTTTTGCTCTGTGAATAATCATAACCAAAGTAACAACAACAACAATAATAATAATGTTCATTTATTGAGTGCTTATTGCAGGAAAGAAAGGGCCCCTCACTGCTGTCTTTCAAGCCTCTCTGAGGCTTGGAAGCCACATTTATGTGGGTACAAGCCAGGTATGCCCAAGGACTCATGCCACCAAGGAAGATGCCCAGGCTCTGTCATCTCTCATCTTTGATACACTAGACCATTTCCTCCCTTGTCTTTCTTCTCTTCACACTCCTACTGGTTCCTTGGACAATCTCAGCTGCTTCCTATAGCATCAGCCAAAATTTCAGAAGTAGGAAGTGAGTCCTAGGATGGGATCTTAAGCCCTGTGCCTCTCCTGAGCTTTGGTTTCATATGTCTAATCACATGTAGGTCATCTTCGCCTGTGCCACCCTGGTGTCATACAACGACCTCAAACATCATGCGTCCCCAAATGAATCTCTGCTCTTTGCTATTACAGCCATCTCTTTTCTCTCTTTTTCTTTATAGATGGTCTCAGTACTCATCCTCCCACCTCTACTAAAAATCTGAACTTTTATCCTTGACAATGTGGTGAGGAGGAAAGACGGGATTCGGGAGTCAAAGAGGACTGAATTTGAAACCCATCTCAGCCATTGACCAGCAGATCTGGGACTGAACAATTTTTTAAATTTCTCTGAATATATTTTCTCACCTGAAAATGGAAATAGATTAACAAGGCTTAGACCTTCAAAAATCTTTGCTTCTTTTCTTTCTTTTTTTCTTCTCTTCCCTCTCCTCTCATTTCTATCTCTTCTTTTCCTTTCCCTTCTTCCCTCACTCCTCTCCCCGACTCCAAATCAATCACTGGTCCTGTCAATCAAGCATCCTAGATAACTTCCCTCTTCTCTCCATCCCTGCTCTTATCATTGTCTCACTCACAAGAACTCTAAATCTGGTTTTTCTGCCTCTATTTCCTCCTACTCTAATCCATCCTGCTCTGAGCTGCCAGTTACATAAATACCTAACTCCCTTATATAAAACCTACCATTATTCCCTAGTTGCTTCCAAGAGAAAACCCAAACTCCTTGGCAATGCAGCCAAGACCTTTCATGGTCTACCCTCAACTTACTTTTCCAGTCTATTTTGTTGTTGTTATTTAGTTGCTAAGTCGTGTCCAACTCTTTTGTGACACCATGTGCTATAGCCTATCCCTTTTCCAAGGGATCTTCTCAGACAGTAAAGAAACTGCCTGCAATGCAGGAGACATGAGTTCTATCCCTAGTTTAGGAAGGTCCCCTGGAGGAGGGCACAGCAAACCACTCCAGTATCTTGACTGGAGAATCCCATGGACAGAGGAGCCTGGCAGGATGCAGTCCACAGGGTCGCAAAGAGTCAGACACAACTGAGCAACTAGCATGCACGCACGTACTATAGCCTGCCAGGCTTCTCTGTCCGTGGGAGTTCCGAGGCAAGAACACTCTAGTGGGTTGCCATTTTCTCCTCTAAGGGATTGATCTTCCCAACCCAGGGATCGAACCCTGCATTGGCAGGTGGTTTCTTTACCACTGAGCCACCAGGGAAAGCCAGTCTTTGATTTGCGGCATATTAATTACAAGATATTGAAGAAAGTAAAGTGCTCAGAGTCTGAGCCTTTAGTAGTACCTTCCTCATATAGCTGTTATAAAGATTAAATGACTGACATAAGACATATAGGTCAATGGAATTGAATTGCAAGTCCAGAAATAAATCCTTACATTTTTTATGGTCAATTGATTTTCTACAAGGATGCCAAGACTATTCAACAGCAAAAAATAGCCTTTCAACAAATGGTCCTGAAACAACTGAATATCCACATGCAAAAAAATGAAGTTGAACCCTTACCTCACATCATATATAAAAATTAACTCAAAACAGAACTTAGACCTCAATATAAGAGGTAAACTATAAAACTCTTAGAAGAAAACATAGGACAAAATCTTCATGGACTTGCATTAGGAAATGATTTCTCAATGACATCAAAAGCATGAGATAAAAGAAGAAGTAGATAAATTGGATGACACCAAAATTAAAGAATTTTCAGCTAGCTTCAAAGGACACTGTCAAAGGGAGAACACAACCACAGAATAGGAGAAAATATTTGCAGATCATATACCTCATAAGGAATTTGTAAAGAATATATAAAGAACTCATAAAACTGAACAGTAAAAGGACAATGAAAAATAACCCAATTTAAAGATAGAGGAAGAAACACACAGATGGCCATTAAGCATACGATGCTTAACATCGTTACTTATGAAGGAAATACAAGTGAAAACCACAATGAGATGCACCTTCACATCCACCAGGATGGCTAAAATAAAAGACAGGCAGTTATAGTTGGGCAGTTCTTTAAAAAATTAAGCATAGTTACCACATGACTCAACAATTTAACTTTTATATAAATATCCATTAGAATAAAAAATATATTTCCATACAATAACCTGTGCCAATGGTCATAGCAGCATTATTCATAATAGTCAACAAGTGAGAGCAGCATACATGTCCATCAGCTGATGAAGAAGCCAAATATGGCATATCCATACAATAGAGTATCATTTGGCAATAGAAAGAAAGATGCTACAACATGGATGAATCTTGAAAAGATGTTAAATGAACTGATACAGACACAAAAGGCCATATACTGAATTATTTGTTTGAAATGTTCCAGATGGGCAAATCCACAAAGTTCAGTAAAGTAGTGGTTGCCAGGGTGAGAGGGGTAAGAGGAATAGGGAGTCATGCTGCTGATAGGTAGGTGCTTCTATTTGGGGTGATCAAAATGTTCTGGAATTAGATAGTGATGATGATCACATAATTCTGTAAGTATATTAAAAGCACTGAGTTATGCACTTTAAAGGAATTGATATGTGATATGTGAATTAATCTTAATAGCTGTTATAAAAAATTAAAATTAATTTAAAAAATTTTAGAAGATTACATGAGATACAGTGGTACACAGTGCTTACTCTTCTAACAGGAGCCTCTATTGTGGCTATATTGTTCTTATTCTGTTGTAACGTCCAGATTGCTTTAATATGAGCTCCTTGAAGATAGGGGCCACGACTTAAAACTTATATCTTGTTTACGTCTTTGCAGTCCCTGCAAAGATATTTGGCATAGAGAAAAAGATACATACCATAAAACTGTAGACAAATTAAAATGAATTCGTGAGTGAGCAAGTGAGGTTTGTACAAACATTTTCAGCACCTCCATATTACACTGGACTTTGGCCAGTACAATCTGCAAGAATGCTAACTGTTCCAAGGACCCTCCATGGTATTTACATCCCTGACCTTAGAGGGAGAGATAATAGGTAGCAAAGAGAGAAGAGTGAATCCTGGTGATAATCCTTCAGGCCTTACAAGCCATGACCCTTTCACTGAGTTTCTATCTGTTGTCCTGCTTTAAAGTTCTTCAGAAATTAGCAAAGCCAAATTTCAGAACACAGAAAATCTCAGAGCTAACGAAAAGCCAAGTTTTTATTTATTTTTATTCTAAGTCACAACTTTCTCACAAAAAGTTGCCAAGTGTTCCTTCTGAGCTCTATGGAGATAATATAAGTTGCAATTTTATAATTCCAGTCTCTTTTTTTACACAGGATTCCACTCTCTCTTCCTGCTGCAATGAGAAATTGGCAATCAGTCATGGAATCTTTCCAACCAAGTCTGGATATGACCTAAAAATACATCTTAACACAGTATTCTGAGAATAGCAACCTGTCTGACTTACCTTAGCTGTATAATGCATGTGTGCATGTGTGCTAAGTTGCTTCAATTGTGTCCAGCTCTTTGTGACCCATGAACCATAGCCCACCAGGCTCCTCTGTCCATGGGATTCTCCAGGCAAGAATACAGGAGTGGGTTGCCATGCCCTCCTCCAAGGGATCTTCCCAACCCAGGCATCGAATCTGCGTTTCTTACATCTCCTGCATTGGCAGGCAGCCACCTGGGAAGCCCAGCTGAATAACAAATCACCTAAAAGCTAAGTGACTTAAAATAACAACTATTTCTTTTGTTTCTCACTGTTCTGGGGGCTGACTAGGCCCAGCTAGATGTTTCTTTTACCCTATATAACGATGCTTGGGTTGCGTTATCTGAAAGCTTAACTAGCTAGAATGTTTATGATGACTCATGCTGACACCTGGTGCTGGCTTTCTGGGGGCAGTTCAGCTGGGCCATCAGCTGGAAAACCTCAGTTCTCTTCCTGGTTCCTCTGTATCTGGTTAAAGCATATCAGAGGAGCAGCCTCAATTCACGAGAAGATTTCACAATGATATGACTACTCGGAGGAGTGATTCATTGAGGGACTCCATGTAACCAGCTCACACATAGTCTATAGGAACTGGAAAGGAAGATGAATTCTGTTTGCCATTCCTGAGCCTTTGCTATACTTACCTGTTCTAGTCTGAAGCACGTCACGGCTTGAAAACAGATGTGTGACAGGACACAGTAGCAGAGCTGTGTGCATGTCCTCCTTCCCCTCCCTTCGCCACTAATCTCCACATATCCCTTGACAGACTCCTGTAACCCAATAGTGTTTGGAGTGCTTCTTCCACTCGTCGCCCATAGAGCTTTGAGAGAAAACCATTTCAGATTGCCTCAGCCAAACCTTTGTTATCAATAGCAGTTCCTATTTCTGGAAGGCCAGGTGTTCTGCACCAAAAATACAGAGCAGAGACACCAGATAACCCCCTACTCAGAGACAGGGACCACTTGGGTCTCCTTTGCTCTGGGGTAAATGGCAACTGAAAGCTGGAATCTTGGATAAGATGTACGGGCCACTGAGACTATATTGGCCAGAAGGGACCTTGCCACAGAGTTAGTGAATGGACTGCAGGAGTCTGTGAACCTCCAAAATTGCAGGAAGATTGTGGATGTCTGTGTTTTTTCTGGAAAAAAAGATCTATATTTCATCAGATGTTTTTTAATTGAGCTATAATGGACATAGCATTATATTAGTTCCAAGTGTATAACATAATGATTTGATATTTGTATATATTGAAAATGGTCACCACAATAAGTCCTGTTAACATCCATCACCATACACAGTTACAACTTTTTTTCTTTTAATGAGAACTTTCAAGATCCAGATTATTAAAGGGGACAGTATATTTTGGAAAAGGCTAAGAACTTGATCTCGCGTAGAATTATGTGATTACACTTTCCCCATCACTCAAAAGGCTAACTTGCAACTTACCCGAAACCACATCTTCCCACCTTAGATGCAGAAGTGTAGGTTTGATCTGTTATACACATCACAGTTAAGAGCAATGCAGCTCGATTATTCTCCACTGCCAGGTCTTTTTCATGCCTCTGTTTCTGTCCTCTTGCCCTGCTTTTCTTTCCCTCTCCATATCCTTCCACTCATCTCCTAGTGATTCTGTTTTTAAAATATTTTAACTGTATCCCTGGGCGTGACATCACCTGTTTCTAACATGAAATGGGCTATAATAGATAGGACATGACAACTGGAAGACATTGGATTACCTTCTATCCATAGGGTAACTCAGTCTGAGATAAGAACTAGTAGATTATGGAGAAAAACCAGTGCACACTCCTGAGTGCCCCTTGTCTCACTCAGAGGTATGTTTTCCCTTTAACAACCATAAGAGCAGAGGTGACATGCTATAGTATCTTGCTTTGATTAAATTACTCCAGTGGTTTCTTTCATCACTGTGGTAGTGCAAAAATTTCCCCCTTTAGTTTACAGTTTTCCTTTCCTTATTGTGTATATCCCAAATGCAACCAGGGGAGGGGAAAGGGTTGACTGACCCATTATATTGAATAATGGAGTTTCCTTATATGGATGCACCCACTCACAGACATCATCAACTATTCTTGCCAACTCAATTCATCAAGCAACAAATGAGCCAGGCACTCCCCAGGTGAGTGCAAAGAGAAAGAAAAAAATTTTCTGCCTTCAAGTTGCTTGTAGTCTAGTGAGAGAGACAAAGGTGAACATAGATAAATAGGAAGAGGAGGAGGCAGTGGAGAATTAGACTCAAGTGTTAATATCATCAGAGTGAAAGTAGAACAAGGAATTTATTTTTATCTCCCACTTCCGCCTTCAACTCCTTCTAGGATCTTCTGCTCTTGATAGTTCTCCCTTGTTGCTTTTCTTAAATAAAGAAACCAAAAGAGTAAGAAGTAAAAGGAGAAGAGCCTCTCACTCCAACGTCTTGTCTTTTTTTCTTCCAAGCATCTGTCTTCCTCCTTCTGTTCCTTGGCCCAGGCAGTAGACACTGGCCCATTGTGGTCCTTCCTGCTCTAGCTTTAAGTCTAATCCTCCATCACTTCACCCCTCAGACCCCCTTTGGCTCAAGAATCTGTGCTGACCGGCTCACATGTCTACTGTCTGTGCTGGGCCTTAGTGATACAAGGATGAATCCAATCACCATTCAGAGAGCTTGTTTACAAAACTCTCCTTCTCCTGGGGATCTATCTCGCCTCCATCTTATGTTCCTTTTTTATTTCTCCCACTCTCTCTCCTTGGACTATTTTTATTTCTATCTCAAGTGCTGTTAGAGGCCTCCTATGAGAAGGAAATTATCTATAATGGAACAGGAACATTAAAAGCCTCAGTTTCCTTGGAAATTATTGAACTCATGAGGGGTTCACATTAGGTTTTGAATTTTGAGAACTAAGTTATAGGAAATTTTGTTTTTCTAACAAAATTATTTTAACATTTGTTCTCTCTAGCTCTTCTTCAGATATTGTTCTTAAACCTCAAGCTGTTATCATTTTCTGTAAGTTTCAGTCAACGCCAGATTCTGAAGGAAAGGCTCTTCAGATTCCTGAATGTGAACTAAATCTGTCCCAGATAGGAAGCCTGGAAGTAGCTGGTGCCCACATCTGTGTGTGTGTATGGGACAGGGTGTGGCTGAGAGGACTCAGCTGATCTATGTGGTCAGCGGGGGTGTGGCACAAGCTTAAGAGACCACTAACAAGAGTTATCAGTTTTCAATCATTCATTTATTCACGTAAATACATTTGGAGTACCTACTTTGTATTAAGCACTAAGATGGATGTTGGGATTATAATGATGAACAGGACAGACACAGTTCCTTCTTTGATGGACTCTTTAGACCAGCTGGGAATATGAACAATCAAATACGCACTGGAATTCCAATAAGGTGTCCTGAATCTACGACAGTGCTGACCATGTGCCGGGCCCTGTGTTAGGTGTGCTGTACTTCTTATCTTCACTTAATGTTCCTAACATTTCTATTCCGCTATAGCTCAGTGGTGAAGAAAAGTGAAAGTGTTAGTCGCCCAGTCGTAGTGTCTGACTCTGAGACCCCATGGAATGTAGCCCGCCAGGCTCCTCTGCCCATGGAATTCTCCAGGCAAGAATACTGAATCCGTCTGCAATGCAGGAGACACAGGAGACTCGGGTTCCATCCCCGGGTCGGAAAGATCTCCTGGAGGAGGAAATGGCACTCCAGTATTCTTGTTTGGAAAATTCCATGGGCAGAGGAGCCTGGTGGGTTACGGTCCATGGGGTCGCAAAACAGTCGGACACGACTGAAGCAGCTGAGCGCACACACACATGAGCTGAGTACTATTATTCCTCCTTCACTTTACACTGGAGGAAACTAATACAAAGTAGCAAAATAAGTCACCTCAGTTCCCAGAGCTTTGAACCCTGTTCTGTCTGACTCCACAACCAGAGGTCTTATGCCCACACCACACCATCTCACATAAAACCAGAAAGTGGCACCACGCTGATGTCATAAACCCACTGTTGTTAGGACCCGGAAAGGATAAAACAAAGCAGCCTTTGCAATGTCTCAAGCTACTCGTCTGCAGGGTGGTCTCTTAGGAGAATTAAGAATAAAATAACAACATGCTTTCAAAAGGTTATTCTCTATGACCCAAACTGTTTTCTAGTTCTATGAGTGAAAAGAATCTCTGCAAAACGAATAAAAATGATAAAAGAATTGTTTTAAAAGAAGATTCTCACTCATTTTCACAAAGGCTGTATTCATATTTCCAGGGCTTTGTCAGAAACTCAAGGCTAAAAAGAAAAAATAAAGTCTAGCTCCCCTTCTTAAGAGGAAAAAAGAGAGAGAAAGAAGAGACTCTACATAAAAGCACAGTTTAAAAATTCTATCTCCGGCCAAGGTTAGCAGACTGCCCAGGTCTAGACAACCCCACTGGAACCCAAAATTTGTAAATGCCCCATGGCTCACTCCCTGGAGTGTGAGGGGACGAATTCCTACAGCTGTTATCACCATTTAGCAGCTCAGAGGAAAGCAGCTATTCTTTGACTTTTCCTGGGAAGATTTCTTTTACTAATAGAAAAGGATAAAAACTTAATTCTTGCAAAAAGAAGAGGTCTTGAGAAAGTGGACCTAAAAAAATAATCCATTCTGACAAAAGTTGCTTCATAAAGAATTTCCCACCGAACATGTATTTGTAGTTGTACATGATATCTTAACTGGTGCATAGACTGCTTATTGGAGAAGGCAATGGCACCCCACTCCAGTACTCTTGTCTGGAAAATCCCATGGATGGAGGAGCCTGGTAGGCTCCAGTCCATGGGGTCGCTAAGAGTCGGGCACGACTGAGCAACTTCACTTTCACTTTTCACTTTCATGCACTGGAGAAGAAAATGGCAACCCACTCCAGTGTTCTTGCCTGGAGAATCTCAGGGACGGGGGAGCCTGGTGGGCTGCCGTCTATGGGGTCGCACAGAGTTGGACACGACTGAAGCAACTTAGCAGCAGCAGCAGCAGACTGCTTATAGGAATGCTCATATTCTGAATCCAGCTTTGGAATAACCAACATGATGGGGTTTTGCAAGTCATTTCACTTCCCTGGGCCTCAATTTCCTTTTTCTATAAAATGAGGATGTTTGGACTTTATACTTCTTCAGCTCTAATACCCCGTGACTGTGGCCCGTGAACCCAAACTAGATAGTTGCTTGTCCTGATGATCTTTCCAACAGATGCATTCCCATGGGAAACCAGACTCTCTGAGCATTTATAGCAAGCCATATTTATATCAGTGGGTGGTCACCCAGCTTTGACAGCCTCCTTCATGCCAAGAGAAGTTTGAGATAGGGAAAAACTCAAGAGAAAATTAGGGTGAAAGATGGTTTGAGTAACTTTCTGACCTGGAAAACAATGAGGTTCATATCAACTGCGTCTAAAGATGAGGAAACTATATATAATGATCTATGTCACGAGGATAATATTTTTAAGATATCAATCCTCTGTATACCTTTTACCTCTTCTTCTAAACTATGTTTCATAGCAGCCACTCTATATCTTGATCACAAAGGATGTAGAGAAAAATGAATGTCACTTCAGGCAGGAGGAAGTAATGCTGTGTGTTGGGAAGAGGGGGAGAAGGAGGGGTCCTCCCACCAGAGTGAAAAGGAAAATTAAAATCTGTCCTTCTATCCCCCTGTGGGTTGTGGGAAGCAGAAGGGGACAAAGGGAGAGGATAAATGATGAGTCACACATGCTGTGAACAGTTTCTCTGAGCCAAAGTTCTTCACAGTTAGTCACTGCTGCACAAGTTACTACAAACTTAGCAGCTTAAATCACGTGCATTTATTATCCCACAGGGTCTTTCCTTAAGCATCTCACAGGGCTGTAATCAAGATGTCACAAAGCTGTGTTCTCATCTGAAGACCTTCTAAGGAGGAATTCACTCAGGATTCTTGCTTCTAATTGACCCTTATAGTCCCTCCAGCCCATCAGATTCTAGAATTCACCCACAATTCCTAGAGTTCATCTATAATTCCCTGCCATTATCAACATGGCCATGGCCATTTCATCAAGTCAGCAAGAAAAGCCTGTAGAATGATCTACCAGCAAGATGAAGTTTTATATAATGAAATACAGTCACAGGGCTGCCCACCCACATGCAAGAAGAGGAGGTTATACAAGGGCATGAAAACCAGGAAGAGGGGATCATAGGAGGTCACCCTAGAGTCTGTCAGTCACAAATACCAAAAGCAAAGAGGCCCTTGTCTGAATCTCCCAGGAGGGATTGTCTTGCAGAGTATGGCCCCCACCCCATGCCAGCATATGATGGCCAGAGCAGAGCAAAATCATGGTTAAGCTTTGAGAGGGACTGAGTTATGTTTCCTGGAGTTTCCCTCCTTATATAGAAAGTGTTCAAAAGTTCCTGGATGCTCTAGAGAAGGAACTGAAAGTGACTGACCTATGGGGCAGTTAGTTCACCAGAGGAGTCCTCAGGGTAGAGCAAAATGGCCCTGTGGACAAGGGTAGCCAGGCCAGTAAGCAAGGGGGGAATCACAGCCAGACCTTGGAGGGCTACACAGCACCAGCTGGGTCAAAAGAGAGGCCCTTGGGCCAATACCAAGCTAAAATAGAAGAATCTCAGGTTTCTAACAGCTGATGCCAGCTGAGCAAGCGCTAACAATACAGGCTAAAGACAAGATCCAACCAGGCTGGTGAAGACTCAGAGAGCAGCCAAGGGCCTACGTGAAGACCGCTGGGACCACACCCCATTGCTATGGCAACAGAGGAAACTCCCCCATCTCCCAGCTTGAGGAGGAAGATTTGAAAATCTGAGCATTTACCTGAAAGAGATCATTTTAAACCAAAGGAGACTGACATATTGTTAACTGGCTCATTTAAAGTTCACATTTGTTTCTCTGCTTACCCCAGGGCTGAAGGTTCTTGAAAAAAATTCAGTCAGTTATAGAGAAATAAAGAAATTACATTTTCTTTGTACAATTGGATTGTGTGAGTAAATTTGTAATCTTGCTACACCTGCTATGTAACAGACACTATACACATATGTTTTCATAGCATTCTCCCACAATCCTATGAGGTAAGTGTTATTATATTCCCATTTTACAAATGAAGTTGAAACTCTGAGAGGTTAAGTAATTTACGCAAGGTCACACAGCTGGTAAGTGGGAAAGTTTGTGTAGAACCCAGAATTCTCTGACTCTAATTCTTATGCTCTATTCACTGTACCTCTGCGTTAGTTGGAGTAAACCAAGTCCTGTAACAGGCATTCCCCAAATCTCAGAGGCTTTGCACAATAAAATTTTAGTTCTCACTCATTTCACAGTCCAGTGCAGGTTGGTGAGGGAGGGTTTGCTCTGCATAGTCTTTGGGAGACTCAGACTTTTTCCATCCTCTGGTTCCACCCTGTTCTAAACTCTCAGCATCCTTTCCACTCAGCCAGAAAATGAGAAACCACTGAGGGTGTGTAGGGTGATTTTATGGGTCAGCCTAGAAATGGCACACATCACTTCTGCCAACATCTATAGGCCAGAACTCAGTGATATGACGCCACCTAACTACACAGCAGTCTTCCCAGGTGACTCTGTAGAGTCCACCTGCCAGTGCAGGAGACTCGGGTTTGATTCCTGGGTCAGGAAAATCCCCTGGAGAAGGAAATGGCAACCCACTCCAGTATTCTTGGCTGGGAAATCCCATGAGAGAGGAGCCTGACAAGCTGCAGTTCATGGGCTTGCAAAGAACTGGACATGACTGAGTGACTGAGAACGCATGCACACACACAACTGCACAGCAGGCTTGGAAATGCATAGGTGTGTGGCTAAAAGACGAAGATGTGGAATTTGTGAACACATAGGATACTTTGCCACAATCCCATAAATTCATAACCTAAAAGATGTATATGAAATCTTTCCCACCTCCTTCACTTCAGAAGAGCCAGATTTTCCCATCATTATCTCTGAAGGTCAAATTCAGAAAATTAATTTGATAATAAAATGTTAAAGATAGTAGATGCAGCCAGAAAACTTAACGTGTCTTCATGATACTCTAAATTTTGCATGAGAATTTTGCAGTGACTTATCTATGATCTCTTTTGGTTTTATATAAAGGAATCCAGAAGCTGAGGTCCATGAGTGACATGTCCTCTGAGTTGTCTGTAGGAAGAAAGCGAGCAGTGGTTTATTCCAGTTGCTTAGTAAACCCTAGAGTAACCTGTGTTTATGATATGTCTATGGCTTGGGTGCTCGAGTTCCTGAGGGAGGTTGTTTTACTAAAGTCTTGGAATGGCCCTAGCTAACTGGATTTAAGTCACTCAGAAAACTGAGAAAAATATATTTAAATCATAACTGAAGTTACCTTGTCATATTGAATTTTGGATTCTGGGGACTGATAGGCACGAGATGAGTGCTTATTAATTTGATCTTGCCAAGAAATTTCTTTTAATGATATCTATAGAAAGATGAGCTTAGAAAATGGGTCTTTGGCTGGGATAACAACAATACTTTTCAAAATCATTGATAATCTGGAATAATGTAATGCCTAATAAATGCAGAGATAGGACAAATAACTATCCACTTGGGGATGGTTGCCATGTGTTCCTAACTTAGGCTGAGATCAGTGACATTGCAGCTGTGCTTTCCGGTGTCCTTCAAATTTTGATCAAGGAGCTGAAGAAACCAGGGCTCATGGAGGCAGAGCAGGGGGTACAGGAAGGGCACTGGTTCACCACCCTTAGTTCAGACACTAGTTCAGACACTTAGTTCAGACATGTAGTTCTGTCTGGGGCTCTTGTACAAACTGAGTTACCATATAAAATCTGAAGAAAGAATACTAAGGTTAAAGAAGTTGGTAAACCAGTGTACTAAACCATGGGACTTGCTTGGGGATTACATGTGGCATGAGTAATTCTGCCTGTCTCTCTGTTCCTGAGAAGGAAGCAAATGAGTAGGTGATGGTGGATGATTCGGAGTCTATCTTTCTCAAAGGCATTTTGGAGAGTGGAAAGAGTGTAGACTTTGGAAACAAACAGACCTGAGATCACAATATGGACCTTATTAGATACATACAGTAATATACTGACCTGATGGGATGGTTATGAGGAATATGGACAATCACAGATTTAAGGGGAGGCTACATAATTGTAGTGGTTAAGAGTATGGTGTACAGCATTGGACTACCTAATTCTAGGTGCTACCTCTATCTGGGTAATTTTGCCGCTGCTGCTGCTAAGTCGCTTCAGTCGTGTCCAACTCCGTGCGACCCCATAGACGGCAGCCCACCAGGCTCTGCCATCCCTGGGATTTTCCAGGCAAGAACACTGGAGTGGGTTGCCATTTCCTTCTCCAATGCATGAAAGTGAAAAGTGAAAGCAAAGTCGCTCAGTCGTGTCCGACTCTTCGCGACCCCATGGACTGCAGCCTACCAGGCTCCTCCATCCATGGGATTTTCCAGGCAAGAGTACTAGAGTGGGTTGCTATTGCCTTCTCCGGATAACTTTGAGCGAGTTAGTTAACTTCAGATCCTCCATCTTCTCATTTATAAAATAGATTTAATAATAAATATATATTATATATAAAAATATATATTATATATATAAATATATATAGTATAATATATAAATATATATAGTATAATATATAAATATATTATATTATATATATAATATATAAAATAGATTTAAATATAAAATAATAAATATAAAATAGATTTAATACTTATAAGCTTGTTATAAAGATTAAATGAAGCCTGTAAAGCACTTAGCACAGGACCTGACATATAATAAGTTCAGTGATGACAATTCTTACAAATAATTTTTCATTTAAAGTCCCAAGCATAGATCCAGATACACAGAAGAAAATAAATCTAGCTACGACAATTTTAACACAATAGTTCCCCTTAGAAAATATAAAAACAAAGTAAAAAAAAAAATAAGGGGACATAGGTTGCTAATAAAGAGTGAAGGAGTGATTTTTTTTGACAAAGTTGAGGATAGATAGAAAAATTGAATGAGTAAATAAACAAAAGAATGGGGTTATTCATGGGCTTAGAGACCATGGATAGAGACACCTGGGACCAATTTCATGCTCAGATATAGGTATTACCATATAAGAGGAAAAGCTGAGAGCTCTTGTATGACTCAGCGGGGCCCATTGTAGAAGCAGGGCACTGCCTTCAGATAGGAGCAATAAAACGCACATGACACTCGGAAGCCAGAAAACGCATCATCACGTTACCAGCTTTACTAACCCAGTCCACCCATATCCGTGTCCTTTGGGGATGACCATCCAGCCCAGGACCAGATGTAGGCAGACAGCCAACACAAAGGCCCAGGAGGAGGGCAATGCTCTAGCTGGGGCTTTTGCTTTTCAAACCAACTCCCACATATCATTTAACTGGAAAGTGTATGGTGTCCAGTTGTGCAAGGTTCTGCATTAAACAGAAAAAGAGAATAGCATATATGTTAGCATATAGCTCCTGCCCTCAAGCACCTTGGGATCTAAGACTTATCAAACAACCCTTTTTCTAACAGCCCTTCCATTGGGCAGTAAGATCATATGGCAATTTTGTCAACTCATGTTTTATCTTCTTAATATAAAAGCCAATTTCTTCAAATTATCCATTAGAGGCAAAAGAGAAAGAAAAAAAAAACCTACAGTAACTTCTGCAATCTAAACTGGTTAATTTCTCAAATGAATAATTTAGATCTTAGACATGAAATCATTTGGAAAAGAACTTCTATTTTAAGTAATTCTATACCTTTCAACCCCAATGGATGCCACTATTTCACAAAACCTCATGCTTGTCCCATCTGCAAGACGTCTTCTAATACAACCATTCAAACTGAGGAGAAGTCTGGGACTAATAGCAGGACAGGGTTTCCTTCCAGTTCTGGAAAGAAAGGGGCAGGACAAGGGTGAACTGTAGCTGGGTGAATCCTGTTAACCTAAGCAAATAGATCCTTGTGGGTGAATGCTCAGGATTTGACATATTAATATAGAAATGTTATCTGGAGGCTAGATGAACCACCCATCTCCAAAACACTTGAGTACAAAGACTGCATTTCCCAACAAAAATGTGATTACATTTTAATCTGTCTTTAATGATCAAGGTCATCATAATAAACATAAATTGCCATGATATGGTATTTTTGTGGAAAGTGAAAGTGAAGTCGCTCAGTCGTGTCCGACTCTTAGCAGACATATCAGACATATGCCGGAGAAGGCACTGGCAACCCACTCCAGTACTCTTACCTGGAGAATCCCATGGACGGAGGAGCCTGGTAGGCTGCAGTCCGTGGGGGTCGCGAAGAGTCGGATATGACTGAGGGACTTCACTTTCACTTTTCACTTTCATGCATTGGAGAAGGAAATGGCAAGCCACTCCAGTATTCTTGCCTGGAGAATCCCAGGGACAGCAGAGCCTGGTGGGCTGCCGTCTATGGGGTTGCAGAGAGTCGGACATAACTGACGCAACTTAGCAGCAGCAGCAGACATATGCACTCATAAAGGTTAGGACTGTGCTTCAAATTTTGACTCTATCATTTACTACCTCTGTGACCTTGACTCAACTCTGCACCTCAGGTTACTAATCCACAAAATAGCAATAATATCATCACCTATCTTAGAGGGGGTGAGATTCGATGATTGGTGTAATTCTGGTAAACAACTTAATATAATACCCAACACATAACCAGCACTTTTCCTCAGTTATCATTATTGTCAGACAAAGCAGCATAAGTTGTTTAAAAAAGCACCATTATCTCTCTTCCATCTCATCTTTCTGACCCTCTCCAGACTCTTGAGATATGAAAAAGAAACATTTTCTACATAAGCAGCTATGAACTACTTTTCTAATCTCGGAATCTAGAATCCACTAGACTTGATCTTAAGCCCACTGCTAGCCATATGACCCTGACAAGATGCTCAACCTCTGTAAGTCTCAGTTTAGGGATTCCCTGATGGCTCAGACGGTAAAGCATCTGCCCGAAATGCAGGAGACCTGGGTTCGATCCCTGGGTTGGCAAGATCCCCGGGAGAAGGAAATGGCAACCCACTCCAGTACTCTTGCCTAGAAAATTCCACGGATGGGGGAGCCTGGTGGGCTATAGTCCATGGGGTAGCAAAGAGTCTCAGTTTACTTATCGGTAATGTAGGGATAGTTCCAATAACTTTTCAGGAAGAATTTGTATTGATAAATGAATTTCTACTCTAGGACATTCAGCACAGTCAATACTATTAATGTTATTAATATTAATGTTATTACAGTAATAAGCTTCACCTCTCTGGCTTCAGGATCCTTTTCTCTAAAATAAAGGACTTAGAGTAGATTAACCCTAAGATCCCCATCAGCATTAATGTTTTTTAAATTTCTAAATCTATTGCCACTTGACAGATGCAAACACTGAGTCACAATTCACGGATGACAAACGCAATGGTTTCCCAGACCATTACCCTCATAACTAGACTCTAAATACTTTATCCTATTTTAATTTATTGGCCTACCAGAGGCCTGGGCCTTTTGAATGTTCAGCTGGAATGTTAATTATGGGAAATTCCAGAATTCGTGGCCTAGAGACAAGTTCTCATTTACTCTGTTCCCTGGCACTGGGTACCTTCTTGCCTTGCCTTCAGAACACCAGCTTACTTTCCAAAGCACATGAAACCCCAGCCAGATGGCAATGCCGCCTGGTCCTTGCTGCCCCGGGCCCTTCCAGCCCTGCCAGTCCTCAGAACCCCATCCCCAAGCTCGTGTATCTGCTTCCCACCCCTTCCTTACTCCAACCCTAGCTCTCAAAGGTGGCTCTAAAGAAAGCCTTCTTTTATACAACTTCCAGAAACACACTCTAAACCTTTTTCTGGACCTGAGCCAGTACTAACCAGGAAGAACTACAGGTTCGCTTGTTCCTTATCAGATTTAAACACCATCTATTTGTTGGAAAGAAATCATTTTTTATTTGCCCTAGTTTTGCTTTGCTCATCTCAAAGGCAGTGGCATTTCGCACACTGTAACAGTGTGTTGCATCAGCTGACTCACTCGGCAGCTTGTTTGAGGTCTCTCCCAGCTCCAGGGGATGGATCACAAAGCCTGGGCTCCTGGAGACACCGGCTGAACTGGGTTCCTGTTTTGCCTGCCCTGCCGCCTGACTTCAGACGTGAACATGATCAGAGAAACGCTGTGGCTGCTCTGTAGTGAGAGGCTCTACACCTCTGCTTAACAATGGGAGGCTCGAGCAGACTGAGGTGCTGGGTGTTTAAAGAAGGGTGAGGAAACAGTAGGAGTAGTCAGAAGATGAAAAAACAAACAAACAAAAAACCCTCAGCCTTCCAGCTCCCTGACTCACCATATTCTTCTAGGCAGTGATCTTCAGGCCCCAAGGGTAATCTCAAGGGGCAGAATCATTTTCAAGGGCAGAAGCACTAATTAACCCCAGGTGGGTGGATCAATGGGGAGACAGGGATCAGGCATCTCACACTCAATTCCTTCGAGTGAAGAGAGGATGGCAGATGCGTGCACCAAGCTTGCCCCAGAATGAACTGAGTGATTAATGCCTTAAGAAACCCATGGACTGTAGTGTCATAAACTGTATGACTTTCACAGATCCTTTCAGTTTACCTTCATTTTACAGGGGGAGAAAATGAGCAGGCATTCAGGGATCAAAGGATTTTTTTTTAGGTTATATGGTCAGTTC
Source organism: Bubalus bubalis (assembly GCF_019923935.1). Classification (NCBI taxonomy): domain Eukaryota; kingdom Metazoa; phylum Chordata; class Mammalia; order Artiodactyla; family Bovidae; genus Bubalus; species Bubalus bubalis. The sequence goes on from NC_059162.1 coordinate 56,560,052, forward strand.
AGCCTAAGAAAGGATAGGATGGCTAGCTCCTGAACCCCACCACACACCTCTCCTTAGGAGGTCACTGTGGGTCTGTTCCGAGTGGGTCAAGAATCATGAGGGTTTGGGGCGTTGGCCTGGCATGAGCAGGTGAGCCTGCTTACCTTCCTTGCTGCAGGGAACCCATCCCCTCAACAAGTGAAAGAGAATTTTGCTAGGACACCAGCCAGAGTCTTGGAAACCTTCATTTTTCTCCTCCAACAACTCAACTCCCAGAGAGTCAAGCAATCTGCCTAGTGTAGCAGAAAGCCATGTCCATTTTTATTTGGAGCTATTTAATACGTATTAGCAACATGCCAAGCACTGTTCCATGATCCCCAAGAGCCTTCCTCCCCACTTTGGACTGATTTATGCTAAAACAATTACATACCCCAGAGCTTCACTCCAACACCAGCTGTGAGGTTCACCCCATGGGACCCTGTGATAAGTCAAAGTGGGAGATCTGCCTCTCCTTGGCATTTGTCAGATTAGGCACCCTGGGTGACCTCCAAGGCAGAGCAGCTCGTTGTCGAGTTTGCAAGACACGCATCAGGCGTGGCTGAGGTTTCAGTGCTCTGTAGTAAGAAGTGAGAACACAACCCTCAAAGTTCACCCAGTTCAAGAGAAACCAACTCCCCAACTCAAAGGCACTCTCTGGTCCCAGTGGAGGACACTGATGGAGGCCCTGGGCCCTCGAACTCTATTAAGGCAGAGGCCACGCCAGTCCACCTGTGCATTTCTACTCCTGCAGTGTGAATCAGGTGCATCTCAAGAATCAGTTGTGCTATTTCTTAGACTCCTCACTTCAAATTTCCTTGTTGATATAATTATGTAATTGTGGTCATTATTATGTAACCTGATGAAATATGAACCCAGAAAACAAAAAAGGTTGTTTCTATGAAAACGAAGTAGAATTATCTGGAAAGAAGTGGTAAGGGCAGTTACTAAAAAGAATTACTGCCTAATGAGGTATAGGCAAGACAAATGTAAAGGACTGGGGCAAAAGAGTAAAAATCCACAACAGCTCTGATTCAGACAGCTTCACAGGGGTCTTTCAATCAGTGTCACACTTTGAAGGAACCTCAGCTGAATTCACAGCTACTGGATTGTGGGCGTGACCCATAGAAAATGGTGGGAGAACTCCAGTCAGCGGACTTCTATTCAAAGGAAGAGCCTTGGCCCTAGATATTGTTTAAAAAAAAAAAATGGTACTTAAAAGTACATTTATCATGTTAAGGTAAAATTAAAACATTCAAGGTATAAATGTATGTTTGTCTATAATTCTCTGTAACTGATTTTTTCAGGTAACCAACTACTGGTCTGAAAAGAGAGCTTCTATTGTACTAGGTGATAAATATACCAACTTACAAATGGTCTAGAGGATGAATCAGACAAAAGAATGTGCCAACACAAACCTGAAAGACTTTCACCTCCTTAATAAAGGGGTCTTCTTTCTTTCATTTCTCCCTTTGCCCCATTGTTGAGTTTACCAATATCCTGACGCACCTCTGTGAAGACCCCATAGCAGGCGCTGGGAATGTGGCAAAAAGCAAAGGGAATGAGGCATCCCCACGGGGCTCATTTTCCAAGCAGTCCCTCCTCCAGCTTGAGCTCCCACTTTCCCCTCTACCTACCACCCTAGCCAGACACCTCCTCTGCCAACTGGGACCCCTTAACTTTGCTTCTTCTGTGTCATTTGCCTGGAACCCTCTACCTCCAACCTCATTCTTCCCAGCCTTCCCATCCCATATGCCACCTCTTCTTCAGAGTCTGCTCTGGTCTCCCCAAGCAGATATGACCTCTTCCCACTGCAGCTCCCACAGCATTTTGTTTGTTGCTCCTGTATCAATTTACAAATTTCTACCATCGACTTAATCCCTTTCCTAATTTTCAAGACCACTTAGGTTAATGACTGAGACTCCTTCATTTTGGCATCTCCACAGTGTCTGGCCCAGGATTTTTTTTTTTCTTATAAATTTTAATTTCTGCTTTGGTTACCTAAGTCTTACATATAAAGATTAACTAAGCATAGGAGATGATCAAGGAAAAAAATACCTATTAACAGGTTACGAATGTGTTTTCTTATCCCTCAGACACACATTTAATTGACTATGCAAACTTCAAAGCATCTTTTATTCACCAGCTAGTTTGCAAGTAATACAATGAGATCTGCTAAAAGGAAAATTCTTTTGGAAGTTTTATTTGTTTGGGAAACTTGCATTCTATGGAGATTTTCCTTCCTGCTGGAAAACATCTGGATATAAAATGAAGAAATTAACTTTTTCCTCATAATTCTAGAAATATTATTCTTCCAGGGGTTTTGTTTATTCTCACATGCCCAGATGGAGAGGTAAGGGACTAGGAAGTATGTGATACATCTTTGGAAAGTTGACAATTCTAGAAGCATCATTATAAGGGCTGTGAATCTGTCTTGTCATAACCCAAGCAACTGTAAATGAGAATGACCTAAGAAATTATTCAAGATAGCCATTTCAAATCACTATAACCTTTAGCCCTACAAACCAAACACACCTATAGGTGCCCAGAATTGCATGTCTATAAAATACAATCATTTTGAAAGATAATAATCACAACTCAATACTGTTCTTCATGTTGTTAATGAGAGTTGGTCAGTTACCATGCTGATCCAAGCTGTGTCTGCACAGCTTTGGCTAATGTCCTTCCTTTGTGTGCTATGCAAGTAAATTATGCCGGGGCAGATGTTAGTTGACCTGCCTTTATAAAGGACTTGGGGGGAAGCAGGGTCACACAATAGAAAGATCATGGGCCAGGGGGCCAGACAGCCCAGGCTAACATCTGGCCCTGCTCCTTGTGAGCTATGTAACAAACTGGCAGAGATAGTTTTCTCATCTGCTACACGAGGAAAGAATATTTACTTATCAGGTGTGTGGTGAGAAATAAACCAGATACTGTAGGCAAATGTCTATACCTAGAAGATAGCTATGGATTCTGAGTGAATTCCTTACTTTGATTGACACTTGTTGCTCATAAAGTATTTGCACACTCAACTCATTTGAGTCTCCTAAACTCTTTGTGAGAGAGGCAAGATAAGGTCTACAGGTTGAATTGTCTGACATGGTTAATAATTGACTATTTTTGCCCACTAAAATGGATTATGGATCCACCTAACATTAATTCCTCGGAGAAGACAATGGCCCCCCACTCCAGAACTCTTGCCTGGAAAATCCCATGGATGGAGGAGCCTGGTAGGCTACAGTCCATGGGGTCGCTAAGAGTTGGACATGACTGAGCAGCTTCACTTTTGCTTTTCACTTTCATGCATTGGAGAAGGAAATGGCAACCCACTCCAGTGTTCTTGCCTGCAGAATCCCAGGGATGGGGGAACCTGGTGGGCTGCCGTCTACGGGGTTGCACAGAGTTGGACACGAATGAAGTGACTTAGCAGCAACATTAATCCCATCTTGAAAGTGAAAGTCGCAAAAAGTGTCCCACTGTTTATGACCCCATGGACTATACAGTCCCTGGAATTCTCCAGGCCATAATACTGGAGTAGGTAGCCTTCCCCTTCTCCAGGGGATCTTCCCAACCCAGGGATTGAACTCAGGTCTCCCACATTGCAGGCAGATTCTTTACCAGCTGAGCCACAAGGGAAGTCCAAGAATACTGGAGTGGGTAGCCTATCCCTTCTCCAGTGGATCTTCCGGACCCAGGAATTGAACCAGGGTCTCCTGCATTGCAGGTGGATTCTTGACCAGCTAAAGCACCAGGGAAGCCTAACTCCATAGATAGGGAAATTGCAAAACCTAGTAGTTCTGTCTCCCAGACAAGTGTCTAGTTCCACCAAGTGGTCTGTCACCAAAGGGTTGTTGTTCAAAATGGAAAAGACAAACACGCCAAATATAGATAAAGACTATAAGCAGACATTCCACAGAAAGAACACAAATGACCAATAAACACATGCCAAAAGAGTGGGCAAATTCACCAGGAATCAAGGTATACAAATGAAAACAAAAGAGAGAGAACAAAAGCAAAAACAAACTAATGGGACCTAATTAAACTTAAAATCTTTTGAACAGAAAAGGAAACCATTCACAAAAGGAGAAGACAACCTACTTAATGGGAGAAAATATTTGCAAATGATATGACCAATAAGGGTCAATATCCAAAACATATAAACAGCTCACACTACTGAACATCAAAAATCCTGATTTAAAAATTGGCAAAATACCTGAATAGACATTTTTCCAAAGAAGATATAGAGATGGCCAATAGGAACATGCAAAGATACTCAACACCATTACTCATCAGAGAAATGCAAATCAAAACCACAATGAGATATCTCCTCACATCTGCCAGAATGCTTATCATCAAAAAGACCATAAATAACAAATGTTGGTGAGGATGTGTAGAAAAGGGAATTCTGTGCACTGTTGATGGGAATGTAAACTGGTGCAGCCACTGTGGAAATAGTATGGAATTGCCTCAAAAAGCTAAAAACAACTATCATTGATCCAACAATTCCACTCTTGAGTTTATATCTGAAGAAAATGAAAACACTAATTAAAAAAGATATATGCACCCCAATGTTCATAGCAGTATTTTTCACAGTAGCCAAGATATGGAAACAATCTATATCCTTCATTGCTAGATGAATGGATAAAGAAACTGATATATATGTTTATACATATACTCACATAATGGAATATTGTTCAGCCATTAGAGTGAAATTTTAAATTTGCAACAAAATGGATGGACTTGGAGGGTATTATGATTAGTAAAATAAATCAGACAAAGACAAATACTGTATGCTGCTGCTACTGCTAAGTCGCTTCAGTTGTGTCCGACTCTGTGCGACCCCATAGACGGCAGCCCACCAGGCTCCTCTGTCCCTGGGATTCTCCAGGCAAGAACACTGGGGTGGGTTGCCATTTCCTTCTCCAATACTGTATGATATCACTCATCTGTAGAATCTAAAAAATAAAACAAACTAGTGAATATAAGGAAAAATAGACTCACAGAGAACAAACTAGCAGTTACAGTGAAGGGAGGGAAAAGGGGAGGGACAAGATAGAGGTGGGGGATTAAGAGCTACAAACTAAACTACTATGTATAAAATAAATAAGCCACAAGTATATATTGTACAACACAGGCAATATAGCCAATATTTTATAATAAATATAACCAGGTGTACTGTATGTTAGTCGTTTAGTCATTTCCAACTCTTAGCAATGCCATGGACTATAGCCTGCCAGGCTCCTCTGTCCATGGAATTCTCCAGGCAAGAACACAGGAGTAGGTAGCTATTCTCTTCTCCAGGGCATCTTCCCAACCCAGGGATTGAACCTGGGTCTCCCTCATTGCAGGCAGATTCTACAACTGTAGAATTACCTTTAAAAATTGTGAACCACTATGTTTTATACCTAAAACTTATATATTATAAATCAACTATACCTCAATTTTACAAAATGGAAAAACAAACTAAAAGTGAGATACTTTTTCTCCCTACCACCTATCAAATTAACAAGCTTTAAATGTTGCCATTCAGCTTTGGAGAAGCTATAGGGAAATATACATGCTTATACATACTCGGCCAGACTTCAGCAATACGTGAACTGTGAAATTCCAGATGTTCAAGCTGGTTTTAGAAAAGGCAGAGGAACCAGAGATCAAATTGCCAACATCCGCTGGATCATCGAAAAAGCAAGAGAGTTCCAGAGAAACATCTATTTCTGCTTTATTTACTATGCCAAAGCCTTTGACTGTGTGGACCACAATAAACTGTGGAAAATTCTGAAAGAGATGGGAATACCAGACAACCTGACCTGCCTCTTGAGAAACCTGTATGCAGGTCAGGAAGCAACAGTTAGAAGTGGACATGGAACAACAGACTGGTTCCAAATAGGAAAAGGTGTATGTCAAGGCTGTATATTGTCACCTGCTTATTTAACTTCTATGCAGAGTACATCATGAGAAACGCTGGGCTGGAAGAAGCACAAGCTGGAATCAAGATTTCCCAGCTGGAAGAAGCACAAGCTGGAATCAAGATTGCCAAGAGAAATATTAATAACCTCAGATTTGCAGATGACACCACCCTTGTGGCAGAAAGTGAAGAGGAACTAAAAAGCTTCTTGATGAAAGTGAAAGTGCAGAGTGGAAAAGTTGGCTTAAAGCTCAACATTCAGAAAATGAAGATCATGGCATCTGGTCCCATCACTTCCTGGGAAATAGATGCGGAAACAGTGGAAACCAGTGTCAGACTTTATTTTTCTAGGCTCCAAAATCACTGCAGATGGTGACTGCAGCCATGAAATTAAAAGACGCTTACTCCTTGGAAGGAAAGTTATGACCAACCTCGATAGCATATTCAAAAGCAGAGACATTACTTTGCCAACAAAGGTCTGTCTAGTCAAGGCTATGGTTTTCCCAGTGGTCATGTATGGATGTGAGAGTTGGACTGTGAAGAAAGCTAAGCGCTGAAGAATTGATGCTTTTGAATTGTGGTGTTGGAGAAGACTCTTGAGAGTCCCTTGGACTGTAAGGAGATCCAACCAGTCCATTCTGAAGGAGACCAGCCCTGGGATTTCTTTGGGAAGAATGATGACAAGGCTGAAACTCCAGTACTTTGGCCACCTCACGCGAAGAGTTGACTCATTGGAAAAGACTCTGATGCTGGGAGGGATCGGGGGCAGGAGGAGAAGGGGACGACAGAGGATGAGACGGCTGGATGGCATCACTGACTCGATGCATGTGAGTCTGAGTGAACTCTGGGAGTTGGTGATGGACAGGGAAGCCTGGAGTCCTGAGATTCATGGGATCGCAGAGAGTCGGACACGACTGAGCAAGTGAACTGAACTGATACATCCTCGGTAGGAGTGCAAAGCAATATAACTTTTCTGCTACTAGCTTAAATATGTATAAAAATCCTAAAACAATTAGGGAGTCAATGTCCAGGGCTTATCTAAAAACACACCCAAAGATTTGAAAAATCAAAGATGCATAGTGTTATTTACTAGACAACATTGTAAGCAACCTAAACATCCAAAATAGAGAATTAATTAAATACATTTAGTAGCATCCATATATTTTTTAGGCAAGAATACTGGACTGGGTTGCTGTTTATTCCTCCAGGGAATCTTCCCAACCCAGGGATCAAACTCACATTTCCTCTGTCTTCTGCATTGAAGGCAGATTCTTTACCTGCTGAGCCATCAGGGAAGCCCCATATATTGTATGAACTCTAAAGTCACTAAAATCATCTTTTAGAAGAATATTTAATGATATAGAAATATTACCTGTTATATTAAGCAGATGAATAGATTTAAACAATATATAGAGAGAGAATATTGGAGAAGGCAATGGCAACCCACTCCAGTACTCTTGCCTGGAAAATCCCATGGATGGAGGAGCCTGGTAGGCTGCAGTCCATGGGGTCGCTAAGAGTTGGACACGACTGAGCGACTTCACTTTCACTTTTCACTTTCATGCATTGGAGAAGGAAATGGCAACCCACTCCAGTGTTCTTGCCTGGAGAATCCCAGGGACGGGGGAGCCTGGTGGGCTGCCATCTATGGGGTCGCACAGAGTCGGACACGACTGAAGTGACTTAGCAGCAGCAGCAGCAGCATATACATACTTGCGCCTATTTAAAAATCCAGAAAGAAATATGTAATCATTTTAACATTTATTCTCACTATATGCTCGGTCACATCCAACTCAACATTTATTATCACTAGGATAAGGAAATAGGAAATGTAGATTTTTTCTTTTTCATACTCTTTTATATTTTCTAGATTTTTCTTAATGAATACATATTAATTATTAGAAAAGAATCTGAAAATATCAATATTTTTAAACTGAAAGTTTACTTTAAGAAAAAAGAATGTTTAAGAGAACAAAAAAGAAACAGTATTCCTCATGCATCATCTTACCAATTGAAATACTATTTTAATGTACTAACATATCCAAAAATTAGTCCAAGCATTACACCAAAAACAGAGGTGCTAAATATGCAGAGTACATCATGAGAAACGCTGGGCTGGAAGAAACACAAGCTGGAATCAAGACTGCCGGGAGAAATATCAATAACCTCAGATATGCAGATGACACCAACCTTATGGCAGAAAGTGAAGAGGAACTAAAAAGCTTCTTAATGAAAGTGAAAGAGGAGAGTGAAAAAGTTGGCTTAAAGCTCAACATTCAGAAAACGAAGATCATGGCATCCAGTCCCATCACTTCATGGGAAATAGATGGGAAAACAGTGGAAACAGTGTCAGACTTTATTTTTGGGGGCTCCAAAATCACTGCAGATGGTGACTGCAGCCATGAAATTAAAAGACACTTACTCCTTGGAAGGAAAGTTATGACCAACCTAGATAGCATATTCAAAAGCAGAGACATTACTTTGCCAACAAAGGTCCATCTAGTCAAGGCTATGGTTTTTCCAGTGGTCATGTATGGATGTGAGAGTTGGACTGGGAAGAAAGCTGAGCACCGAAGAATTGATGCTTTTGAATTGTGGTGTTGGAGAAGACTCTTAAAAGTCCCTTGGACTGCAAGGAGATCCAACCAGTCCATTCTGAAGGAGATCAGCCCTGGGATTTCTTTGGAAGGAATGATGCTAAAGCTGAAACTCCAGTACTTTGGCCACCTCATGCGAAGAGTTGACTCATTGGAAGAGACTCTGATGCTGGGAGGGATCGGGGGCAGGAGGAGAAGGGGACGACAGAGGATGAGACGGCTGGATGGCATCACTGACTCGATGGTCGTAAGTCTGAGTGAACTCTGGGAGTTGGTGATGGACAGGGAGGCCTGGCGTGATGCGATTCATGGGGTTGCAAAGAGTCAGACATGACTGAGCAACTGAACTGAACTGAACCTTGTCCCATTCAAGACAATTTCAGCCTGACCCAGGAATCAGCAGTGGGATGTGGATAGGGGAAAACAAGGATGTGTGATTTAAAAGTCACCCACAAAACAAACAGTTAGTGTTATCAGGCTATTGAACACATGGTGCCTAGGTTCAATGATTGGAAGTCTAGGAAATGGGGAGGCTAGGCAGTTGAGAAGCTTCAAGTAAGGGACCGAATGGCCATCTATTGAGCATATTTAAGGAGTGAAAATGGCCAAAGCTCTCTATTCCACAATAGTCTCATAGCTTTTTTAGATCACTTCTGTTATGGGTGTTCAATTTTTTTTTCTTCCTTTTATTCCTCACCTATTTTATAATAATATTGGCCCAATCCTTGAATCTCAGGTAGGGCCAGTATGCCCACTAATTGCAAATTGCCTTCCCACAACATACAGCAGGGCCTTCATGGAAACCTTATCCTAGCTGATAGAATCTTCCAACTGGTTCACTTGTCACAGTGATAGCTTCAGAGGTGAGCATATGAACTCAGTCAGACCAATAAGTCTTTCCTGGTACTTTATCACAGTTCTTGAAAAATATAATTATTTGTGACTATCTTGCCTATTCATGGAGGGAGACTACCTGAGAATTAAGCCAACCAGAAACATGTAAAGAAGACAGAGATATGATAAACATTGTTTGAAGTGCTGGATCCAACTATTCATGAAGCTAGCTGTTGTTCATGGACTTCCTAGGTACTTAAGCAGATTAATATCCCTTTTCTTAAAAAAGGTGTAAGTTAGGCTTCTGTTATCTGCAACTGAAATATTTCTGATTAATACAGTTTCTTTTCTTCTTGTTCTTTTTAGTTTTTTGACTGATGCAGTCAGATGGGCTTTGGTCTTTTTCTTTTCGAAAGGAGGCCCTGTCCTTGGAAGAAATAGCAGGTACAGTAAAGAGGTCTTATGCTTTATGTCTTCTTTAGTCATTAACATCATGGTATCTAAAGGACTCTATGGATCCATGGGTATAGGGGGAAATGGCTTGATCTAATTTCATAGGTCCAAACTAGTCCTTGTGATTCCACATGAGCTCCATCTCAGTTTACCAGGAGAGTAAGTCAGACAGGGAATTAAAGCCATACCTTAGCTATTAACAAATTACTGCTCATTGGAAAAACATTAATAGTTACCCAGAGAGGATATAGAAAGGACTCTGGTATATCTCACTACCCCTGCTCTCCTCTTATTCCTGGACACATAGTTAAACTACATGTTGCAATCTGTCTTATAGTCAGATGTGGTGATATGTGTCCAGCCATGAGAATGTTAGCAGAAATGCATTTCCTTTATTCATTCAATAGTTATTTCTGAGGAGCTAAAAGAGGACTAAGGGTGGGGACTAGATCTTTGAAAAAAGGTAAAAGAGCAGTCTTCGGAACTTGGACCCAAGGGATACAGGTGGTGTTATTTTGACTCAAAGATGATAGAAAGGAGCTCTTTTCATTCCTTCTACCATGGTCAACATGATTTTAGGAGCTTGGTGGTGGGAGTGCAAGAATAAGTCTACAGAACTTGAAAGGGCCTCTGTTGGAGGAGAGAAAAGTTGCAGAAGTCAGGAGCCCGACAAGGTCTGAGAAGCATGAACATGAGCTGTGCAAGGGATATTTGCTGGAGAGCAGCCACCATGTCTGTCACTAGTCAGCTCTACTAGAGAACTAAGCATTACTCACCACACAGTGCCAAGCACTGCGGAGGCACTAGGTCCACAACAAAGATGAAGACAGTCTCTTCCCTGCAAAGAGTTATACACAAGGTGTTCTGGGAGCCCAGGGAAGCCTTCCTAGGAAGGCTTCACAAAAGACAGAAACCTTCAAGGCCAAGTCTGTGGGTACAGACGGTCATAGGTGTGTGGATGTGGGGTGGGAGTCTGTGGACTTTCTCCTCTGATGACATCAATTTTCTCAGTAGAGTGGGAGGCAAGGTCATTAGCTGACAGTGAGTACGGGGGGAGGAAATCAGTTAACTGAGGGAATAAAAGGACCAGGAACTAACAGAGTGATGGCCTGGCAGCATTAAGAACCCACTAAAGGTTCACGGTCATGAATTTAAAGTGCGACCAGTTTGCGTGGCTGTGTGTTTTTCTCTAGTCAGATTCAGCTGCACAAGCGGAGGAGGAAGAGAGCTGGATTTAACCAAGATTGTGGTTTCACAAAAGAAGTCTGAGCAAATGAGAGAAGGGCAAGGGCATCAATAGTATACAAGGTAATATAATTATCATGATTGAGTATGGAGTCTACGCCAGCAAGGAGACGAGTGCAAACATGGAAGAATTGATAGATTATGGTCCTGGTGGTCAAGAGATTGCTCAGGCTGGGGTGCCATAAATAATGAGCTGGAAAGATTGGAGGTGGGGGCCCAGGTTACTGTAAATTGTGCTGTGTTCACTCACATCTGAGTCTTTGTGACCTCCATGGACTGTAGCCTGTCAAGCTCCTCTGTCCATGGGATTCTTCAGGCAAGAATACTGGAGTGGGTTGCCATTTACTACTCCAGGGGATCTTCCTGACCCAGGGAGTGAACTGGCCTCTCTTGTGTCTCCTGCACTGACAGACAGATTCTTTACCATGCACCATCTGGGAAGCCAAGGGGGCCCAGGGTAAGTACATTAATTTGAGATTACAGAAGAACTGTCATTTTTGGCAATGAGAAGACACAGGGGTGAGTGGCTAAGGTGGGATCTGATAGTTGGATAAACCACATCTGGGCGAGCCATGCTAGAAGTACAGATTCATGATTCTTGGGAGCTTGAAGTCACGTTAATACTGAGTATCCTAGAGATTGCAAAAGGAGAAGAGAACAGGGCTGAGCTCAGAGACTTGAGGAGTTCAACAGTGAGGGGCTGAGGGGAGGCCAAGAAGGAGGGCAATCAAGAGAAACCAACAGAGAGACTGAAGAGAAAGTTCGCTGGCAGACTAACACTCCTCAGAAAGGTCAGATAAGGTAAGAACCAAACATGGTCCATAAGACTGGGCGGTAAGGAGTTGCTGGTGAACTTAGTAGCAGCTGGGGAATGAAGAGTGAGGAGGAGGGAAAGAAACTGAGGCATCAAGTGTGGACTCTATTCTCTTTGAAGATGCTCAGGAGCAAATCCATCTAGTTGCTAGACTATATCTGACAGTTGGTCTCCTATGATATAAGCTGAGCCCACTGATACATCCTACCCTGGAAATGTAAAGTGAAAAGAGAAAATATCCATACAAAACTGACTTCCTAGTTTTAGATCATGCAAACCAGTATGTACACATCAGTGTGTACAATTGTCAAGACAACTGACAAAGCCTGGGAAGCCCGCCCCTCACTACATTCATCCATCACCTTGTTCTCTCTGTCACTGTTATATAACCTTAATTTAGATGGGGGCCTTCTTGCTTTGGACACAGTGAAACCGTGATCATTTTTGGACTGGAATATTGCCCCTTTGAGGAGGATGTAGTGAAGAGGGCCTGAGGGTATGTACCAGATGCAGGTGTGACCATGACCCTATAAGCTGGATAGCCCATCACAGTCCTGGTTGGGCCACAGATGGGCTAAAGGATTCAGCCATTCATCAAAATACTCAAATGTATTTTCCTAAGGGCCTACTACTTGCTTATTTGAGAAAATCAGAATGAAAGTATAAACAACCAACTTCAGAGGATTGTTGGAAAATATATTGTTAGTAACTATAAAATATACTAAGGGAAAACAAGGCCTTATAAATGATATTTTAGTTACTATAGCTGTTTTGAAACCTTCCTGTGCATCAACTGGGTTTAAACCATAAATAAGGAAAACCTACTTCACCTAAGTTACTGACCAAGGCATGTGATAATAGGGGGACTTTAGGATGGTCAATGGAATCATCTAAGTATTCTATTACATGAAACACAATTGTTAATATTAGGCCAATGTCTGGGGTAGGCAAAAAACCCTAAGATTTTCAATAGATGAAGACTGCCACAGGCAACCCAGATTGCCTTTGTATTATCTGTATTTGATAGATTAGAAGATAATGTAAATGGCCAACAGCACACTCCTATAGGTGCCAGAACCAGGATCAGAACGTAAATCTATTTGATTCAAACGCTGGCCGTAAGTATTGCTAAAATCTGCAGGCCACCTCCACATGTGATGCTCTCTCCAACCACCACTCCAGCCATCCACGCAGGGGCTTCCAGACTCCCCCAGACAGACGTGAATTAACTAACCCAGGTGGAGAAGAGCTTTGCAAAACTCTAGACACAAATGCATTGGAGAAGGAAATGGCAACCCACTCCAGTGTTCTTGCCTGGAGAATCCCAGGGACGGGGGAGCCTGGTGGGCTGCTGTCTATGGGGTCGCACAGAGTCGGACACGACTGAAGCGACTTAGCAGCAGCAGCAGACACAAATGAATGTCTTCTCATCCAGAATGTCTTAAATGCTCAGAGTCAGGCTTGTCTTCTCTCAGGTGTATCCAGTGTACACAATGACACTTGTTAACTGAGGTTTCGATCACATAAAAACAAAAGAAATTCTCCCCCCTCCATTTATGCTCTTGTGTCTGCACTTTCTAACCCTTCCACAGTTGTCTTTAGTTGAACACAGAAGTGTTTTGTTTTTTGTTTTTTTTTTCATTTCTTTTTCCTCAAGCTTGCTCTTGGATCACAAGGCAGAGGGAGCCTGCTCACAGGAGTCTTCCAGTTCCGTGCACATGTTGTTTATGTTCTTTGTTTTTCACCTTTGGCCATGGGCTTCAGAAAGCCTGTCTGGGTTGCCGTGCTCACCCAGGTCATGTTCATAGGTCATTTCCTCCACCTGGTCAATTCTCTGTGGGTGCCTGAGTTATATGCAGATAGAATGGATCGTTGGTCCAGTGAAGTCTGCGGCCATTTCAATGGCTTCTTTAGGAGAAGGTGGAGTGTGGTATGTGACTTCAGCTTTTCTTGTGAAGAGGTTCAATCCAGCCACGGACTAAATCATTTGATCAGTTTTTAATTTTTTTTTTAACTTGTCCCATTAAACTACAGAACTGGAACCTACTCATGAATGGTTTCTTTCTGCTTTCACTTGAGGAGTTCCTGACATAACAAAAACTGCTAATTAACTGGCTGGGAGACTTTTACAATAGCCTCTTTAAATAAGTTCCACTGTGCGGCCCTCGCAGTCCCAGCACCACACTGCTGATCCCACCGCAATGCACCCTTTATTAAACACACTGTCCCTTCACGCCACCAGCCTCCAGCTTTCATTCGCCACACTGTCGTTCTGCTTGGAAATGCCTTCCTTTCTTCAATTTTCTTCCAAAGTCACCCCCTGGGGGTGTGACTCCCCCTCTCCGTTCCCAGCCAGACTCCTTAGTTCCACAAAATCCCATCCCATCAGCATCCTCCCATGGACGCAATGTGGGGATTCTGAAGTCCACTGGAAAGAGAGACATGAGGACCCAAGCAACAGGAGTGCCACCTCAATGTGGGCTCTCCGATTGAGGGGTGGGTGAACCCTAATCTGTCCTCACTTCTACTTTTCGCTACCAACCTCAGCAAGGACAGTACCAACGTCTTTCTGGGGAAAAAGCCCAGTCAGTTCAACAATGAACACAAAAGCCCCATAACTGGTCTTCCTGCTTCCAAACGTGCCCCCTCCACTCACCTTCCGCCACCTTCTTCTACACAAAACACCCAGGGAGCGCTCCCTGAAAATGTAATTTGGGTGTGTCTTTCCTAAGATGTCCACTGGCCTTAGAATAAGATCCTTATCAGAGTAACACTGTCTGGGACAAGCCTACCTAGTCAGGCCATTTCTTACCAAGGTCCTCACGGTCACTGTGCTCCTGTACCCCGCTCTGCCCCTCAAACTCAGCTGCCTTCTACTTTGGGGCCTTTGTCTCAGAAGCTGCCTCGTCCTGCAATGATCATCTGCATATGGCTGGTTCCTTCCTTTTTTCTTTTTTTTAACTTTTTATCCTGTATTGCAGTAGAGCTAATTAACAATGCTGTGATAGTTTCAGATCAACAGGGAAGGGACTCAAACATATATATACAAGTATCCATTCTCCCCCAAACTCCACTCCCACCCAGGCAGCCACACAACATTGTGGCTGGTTCCTTCTTTATACATGTGGTTTAGCCACTAAGTTGTGTCCGACTCCTTGTGACCCTATGGACTGTAGCCCACCAGCCTCCTCCATCCATAGGATTTCCCAGGAAAGAATACTGGAGTGGGTTGCCATTTCCTTCTCCAAGGGATCTTCCTGACCCAGGGATTGAACCTGCATCTCCTGCATTGCTGGCAGTCTCTTGCATTGCAGGAGGATTCTCTACCAACTGAGCCACAAGGGAAGCCCATTCTCTCTCTCTCTCTCTATATATATATATATATATATTTTTTTTTTTTTCTGTGTTGGGTCTTTACTGCTGCATGGGTTTTTCTCTGGTTGCAACAGGTAGGGGCTACTCTCTAGTTGCAGTCCGCCAGCTTCTCATTGCGGTGGCTTCCCTTGCTGTGGAGCATTGGCTCTGGGCACACGGGTTTCAGTAGTTACACAGGTAGGCTCAGTGGTTGTGGCTCACAGGCTCTAGAGCACAAGCTTAGTAGTTGTGGCACACGGGCTTAGTTGCTTTGCGCCATAGGGATCTTCCCACATAGGGATCTTTGATAGTGATTGAACCCCTGTCTCCTCCATTGGCAAGCAGACTCTTCACTATTGAGTCACCAGGGAACCCCTAGCTGGTTCCTTCTTGCCTTCAGGTCCCAGCTGAGAAGCCACCTCCACTGAGAGCCCTTCCCTGATCACCAACCACACACACACATACACACACTCAATCATTCTACTGCACCCTCCAAGTTTATTTTTAATATCTTTGGGGAAGCAACGGATTGGGAGTTTGGGACTAGCAGATGCAAGCTATTATATATAGAATGGATAAACTACAAGGTCCTACTGTATAGCACAGGGAACTATATTCAATATCCTGTGATTAGCCATAATGGAAAATAATTTAAAAAAATAAAATAACCAAAACTTTAAATCTAAAAAAATCTTACTCTGCAATTATTTGCTTAGCTATCCCTGTGTCTCACTCATAGAATGTAAGCCCCTCTTGAAGCAGGGACCTCAACAATCTTGTCACACCTATTATTATATCAGGCACATAATAGATGTTCAGAAAATGTTTCTTGATTGAAGGTGTTGGTGACAGGAGTCACGCTAGGCACTGAAATGACACTGATGAGCAAGTCCCTGCCCTCTGGGCCCCACAGTTCAGCAGAGGAAACAGAGAGGCAAATGTTATTAAAATTCAATAACACTTTAAAAGTGCTCTGGTGATGCATGACCATGGAGTTCCACATGGGAGCTGAGCCCTGCCCTGAAGTTAAAGCATCACAGCATCCAGAGCAAGGATAGGTGGGCTTTGGCAGAGATTTGGTGCTGAAATGGAGCAACTGTGCCCTGAAGTTAAACACCAAACACCAAACTGAAAAAAAGGTGGTTCCTGGTTAAACACACCAACCTTGTTACTAACTCACCCTGCTGTGAACATTTATTAAAACAGTCTCCAAATAAACAAGTCCTAAAACTAATCAGGAAGTGGAAAAACATAAAAATAATCCCCAGCCCACAATACACACCCATGAAAACAAGAAATAAAGAAAAATGTTCTATATAAAACCCGTGGGGCCAAACTCTGTCCTCAATTAGTGGTGCAGGCTGCCAGCTTAAGTCAATGGAGGTTTTCAGTTCAATAATAGAGGCAGGATTTGGGGCCCACTATGCATTGCAGTCACTTTTAGGCAATAAATCAGGAATGTCAAGTGGGTGTGTGTTGGCCTCACTGACACAGTAATTAACCCGAATAGCACTATCTTCCATTTTGAGATCCACTGGAGTTCATAGCAGCCAAGGAGGTTCTGAAGTGTGTGTGTGTGTGTGTAAAAGAGATGCTCCTGCATGAACTGTCAGGCATCACTGGACTCAGGGGGAGAGGGGAGACAACCCTCCCCCCATGCCCTTCCCAAATTCAAAAATAATCAAAAATTTCAAGATGGTGACAACAGAGCGTTGAACAAATTTCAGGGTCCTTCTGAGCAGCGTCTTATATGGCTACACAGGGTGCGCACTCACGAAGCTGGCCTGACAGTAGGAGTCATTCTGGAAAGACAGCTTGGGATCCGGTTTACAGCTTTCTATCAGCATCACAGCTGACAATTTTTGAGCACTTCCTATATGTTGGGCACTCTTCTAAATACCTTATGTGTATTAACTCATTTATTCTGCACAATAAGACTATGAGATAAGCATAATTAGCCCTATTTTATGTTGAAGAATTTGAGCTTCCTGAGATCATGCAGCTTTTTAAGTGGCTGAGCTGAGATTTGAACTCAGAGACTCTTAACTCTTTTAACCACCTTCTTACCATGTTACCATGTTAGTCAATGTACATGCCATTCCATTGGGTTGACCAAAAAGTTCATTTGAGTTTTTCCATAACATCCTACAGAAAAACCCAAAAAAACTTTTTACCCAACCCAATATGTTTTTCTTATTCTGACAAGCCTCTCATTCATACCTCCTAAGGCCAATTCCCATCACAGACTGAATTCAAATATCCACTTGGGGGCTCACTACTTGTGTGACCTTGAATAAGCACCATAACCATTCTAAGGCCATGTTTCCTTATCTGAATAAAAGATTAAAATGGTACCTATCTCATAGTATTGTGAGAACTTACTGACTTAGTTGAAATGAAGTGTCAGGTGCATGGGAAGTACTAGTAAATGTGAGTCACTGCAACGATTATTACTATTAGTAGAAATATTATTTGCAAATCTTACATAGAAGATTTCAAGCTACTTGCAGTTACTTGCTCTATTTTATCCTATTTGCTGGAATTTCTAGTAAAGAGGAACTTTCAACTATCTTATTTTGGCTTAGGAACTTACTCAATAGCCTGATAAAAGCAATAAAAATAATAATAGCTACCATGTATTGAAACTTACCATATACCAGAAACTTTACTTAGATTATGTCATTATTCTTCAAAACCTATTGAAGAGGGTGTCAATAGTTAAACAGGGAAAGAATGGTGTTTCCAACAAATGATGTTAGGACAACTGGATATCCATTTATATATGCAAAAGAATAAATGTAGACCCCTATCTCACACCTATAGAAAAAAAATCAAAATAGATTAAATGCCTAAATATAAAGCTAAACTACAACACTCTTAGAAGAAAAATAGAAGTAAATCTTCATGACCTGGGGTTAAGCAGTGGTTTCTTAAATATGACATCAAAAATGCAAGTTACAAAAGAAAATATAGATAAAATAAACTTCACCAAAACTAAAAGCCTTTGTGCTTGAAATCACACCATCAAGGAAGTGAAAAGACAACCCACAGACTAGGAAAAATATATTTGCAAATCATATCTCCGAAAGGACTCTTACTTAGAACATATAAAGAACTCTTAAAATGCAACAATAAAAGAAGAACCCAAAGAAAAATCTCAGCAAAGCATTTTCTCCAAGGAATATATATATAGATGACCAATAAACACATGAAAAGATGCTCAACATCATGAGTCATTAGAGAAACGCAAATCAAAATTATAATGTGATACCATTTCACACCCAAGAGGCTAAAATCAAAAGGGCACATAATAACAAGTGCTGTTAAGGATGTGAAGAAATTAGAGCCCTCATTTATTGCTGGTGCAATTATAAAATGGTACAACTGCTTTGAAAAACAATTAGGCAATTCTTCAAAAAGTTAAGCGTAGATTTTTTGTATGATCCAGCAATTCTACTCCTAGACATATAGCCAAGAGAAATTAAGACATATGTCCACACAAGACTATACACAAAAGTCCATAGTATTGTTTATAATAGCCAAAAAATGGAAGCAATCCAAATGTCTACCAACATATCAGATGAATAGGCACACGAAATATACTATATTCATACAATGGGAGAGTATGCAGAAATGAAAAAAAAGAATAAAGTACCAATATATGCTACAAAATAGATCAATCTTGAACATGCTATATTAAGTAAAAGAAGCCAGGGACAAAAGACCATACGTTGTATGATTTCATTTATATGAAATGTCTAGAATGGATCTTCCCCGTAGGTCAGACGGTAAGGAATCTGCTTATAGACCAACCCAGAGAGATAGAAAGTAGATTGGTGTTTTCAGGAGCTAGACAAAAGGAGAAGTGGGAAGTGACTGCTAATATGTATGGGTGTCTTTTGGGGGTGATGAAAATATTCTAGAACTAGACAGTGCTGATAATTGCATACTGTTACATATACTAAAAAACACTGAAATCACTTTAAAAGGGTAAATTTTATAGTACATAAATTATATCCCAATAAAAGCTGTTAATAAGAACAAAACACCCCAATCCTAATGAAGTCAGTCTCATTTTCCCCATTTTGTGGACAAGGGAACTGAGGTTCAGAGTGGGTAAGCAACTTGCTTAGGGTCAAAGAGCGGGGCAGTAGGGTTTTCCATTTAAATCACCATGCATCTCATTTCCACCTCTATGTCTTAACTCAACTGCCCCCCAAAGCTTTGGAAATGAAAAGAAAAAAATTCCCTCCTCAAAAAGAAGAGTTTCCAGTGACAGCTGGCTTAGATCTGAGGTCACTTAATTCAATCTTCATTTCCCCAAATTCTTAATGCCAGCTTGATCCTAGGTTCTGGGCAGATGGACATGGGGCAAGGCACACGAGAAGTTTAGGACAGGTCATAAACCTGTGTCAGTGTGACCACCGACCCAGACTGTGGCCCACTAGCTCCGATTGAGACATCTATGCCAACAATCGATAGTAATGGCAGAGGTTCAATTCAATTGCTCACAAATCCCCATCCATCATTAGGACAGCAGAGTGACAGAGCTGACCTTCCTAGGACCTGGTCTTTCACATTCACAGGCTTAAGGCAAGTAGATGGTCTTTGGCCCTTAATGATTCTCCATTTCAAAGCACTGAAGCTTCCCCTGAAGTTGTGTCCAATACATCCTCTTATTATTTCTTATACATAGTATTTACTATGTGCTATATGTCATAATTATCTGCTGACCTGTCTTCTTCTACTGCCTCCTCTGTGCAATTCCTAAAGGAAGGACCAAGTTCTATTCATTTGTAAATTTCCAACACCTTGGAAATTTCCCATCACTTATTAACAAAAGTTCTAGTACCATTTCCTGAGTGTATATGGTGTGCCAGGCTCTGGGCTAAAGTTTTATAAACAATCATATTTTGATTCTCCCAGTGACCCTATGAGGTAAAGGCTATCACAATCCCAATTTTATGTCTATCTAATGGCAGTCCAATAAATCTTTGAATTTCTCTAAAATTTATTATTAGTCAGTGGACATATTCTTCTTTCTGGCTCACAGACATGGTAAAGACACGGCTCTGTTTTCATTGATTTAGATTTTCCCAGGTGGCGCAGTGGAAAGAAGCTGTCTGCCAATGCAGGAGATGTGGGTTCGATCTCTGGATCAGTAAGATCCCCTGGAAATGGCAACCCTCTTCAGGATTCTTGCCTGGAAAATTCCATGGACAGAGGAGCCTGGTGGGCTACCAGTCCATGGGTCACAAAGAACCAGACACAACTCAGCACACACAAACATATACACCCAGTAGACAGAGATGCCAGGCAGGGTCAAAGCCCTTGGAACATAGCAGACATACAGCACGCTCTTGAATTTGATCATAAACACAATCCCCAGGGTTGGCTGCCTAAATTCCAAACCTTCCATTCACAAGACAAGTTTATACAATTGTGTACTTGAGAATGACCTTTGCTAGAATTTCTATTATCACCCTAAAACCAAGTGAGGAATGGTGATATGTTTTTAAAGTCTAAGTAATTTAGCTGAATGTCTTTGTTTTTCTCTTTGGTGGAGGTTGAAATGTTTTCCTACTGTTTCAGGTTATTTTTCTGACTAACGGCTATGGTACCCACATTCTGACAGTTGGTAACAATTTTCTGGAATTTAGGAGATCACCTTCAGTGACTAAGGCAAGTCAAAAAAAAAAAAAAAAAGGATTATTGTACTTCTATTCACCAAGAATTTGAGGTGTTCTGCTTATATCCCAAGCCCTCATAACATCAATTTTTAAAATCAGCTACCCAGTTCAAAATCCATCTGCCAGGATTTGAAAGGTGATCTCCCATTCTTTCTTTGTGACGGCAGCCATGGACAGGATTCCCATGCCTTCAGCATCCCTCCACAGCACTCATAAAGGCCCATTTTAAAGGGCCTTCCGGTTTCAGGTTCACACTCAGGGACAGAATTTAAGCGATTCTCACTAGCACGCACCTGAGAATAACCAAGAAAGGCACGAGCTCTTGCCACGGCCACCTTCTGTTGGCCCAGTGTGCCATCTTACATCACCGTTTGTACCCCAGGCAACCAGGTCCCCAAGAATGTACTGTTGTTGCCTGTTCCCACCTCACTTTACCGCCATCTAGAAGGTGGGATTTTCTTGCTGTGGTGATATGGCTTTTGGTGGGAAGGGGGGTATAAGATTTCTATTTTTGTATAAGCTTTAGCTTGGGGTATGCATTTGTTTTGCTTTACTCCATTTGGTAGAGGGATGTTTATGAAACAGAGTTTCTTTTTTCTTTAATGCTTGCCCTCTTTTCTGGACCCTGCCTCCCTTCTGCCTCTTGGTTCTCTTCCTAATCTCCTTGCCCCTAGTAACTCAGCACTCCCATACAACCAGCTAGATCCCCTAGTCTGCACATGACCCAAGGAGAAAAATGATGAGATGGGAGAATAGAATGATGGATGTCCATCAAGACCAGTGCAGGCTGGGTTGGCCTGGAGAAGCCGTGAGCTCATTAGAAATGAGGGTAACCCACATGCCACTCAGAGCTTTTTAGGTATGAAGAAAACTGTCCACAAACCAACTCAACAATTCTGTGGCTCCACCTTCTTAACTAGCTGCCTCTATGCCACACACATCAACCCTGGCATGGAATCCAGTGCCTTCTTCATTTTCCATAATCAAAATGTAAAAACTCTTCACCCAACCCTTTCACAAGCTTATAACACTCACTCTCCCTCCTCCCACTTCTGCTCATCCTCACCCAGCTCCTACATTCCATTCACCCAGCTCCAAACTCTTTTCCATTTATCACACAAGCAGCTTCCCCTCCCTTGGCACCTGCAGGGGAAAGAGACCGCCTCCTGAGCAGCCATTAAGGCACTTCTTGAGCCGAAGATACTTCTCCTCTCAAAGAAATTGCATTGCCAGTTTATTAAAATAATAAAATTTTACCTGCCCTGTTACCCTTGGAAACCCTGGGATTATTCCAAAAATGGAAAGAAGTTGTGTTTTGCTGAGATGCTGTTGGGAGCAAAGGCGAACTTAAATCATAGGGAGGGAAGACAGGCAGGGACTGAAAAGGCAGATGAAGACTTGAGCTGCACTGATGCAAAATAAAGAAGAAGAGAAGGGAGGAATGTTCAAGGGGAAGAAAAATCAGTGGTTGGAGGTCTATGGGAAAACTTTGGTGATAAGGACATTAAGGCCAGGGCAGCAAGAAAAGCCCTCACTGAAACTAGGCTTCCCCAGGACTACTTCTCAGCTCTATGGAGACCCATGAAGACTCATCCCCAGTGTACATGGGAATCTGGGCCTCTTGGACCACCAGAGTCTTCTCATCCATTGCTCCTGAGCCACAGGCAGGCCCTGCTGCAGAAATAAAGTATTTGACCGCTCAGCCTCTGAACTTTGGGACCCTGGAGTCTTACGAGAGGCTTCAAAGTGCTCGTTTCCCTCAGCATCATATGTTCCCTGAAGCTTCACGAGCTGATCTCAGCAACACATGAGCTCACTCACTGTGGGCAGGGAGTGTGAGATTGATCCTGATTGAGCAGCTAACTAGCTGTGTGACCAAAGGCGACTGTGGGAGTCTCAGTTTCTTCACCTATCAAACGAAGATAGTAACACCTGCCTTACAGGGATCATCCGGGGGCTAAAAACAATCTGGAAGGCACAGGCCTGACACAAAGTGGAGCTCAGTATATGGCTGAGTTACGTATATGAATGTATGTGAATCATTTATGTTTAATTATCATTGCAAACAATAGTAAAAGTCTCATGTCTCATTAATTTTGTTGTAGGTTTTATTTAACTATGACCAATGGTGTGTTGAGTACATCATGAGAAATGCTGGACTGGAAGAAACACAAGCTGGAATCAAGACTGCCGGGAGAAATATCAATAACCTCAGATATGCAGATGACACCACCCTTATGGCAGAAAGTGAAGAGGAACTAAAAAGCCTCTTGATGAAAGTGAAAGAGGAGAGTGAAAAAGTTGGCTTAAAGCTCAACATTCAGAAAACAAAGATCATGGCATCTGGTCCCATCACTTCATGGGAAATAGATGGGGAAACAGTGGAAACAGTGTCAGACTTTATTTTTGGGGGCTCCAAAATCACTGCAGATGGTGACTGCAGCCATGAAATTAAAAGACGCTTACTCCTTGGAAGGAAAGTTATGACCAACCTAGATAGCATATTCAAAAGCAGACATATTACTTTGCCAACAAAAGTCCATCTAGTCAAGGCTATGGTTTTTCCAGTGGTCATTTATGGATGTGAGAGTTGGACTGTGAAGAAGGCTGAGCGCCGAAGAATTGATGCTTTTGAACTGTGGTGTTGGAGAAGACTCTTGAGAGTCCCTTGGACTGCAAGGAGATCCAATCAGTCCATTCTGAAGATCAGCCCTGAGATTTCTTTGGAAGGAATGATGCTAAAGCTGAAGCTCCAGTGCTTTGGCCACCTCATGCAAAGAGTTGACTCATTGGAAAAGACTCTGATGCTGGGAGGGATTGGGGGCAGGAGGAGAAGAGGACGACAGAGGATGAGATGGCTGGATGGCATCACTGACTCGATGGACGTGAGTCGGAGTGAATTCTGGGAGTTGGTGATGGACAGGGAGGCCTGGCGTGCTGCAATTCATGGGGTCGCAAAGAGTCGGACACGACTAAACCACTGAACTGAACTGAACTGAATGGTGTGTTGATAAATATACACCACTCATTATAGTTAAATTATAACCAGATGGAGGGGGTGGGTAGCGGGATTCTGATTTGTAGCACCAGCTGACATCCATGGTGCCAATACTCCCACCGTGGCCTCTTTTGAACCACCACAGTGACATCATTGAGCACAGGGTTGGAGAGAGATGGGGTCCATCAGGAGCCATGTGAGGGCCTCCAGCACATCTCTTGACTATGGCACTCAAATCATCAGATGTGTCCAGATGTCATTTTTTTTTTTTTTTTGTCTGTGATAAGTCTTTGTTGAGGCAAGGACTATTCTCTAGCTGTGGGAAGCAAGGGATACTCTCTAGTTGCAGTGCACAGGTTTCTCGCTGCCGTGGCTCCTTTTGTAGAGAACGGGCTTTCAGTCACACGGGCTTCAGTAATTGCGGCTCCCGGCCTCCAGAGCCCAAGCTCGGTAGTTGTGGCCAAAGGGCTTAGTTGCTTCACAGCATGTGAGATCTTCCTAGATCAGGGATTGAACCTGTGTCTCCTGCACTGGCAAGTGGATTCTTTACCACTGAGCCACCAGGGAAGCCCCTAGACCTCACATATGGATGCTCACAAATGCACTTACAACTTAAAAAAGAGGAAATATTATATAATATTCCTGCGAAGTCTAGGATAGCCTCTTAACAGGAAGCAGGGCTTGCTCTTTACTCCCTGTATTCCTGTGATCCCACACGCTGTCACTTCTTGTCACCATTTGTGTTTTCCTTATTTTTAAAGAAACAAACCCCTAAGGTGTGTATGTGTGGGTGTGTATGAGTATACATATGTGTGTGTGCACTGGCCCAGAAGTTTACCACCCTCTTCTCTGACGATTCACATAAATATGAATTCTATTTGAAAATCGACCTTGATTAAACTAAACTCATCTAATAGCTTGTGCCATCCATTTAATGGTGGATAAAATAAAGGAAAATTACATTCTTCTTCACTTAAACACTAAGCTTTTTTAATTGTTTTATTTTTAAAAAACTAATTTCCCCCTGTAATTATCAATATATCTCCGTCACCCCAGGAAATAAAAAGACTCCTTTCAGGGGCATTTTTAACACCTGTAAATCCCACAGATGTTAGAATGAGTCTGTGAGAGCTAAAGAGGAAAAGTGCTTGTTTTATAGTCGGGCAGTTTCTCAGTTTTCTTTTTATTTTTTAAATCCTTTCATTGTATTTTTGATTAGTACTGGATAAATAATGTTTGGCTTAAAAATCCCTACTGTATGATTAAACTCAGCATTCTTGCTGTCAGTTTCCCAGGCTGAGCATTTAATAAAAACACATCTGGGTCTCAATGCTAAGAACCAATATGGTCATTTACAGAACTGAAGGGACCTCATTTTCACTTTGCAAAGGAGCACACTGAGGTCTAGAATGATACCATGATTTTCATACATGGGGTTGTACAACCTTTTACACCATTCTGGACCATCACAGCTACCCCTGACCTTCACATCCTCATCCCCTGGCATGTACACACACACACGCACACACACACATAGGATGGGATGTACTGTTAAAACTAAAACATTGGATATCCTAAAAAAATACAAAAGTAAAAGTTTTAATACTAATCATTTATTTCTTCAACAATTATTTACTGGACATCTAAATCTATCTACTGGGCATTGCCATTTTGATACCTTATATTTTAAGCTTATGATAGATATTATTTTCTTCTGCTGATGGAAAGAAAGAAAGCACTTGTAGACTTGCTTGTTGTGATCACCAGAAACTTGACTGCCAAGATAAGATACCATGAGGTTCAGATTTATGTTGGTAACAAAACCTGGGAATTCTGTTCTCTGTTGTTTGTTCATTTAACTCTGGATTTTACAAAGACACCAGAGGATTTGTTGAAGTCATCAAAGCCTGACTGTGGAAGAGAACACACTATGGTTTGCTAGGCAGTTAACTAAAACATGATTGTGGACCATAAATTGTTAAGGTTTCCCCCCGTAACTCACACCACCAATGGAGATAGAACAGTTTCTTGAATTAGACAGCTCTAAGAACATACATCTATTTCTGCTTTATTGACTATGCCAAAGCCTTTGACTGTGTGGATCACAATAAACTGTGGAAAATTCTGAAAGAGATGGAAATACCAGACCACCTGACTGGCCTCTTGAGAAACCTATATGCAAGTCAGAAAGCAACAGTTAGAACTGGACACGGAACAACAGACTGGTTCCAAATAGGAAAAGGAGTACGTCAAGGCTATAGATAGTCACCCTGCTTATTTAACTTCTATACAGAGTACATCATGAGAAACGCTGGGCTGGAGGAAGCACAAGCTGGAATCAAGATTGCCGGGAGAAATATCAATAACCTCAGATATGCAGATGACACCACCCTTATGGCAGAAAGTGAAGAGGAACTAAAAAGCTTCTTGATGAAAGTGAAAGAGGAGAGTGAAAAAGTTGGCTTAAAGCTCAACATTCAGAAAACAAAGATCACGGCATCTGGTCCCATCACTTCATGGCAAATAGATGGGGAAATAGTGGAAACCAGTGTCAGACTTTCTTTTTGGGGGCTCCAAAATCATTGCAGATGGTGATTGTAGCCATGAGATTAAAAGACGCTTACTCCTTGGAAGGAAGGTTATGACCAACCTAGATAGCATATTCAAAAGCAGAGACATTACTTTGCCAACAAAGGTCTGTCTAGTCAAGTCTATGGTTTTTCCAGTAGTCATGTATGGATATGAGAGTTGGACTGTGAAGAAAGCTGAGCACCGAAGAATTGATGCTTTTGAACTGTGGTGTTGGAGAAGACTCTTGGGAGTCCCTTGGACTGCAAGGACATCCAACCAGTCCATCCTAAAGGAGATTAGTCCTGGGTGTTCATTGGAAGGACTGATGGTGAAGCTGAAACTCCAGTACTTTGGCCACCTCATGCGAAGAGTTGACTCATTGGAAAAAACCCTAATGCTGGGAGGGATTGGGGGCAGGAGGAGAAGGGGACGACAGAGGATGAGATGGCTGGATGGCATCACTGACTCGATGGACGTGAGTTTGGGTAAATGTGATGGACAGGGAGGCCTGGTGTGCTGCGATTCATGGGGTCACAAAGAGTCGGACACAACTGAGCAACTGAACTGAACTGAACTGAAGAACATACTCAGGTCCAGCACTTACCTGCTAGGTGAACTTCAGCAAGTTAATTCACTCTTCTGAGCCTCAGTCTCCTCATCTGAAAAATTAAAATAATCCCACTTAGCTCCAAGTCTTATCAGGAGAGGAAATGTAACCATGTAGTAAAGCTCTCAGCATACCCTACCCCCCTCCTTGGGGCAATCACTCTTCACATTAGGCCCTTTCCTTTCATCTTCCCTATTCCCCACATGGCAGGGGACTGCACAAGAGTAAGAAAATCCAGGGGGATGAAAAGGAGGAGGGGATGAAGGCAAAAACATAGGAGCTGGGGAATGGTAAAAGAGTGGCTTGGATGCCAGGAGCCAAAGAATAAGAAAGGGAGAGCCTGCCAACAAACAGCAAGTAGGGCTCTAAGAGCCCTCCTCATGCAATGTCAGCAGCTTCAGAAGAAGCTTAGAGAAGCTTCAGCTTTCTCCAACTGAATCTTGAAGATCAGCTGGTATCACTTCCATTGCATCCAATTGGTTACAAGCAAGTCATGAGGCCACCCAGATACCAAGGTGAAAAATTAGATTCATCCTTGAAGTTGGAGGGCAAAGTCACTTTTAAAAGCCATCTGGGATGGGTCTATCACTGCAAAATGAAATCTATAACTGAGAACGTGGGGTGGAAATCTGATGAACTCCCCATAGTATGTTAACCTAAAATATCCAGTTTCAGCTTTAAGGTCAAAAGTGCTTTTGTCACCATTGAGATATCCTTTGCCCAGATCTTAAGGTTTTTGTCCACTCTCTTCAACCCTGCTTCCTGCCATCCTAGTCAGAGGTCATATAGTTGACTCTGGCTGTCCCAGAAGGATAGCAATTTGGGGCATTGATCTATAAAATTTCTAAATTAACACTTGGATCTAAAAAAAAAAAATCTCTGTACATGTAATGATTACTGAACTTCTCAGAAATCCTCTAAGGTAGCATGCTATATATCACTGGAACAAATGATTCAATAAGCTCCCAGCAGTGGGAAATAATACTCAAAAAGGGGTGTGCTTAAGTAACCAGAGGGTCACTGAATTGCCTTCTCAGGAAGATGGGGCTGGCCAGCTGAGAACTTTTGCTTTCCTGGGTGGATTATACAAGTCTGGGGCCAGAACTGAATGGCTCCTGAGAGTGAGAAAGAGGCAAGATGCTGCCACTAGGGGTCCTTCATCTCTGCCCATTCTTCAGGGAAATCTCAGCCACTCCTCTAAGAAAATATTAAATAGATAATTAAAGGATGATATGCCACTGTCTTGATCTTGGACTACAGATCCATTATTATCCAGCCATCAAATCCCCTGCCAAAGGAACCCTAGGTCAATGTTAGGTGATGGCTCCAAAGCTGGAGCCATGGGCTTAAGACTTGGGTCAGGTCTGCCTTCTACAGGCTTTGCTCTCTGGAGTTTACTCTGTACTCTCAAAGCTTTCATGTCAATCTCAATCCATTTTTCTTATTTTAAAATAAGGACAATAAAAATCCTTATCTCCATAGCATTGTTATATGAACTCAATTAGATAGTGCCCATCAGCAGGCAGTGAATACTGGAAGTCATGCCATTGCTGTTGGGCCGTAGTGGTATTTTTATCCCTCTTCCTAAGCACTTGCACACCTGCATTCACTGGCCACAGAACAGTCTCAGAAGGACACAGGGTAGATCACCTTTGCCATTACAAAACTCTCCCTGTCTACAGAGAGTTTGGATAATGGTTCCCAAATTAAATAAAGCACAAAGATAATCTACCATCTCAGAACACACAGTACTTGATATCTCTGAGCAGAGAGCTTGCATTCTCCTGGAACCATCTTTCTACTTTGGCGACAGAGGCACTTTCAGATGAATGTAAGTTTCAATAGAGGCAGTGCCAACATTCAGTTGTGACGAAGCTACCAGCCAAGCCAGTGGAATTATTAGGGATGATATTTCAAGAAGACAATAAATGTTGATGGAATGTGAAACTCTGCAATGCTTGAACTTCACTTATCAGCATGGTCTTCTTTAGCATGAGGGGCAAGCCACATCATTTCATAAGCCTGAATGTCTTCAGACATCAAACCACCCAGGCCTCTCCTAGGAAAAAATCACAGACCAACGGGCTGCACTGAAGATGATTCAGAGGAGATGCTACCTATCCCTGCATCTCCTGCGTGTTCTCCCCTTTACAGCTGTAAACAAGCCGTGAAATGGGGTGAGACATTTGTGAACCAGATTTGCAGCTGCTTCATTACTCTGCTAATATCAGTATTAATTTTTGTAAGGTTCTGTTTTCAGAGCATCCAGCTAGAGGTGCAGCTAGTACACACCCTGGTGTTTGGCAAGGGGATTCATGAGCCTGCTCCAAAGGCACCTCCCTGCCACTTCCCCTGTGACACCATGCACAAATCTGGTTCAAGCCCAAGACAGCAGGGAGAGAGGAGGGGAACCAAAGTCAAGACACTTCTTGCAGGCCAGATCACAGAAGCTGAAAAACAAGTACCTGGGTATTATGCGCCTGCCTCTCTGGTGTTTTCGCCGCCAAGTTCCCACTTGGCCACATGTGCATGTTTAATTAAAGTTCTGCTTGTCACCTCCTGCAAGTCATTAATAATGATGCTCTGTAGATATCAGCCCATCTCAGAGCCTGCCAGAAGCATGCCACTGGACGCCATCTCCCAGCCGGACCACGGCCGCCCACCGGCTGCTCACATGGCCTTCCAACCGGGTTTCAATCCATGAGACAGACCTCAGTACCAGCCTGGTAGAATTCATCTTTGAAGTGAGATTTCTGGATACATCCATTTCATTTCCTTCAACCCACTAATGTTGTGGAGTTTTTTTTTTTTTTTTCTTAATTCTATTAAAAAATGCAATTAAATTTGTCTCATGGAATTTGCTCTTTAAAAATCCAGACAGCTGCTTGCTCATGGTGGCATTATGCTCTTGATTCTTTCGCAATTTTTTTCTTCATCTCCATTCCATTACTTTACTGAGGATTAAAGACAGGCTTACCAGATGGCAAATGCCAGGATCTCTTTCCACCCCCACCTCCGACTCAGAAGAATAGTATCATATCGGCCATAATACGCAGCCCAGGTTCCTCTCTGCAGCTCTTAGAAGAGAGAAGCAATTGTTTCATTTGAATTCATTAGCTAATGTCCAAAATACAATTAAGAGGCAGGAAGTTAGAAATGATTAAAGCTAAGTACTGCTTACAGAACCTTCCTGGGTACACCGCAGGTCCCGCCCCCCGCCTTCCCACCTTCCCCTCCCATGCCTCAGTTTCTCCCTCTCTTCCATCTTTCTTGCCTCCTCCATCATTTCTCAGCCATAAAGCATTCATTAGGCTGGGAAGCAAATGAGGTAATGTCTGTGGAGAGATGGCCGTGCGTTTCCAAAGAAAGACACCATATAAAAAGCATTCTGATTGCTAACAGGGATGCTGAGGACTTGGCCTGACTGGCTTTATAAACTATTTAACTGCCGGCTTCTTGCAAAAACTATTTTTATCACTTAATTACACAGTTTTCTTATTAAATAACAATGCAAAAGCACTCCTCGCTCATTTTCTTGTCATGATTAATTGAATCTGCTTCCCTTTATTAACAGTCCAGTTATCCTCTGGTCTCACCCAGCCTGCTAGACTAGTCACAGCCCCATGACAGTTTAGCTCCTTCGAAATATTAACCCATTCTACCTCCGATCTTGTCTTTGTCCAGAATCCTTGAAATATTCTTTCTCTCACTAACATGTGTGTCTGTGTCAGACGTTGCCCAGAGAATGACTTCCCTTCTGTACTTTTTCCACGTGCCCTCCACCAGCAGGCACATTTTCAGGAGTAGACTGGATTTAAAGGCAGCCCTGGGTCATGCATGGGGAGGAGACAAGAGTGTCAGAGAGAGAGTGCTGTTCAATTTCCAGACAGGCACGTGTGTCAGGTGACCAGGACTGGGGAGAAGAAGTAAGAGCAGAAAGGCTAACATCAATGGCATTCACTGTGCTGTGGGACTTTTCTAATATTATTCATTATTATAATTAATATTATTTTAAATTATTACTATGTGCTTATCCCTTGACATGGAAATGGGACATATGATAGCCCCTCATGGTATTGCTTGAACCCACAGAGAAACACTAGAACTTTGAGAAGAAAAAAACCACAATGCTTGAGGCCAAGTAGTTAACCATAACAATTACAGAAATGGTAACAGAAAAAGTAATTTCATGTGCTTTTTAAAAATTTATCCCTTGTGGTCGGTAGGCAGCCTTGAAAACAACTGCCTCCCAATCCCTGCCTCCCAATATTCACTCCTTGTGTAATTCCCTCTCCTTGAGTGTGGGCTGAACTTATGGGTCCACTTAGAATGAATAAAATCTGCATAAACAATGAGATGTAAAACCCAAAATTGGGTTACTCGAAGTCTGTATCTTCTTTCTTGGATGCCCTCTCACTTGCTTGTTGACTCAGGAAAGCCAGCCACCCTAGGATAAGCTGCTCTATGATTAGACCCAGGCAACAGAGACCTGAGCATAGCCATTAAAACACTGAGGCCCTCAGTCCTATGGTGCAGGAGGAGCACAATCCTACCAATAACCACAGGAGTCAGCTTGCAAGCAGGTCCTCTCCTAGTCAAGACTACAGATTAGACGGCAGCCCCAGTGCAACCAGAGAGCCTGAGGAGTGCAACCACTGAGAAATCTGACAGCAGCACTCAGCTAATTCGCACCCATGGTTTGGGTTTTCTAAGTTACTAAATTTGGGAGTAATTTGTTAGCCAGCAACTGATAACTCATACACAACTCCCCCCTCCCCCATAAAGTTAATCCAGAATTACATGATTTATTACAATGATGGGGAGAAAAGTGTGCTACTTTCCTATCTTTTACTCATAAAATTATTAATCAATCCAAACCCTTTTTCTTACTGGATATGATCTTAAAAACTTCTCAGCACAACTCTCTAAGTAGCTCTCCCCATTTCATTGGGTTGGCTGATGAGATAAAACTTAGTTGCCATTGTTCCCTGAACAGCGTAAAGAGAAGACTCAAAGTTAGGAGACCTGATTTCTGCTCGCAAGCCAAGAGACTTTAGGTGAATCATTTATACTCTTTAAACTTCATTTTCAGCTTCAATAAAATGGAGATTATCTGTTGGATGCTTTGAGATACAAGGAACAGAATATTCAACCAAAAATAGTCTAAAGAGGATCCCTCTTCATTGCCAGGCATTTGTCTTCAGTGTGTTAACATCTCCTCTTTGGCCACAAAATGGTTATAGCAGCTCCATATCCTCCCAAAATAATGCTTTCAGGCATGAAAAGAAAGCATTCTTGTCTCCTGATTTAAAATTGAGGGAAAATTTCCCACCAAAACTCCTATCAGAGTTCCCCAGACACCACATTGGCCAGATGTGGCTTACAAACCTATAACTTAAGTAATCACTGATGAGGAGTTAAGATGACCCTGATCAACTTAGACCACACCCATTTCACCCCTGAGGCTAGGAGAGGACCCAGCTTTCATGAAGCAGATGACCTCTGGAGAAGAGTTGGCAAATTTTGAGCTTCTCGCCACATAAATAAAAAGGAGGAGGCTGCTGATGGTTGGTCCAGGTAGGTTGTGCAGGTTCTGCTGGAATGTAAGACACGTGATGCTTAATCCAAGAAAATCTTATTTCTTGCTCATGTTACATACTCAGTTCAAGTCAGTGAGGGCCAGAGTATCCACAGCATAGGGCCGTAGGACTGGCTGCAACGGCAAGAAAATTTGCAGGGATCTTTCCTGCTGTGTTACTTTCATGCACACTTCTTTGTCCAGAACCAGCCAATGACCCCACTTAACTGCATGGGGACTGGAAAGTATAGCCTTCCACAGACCAAGAAGGAGAAAAAAATAAATGGAACAGGAATGGTTTTGACCCCAATAAGCAAACAACATTGTCTACAGTAAAGTTTTATCTCCTCATAAGGCTTTTGGGGTTCAAATGGAATAGCTTATTTATTTATTTCTCCAACATTCATTATAAAATGTACCAAGCCCTGGACTGGGACAGTCACCATCTTCCTTGCAGATATGACAGCTAAGAAGTTATTCAAGTGGCTGAATGCCCTTCAGAATTTGCGTTTTTCTTCCCCTTTCGGGTCCTGAGTGCTTACCTCACAAATTTCATCTTCCTGCTCTTGGTTTCAACTTTGTCTTTCTGTTATTAGTTTCAGAGTGTTTTCCATGCCCTCAGGAAGGGTCATGGCCAGAAACAGAAATAACCTAGAGTAACACAGTGTTACAGCAACAGCTGCTGGGACAACTCTGTAGGTAATTCACAGACTCCATCTTTTTCCTTAATCTCCTTCAGTTCACAGAATGTTTGAAGAACGAGTTTTGGGTTTTGGTTTTGGTGTTTTGGCCAGGCCATGCAGCATGCGGGATCTTAGTTCCCCCATCAGGGATCAAACCTTTCGTTCCCATGGCTTGGTTGCCTCATGAGAGAGCAGAGACTCTTGCTTGTGTCTAACAGTTCATTCACGTCCCTCCTCCTTTAACCAACATCATTAGAGCTAGTTTCACCCCTTTCACAAGTGTCAGCTTCTTAAAGAAAGTGACATGATACTGTGAGCGTTGACTAGCCTGCAGGTACAGAAAGACCCACAACTTCAGCGACATCATACAAACTACTTGCTAGGATTACCTGCTCAGTTCAGGTCTGCAGGGAAGGACTTCTCCACGTGGTCAAATGAGACCCAGCCTAATGGTCATTTTGCATTTTCAACCATGTTTTCTAGAGTTGCCCTGGGTACTGACAGTTCCACAAACCAGAGAAAAATGATCATGGACAGTGCACAAAGGAGGTTTCCAGAGCTTTGGGCCTGGAAATCACATCTGTCATTTCTACTCATGTATCATTGGAGAGAACTCAGTCACATGACCACACCTAACTACAAGGGAGGCTGGGAAATGTCATTTAATTTTGTGCCCAGCAAGAAAAGAGAACAGATTTTGGTGGATAGCTAACAGTCTCCCCCACACTCACCCACACAACTTCCTATTTTTCAACTTGGCAAAAGCTGAGATCACAGAGTATTTCTATAAAGCAATGTACTCTTTGGCCTGCCAAGGCAATGCTCTTTCTGGGAGAGGATTCACAAACTTCATGATGCAATTAATGGGCAAAGACCTGACTCACAGCCCATTTTTCCTACCATATCCTTTCACCTAAATTTTTGATCAGGTCCTCTACTTCTAGACAGATAATCTCAAGGACATGAAGTAATCTAAATATTACCAGCATGGAGAGACACCGGTGGATGTTTCTTATGTAATAATTACCCTTTTTCAAGCAGTAACCAAAGGATAAAGGCTTATGTGAAACACACTTCATCAGCCACAAGACTTGGGGAAAAGATGCTTCTGTAAGTGACTGTATACGTTCATTCACTGAACAAATGTGCATTGAACACCCAGAGTGTGTCGGGCACTATGTTAGGCACTGGCCTTACACTGATGAACCAGACTGATGTGACCTCCTGAACTTTATAGTCTAGATTTAGAATAGAGCATCTATACAAATATAAAGTAAGTGTACATACCATAATTGTATTGTTGTTTAGTCGCTAAGTCACATCTGATTGTTTGCGACCCCCATGGACTATAGCCCACCAGGCTGCTCTGTCCATGGGATTTTCCAGGCAAGAATACTGGAGTAGGTTGCCATTTCCTTCTCCAGTGGATCTTCCTGACCCAGGCATCAAGCCCATGTCTCCTGCATTGGTAGGGGGATTCTTTACCACCAAGCCACAAGGGAAGCCTTATACATCATGATAAGTAATTATAAAAGAAAATTGGAGCCAAAGCAGAGAATGACAGCAGAGGTAGGAGGGGTGACATATAAGTTAAGACCTGAAGTTTCAGATGTCAGCCATGCAATCAGAATTGAGAAGTAAGCAAGCGCTTCAAGTCAAGCACAAGCACTTCGGCATGTGCAATGGCCATGAAAATAGGAGGAGCTAGGCATGACTGAGGAATAGAACAACAGCTGGTGTGGCTAAAGCTGGAGAAGGAAAATTGGGGGAAATGAGACTGGAGGAGTAGAGGATTGTAAAGAATTCTGTAGGTCAGGATGAGGAACTGGAATTTGAATCTAAATAAAATGGGAAACCATTTGCAGGGGCTTTAAGTAGTAGAGGGACTCGACTGCACACTGCGTTCATGTGCTAGACTGCCGTAGCAAAGCACCACAGACTGAGTAGCTTATTAAATAACAGAAATTCATTGTCTCATGGTTCTGGAGGCTAGATGTCTGAGATCAAGGTGTCCATAGGCTCGGTTTCTTCTAAGGCTGGGAGGGAAAGCCTGTTTCATGCCTCTCGAAGCTTCTGGTGGTTCGCTGGCAATCTCTGGCATTCCTTATGGATGGTTTCTCCTTGTGTCTTCACATCATCTTCCCTCAGTCTATTTCTCTTTCTCTCATGGCATTCTTTCTATGAGGATGTTAGTCATATTGGATAAGCACCTACCCCATACTCCAGTATGACCTCATCTTATTTAATTACACATGCAATTACTCTATTTCCAAATCAGATCACATTCTGAGGTACTGAGGTTTAAGACTTCAACATACAATTACTGGGGACAGAAGAACAATTCAACCCATAACACACATATTTTACAGTTACTCTCTGCTCAGCATTAATGAGGAGAAGCGGTGGTTAAAGGTTGGAGCGGTGGTTAGAGAGACAAGTTGGAGGGGCAGTGTCATTGTTGTCAAGGTGAGAGGTGACTTTTACCTGGCCTAGGAGTCCAAGGAGATTTAGGGTATATTCTGTTGATCAAACCAGCATGACTGCTGGTAGATTGCATTTCACTGGTGAGGGAAAGGGGTGAATCGAGGATAACTCTTAAGTTTCTGGCTTTAGCAAGAAGAAAGATGGTGATGAAATTTATGAGATGAGGAGGAATTGGGGAATAGAGACACATTTTGGGATAGAGCCCCATAGTTTTATTTTGGATATGTTAAGTTTGAGATATGTACGAACCATCCAAGTAGATAGACCAAGTAGGCAGTTGCATACAAGAATGTGGAGTACAAAGAAGTCTGTGCTACAGATATAAATGTGAAGTCATCAGCATATAGCATATTTAAAATCACTCAGAATGGTTGAAGTAGGGAGTTTCCTCCTCCTGGCTCATCTTGCTCCCCAGCCAGCCCCAGCAGTACCAGCATCTTATCGTGGCACCTCCATGGAGCAGTCCAGTCCTACAAGACATTCAGAACTGGAAGCTCAGAGGCTTTGATGTCCTTTCTCAAGGGTGACAGAGGAATGGGGATCCTGACGGGCTAGTGCCAACCCCAGATTTTTCCGTCTTAGGCTCTTCACAGATTCTAGGAGTCCTTGGTTTCTGGAGAAGATAAAAACAGCACTCCCTGTGCTCTCCTGGGTTTATTCCAGGTGTTCACCATCCACACCCTCCAGAACACCCACACAGCCCAAAGTGCATGGCCACCTAAACCACAAGAACACACACACACATACTTCGTCCCTTCGACAGAAATGACCTAAACTTTGTGAGGTTCACATGTCCCTAGAGATGATCTCATTTGCCTGCTTCAAAAGCGCTTTGGTCTGCACAGCCTGTAGCAGCAAATTTACACTTCAAAAAGCAGACAGCTTTTTCCACATCTTATTCACTTAATGGGTGAGAATGTAAAATTAGTTCCGTTGCTGATGAGGACCTTGAGCCAAATGAAAAGTGTTCATTTGTCAGCACAGACTTACAGCCTGAGACATGATTATATAGCTAATCCAATAATGGGTTTTGATGCTGAGCATTTATTTATATACAGTATGTCTTGTTATCTGTTGATAATCAGGACCTACAATTTACTCTTTCTTGTGCGCGTAGTGTGAAATAGCAACATCTTCCAGACATATTGCATTTAAGTACCAACATGCAAACACATACGAGAAGCGCCATCATCAGCAAAATATTTTATTTGCTTTCTTTTAAAAAAGAAGAGGGAACCAGCGCTTAAACTCAGGCTTTTTAAATATTTTAAAATGTAAAATGTACATTTTACATTTAAAATGGATTCAGGACTAAGGGTTAAAAAAAAACAGTCTGAAAATGAGATTTCCTTTATCATCCAGAACCACCCTAATCAAATGCTTTCTTCTTGTTGGTCTCTAAAAACTCTATATGCAGGTCTAATCCTACCCATATTTTTACATATAATGATGGCAACCGAAAAGATACCTGGGGAAAATCTTCACCATGCCACTACCTGACTCTCCAGTTACCTGAATCTTACAGACAACTCTGCTGGTTGTGGAGATGCACATAACTGCCCTGTGAACATGAAAACTGTAATAATTATCTCAGGCAAAACCTTTCTTTAAAAAACAGTAACTTAAAATCAAGTATGAAGCCACCACATTTCTATGAACTCTTGCAGAGGCTACATACTGCTGCATGGTATTGTTTCTCACCCCATGGATGAGTGTAAATGTCTGTCACTAAAATATAGGGACACTTTCGGCCTAATATAAACATAAAATGAATAAAATCCCACGTTTAAAACAAGCAGGCATTTTTATGGGTACCTTCGTGTATGATGCATTGTAACGTATTCCAGCCATAATAAAGCCTTTGGGAAAGGAAAAGCACGTCAGGATTAAGTATTCTGTTAATTGCAAATGTGGAGCACACCTGCGAAATCTGTGAAAAATCCTCCAACACTTGGGGAAAGTCAGAGCCATTGCCTTTCCTTGCTACCATCTCTTGGATAGGCCTAGAAAAATCCAAAGTGGGTGCAGGGAAGGCTCGTCGATGGCCACTTTTTTCCACTTGGTGATCTCCAACCCAAATGAGGTTGAAGGGGCGGGTCACTCTGTGATCGACAAGAAAGGAGGGGGGCAAGCGCACTTTTTTAAGCTGCAATGTATTCTGCAATAAATACTTCAATGTTGGTGCGACATGATGTTTTATTGGATTACACTGGTTTGCGAAAGAAATCACATTGGGAATAGCAAAGCTTGCGGTTTTGTGGGTAATGCGTCTGTAATGGGAGGGCTTTACACTGAAAGAGTGTGGGAGCAGGATAACAAGGCAAATGAGGAAATGGCTAAATGCATGCAAATCTATATTATGGTAATACTCAGCTGCCTAAGTCCAAGAGGTTTTTCTGGTGGTTGTTTTACCTAGGCTGGATAATTCATCAGGTTTTGACTCGGGTAAAGAATAAATGAATCTAGCATACATTACAGTCTTACTTTCGTCTCAGAAACAAATCTTTCTTGTACCAGCCAGTGTAATCTTCAGAGTTTTCCTTATATAAAACACCTCAAGAATAATGCACCTCAGTAAGATTTACACTTTATTACTCTAATGATTCTACAAACACTACCACAATGTGATGAAAGACAGAGCAGTCCCGGACTGATTGAGAGCTAATAAAAATCAGTCCTGAAAACTGAAAAGAGCACCCTTATCATCTTTCTTTCATTTAGAGCTGATTACTAGGGGATTATAATGCAATCACAGCTATGTGTGAGAGGTAGCTATGGGAACCAGTTTTAACTGTTTATCTAGCCAAAGATCTTAATTTAAGTTTGAACACTCTGATTCATTTATATGTAAGACACCAAGGAGACAAAATGCAGAAGAAACAGATGCGCACTTGTTCTTTCCATTTAACTTCATAAGCTACCAGCCAATTTGTCTTTCAGGGACAAAATTAATTTCTGATGACAATGTGAGCAAGTAATAAACTAGAAGTTCCTGTCCTGGGAAACTTGTTAATGCCATGTAATGTTCTGGAGTTATTTAGGAGGGGAAGAAAGAGATTTGCTTCTGGAGTTACAGGGATGTCTGTAACAGGCTTGCCTTTGTCCCAGCCCTTAGTCACTCCTGCAGAGGTTTATGACACCTTTTCTAGAGGTTGAATTGGAAAAGTGCAAAAGAAACCATGAAGCTTACCATTTCTTTCCTAGGGAGTATTTTTCAACTGCTCCTCATTTTCCTTCACATTCCCTCCATGATTCAGATTTGCTCATAGCACAAACCTCCAGTCCACTGCTTTCCAGCCCTGGCGTAGGAGACAGGCAACTCATGATGAGATGGAAATGAGTCACCAGACCTCCTCCTGGGACCCAAGTTGCTACCAGAACACAGCCCTCTGCCTGCAAGTGAGCTGCATGAGGAGTCCAGTGCCATGGCAAACATTCAAGGAGGAGGACGAGGGATGTAAACAAGGAAACCCCAGTCATGGGGTTCAGTGTGTGAATCCACTGCTATCGAGAGAGAAAACACACACACATAAGCTCCCAGAGGGAGAGCAGGACCGGCCACTGTCTCAAAAGCAGGCCATGAGGCTGTCTATGCCCTTGTGTCAGTGATAATAACACTGATGGTAATAGTAATAATAAACAGCATTTATTGAGCACTTACTCTTACCAGAGAATAAAGTGAATACTAGACATACATCATCCCATTTAATTATCACAACAACCCTCTACAGAAGTTATTTCTATGGCCACGTTATAGGCAAGGAAACTGAGTCACATGAAAAGCAATGTGTTCGATACCACAGCTAGCAAGAGGAAACGGCAGCATTTGAACTCAATTGGTCAGGCTTCGAACTCCTATTTTGCTCTCTCCCAAGGCGAACCTTGGCAATCTTTATCTTGGCCAGTATTATTTTCCCATCTCATTATGCATTCAGGTTTTTTAGTGTCTCTAGACTATGTTCTTCCTTGAATCCTGGGCTTCTGTGCTCTGTCTCCCCCCGACCTCCCCAGCCTGCATTTTTCTGCTCTCTGGGGGAACTCCCCACGGCATAATGGCTGTCCATTAGTGTGTTTTTAAAACCTCGCTCTCTCCCATCCTCTGACAGTTTTCATATGCTCCACATGAAGGATCCTTTTCCAGAAATACTTTTGAAGAAAGTCTAAAGTAAGCTGAAAAGTATTACATTTTTCATCTCAACGGGGAAATGGATTTAAGAAAAGGAGAGAAGAGCCTGCAGGTCTTTCAGATTTTAAAAAGAATTCAACACACTGCTGCATTGGCACTGGGAACACATCTATCACAGAAACCAAGAGAGCATCTGCATTTACACGCTGAAACTGTTCCTTCGTCCTTGATCACGATAATGACTTAGAGTTCCGCTGAGCCTTTCATCCAGAGGGACGCCGTGGCCCCTGCAGAAGCCAGCCGGGCACTCTGCTTCCTCCACTGCCAAGGCTCACTGTCCTCCAAGGTGAAGGGGGGGAGCTCTACTGGGGGAGAATCAAAAAGGACAGGCGAGTGCTGTAAATTCTATTTCCAAAGGTAGCTATAATAACGACCTGTCCGTCTTTAATTGCCCCATCTGGAACTCGGGCATAACAAGGCAGTCTCAAAGAAACCATCTTGGGCATCAATAACAGTGCATGAAAGAAAGGATGCTTTCAGGGCAGAGAGAAAGCCTTGCCCTGTAAGCACCAGGACGTTTTACTAATTGCCCTATTTCCGGTTTCAAAAACTACTTCAGGGAAGTGGAGGGCATTCCCTAGGACAACAGTCACGGGCTTCCTCTGACCCTCAGGAGTCATGCTTGATGAGAATGAGTAAGAAAAGACAGACATGGGCTGGTTTGTGGTTTTCAGAAAATGGGATCTAGCACAGAGCTGCTGGATTTACTGTGTACAAACAATTGTGTGAAACCTAACAGGGATCACAGGCTGTGCTCCATGGGTTTTAAAAATTCAGGATGAAAGTCAGACTCACTCCCAGCAAAATTCTTTTTTGGAGTTGTCTTTCCCACGTGCAATGAAGTGGCCCTGAGCTGGCGGAGGACTTGGTAGGAGGCACTGCCGGCCCCTCTGTCTGGAATTTCTCTCCCTTCTTTCCCTGCTCATTCCTGCCTTTCCATCACCAGCTCAAGTCATCGTCTCCAGTCAACCTTCCGTGAATTCACTGAAGCTGGGCTAAATGTGCTGTCTTTATGTTTCTACAGTACTGTGTACATCCCTCAGGGACGACACTTTGCCTGTTACGTGATAAATAGGCATCGTTTATAGAACACTTATTATGTGTCAATCTCTGTGTTAAATACCTTACACCTAGGGACTTCCCTGGGGGTCCAGTGGTTAAGACTCCACACTGCCAATGCAGGGGGTGCTGGTTCAACCCCTGATCATGGAACTAAGATCCCACTTGCCATGCAGCGTGGCCAAAAGATTTTTTTTTTATAATAATAAGTACTTTACACATAAATATCTCTTTTCATCCGTACAATCGTCCCAAGTACTATTATCTCCATTTTACAGGTAAGAAAGTTGAGGGTCAGCAAGTTTAAAATCTCAAAACTAGTTTTAAAATCTTAAAACTAGTAAATGGAAAAGCTGCAATTTGAAAGGAGAACGTCTACCTCCCAAGCCTGTGCTCATCCCCACAGGTTCTGCACTCTACGACTGGAATCGTTGTATCCGTTTCAGTATCCCCAGGTAAAGAATCTGCCTACGATGCAGGAGACCAGGGTTCAGTCCCTGGGTCAGGAAGAGCTTCTGGGGAAGGGAATGACAATCTACTCCAGTATTCTTGCCTGGAGAAGTCCATGGACAGAGAAGCCTGGCGGGCTACAGTTCACGGGGTCGCAAAGAGTCGGACACGACTGAGTAACTAACACACACAGCATTGGTACACTATCAAGCATTTATAGGTCCAGGACACACACTTGTTGATCTAAACCGCCTTGGGGAAAGAGTCTGGGGAGCTAACTGACCCATATCATGGTAGCGAGAGTAAACTGGCCTCATTAGCTTGGCATTCTACCAGCTGACTATTCTGATTTGCCTGGGTAACTTGTTTTTTTTAAGTGGAAGCATTTAAGCAGGGTCCTTGGTGTCATGCTGACACACCAGAAAATGTGTTGTCTTCCTGAATTCAGGTGTTCTTTTCACTGAATTCCGTCAAGCCAGTTCTGCATATTGACACGGAAGGTGTAACTTAGAGTGAATCAATTGTCATGCATCACTGCATAATCACTTTTGTCATCCATCACTGTCCTCCATCAACGCTGCTGTCGTCACTGTGGCAGCAAAGGCACGTTTCCCCGGAGGATGAGTATGGATGAACCCTCCAGCACAAGGATTGTGGTGGGAGAGCCCATTCTTGGGGTAACAAGTGTCTGTTCTGACTAACTGACCTTCAGTCCTGCTTAGCCTCCCCTGGTTGAATTCCCAACCAGGAATTCAAGTTCCTCTATCTTGTCTTCACAAATGGTCTCCCTTCCATCCTTTCTGATCATCCCTGCTACTGCCCTAGCCCATGTCTTTTGTTTTTTCATTTAACAACGTATTTACTGGACTATATTGCTTTACAACGTGTTAGCTTCTGCTGTACAACACCGTGAATCAACCATATGTATACATGTATCAGTGACAGACTTTATTTTTTGGGCTCCAAAATCACTGCAGATGGTGACTGCAGCCATGAAATTAAAAGATGCTTGCTCCTTGGAAGAAAAGTTATGACCAACCTAGACAGCATATTAAAAAGCAGAGACATTACTTTGCCAACAAAGGTCCGTCTCATCAAGGCTATGGTTTTTCCAGTAGTCATGTATGGATGTGAGATTTGGACTATAAAGAAAGCTGAGCACCGAAGAATTGATGCTTTTGAACTGTGGTATTGGAGAAGACTCTTGAGAGTCCCTTGGACAGCAAGGAGATCCAACCAGTCCTAAAGGAAATCAGTCCTGTATATTCATTCATTGAAAGGACTGAAACTGAAGCTGAAACTCCAATACTTGGGCCACCTGATGCGAAGAACTGACTCATTGGAAAAGACCCTCATGGTGGGAAAGATTGAAGGTGGGAGGAGAAGGGGATGACAGGGGATGAAATGGTTGGATGGCATTACTGACTCGATGGACATGAGTTTGAATAAACTCTAGGAGTTGGCGATGGACAGGGAGGCCTGGCATGCTGCAGTCCATGGGATTACAAAGAGTCAAACACGACAGAGTGACTGAACTGACTGACTGACTGATTCCCTCCCTCTTAAACCTCCCTTCCACCTCGCCATTCCACCTTTCAAGGTCATCACAGAGCACCAAGCTGAGCTCCCTGTGCTATACAGCAGCTTCCCACTAGCTATCTATTAAATATTTTATACATGCTAGAATCCCAGGGATGGAGGAGCCTGGTGGGCTTCCATCTATGGGGTCACACAGAGTCGGATGAAACTGAAGCGACTTGGCAGCAGCAGCAGCAGCAGCAGCAGCAGTGTATATAAATCAATGCTACACTCTAAATTTGTCCCACCCACTCCTTCCCTTGCTGTGTCCACAAGTCCATTCTCTGCATCTCTGTTCCTGCCCTGCAAATAGGTTCATCAGCATCATTTTTCTAGATTCTATATATATGTATTATGACTCAAAAATCCTACCACTGGGCATATACCCTGAGAAAACCATAACTGAAAAAAACACATGTACATGCAGCACTATTTACAATAGGCAGAACATGGAAGCAATCTAGATGTCCAGCAACAGATGAATGGATAAAGAAGATATGGTACATATATATATATATATATAATGGAATATTACTCAGCCGCCAAAAGGAATGAAATTGAGTCGGTTGTAGTGATGTGGATGAACCTAGAGACTGTCATACAGAGTGAAGTAATCTAGCCCAGGTCTTGATCAAGTGTCTCTGGCCTTCTGTGGTTCTGTGGTTGGCTTGGATCTTCTTGCAAGCCCCAGCAAATTATGCCCTAACATGACTGGTTCATTATCTCACCCCTCCTGATACTCAAAAGCCATTCATGGCTCTTCATTGCTTTCAAGGTAAAATCTAAAATCAATGGACGTGCAAGCCTTCCACCAGCTGGCATGAATCTACCATTCCCACCTGTGCTCCACTTCTCTCTACTTCAACCTCCAAACCAGCCAGTGGGTCTCCTCACCGATCCTTGCACTGGACCTTATGTCTATCCACCCACACCCTGCCCTTTCTTCAAGGCCTGCCCCAGTGCTTCCTGACGTTTGGAATCCTCAGTAACCTCTCTC
The DNA here is from genome assembly GCF_019923935.1 of Bubalus bubalis. Lineage (NCBI taxonomy): Eukaryota > Metazoa > Chordata > Mammalia > Artiodactyla > Bovidae > Bubalus > Bubalus bubalis. The sequence continues at coordinate 56,604,150 of NC_059162.1, forward strand.
AGCATCTCATGCACTTCCTATCCGCCTTCCAGGCCCTCATCATCTTACTGTGGCTGTACAATGCAATCTAATTTTGTGGATATTGGTGTCCAACATCTCTGGTGAAATGACAGCCTCCCTGAAGGCAGAGACCGCCTTTCTCTTTTCCTCTTTTCCACTAGAGCTGTCAGTGTTTCAGTGATTCTATTTAGCAAGACTAATGTTTATACTCACTATACTCACTTATAATAAAATTGGCTTTTATACCCCTGCTAGATAGTAAACTCTTCAAGAAGGAAAACCCTTTCTTTATCTCCATGTAACCCCCACAGCAATTGGCTCAACAAAGACAAAGAGGAGACTACAATATAAATCCATTCTTAAATGTGAGACTTCCTCATTTTCCTGTCATCTGCCAAAAGTCTGCAATCTTTTTCTAATAAATTAGGCACCATGACATAATGAATGTAGTGATCATACTCTGTGGTGTTTCATTATATTAATGTGATTTTGGCCAAACACACACACATACACACTGCTGCTGCTGCGTCACTTCAGTCGTGTCTGACTCTGTGCGACCCCATAGATGGCAGCCCACCAGGCTCTGCCATCCCCGGGATTCTCCAGGCAAGAACACTGGAGTGGGTTGCCATTTCCTTCTCCAATGCATGAAAGTGAAAAGTGAAAGGGAAGTCGCTCAGTTGTGTCCGACTCTAGCGACCCCATGGACTGCAGCCTGCCAGGCTCCTCCGTCCATGGGATTTTCCAGGCAAGAGTACTGGAGTGGGATGCCATTGCCTTCTCCGCACATACACACAGACACACACAAACACACTGTGCTATCTTTCAATAATAAGTTCCTTTTGAATCCTATTAAAAATAATAGAAAAAAGCCATATTCCTCAGTCTTAAAATGTTCAGGGCATTCACAAGGAATTTTGAGATAAACTTTAAGATTTATTTTCACTTTTAAATTCATTAAAAATTTTAATCTATCCCAAAGTATATCTTGCTGCTAAATAATTGCTGATACTGTCATCTGTTTTACTTCCCAAAGCCTCAGTTAACATTATAGCTAAAATGTTAACTTTTTATTACTATCATTGATATGAGTAACTACTAGCAATCTTTCTGTCTCATCTTTACACTATCATTTTCTCCCTACCCTTCACAGCTTTGCCTCATTAACATTTCTTAAACACATGTATCTTCTCATACACAACCATGATCATATAGTTTTTCTCAAAGTCTTCTGGGTGAGCTAAAGTTCAAATACCCAACCAAGCATCTGAGAACTTCCACAAGGTCAGCTCCCTTACTAAGTCTTTTTCTCTGTGATATAATGTGGACAGTCTGTGCTCACGTTATGGAATCATCCACCAAGCACTGCTCACAGCAGCCTCCTGCCTCCTGGCTGTGATGTCCTTTTCACCTAGGTTGCTCACTTTCTTTTCTTCACTAATCCAACTCCTACTCTTCCTTCAAAGGTCAGACTGTGTCTCTCAACCAGAAGTGGCCTTCTGTGAACCTCCAGGCCCTGACATGTCCCTTAGATACTGACATGTGACGTGGTCTCCATAATCTCCTAACTTTCCCTGCATATATTTTCAGCTCTGCAGGATAGTGGGCTTGTGGAGGAAAGAAGTCTTCTGTTGTACTTGTTTCTGTCCCCTACACCACTGAGTCCAACACATATTTAAATTTTTTTTTTCAATTTCTGACTCTTCTCTCCCATATCCAAAGAACATTAGAAAAAACGATCCTCTATTTTATACAGTTTAACTATTCACTCTTTGACTTCCCTGGTGGCTCAGACGGTAAAGGGTCTGTCTACAATGTGGGAGACCCGGGTTCAATCCCTGGGTTGGGAAGATCCCCTGCAGAAGGAAATGGCAATCCACTCCAGGACTATTGCCTGGAAAATTCCATGGACAGAGGAGCCTGGTAGGCTACAACCCATGGGGTCACAAAGAGTCGGACACAACTGAGTGACTTCACTTTCTTTCACTTTATTCACTCTTTAATTCAGGATAGGTTTAAGCTATGAATACAGTGAACTGGAGTAGAGTTTTAGTTAAGAAAGTTCTGCCTTGGGGGACTTCACTGATGGTTCAGTGGTTAAGACACTGCGTTTCCAAGGCAGGGGATACAGGTTTGACCCTGGTTGGGGAACTAGGATCCCACATGTCCCATGAAACAGTCAAAAAAAAGAGAAAGTTTCCTCCTGAGAATTGATCCCTTTATAAAGTGTTGGGCCAGGAGTTTATTTAGGGAAGGAAAGGACAGAATAGAAAAGGTGGTAGTCTCCTAAATGGGTCCTTCCTTCTAGTGTTACCTCATTGTTTACTGTGAGGTGTGTATATACTCAGGAGAGCAGATACGTCCATATTTAGATTCAAATTCAAAAATCATAGAACAAGGAGCTAAGGTTTATGATGATGTCCTGAGCACAGTTACCTGCCTCCCCTTCCTCCAAAAATCCTATAGAAACCTTAAAAATAAGATGCTTTAAAATACTAAATCAAAACTGTCCTGGAAGAGTAGAAAGCAACATCCAGGGACTAGAAATGGAAGCACTCCTGGAAGATAGAAAGCACACGGGACTAGAATGACGGTGAAACCGGAAGTGAGGCGCTACAAAGAAGTCCTGGACAAATTCCAAACTCAGAGTCAACAAATGCAAAGCTGGAGCGAAGGGGAGATGGAAGGGTGGGGAGTGAGAAATCATAAGAGCAATTAATTAGAAGAAATACACTTGGAACAGCTGAACCAACGAGGCAACAACCTCTCCCCCTCCCCATGCCTGCATATCAGCTAATAATTAATGCCTTTGCCTTCTGGGTAAAGCCTGGAGAATAGTTCCCGGGGGATGGAGAGGGATCTGCCTAGAGAGGGGCCCTTGATGGGGGCTGGGGAGTGCAGCAGAGGCAGAGCAGAGGCAGAGACAACCTTGGATCCCCGTAAGAGCTGCCAGAGAGAAAATTATAAAAAGTAAAACTGCTCATCTTGGAGTAAGATGGCCAAGCACTCTGGGTTGCCCAGACAATTCCAATTTATGTTACAATCCTCACACAATTACTAATTTTTCTTTTCATGCTCGAAAATGTCTCAATTTGGATAATAAATGATATAGCCATCTTATCCATAAGTGAAATACATTGAAGCCATATTTCTCAAACCAGTGCCCAGGCATGTGTGAGGATTCAGTCCTTCCCAGACTGTTATGCCTGAGCAAATTATCATGCATGCACAAGGCTCATGTTATCACACAACATGGATACCATAGTATAAACGCAAATGCAAATCCAGGTTCTGACACGGCTTGTCATACTCAATGTTTTAGAATCTGCAATTAATATTTCAAAAGATTATTATTAAAGTGAAAACCAGATTTTAAAATTCTCTTAGGGGACTAATGAACTCCTAGGAATATATGTGAAGGCACTTTCTAAGGATTATTAAATGTTAAAGGGGATTATTTTAAAAAAGGAAAAGCAATTTGCCTCACTGGGAACAGAGATTATTCAGAAAATTAAAGACAATATTTTTTTTAAAAAATTCAATTAGTTTCAAAAGAGATTCAAGTGGACAATGTATCTGATAATAAAAACAAGGTACTGTTCTTCTTACAGTCTTCAGACAACAAAAAAAGGAATTCTTTAAATAGATAAGCAGAAAGTCTAAATAAGAAATTTAGTGGACAATCTTCATAATTGAATGTGTTATAGATGACAAATGGAAATCTGAAAAACCCTAGGGTATCTCTCAAAATATGGCACAAAAGGATAGGTGAGCAAATACGAAAAAAGTAGAGATTTATGGGATCAAGAACTGGCTAATGGAAATTCTAAAAGCATAAAACAGGGATGGCAAAAAGGAGAAGATAACCAAAGACATAATACAAGAAAATTCTCTGAACAGAAGGGAAGATATGAGTCTTTAGATTTAAAAGATTAAGTAACAATGAGAAGTATGAGTGGGAAAAAAAGAGAGAAAGAAATCTATTTAGAGATGCATCCTAATAAAATGTCAGAAATCTAAAAATAAAGAAAAAAAGCTCAGACTTCCAGAGAGAAAAAAATAGGCTACTCACAACAAAATTAAGGTTAAATTGATGTTAGATTTTTATCAGCAACACTTTGTGCTAGAGATAAATATGGTAATGAATTTAAATAAGAAATTATTATGTAATAAAAATTAGTTTAAACCTAGAGTTATTTATCCAACCACACTATTTAGAGAAAGGGAATAAGATTTTTGCTTTAAAAACAAAAAGCGAAAACATTTGCACCTACAAACATGAATCCTACAATAAAAATAATTATTCACAAGAATTTCCAAGAAAACAAACTAAAAGAAGAAGAAGAAAAAATCAAAGAAATGACTGTGTGAGAGTTAAAAGAAGTTCAGTTGAACCAAAGGAAATAAATAAAGCTAAAAAGACATTTAAAAATAATCCATTTGACTTCAACACACTCAGAAAGTTCTCTATTGAGGGAAATAGGCTGGTGAGACAGATTTGTTTCTCTCTCTTTAGGTCTACCCATAGACTCCTTGGATTGCAGTGAATAATATTTGCATAATCACTGGACTTTGGTATTGGTTTTAAATTTTTTAAATCAAACTACAAGTTAAATACAGAAAACATTATAATCATAAAACAAAATGCTAATATAAACTTTAACAATGTGAAAATGACATAGTCAAATTGGGAGAAAAGGGAATAACTATAGAGGGTGTCAGTAAACTATTAATTTTTCATAGCAGGAAATAAATAGAAGTCTAATTTCAATAAATCAAGAAGTAGAGGTATTAATTAAAATTACAAAGTTATTCTTATTACATTTGTAATAACTAAATACAACTAACAAAAACTGAGAATGTAATTTAAGATGAAAATCAGTGATTTTTGCAATTGCACTTAATACTTTATATCCCATAATAAGAAACCAATAGATGTTACTCAAAATTGGTACATCGATAGGCAGAAATTGTAATGGTAACTATGTTAAGAGTTATAGAGAGAAACTGTCAACAGTTTCTACAGGGCACTTGTTATTTTATATTACTCCCTTTCTACAATTCTTTATATTTGTTTGTAAAATAATTAATTTTAAAAGATTTGGATATGTGCTTTTCACAATCCACAGAACCAAAAGAAATCTCTTTTGAAATGTTTGTTTTTGCCAAAGATTGTTTCATCCACCAAATTGAATTACTCACTTTTGCTGTAAGGAGAACCCATCACTGACTGGATAGCCTACCCTCATTAGGCTGTATGGCAGAATGAAAGCTCTTAGAAGGGCCACTTTACATGGCCAGCTGCCATCTGACATCCTTCCAAATTAATGTAATAACAGGGCCAATGACCAGTCACAGGATGGTTCTCATGGTTAGACTCTCCCCAATTCAAGAGCATTATATCCTCATAGTGCAGGCATTATCTCATTGGGATAGGTTTGGACAAGATTTTATTCCCACATTATAGATGATCGAGTGGAGGTTTCAAGAAACTGACTTATCCCAGCTTTTAAACCCAGGTACCCTAATTTTATCACACTTCCTCACCACCTCTCTGATGAGAGGAAAAGATTTTTACATTGCTCAAGGCAAGGAAATGAAAAGGCTACAGCACCTATTTGCAAGATGACAATAAAATTGAAGAGAAAGCAATCAATCTTCACCATGCACACATCTCCAAACCATTACAAATTCAATTAACCAAAGTTTGGAAGGGAACAATAAAATATTTCTTTTTCTTAGCCTAATAGCTTGATCTCAACAATGATTTCAAAACCAAAACATTCTTCTGTAATTTGAAGTGAACTTAGACAATGTATCTATTATACCCCTTTCTCTATTGTGCACAAATATAAAAACATGCTTTTAGACATATCCAGTTTATAGTTATACTTTGATCAATCATGTAGTTGGTACATTATCCAGACCTTTTACACTTTGTTTTTTTAATCTAACATTTTTAATTTTATTATCTTGTTCTCTACCCTTTCACCATTCCACTTTCCTCAATCATCATGACAATTTGCCCTGTTAAAATTTTTGACTTTCAGAAAAGTTCCTGAAGTTTTCTAAGAATTTCATCTGCCTGTTATGCATTGTCCTACACCAACAAACGAAAGAATCAATGTTGGAAATATTCTGTTTCTACACAATCATATTACATTTGAATAGCATTGACTTAACTTGAAAATAAATATTGATCTTTCTCAAGGAAACTTTTTCATTTGGGAGTAGAGAAAGTTTTTTTCTACTATAGTTATATTATTTTTTATAATAAAAATGAGGGTGGGAATGGAAATCTTTACATGTGTTCTCTAAAACAGAACTTGTATCTATCCCTGAACAAAATCCGTGGTTACTGAGCAGACACGATCTCTTGAAAAAAATAAACTAACCAGCCAGGGCTTGGGGGAGTCATTTTCTGAACCAAGTCTCTGCCATTCCTATCTTCTTTTCTCCAAAACTGTTGGCTTTACAACTGAAGACTTGAGGGGTAAATGCCAGTGGAGTTTGCCTTCCTACCCTTTGTAAAAATGAACAGACTATGGAGGGTTTAAAACTAAGGAAAGAATAAGAGAAGCAGAGATGCCTGACAGTAAAACTGACATGGTTACAGAATGCAAGAAACTTACGAGCTGTCCTGGCCTTGAGCATGGCTGAGTCTTGAGGTGGGCTGTTTTCCTAAGGCTAAAGACTTTAAAACAAGAAAGCAGGAGGAGTTCCAACAGAACTTTCCCCCAAACTCTCCTCTCACGCTGCAGTGCTAGTCCTTCATCACTGGGGCTGAAATTTGCTGCTAGAATTTCAATCCTTGAGAAAGATTTGTGCTTTACCAGCGCCTCCTCTGAAACGCAAATATCCTTGAAGCACCAACAAATGAAGCTATTGTCCATATTCTCTAGGATGAGTTTATAAAGTTGTCGTATCCAAAATAACTCGTGAAAGGAAACGGGCTAGACAGAGAAAGGGAAGCTTTGATGACTGATGAAACTGGAGATATGCCTGGAGCTTAAGGCCTCACCCAGGGGAGGGGAGAGGAAGGAAACTGATATTTACTGAATAATTCTGTCTCTCAGGCACTGTCTTAGGTGCTTTATATACAACCTCATGAATAGAGATTATTGTTTCCATTTTTTAGATAAGAAAATAAAGGCCCAAAGAGGTTTTTAACTTGTCTATTTCAGTTATCTATTACTGTAGAAGAAACTACCCTAAAATAGAGTTGCTTAAAACAATAATTCACTATTTCTAATAATTCTGAGGGTTGACTAGGGCTCAGTTAGTTCTTCTGCTGGTCTCACTTGGGTCTCTTAGATGGCTGACAGGCTGGAACCTTTGAGACACCTCATTCACATGACTGGTGCCTAGCTGGGAGCGGCTGGAAGGCTAGAGACAGCTGGGATGCAGGTAGGCCAAGCTTCATTCTGTGTAGCTTTAGGGCCCCTCTCTGCATGGTTTGTCCACATGACAGGGCTTTGAAGGAGAGGTAGAAGCTGCCAGTGAACATCATGACCACCATATTCTGTTGATAAAAGCCAGTCACAAAACCAGCTTAGATGCAACATCACCTCTCAAAAAAGAGGATGGCAAGGAATTTGAAGCCATCTGTAATCTACCATATTGCCCTACATCAAGCAAAGGCAACAGGTCCAGAATTTTTGACTGGCCTTGGTGCTCCTGGACCTGTGAGGTGTTGGGTGAGAATGATACTGTGATGATACCCAAGGCCGTAAGGAGTTTGGGAGTGGGGAACGATAAAAGGCAAGGACAAGGGCAATGAACATCTGAGGGAGGGGGCTACCTAGCAAAGTTCCCAGGAAAGCTAAGAATCCATACTGGCCCTAATAAATGACTAAAATGTTATCCATCTGGGCCAAGGCTTCAGAGCAGACTCAGATCTCCAGAGGAGATCACAGAATCAGTGGACAAGCACTGACACTGGACAGTGGGCAAGCATTTTAAGTGAATGAACACATCCAGTTTCCATCTGCACTTGAGGAGCCATCAAATGGCCAGTGAGACAGAAAGATATTCAAGTGTGTCTGATGCTATTCTTGAGCCTAAAAATATTGAACGTATCATACAATCATACTCATTATATGACCTAAGACCTTCAGGGTAACCCTTTTTCCCCATCTGTAACTCATTCATTCACTTATTCATTCATACAATAAATTACTGAGCACCTACTAGGAATGAACGGAGAAGGCAATGGCACCCCACTCCAGTACTCTTGCCTGGAAAATCCCATGGACGGAGGAGCCTGGTGGGCTGCAGTCCATGGGGTCGCTAAGAGTCAGACACAACTGAGCGACTTCACTTTCACTTTTCACTTTCCTGCATTGGAGGAGGAAATGGCAACCCACTCCAGTGTTCTTGCCTGGAGAATCCCAGGGATGGCGGAGCCTGGTGGGTTGCCGTCTGTGGGGTCACACAGAGTCGGACACGACTGAAGCAACTTAGCAGCAGCAGCAGCAACTAGGAATGAAACACTGTTCTGTGGGCTGGGGATACAGCAGTGAACAAAAGAGAAAATCCTGACCTCTATGAAGTTTGTATTTTTTTAGAGTGAATAAGAATACCCAAATAAACAAGAAAATTACACAACATCTCATAGTGATACAAAGGGAGCTAGAAAGTGTGTATTGAGGTGTGTGTGTGGGGGGCAATTTTATTTAAAACAGTAGTCAAAGGAGGCCTCCTGGAAGAGATGACATTTGAACAAAGGTGTGAAGAAGGAGAGGCAGTGAGCTCCGCCTGTATCTGGGAGAAGGGCATCCCAGGCAGAGGAAATTCCTGAGCAAAAGCATGCGTGGCTGCTACTGTGCTGAGTGCAGAGAGCAAGGGTAGAAACATTCACTCTTCAATTCATTAATTTAACAGTATCTATGAAACCCCAGGGCTTCCCAGGTGGCTCAGTGGTAAGAAATCTGCCTGCCAATGCAGGAGACTTGGGTCAATTTCTATATCCGGAAGATCCCTGGGAGGAGAAAATGGCAACCCATTCCAGTATTCTTGCTTGGGAAATCCCATGGACAGAGGAGCCTGAGGGCTATAGTCTATGGGGTGGCAAAGAATCAGATGCGACTGAGCAAGCACACACGCACGCGTTAAACACCTACTACTCACCAGCATTATACTCAACACTGGGTGTACAGAGATACATAGGTCACTTACCCCAGAGGAGTCGAAAATCTAGGAGACAGGCAAACAAAACTCCTGACACAGCATTTAAAACCATGATGTTGGGAGTAAGCAGTCTCTCCACAGGCACGCTGCTCAGCTTAGCTGAAAATGTCTGTTCTCAGTCCATCTGTCGATGGATCAGAGAGGCAAGGGTTGTGTTTTGTACTTGAAATAGAATCTTCCCATTTCCTCAAATATTACAGGATCAAAATTTTTATTAAATGCAAATTTTATTATTGCACTTTAAAGCAAAAGTGCTGGGTAAACTGCATAATATAATCATCATATGAATATCACTTTGAATTAGTATTGCAGATACTTCTAACTACTTAATTATTTATTTTTAAAATATATTCCAATATTTTAATTATGTTCAGTTAAGTGTACTTGAATATTTGCAGCACTCTGCATTATTTATATTAGAGAAAAAGCAGCCTAAATCAACGCACTCTGGCATTCCATAATTTGTGCTTGCATATCTCTAAAGTAGATTTATATATAGCTATCAAATGGTTATTCTGGATATGCTATGATTTAAAATTTTTATCTGAATTTTATTTTAATGTACCACAAAAATAAAATTTATTGGTTTCTTTATACCAGTAAGTGTCTTATCTGATTATTCATATTCAATATTTGCAGAATACTAACTAGAGCTGCACACTTTTCAATTAGATACAAATGGGTAGATTTCAAATCCCCCTTCCTAACCCCCAGCCCACTCCACCCGCCCCCTGCATTCCTGGAAATATTTTAGATTTGGATGATTCAAATTCTCTAGCAGCTCGAGGGTGAAGAGTAAGGGGAGACGTATCAGCTTAGAACAACACCATTACAAACAGAGAAAGGGGAGATATTAGAAACCCCCAGGGAATTTACTATCCTGTACCGAGGAGCACAGTGTATTACTGCTTAAAGGAAAGAATTTGGATGGAGAAGCCTACACAGATGTGGGCTCTGCTATAACTGGCCTGAAAAATAATGAGATCTGCTCTGTTCTTTGGTATCTGTCCAATGTCTTTCCTAGTTTCTAAATTCATTTAAGAGTCATTTCTGCATAGAGGATAAAAAATATTAAAGTTACAGTATTTCAATAACCCACTTTATGTCATACAAATCCAGTGGACAGACGCTCACTAAAGAGATTACAGTTTGAATACTTAATCCCAATTTGGATGTTTTTAAACAAGCCAAACCTGGCCTTAAATGCAATGTGCACAATTTAGCTAAGCAGAAAATACTAATGCACAAACATGACCATAAATGTAGCCACAGAACGTGGTAGGTGGAAGCCACCCAACAGCCACCTCTGCACATCACTCATTCAAATCAAAGGCCGTGTGAGTAATGAACATGCCCATTTCCAGGTCGAAGGTACAGGTGGCTAATGACAGACTGTCTCAAAGCCTGGGAAAGAGAAACTACTTAGAATGACAGTCACTTTAAACACCAGGGCTAGGTTAGCAGTTTTATTCAGCCAGGGTTTGGACTTCCAATCTCTCCTACTTTCTTCGGACTCTCTCTCTGAAAAGGACCAGTATATTCTCAATGCTCAGGAATGCAGTTTGTACCCACATTAAGCAATGTCACAAGTATGGGTCCAGGGTTCAAATTTCTCCCCCACATTTGTTAGTTGGGCCACTTAAATAAATTGCTTAATTCCTCTGTGCCTCTGTTTCATGTGTGTTCATTTGATACATAGTAGTTTAATAGGCGGAGAAGGCGATGGCACCCCACTCCAGAACTCTTGCCTGGAAAATCCCATGGATGGAGGAGCCTGGTAGGCTGCAGTCCATGGGGTCGCTAAGAGTCGGACACGACTGAGCGACTTCACTTTCACTTTTCACTTTCCTGCATTGGAGAAGGAAATGGCAACCCACTCCAGTGTTCTTGCCTGGAGAATCCCAGGGACGGGGGAGCCTGGTGGGCTGCCATCTGTGGGGTCACACAGAGTCGGACACGACTGAAGCGACTTAGCAGCAGCAGCAGTGGTAGCTCAGCGGTAAAGAATTTGCCTCAGCGCAAGGGATGGGGGTTTAATCCCTGGGTCAGGAATGTCCCCTGAAGGAGGGCATGGCACCCCACTCCAGTGTTCTTGCCTGGAGAATCCCATGGACAGAGAGGAGCCTGGTGGGCTGCAGTCCATGGGGTTGCAAAAAGTTAGAATGACTGAAGTGACTGGCACACACACGCACAGTTGTAATAGGCTCATGATATAAAGTCATTTTGAGAATTTAAAGGTACTTAGAGCAATGCCTGGGCCCTGAGAATAAGCTCTAACTATTATCACTGAGGATACTATTGGAAAACCAGAGGCCAGGGGTTCTAGCAATGCTCTGTTTGGTAGTAGTTTGGAGGGGGGGGCACATCATCATCATCTCTCCAGTCTGACCCTGTTGTCTGCTTCATCTCCTTCATTTTTCTTGCCCTTTGCCTTCCTCCTCAATCACTGTTCAAAGTAAGTGAACTCAATAGATACTTGTTGAGTGAATAAGCTGTCAGGCTACTAACACACAGGGCAGCAAAGATACCATATCCTTGAGAGACAACCTATGAGGGAAACGCATTTATAGCTGTTTCTTGTACATATTCTGGTGAATAAAATTTGACTGGGTAAAATACCACAAGAAGGAATGGGAGAAAAGGGAAGGAAGGACAGAAGGAGGGAGGAACCAAGGATGAGAGAGAAGGGTAGGAGGGAGGGAAGGAAAATCAGAGAGGGACGGAGCACACCCTCCTGCCTTGGAGAAGCTGGCAACAATAACTGCAGTATCACGATAAAAATAAGTGGTTAAAAATAACATACTTTGCTTTGTTTAACTCATAATCAAGACCTATTTGCATGTCATACTGAATATGGCAATAAAATTATGAATTTCACATTTTAACATGTCTTGTAAAAGAACTTCACAATAATAAACACTTTCACTCTTCTCTTCCATAAGTGGAAATAAAATCCTCACAAGCTTGAAATACCAGTTAAAAAATCCCAAGGGTTTTGTTTCTTACTCTGGAAACTTCAGTAATTTCATTTAAAATTGGTCCTATTAAAATATCACAATTTCATCTTCACAAAAAGAAAAACTCATTTTTTCCCACCTTGAGTTTCTCATCTAACTCAGAGAGTGGTCAAATAAAGCTCAGAAACTAGGAGACATGTCTGACTCTCCCCTTTCCTCCCCAGGATAAGAAAATTGAACAACCCATGGCCACATAAGAAGCCAGGACTAGCAAGTTCTCATCCCATCTCATCTGTGCTTCCCAGACTCAACGGGTACCCTTAAATATAAAATAGAAATCATCTCTGCGGGATAGCTTTATAGCAGTGATTAGGTCAGGAAGGATTATGTTGGTAGAGTGATTAGTATATAGAAAGTGCTCAAGCAATGTTAATATCAAAATCATTACCATCATTAGTATTTTTACAAAGCAGAGAAGTGATCTTGGACAAGTCCTTTAACCTCTCGTCTCTTTTTCCTTATTTATAAAGCCAGAGTTCAGATAAGATTCTAAGGTCATTTCTGGCTATAAAAACAGATAAATTCGTGAAGAGCTTTATAGGTTACAAAGCACTTTTGTGTACATTCTCTCATTCATTCTTTGCTACCCTTTGGGGACAAGTGGTACAGTTTCCCATTTAAAGATTAGGAAATAGAGACTAAAAATAGCTAAGGAACTGGTCCAAAATAATTTATGTCAATTGATAGAAAAGTCAGGACTTAAACCCTGGATTTCTGACACTAAAACCATGTTCTTTTCCATGCTAATTCTATCCCCCAAGCTGCCTGCATTGACCTTACGTTCCCCATTTCTAGTGCCACCATCACCATTCAGACTCCTATTCACTTATTTATTTACTTACTCACTCAACCAATATTTGTTGAATTCCAGGAACTAAGACAGACATTAAGAATATAATGGTGAGCAAAAAAGATGTATTCCTTCCCTCATGGAGACTATGGTCTAACAGAGGAGTGAGAGTGTCATGGAAATAATTATTAGCTTAGATCATGGTAATGAAATGCATATAAGAGTCTGAAGACATGTAATAACAGGATTTGGCCTATACTCGAGAAGTTTGTGAATGATTCCCCAAGAAAATGATTTGAGTTATTCCCAAAGGACGAAGAGTGGTAAGAAGAATCCAGGCAAAGGCCCTGATTTGGGAGGGAGCATGGCACATTCACAAAAGTCAGAGAAGAACATTGCAGGGAAAACTACAAGAGTGAGGAGCAAAGTGATTCAAAATTATGCTGGACAGGCAGACCAAGACAAGGCCACATAAGGTCATAGCAACCAAGCTATTCACCTTTATCTTAAGAGCAGTGAGAAGCAGAAAAATAATGTGATCAGATTTTAATTTTGTGAAGACCATTCCGGTTGTGGTGTCTCCAGGATGTATAGGGCAGGGCAAGGGTGGATGTAAATGGATGTTTGGGAAGCTGTTGCAGTGTTCAGGTGAGAGAAGACTGAGAGAAGCTAGAGAGATAGCAGAGATGGAGAGAAATTGGTAGACCAAGTCAACAGAGTATTGTGGTGGACTAGATATAGGATAATTTTGACAGGTTCCCAATTGTTCTTCCTGCATCTGCTCTTTTCAGTTTATGAGCCATTCCGTGTGCCACTGCAAAACAATCTATCTTTTGATGGTTTTTCAGCCAAAGAATACTCATTGCTCATTTTCTATATGTGTTTTTTTCCTGTTATCTAGAATTCCCTCTCGGAGAAGGAAATGGCACCCACTCCAGTACTCTTGCCTGGAAAATCCCATGGACAGAGAAGCCTGGTCCACGGGATCACGAAGAGTTGGACACGACTGAGCGACTTCACTTTCACTTTTCACTTTCCTGCATTGGAGAAGGAAATGGCAACCCACTCCAGTGTTCTTGCCTGGAGAATCCCAGGGACGGGGGAGCCTGGTGGGCTGCCGTCTATAGGGTCGCACAGAGTCGGACATGACTGAGCGACTTCACTTTCACTTTTCTCTTTCATACATTGGAGAAGGAAATGGCAACCTACTCCAGTGTTCTTGCCTGGAGAATCCCAGGGACGAGGAGCCTGGTAGGCTTCCGTCTATGGGGTCGCACAGTCGGACACGACTGAAGCGACTTAGCAGCAGCAGCAGCAGCAAGTTATAAAGTACTATTAGAAATGTGTTGTTGCTATTATTAATGTTAATATTATTATTACTATAGGCTCACAATATCTACTGACTAAACGGTAAGTCTCTTCCCAGTCTTAATTCTGGTGGGTTGTCAATAATAATTATTTCACAACTGAGAAGCTACATGTAAGATAATATCTCTTTGTTAGAAAATCCAGTTGCCATCACTGAAGAAGAATGGGCATTCGCTGACAGTAATCTAAAATAACAGACATCAAAGGTATGTAAATCCTCATTTACTCCTCTGGCATGCTACAAGGAGGCAAAGTTCCAAAGGAACACCTCCCCATAGTTGCTCCAGCTCACCTTTCAAGATAGCCCTTCTGTTTTTGAAACTGTAATTTTTACTTGTTGGGAGATTGTCCCACCCAGTTCCAAACACACTGTGAGCTGGTCCCTAGACTAAGAAGGCTTTTTGACATCCTGTCTACAATGGTTAATCCATCCTCAGTTCCCCAACCTATGGAGAACAAGGATAAAGACAGCCCCTTTTACCCAGATTTAACTTTGTGGAAGCCAACAGAATAACAGACTTGGAAAGAAAATGAAATGTAATTTGTTGACAAAGACATGTTTCTCCCCTTTAGAAACAAGCATTGAAATTCAGTGTGTCAATAAAGCTTCCACATTTTCTTCCATCACAGCTAATATCTCCTAGTGACCTGACTTGATTGAAGGTTTTGCATGAATCTTAAATGAGAGCAGAACTGAAAAAGCTCTAGGAATACCAGACACCTGCAGTTGCCACACTTCATATTAAATAACTGAGAAACATATGCCTTAAGTGGCATATTGCTTCATATTTTTCTAGAGAAATATTGGAGCTGATTATCAGAGACTTAAAGGACAACACAAAGAGCCACATTAAAAACTATAAGGACTCCAAAAGTCTATGAAAATTAATTTCAGAGGCACATGTTTTAATAGAATCTATTGTGGCATGAGGCTGAAAAGTCATTAAATATAGTGTTTTACATATGTAGTTTAATCATTTAAACTCATCTCCAGTTTGGCATTTAAATCGCTAGCTGATTATATCATTTTCATGGACACATTTGGAGGTGTCTACTTTTGCCCTATTTTCTGGGAATTTCTGCTGTTCCTGGCTATAGATGATTAGTCCATAGGTACACATTTGACCCCAGTTGGGTCAACCAGGTACTCTTACTGGGTATTTGGAGCTGAAACCAGGAGAATATTTATTAGACTCTATAGGTGCCTACGGAGAAGGCAATGGCACCCCACTCCAGTACTCTTGCCTGGAAAATCCCATGGATGGAGGAGCCTGGTAGGCTGCAGTCCATGGGGTCGCTAAGAGTCGGACATGACTGAGCGACTTCACTTTCATTTTTCACTTTTCTGCATTGGAGAAGGAAATGGCAACCCACTCCAGTGTTCTTGCCTGGAGAATCCCAGGGATGGGGGAGCCTGGTGGGCTGCCATCTATGGGGTCGCACAGAGTCGGACATGACTGAAGTGACTTAGCAGCAGCAGCAGCAGCATAGGTGCCTAGACATATAACACATAGTTTCTTCATGTGATCTGAGAAAACAAGAAACCCATAGGGAGTCTGTGGGAGAGGGAGAGAGAAAGAGGGAAAGAAAGAGAGAGAAAGGAAGAGGAGGAGAAGGAGGTGGCAAATGAATACATAGGAGCAAAAATGAGAAATAAAGCTACCTTTTTAAGTTTCTAGCTCCATCTGCACATTGTTAGAGCTCAGCGTTGAAGCCACTGGCCGATGAACTCACAAGTATAGGTAGTGTGCTAAACGAGGAGCAAGTTTTTCTCTAGCACCTCAAGGGTCTCTGGCCTAAAGAATGGAGTTTGATAGTAATACTTGCTATAAAAGTATAATTTTAACATATGAGAGCTTTAAGGAGAGATGAAGACATTTAAAAAATAGCCTGTGCTTTCTTCTGCTTTTCCCCAGTATTTCTTACTCTTCTCAGGCATTACTTGGTCCTTCTGTTTTCAGACTAACTTGATGTACCCTGTTGTAAGATCCTAGGAAGGGAGCTCACTCAGTGGGTCTGATGTGGTAGATGCTCATTTGGGAAGTCCTGCACATGTGTGGGTGCCATCTTCTGTGAACACCCATGGGAGGTCATGCCTGATCTCTGCTTCTACAGAGATCCTGAGCAGACTGAAAAGGAAGAGCAGGAGACAGCTGAGAAGGCTGTGACCAAGGAGGAACTTCAGGGTGAATGTCCCACTCCAGCTCCAGAGTTCACTGCTGCTCAGCCTGAGGTGGTGGACTGGTCTGAAGGCTTGCAGGTGTCTTCTGCACCTATTCAGTAGTTCCTCGCTGCAGACTGGTGTGTTCAGCCTGCCACTGCAGACTGGTCTGCAGCTCCCACTGCTCAGGCCACTGAATGGGTAGGAAAAATTGCTAAGTGGTCTTAAATTGTTTTTTCACAAATTCTTAAAATGGAAATTCACTTGATGGAAAATAGGTTCTTTGAAAAAAAAAAAAAAAAGTATCTAGTTCCATTCTTGTCCTAGAGTCTGGCTGCATTCCTACACTTGGGTTCCATGAGACATCCTGGAACTCATAACAAATTCTCTCATTTTTGCATAATGAGGTTCAAGTTTGTTTCTGTTGCTTGCAACCAAAGAGTCCTATACAAAACTCTCTTTATAGTAATCAGATGCAGCCTGGTCTAGAAGGCCATGCATTCGTTTATTCTATAATCATTTGCCAAACTGCCAAACCAGGTCCTGAGAACACAGCCATGAATTAGTCACAATATTTGACTCTAAAAGCTCATGTTCAGTTGAGAAGGCAGAGAAATACCTTTGGAAAAAAACGCACAATGTAGGTAATTATACAATATAGGTGATAGATTCAGTGATGAAGAAATGTACAGTGGACAGTGGGGGTTACCAAAGAAAGGGTAATGAACTTGACCTGGGGAAAACCAGGGAGGGCTGCTCAAAAAAGGGGATGTTGACAGGAAACGTTGAAAGTGGTCTAGTGCAGGCAAGGGGGAAAGCTTATCCCACAGAAGGAAGAGTACTCACAGACAGGGCTGAAACAGCCTGCGGTATTCAGGCGCCTGGTTCAGTGAGACCAGCTGATGAGATAGGGGAGATGGATCACAAAGGGTAGTGTGGATTCTACAGGAAGCAGGTTAGGTTCAGGGCACTTGTCTCTGTAGAGAACAAGCTTGAAGACTTCATTGCCTCCTCATTAGCCTTCTCACTTTCCTGAAGATAAGGAGATGGCACTTGCCTCACTTTTCAGGTAAGAAAAATGCACTTGGCAGATGACAGGATTTCCCCTGAGATCATCCAGGAACTCTGAACTTAGAGCTCAAAATAAGGCTCTGTTCTTACTCATAGTCATAGAAAACCTCCAGAGAAGATGTACCTGAGAAAGTAACCCCAAAACTCTGGAGTCTGGGGAAGTAAGGGCTACAGATTGAAAATTGGGTTTCTTGTTTACAAAATTATATAAAATAACATTAGGATATATCTCAATAGAAGAGTCCTTTTGGACATTTCAGTAAATGCTTTTTCAGTATATCTGATTTGGAAAGCTAATAGGAAAAAAAAAATAGGAAAATGTTTTGGGAAAAGTGTTGCATATGATGAAGAGAACCCCAAAATATCATGGGACTGAAAGTTAGGAAGAAAAGAATGAAGGACCAATTTAAAGACAACATAAATGTAGACAATAATGAAAGCAAAGTCAAAAAAAAAACTAAGTAGATTGTATATTTGTTCAGGGGGAGCAAATTTTGCATTCTCAAGGCAAAGTTATACTAGGATTAAATGAGATAGAATCAACACCCAAAGCAAGATATAAAAAAACTTTCCTGGTTCAACTTTCCACTCAAAAGGTTTAGTGGAAAAAATACTTTCAAGAGGGAAACAGAGCAGGTGGGACTAAGAGTTTCCATTCTTAACTGTCCTAAAACAATTATTGATAATTGCCTGTCCTGAATTACATTATTTCATCCTAGAGAACCAGATGGTCGAAGCTAGTCTTTTATTTGGAGGATTTAGTGAAGTTCAAACAAACTTTGCCACCACACAAAGTTTAATAAAGTCAGAAGTCACGACTAGGACTTTCTCTGAGGCTCTCTCAGGAGCTCTAATCCAACAGCTCTGGCAGGCTGGCCTTTGTGCCTGGCCTGCTGTCTTTTTATGTTGGTCCTTGATTGCAAAATAGCTCCAGCTGTTGAAGAACTTATTAACCCTTTCTCATTAGAACTGTATGAGAGAAACAGAGCATCCCTCTGGGCCCACTCAGCACTGGGTTAACTAAATCTCATCTTAGAGAGGTGTTCTGTGCCCAGGAATGTTCAGCATGATTTTTCAAACCCACCCAACCAAGAAAGTTTCTCCTTCCTAAAGTGAAGTCTCTGTATGTTTAGTTGTATCTGACTCTTTGCAGCCCCATGGACAGTAGCCCACCAAGCTTCTCTGTCCATGGAATTTTCCAGGCAAGAATACTGAAGCAGGTTGCCATTTCCTTCTCTTGGGGATGATTCTGGACCCAGGGATCAAAACCGTCTCTTGTGCCTTCTGCATTGGCAGGCAGATTCTTTACCACTGCGCCACCTGGGAAGCCTTCTTCCTAAGATCTTTATCAAACCTTAATCTGCATCTGAATCACCTGGGGATCTGGTTAAGCCATTGATCTGATCAGCAGGTCTAGGGTGGGACCTGGGACTCTGCATTTCTAACACGTACTGATGCTGTGGATCAGACTTTGCAGAACAAGGTCTTAGAGGGTTCCCAAAGAGAAGCATCTGAGCAATCACCTAAGAAACTGAAACCCTGCAGGTTAGGACAGGTGAGTCCAAAGCAGAGATGAATATAGGATTAGAAACTTCTGTAAAGCTTTCCTATCTACAGCTGCAACAATATCCCCAAAACAGTGACTTTCACAATGCGCCAGCTGGAGGTTGAGATAATCACAGGACTTCAGACGTGGACTTCATTGCCAGGGCAGATAATCACACCCAAAAAAGGGGAAGAGAGCCAGACGGCATTTAAATCTCTGGGCAAAATGTGACTTGCAATTTATTATCATGTGAAAAGCATAAGTGGCAGCAGCATTGTGATTTTTTTTTTCAGGATACAGAAAAATTGATAAGGTCTGAGTTGAGTTATCTCCTGCCAGCGTCCCCTCCTGCTACAGTCCCATCCTCTGCGGACCTGGAGGGCCTTCCTCATCTTCCACTATCAACGGGGTCATGTGTGATGACACAAGCTAGATAGAAAGATTACGAAAGGAGCGTGATGGGGTGATGGACCCTCTACACCGCAAGAATAACGTTTGGAACAACGGACGATTATTATCCCAGAGGTAGTATTGCATCTGGTATCCCCCTGTTCTTGTTCAGAAAAGGGAAGGTCACAGAAATGGGGATGGGGAAGCAGATCCAGGGGAGTGTCTGGGAGGCCAAGGCCCATGTCCTCTTGCCCTCTCGTGAAGGCTTCCTTGGCTCCACACCCTGGGCAGGTCCTCCTTCCCAAGAAAGGTGTTGCAGCTCATATCATTAAGAGGCTTGGCTGTCTTCAGGCAATCGCTCAGGGTTTTTTTGCCTTATTACCAATCTGCCTTTCTTAGAAAAGGTCATGAAATGGACAGGGGATGCCTCATCTTCGTTATAATCCACTGTTTGAAACATTTCAATTAAGCTTCAGATCAGGCCCCAGAACTGAGGCTGTTTTAACGAGGGGAAGTAATGACCTTCTGTTGCAGGTGTTTTCTGGCACACCATCAGCTTTGATTCTTCTTGATCTTTCTGCACCCTTTGATAGCCGGGATCAAGGGTTCTCTTTATATGCTTCAAGCACACTGGAGGACTTTCAGGGACTCCACTGACATGGTTTTCATCCCTGCAGTCTTAGCCGAGCTGGTTGTCACCGACAAGTTCTCCACGCTTGTTCAATTTATCAAAGATTAAAAGACAGCTGAAAAGACAGGGCCCATGTGCTAAACTGTGAGTGTCCGCATGTGTTCCCAAAGCAAGTGAATGTCAGTAGGATTCCTCGGAGACACGGGGGTAACCCGTTTGATGCCTGCTCCCCAGGAGGAAGGAAGCTTCACAGAGGACGTGAAAGCAGCTGTGTGGGCATGGTGGGTTTAACGGGGTACA
Organism: Bubalus bubalis; assembly: GCF_019923935.1. Classification (NCBI taxonomy): domain Eukaryota; kingdom Metazoa; phylum Chordata; class Mammalia; order Artiodactyla; family Bovidae; genus Bubalus; species Bubalus bubalis. The sequence goes on from NC_059162.1 coordinate 56,624,613, forward strand.
CGCTGGGTGCGTGTGAACATGCGTGTGTGTGCAAGTGTATCTGGAATTCAGATACTTTTGAAAGTTGCACTCATTTTATGTTGGCGAGTTCTGGCATTTGTGAAGTTTCATTTCCTTAACAAAGGCATGGATATTTTAAGGAAACTAATCCTTTCGATAAGGATTTATCACATTTCTCATTCTGGATAAAGGACAGGAAGGACAGATAAAATATCTTCTTTCCTTCCAGTACTGAATTTCAGAATTTTGAATTGAATTTCTGAATTACTGAAATTCAGAAGTTTCCAGAATTTCACTCATGTTACTGATTCTTTACCAGTTCTTGAGCCCTCCTGTGTGCCAAGCTCATTGTCAAGCTATAACGGAGGGGCAGCCATGAATGAGACAAATGATCTCTGCCTCCAGGAGTGTATGGGCTGTTCTGAGAGACTTACATTCAAAGGCAATTATGCAAATAATTGTTTACAGTAAATATGAATACATCGTGCAGGAGAGGGGCAGGTTCCTGTGGGCATGTGGTTGAGAGGATGTGTGTGTGAGGGCATGTGTGTGGGGGGGCATGTGTGCCTGGTCTGAACAGTCACATTTGGTGCATGATCACGGGGGAGAGTGAGATTGTCAGCTGGCACTGAGGAAGGGCTTGGAAGAAAAGTGAAGGCATCTCCACCAAGATGAGGGTATTAGCAGGTACTTGTGGGCATGGATGTCAGCAACAAATAGCCTCTTGAGATTTCAACATTTACCCCAAGAAATCACAGTTAAATATCCACACACTTTAAAAAAAAAAACACTCTGTTAAAGTAAGCCTGACATGTAAAAGTCTGCACACATTTAATATATACCAACTCAGTGGGTTTGGAGATAAGTGAAGACCTGTAAAACCATCACCACTATCTAGGTCATAGATTAATCCATTATGTCCTGAATTTTCTCCTGCACCCATTAGTAGTAGTAATAATATTAGTAGTCGTCATTGTATTGTTCTTAGTATTTTGTCTGTGGGTGGCAAGAACATTTACCATGTAATCTACCCTCTTAGCAAGAGTTCAGTCTACAATGCAGTATTGAGAGCTACGGGTGCTATGCTGTATAGTAGGTCTCCAGAACGTATATATCTTGCATAACTGAAACTCTAGACTCTTAGATTATCACCTCCTTGTGTCTCCTACCCCCAGCCCCTGATAACTCCCATGCTTCTATGAGTTTGGCTATCTTAGGTTCCACGTATAAGGGAGCTCATATACACTTCTGTGATCTGAAAGATGGAACAGCCTAAGGCTAAAATGCTCAGACTCCAGATCCAGGGGACCTGGTGTGATTCTGAGCTCAGTCGCTCACTAACTGCTATCCTGGGCAAGGGACTTAGCCTCTGTGTGCCTCCACTTCCCCAACTGTAAAAATGGGACTAACGGGAGTTCAGACATCATGGGATTTATCTGAGGATTAAATAAATAAACAAATAAAAAAGCTCCGCACAGTACACATGTGTTTGCCATCCTTAGGCAAAGGAAGCCAAAATGGTCCTCTCCCTCAAAGTCACATCTTACCTTCTCCTGACCTCCTTACCAGCTGCAAGGACAGCTTTGGGGAGATGGCCCGCTTTCCGGGACCCGGGCACAGGTGTCCTGCTGCCGATCCGCTGCCTGCTTCCAGCCTACGGCATCTCCTGCAGTGAGGACTGTCCTCCCACCAGGACATTGAAAACGGATCATTTGAAAGAGATGGCTCCCAGTGCCTTTTCACTCCTTAAGTTGTTCTCACTTGCAACCAGCCGGTTTATCAGGAAGGGTATCAGCAAATACTGTGTGCTTTACTGCCGTTAGACAGCACTGGCATTGAATTGAAAAAGCCTTAAAAATGGCCATCAATCATTTGATATACGTAGGCAGTGATCTATATTGATACGGCTCCAGCTACCATCTGAAACGGTTTGTCTTTCATTTTACCCTTTATATGAGGGTTATTACAGTGCATGCCACTTACAACAGACATGGCTATTATGGACAATTGGTTATAGTGGACAAAAACTGATTTCCCAAACCAAACATATTAAATCCAATACATTTTTCATAGGTTATAACCGACAGAAACCTTGGTTTCGGCTGACATTTTCCGGGGACTTTAATGACATTACTATAGGACTCCAAAGAGGGAAAGGAAGGATGGCAGGTATCAAAATGAGGCCAGAGAACACCAGTGGTTTCATTTCTGACAAAATAATTATCCAAGGGTGGGAAGCCGTTTTGAAGTTAACCCCCGCAGTGCCCAGGCTCAGGCAGCCAGGTGTCTGTTAGCCGTTTCTCTGCACACTGCCGCCCCAACCATGGGCCTCCAGATGCTGGGTGCAGGGTAAGCCCAGGAAACACACGGCCTGCCCAACACAGGCCTCCTGGAAAACAACTGGGACACAACTGTTCATGTCCTGTCTGTGAAGGTCACCAAGCCAATGAACGTTTTTCTTTTTAAAATACTCAGGTCAATAGATCCCCTTAAGGGAGTATTTAAAAAGCTGAGCAGGGGTAGAAAGATAGCATGGCTCCGCACAGCAGTGAGTTCTTTTTTCTGGGACTCTTGGTTTGCCACTCAGAGATTTGGGCTCAAAGATCAGCAAAATATACTAGTTAGTTGTCAGAACTTCCATGCAATGGAAGGAATGCAAGGAAACTTCCATTCTGCCATGCATCTGCTCACCTTTGACCCAAAGCCCACTCCTATGCCATTTCTGTTCTCCCTAGACACGGAGAAAATAGGTCACACTATTCACAGGTGGAATAGCTAAAAATGACCATCGCTTGGCTCACTCAGAATGTGGATGTTTTAACAGTGTAAGCTTTGGAGTCAATCAAACATGTGTTTGAATCTTCCTCTCCCCTTTATCATCATGTCGTCTGAAGCAAGTTTCTCAGCCTCAGTAAGCCTCATTTTCTCTTCTGAAGATTGGGTGGTGATGCCTTTATCACAGGATGTGAGGCTGCTCTGAAGTATCCTACATAAAGGCGTCTAGAAAATGCTGGCACAGGGTTGGTCCACTGGAGTAGCTGGTGCCCTTCCTCTGTCCTCTCCTGGCTCCTTCACAGAGTTCCTCTAGTCTGTTCTGTGCTGTCCCTTGTCTCTCTACCCACCCTCACTCTCACCATAGCTTCTGAAAAGAATAAGACATTCGTTCATCTCGGTGTCTGGTTCCAGAGCATTGTCTGTGAAAGGTTTGTCCAATGAACACACAGATGCTAGTTTCCTTTTCCACTGAGATTCCTTCCCTCCAAGGTGATTAAGATCTTGGATTCAGGGATTCTGTTTAGGGTTTTCTCTCCAAGACTTTGAATATGATATTTCCCCATTTAAGAAAAGAAAAAAATGAAGCTACTCTCTGTTTTGAATTCTTTCTATTGATCTAGTCTCCCTCTCCTTCTCCACCTGGAGGAGGCTGGCCATTTTTCTCCCCCAGAATTTCAGCTTTTGTCAAGTTTAAACTCCCTACTTGTCCCCATCTTGATCACCCAGGCCCTGTTCCATCAGAAATGAGGGGGGAGCTCACTGAACATAGTGACCATCACAGAAAGAGTCTGTACCAGAGGCAGAGTGCCGGGCCCAATCCTGAGACCTGTGTCCTTAGTCCACTGACTTAAGTTTCTCAGCCTCATTTCCTTACCTATCAATTGCCCTGTTCTCTCTGCTAAGTCTGTGGGATCCAGTGACAGAGCCCAAGGGCTCTTTGAAAGCTATAGAACGCTAGGCAAGGACCTTAGACAAAATTACAAATAACATTTACCCTTTAAGGGTGCTATTTGAATCCTTTACCTCTCACGTAACTCTTAGAACAAATGAGCTATCAAGATCATTTGTACAGGATTGAAATCTGAGGAGTGACCCAGGTAGCTGTAGACATTACAAGCTCCATTCTGGAGGCAACATGGCCAGACACACTCCTCTGACCATCCAGTTCCACCCCTTCTGCATCAACATATTCAGCAAAAAGACTTCCTCAAATAATCTGAACAAGGTCAGTGCTCACTAGAGACATGCTGCTTGAACATCTCCCCTACACCTACCCTTTCTCTTCTCCCCGCTTCCTCCACCCCCATCTCCAGAGCTTCCACTACTCACCACAGCTCTGTAACTCAGCAGAGACAAGAAGTCATGAGTTGAAAATTATCATTTACCTCTGTTTCAACATGGGTTTTTAAGCATAAAATTTAAATGTTTTCCTAGGTCGGTCACTATTAAAATGTTTCAATTTGTGTGAGTTTTGCAAACATATTCTCAACAAATGTCAATAGTGAATTCTTAGACATTTTCATTAGGTCGTCCTGCTTCTGTGGCTTTTCCTATGGGAAATAGGAGGGCAGAATTAAAAGTGAAGGAGGGCCCTGGAGCTACAGCTCTGCCCCTCACTTGCTGGGTAAACTTGGGCAAGTTATATACCTCTCTGTACCTTGACGTCCTCATCTGTAAAATGAGAATAATAAAAATAACAGTACCCTCTTCAAAGAGCTGCTTTGATGATTAAAAGACTTAATCCATTCATGTAAACCACTTAGCCAAAATGCCTGACACATACTAAATGCCTAACAAAGCTTGATTATTGTTACAATTTGCACTGGGGGAAAATAATCATTCTTCTTTGGGTCTTAGTGAAAATTAAATGAGTTGGATGTATATAAAGTTCTTGGCAAAAAGTAAGTGTTTAGTAAATATAAGCCCCTGTCCGGAATGCCCTGCCCTCAACCCTGTCTATCAGATTCCTCCCTAACCTATGACCCAACCTGAGCCCCACCCTCTCCTTCCATGAAGACTTTCTTGATTAGCTCAGCTGCAAGACAGCTTGCTTTCTCCTGACTCTGCCATTCACACATGGAATTTATTATCCTCTGTCAAGTAACATAATATTTGTGCACACACCACCTCTCCAGTCTAACTAGAAACTCAGAAAGAATTGGGTCTGGATTAAAATTATATGACCCTTACCCATCATAAGTCCTCAATAGATATTGGTGGATTTATTAAATAAATGAAAGAATGTTCTGATGAAACTGTGAACTAAATAATTTAATGAAAAGATAATATTTAAGGGTGAACCTTTTTTGATTTATTTCTTTTGAGCCTCTGTCCATTTGGGTGGTCATAATCTCCTTTCCTTTGGGCTGGATAGCATGAGACATCTCAGCCTAAATCATTTTTGAAGCAAGGCAGAGAACAAACAAATAAAATTATAAGGAATCTGTCCTTCTTAGCCCAACATGTGGAAGCTTTAGCACAAAAAGAGTTATTTAGGGTGAGAGTGTAAAAAAAAAAAAAAAAAAGTCAGGAAGTTCTTTCTTTGGGGGAATGAGGAGAAACTGACCATAGTTCTAAAACCTTGGGCTTATAGAAGTACTCCTTCATATGGGAAGCTGCTGTATAACAGGAAGCTCAACCCAGTGTTCTGTGACAACCTAGAGGAGTGGGAGGGAGATTCAGGAGGGAGGGGACATATGTAACATATGTATACCTATGGCGATTCATGTTTTTATATGAAAGAAACCAACACAACATTGTAGAGAAATTATCCTCCAATTTAAAATTTTATTAAAAAAAATTTAGCGTTGCCAAAACCTAGGGAAGGAAATGGCAACCCACTCCAGTACTTTTGCCTGGAAAATCCCATGGATAGACGAGACTGGTAGGCTACCGTCCATGGGGTCGCGACGAGTCGGACACGACTGAGCGACTTAACTTACTAACTAAGACCTAGGGAAGGGTCAGCTTCTCAATGATTTTATTAGTTCAAAAAGGGCATATTTAAAATTAAATAGTCCTGCCTTCATTTTCAAGCTGCTCTTTGCTGGGGAGTGGAGGAGGGCCGTGTCACAGCCGGTTTGTGGACCGGTCAGAGCCCTTAGTTTGTGTGCGCCTCTTCCTGACCTGGCCCACTGAGGCCTTTCTTGGCCATGTCACTTGCAGCAGAAGGAAACCAGCAAAGCTCAAATCAATTTAGTTCACGACAGTAATTCTGGTCCAGAGTTTGGGGGAAAACGAACCTGAGTCAGGCTGTTGGCTGAAACCAGGTTTAGGATTATCTGTGGATTTAGCCCCAGTTATCTCTTGTTCTTCCTTTCTCCCTGTCACACACACACCTTCCCGTGCAGATATTGCAGAGAGCTGTGAATCTGTAATCCATCCAAATTATCCTTTGGACCTGGATTGCCTTTAGCATTTTCCCCACAGACTTGTGGCCTTTCTGGCTCCCCACCTTTCCATATGGAACCTTCCCAATAAGGAGGCCCAGGAGATGAAATTCTGATCTAGGCTTTTTTTTTTTTTTTTTTTTTTTGAGACATTTGTGAAATTTGTCCTGTAGGGAACTCTCTATATTTTGCATTCAAAGAGACAGTGTATTTACATTTGGTGTTTTTACTTTGTGTGAGGCTTCTTTACAGGGTAGTAGCCACCCACACATCATTCCTAAATGTTTGATGAATGAACAAATGATTGTTTCCCCTAAACAGATCAGCAACAAGGCTTTTCCAAATACAGAGTCTCTGTTCTGGTTCAATTATTAGTTATTCCCCACCCTGGACTCACACCAAGCTCAGCCCTCATAGCGACTCATTTCATGGGTGGGACAGGCAGGGCATAGATTTAAATCACTCAGCTACAGCCCTCTCTGTCTCATGAACCCAAGACCAGACCCAAAGGGCCACCTGGTCTGTGCTAAAAACCCCTGTGCCCCAGGCCATGCTTCAACTACCTCCAAATGCTACCATGCTGCCCTGGAACACAGGTGTCAGTTGCAATGGGCAGAGGAGTAGGAAAACTGAGGCAGAAACAGAAACTTCCTTTTCTTTCCTCTATGAACAGGTGAGAAGCAGAGGCTAGTAATAAAATTCCTCTTCCCCTTAAGTATTGGACCATATTTCCTCCCCAATATCTGTCAGCTGCAACACCTTCTTCTGAAGGTCTGGCCTGGGGAATTCAAGCCCTGGAGTTTCCCAAGCAATTTCTCTGGGGCTTCAGCATAGAACCCCCAAGAGGCCGGAAAGGCAGTCATCATTACTTAGTGAGAGAGGTCACACCATTCAGCTTTGCCAATTGACAGGTATGTGAATGATCTGTCCTCATCCTGTTGTATTTACTGACTTATTAGTCCATTATTTAGGTGTTCCATAATTTAAAAACTTCCTTGCTTTGTAAGCAGTAAGAATTTCCAGTTAAAGACACTCATTGTAATCCCAACACCCACTCTGTTCCTAATTAGCTCTGTAATTAAATTACCAATTAAAGAGAGCTGAAAAAAACTCTTCATTGGATAAAGCAAAATGTCCTGAATTATGATGTTGTATTCTCGATGAACAGAAGCAGAAATATATCTACATACACACTCACACACAAGAAATTAAATATATATACTCATCTATAAATGTCATCTTTTCATAGATCTTTTCTGTACCAGAGCTTCACACTCAAGCTCCACGCCAAAGTTGTGACTCTCCCTGGTTTTTTTAAGAGGGTGAGTGGGAGAGAAGAGGGACAAAGCTGGACAACTTTATTGGTTTAAACTTGCCTCAAGAAAATAATGATATTGATCAAATTTATAGGGCCTGATTCAAAAGGGAATTGTTCAAGCTACTTCCATATGAGAGCAATATTAAAAAAAAAAAAAAGGCATATAAGATGCAATGCTATCATCGAAAGAGCTAATTTTTGCTACCTATTAACCCTGCTTTCTCTCATCCAAAAGCAGCTAGGATGGTCCATAACAGGGGTCCCCAGCTTCTGGGATCCAATGCCTGATGATCTGAGGTGGAGCTATAACAATCATAGAAATAAAGTGCAAGATAAATGTAATGCGCTTGAATCATCCTGAAACCATCCCTTCTCCTCCAGTCTACGGGAAAAATGTCTTCCATGAAATTGGTCCCTGGTGCCAAAAAGGTTGGGGACCACTGGTCTGTACTATACAAGAGTGATTTAGAGGAGTTCCTAAATATCATGCCTTAGTGGGGTCCAGAACTGGGCTCTATAAAGCGTGTGCCTTTCATGTTTTCCTAATGCATAACATAAAAGAAGGAATAAAAACAACTATGAACAGAAAGGAAAGAAACTTTCTCTTTTTTTCTGTGTTTATATTTTACAAAATTTACCATTTTTCCCTGAGGGTGCAGAATCACTAGTGTGTTAATTAAGTTCACAACTGCACATACCAAGTCAGGAAATACCGAAAAAATAAAAAAGGCTTCTTGCAGCAAAACTGAGTTGGTGCTGGGGTTGCCCATGGCACATAATGAAGTTATACACTGCCCTACTGTTCAAGCAATCCAAATTCTGAATGTGCCAAGTAAATCATTTCTTAATTATTGGGGAGTTTAATTCATTTCCCCAACTCTAGGCTGCTTCCCTCAGCCCACTGTCTCTATGTATCTGTGCATTTCAGTGCATTACTTTTTAAGTCTTGAAGCTAGATTTTGTGTTGTATATTTCAATCAGGGAGAAAGGAATTTAGCACAAACATTCCAAAGGAAATTCTAGTAGGGCGATGAAACTTAGTGTGGAAATTTTTATCTCAAAGGGGACATGGGTTTGGGAAAGTTCTTATTAAGCAGCAATTTTCCACGGACTAAAACTGAACTCCTGTTGTTGCTACTGTAAGCATAATAAGCCATATTTGTAAATATCCTTTGTATATCTGTGCATTTATAACTTTGAATGAGCCCTAGTAATGGGGTACAGCCCTTGTTGCTTTAAGGTTGGTGCATAACAGGTCACAAAGTACAAATGATTGCTCCTTCTCCCTTTAAAAAACAAAAAGGGAAACAAAAACATCCTCCAGGTATGTCCTGGCATTTTCCTGCTAAAATCTCTCTAAAGTCCATGGTTTGTAGCTGAAACTCAGACACGATTCCTAGTGGCCAGCACTTTCCTCCTCCCAGTTCTCAGAAATGATGGAGGATTGTGACTTCCACTTTACAAATGAGGAAACTTCAACTATCAGTGGCTTCCATAAACAGTCACAGAAAATGATTGGCTGTCAGGCCACGCATGAAGATAAGAGCAAACCCAAGATCTAAACCCCAAAACCTGATCATCTCAACTCTGAGAAGCTCATTAAACTTATTAAAGCCATTCGGGCAGAGTTTGCTCAAGTTTTAGAAAGTCAGCCTCTCATCACATCAGAGAGATGGTGCATCTCCCAGAGCATGTGATGTTCTGTTTTTGGCTGAGAAAGCTGTCCCCTATATCACACAGCTCTGCAGCAGGACCTCTTTCTACTAAACACGCTCGCTTCCCACATGAGCTGCCATATGTCTTAGCCTTCATAAGAAGTTGGGTGTGAATCCATTTTTATTTTAGCAAGGACTCTGATTCTGTTCGTCATTAATCTTCCCCCTTTGTCTCATCCCTCATCTCCTGCCAAACGACTTTTCAAGTACTCACTGAACTTATTTTAAAGGACAAAGCCTTCCTATACTCCCTCTGTGAAGAGATGCCATGAGAAATGGAGAAAATGGCTGGAGGACTTTTTTTGTTTAGTGAAGGATTTGTGGACAGGCTTTCACATTTTAGTTAATGCCTTTCACTAAAGGGAATCCATTAAAGAAATGTCGGGACGTTTACTCCTCTGGTCTCTAAGTGGCCTCTGGCACAGTGATTCTCAAACTTCAGCATCCTTCTAGAGTCCTGAGCAATGTGTTCAAAAGGTAAAATTCTGAACCTCATTCCTCTCTGGTCCAGTAATTCCTGGGGCCCAGGAACCTATATTTCTGAAAATTCTCCAGGTAACCCCAATGCAGGTGGTCCCTAGACCACACCTTGAAAAACACTGACGCAGTGGATGTTTATCCACATCTCAGAGATAATTTGCAACCTTGGCTCAGGCAGGGCCTGGCTTCAGGATATTGGAATGTTAAGAGGTCAGGGCCAGAGGACTTGGACTGAGACGAGGAGGCCTAAGATGTCAAAGGTCACCTGCCTACTTCTTTTCTGAGCCTAACAAGTAACTTAGGTTTTCTTGTTTTCCTGAGTTCCAAACTCACCCATTAGCAAAATAAAGAGCGGCCTGTTCAAATTCTTCCTGTGAATCCTTCTTTGGGTTCCTTACAGCAAAAGACCTGTATTCTCCCAGGAGTAAGCATTGCTCTTTGTGTAGCTGTGTTTTCTTCTTCCCCTCAATTGTCAGGACACAGCCTCTACAAAGCAGTTTTCTTGTTCTGAATCACATTTTTTCATGTGTACCATAACGAATCTGGACTTTGAAAATCAAAATGGGAAGCACAACTTGTGATCTGAATGCAATTTTTTTTCTGACAAAGCTCTTAATATTCAGCTTTCCTTAAGTTTTGTCTTCATGACCTAAGACGAGTCCATAAGGATTACTCTTTCTGCCCCATTCAATTCACACACAGAGTAGAATTTCACATAACCTGCCTTTAATTTTTTCATATAAATAATTAATTCTACATTTAAAAACACGTTAAGATGTTTTATTTCTTAATCAGCTAATTTGACTGGGAAACAAAGATGCCTTTTATTCACATTTTCTTTGAGTCGTGTTACTGTAGTAAAAGTTCCCCACAAGATCTGGCCTTCGCTCACAAGTTTCGTGGCTGCCAATTAGTTTCCAGAGTCTCTATTTTACAAAAATGCTTCTCACTTTTAAAAAATGTAATTGAATGTCTGTTCATCACAGAGTTTCTTGTGTTCAAGCCTAGGGTGTTAAACATTTTTCAGGTTGACTTGGGTCAGCTTTGAAAAATTTCAGACAGTGAAACTTGAGAAGGGACCGTATGCTACGGTATGTCCCTCACATTTTGTTAAGTATTAAGTGGATATTTAAATGGACTTGTTAGACTGCGAGACCGCCTTAAAGTGAGCTGTACAGTTTACAAGACTATTAATTAAATGAGAGGATTGCATGGGATGTACATGTATTTTATTTTCATAATCACTCACATTGGCCCAGAGTTGCCCTTTAATTTTCAGACTAATTAAAGCAAGACACTGAACTGCTAAGCTCTGCACAGACGCTGACACTGAGAGACATGGAATGGCGCGTTTTTCTTTTTTAAAAGGCAGGAAAAAGAAGGGGAGAAGAAAGAATTCGCCTGAGTGGACCTGACTCCATTCCATTCATGGCTCCCTATTTGTTCCACTCCTGGATCAAGTTTTTAATTTAGCAAGACTGCATTTTGGGGGAGTTTTCGACCCCATCTGTTTGGGGCCAGTGTGTTCCCCACCTGGTGGTGCAATTGATTTTTGAATTAACTGGGCTTTATTTCAGCACAATAGAGCAATTGTTTAGTTGCTTTTAAGCACTAAGATTCTTGGAATCTGATGGGCAAAAAATTAAATCAGATGGCAATGCACAGTGCTCTCAGATGCTAATTGCATTTGACCCATTATCATCCTCAGTCCTGCTTCAGACTGACACGGCTGACTTGGAGTTTGAAATGTAGGTGGGAGGGCTGCCTTTGCAGGTCATCATACTGTAGCAGGTCCCTTCCTGGAACACTCCTCTCCAAGGCCTGGGAAAGAGAAGAAACAGACATGAGCAATTATCCCTGGAGAGTCCACTGGGGGCTGGTGGGGCCCCCTCCCACCAGCGCCATGGGGCCAGGAGTGGGGACCAGGAGCCCCGCAGCAGAGGTGTCAACTACCCAAGTGTTCATCACACCCATGGAGTCAGGGGCTTTGGGGAACTTCCTCTCCTGCCTCCCACACCCCACCCTTCAAAAGCCCGTTGCACTGGGTCAGAGTTAGTGACTCTCCTGCTGCCTCTCAAGCTTTTGATTGTGCCGTGCCACCCAGAAAGCCTCTTTGAAAAGAGTGTGGGGTTTATAAAGGTCTTCTCTTTCTTCACAAAGAGAAGTTCCACTATTCTGGAGAAGCTCATAGCTTACACTATGAGTTTACACCACTGGGAAGCCTGGATCTATCAGGATGTTGGTGTCCAGCTTCAGCTCCTCTCCCCTGGAGTGGGCACAGCTCCTCCCTACGAGGCAGAGATCCCAAGTCAATTCAACAGTGACTCTCCAGCAGGCCCTGAGAAGGGAGAAGACTGGGGAGCACTGAAGGGGAAAGGATGGTTCCCAAGTCAGGAGAGGCTCTGGAGGTCAAAAGCAATTACGTCTGGGAAGAGGAAGTGGGTCCAATCCCCAGCCCTTCAGGCTGGAAAAAAAAACTGGTCCTGAATAGGCAGGGGATGCAGGGTCTCTAGGGAGCAGGGCCCTGACTCCAGAGCCACCTGAGGAGGACTACCCCCAGCATCCGAGTCCCCAGTAGCCCTGGGAGCTGCACCCCAAGCTGCGGTCTAGAAACAGGTTTCCTTCAAGATGATGAAGTAAAAGTGAAAATGTTAGTAGCTCAGTCGTGTCCAACTCTTTGCAACCTCACTGACTGTAGCCCACCAGGCTCTTCTGTCAATGGAATTCTCCAGGCAAGAATACTGGAGTGGGTACCCATTCCCTTCTCCAGGGGATCTTCCCATCTCAGATGTCAAACCTGAGTCTCTCACATTGCAGGCAGATTCTTTACCATCTGAACCACCAGGGAAGCCCCCTTCAAGGTGATGGCCGTGTTCAAATCCCAGCTTGGCTACTGATTTATTGTGTGAGCTTGGCCAAGTGATACCACCCTGCTGCCTCAGTCTACCATATGCTCAAATAGGAGTAGTAATAAATAGTAACTACACAATAGCACTGTGAGGATTTTGGAGCAAAAGTTGGTGTTGAGGGGACAGGGCAGCTGCATTTGTAAGAGAACAAAGGTGCTGAGTGCTGCCCCCAAAGACCTATTGCCCTTCTCTCTGTTCTTCCATGTGGAGCTCTCAGCATCGCCCACTCAGCGCCAAGGTGGCAGTGCCTTCAGGGCATGCTGGGGAGGGTGCCCTGTCCACCACTGAGCTTTGACCCTCCCCAGAGATTGAGAGCCCAACCTAGCCTTGCTATTCGCTGGATTTGACCCCAGTTTCTTTCCTCCATGGGAAATCAGAAGCTGATAATTCTGTGAGACTTTAATCATAGTTCCTGCATGTATTAAAAGATGTGTAAAGGCCCCCGACTTCAGCAGCACTGCAGGAATCATCCTATCCCTATTCTCAGCTCAGAGATAGAGAGAGGCACTGTGTTTGGGGCCAGGTCTACACTGCACCTGGATCTCTATATTTGCCAATAAATAGAAGCACATGGAGTTATTAATTAGCATTTATGAGCTCATTAGCATTCATAAGTATTGTCAACACAAGATGATGAACTAAGCTGGATTGTTTGGGAAAGAGAGATGAGGGAGAAACTTTCTCCCTCCACTTGGATTCAAATAAATGTTACTTCCCTAGAATCAACCCCCACCTAGGAGTCAGCAGAAATAAACACAAAATACACAGGGCAAGACAGTAAATTCCCTGTATATGAGGGTGGCCTCTTCAGAGTCTCTGGTTCCTATTACTAATCTACTTCATATTGAATGAATTTGAGACTCTGTTTAAAGAAAACATACAGTAGCAATATTGCCATCCAGGGTGGCCATATGTGCTTCTTTTTCATGAATTTTCAAGGTAAAAGAAAACTCAGAGATCACTGCATCATCCTACTGTGCATAATGTTTCAGGTAGAGAAAACCATGTCCTAAAGTTGGTAGCACAGCTGGGTGTGAAAACTTCAGGTCTCTACTTCTTTTTTTATAATTCAAAAATGGATAAAACTGTCAGATTTGAGGCTAAAAAAAAAAACTAATCCATCTGGGTCAATGTTATCACTATGTTTAAACTGTCCTTTCCTCCCCCAGGAAAGCATGCTTCTTTCAGTCTAATGAAACCAAGCGGCACTCATTGCCTCTTTCTGTTAATCTTTCAGTCCAATCAGCAAGAGTCAGTGGTAGCTGATGTCTTTGGTCCCTTCTGGGCAGGGCAACCAAGTGAATCACTGTGGGAAACACCCAGCTTCTAATAGAAACAGGCTGGAAATTATACTGGGATTAAAGAGTCCAATTTACTAGGGACTGAAAGGGGATTTTACAGGGGAGAGAGTAGCAATTGGGTGAAGGAGGGAACAGAGGCATGGTTGGAAACCCAGAGACCCCTAGAGGACTTTCCACTCAGTTCTTCTAGCCATTTGGAAATGTAACCATTTTTATGCAGATCTATAACATTTGAATTAAACCGAACAGGAGATGTAATAGGTTAAGAAGAAACCACTTAGTAAATCTTCTCCCACATTCAATTCATACCAGGTGCTTTTGCTCACAAAAAGCTACCCACAAGAGAATGATTTTGGTTGCAGCCCTGACTACTTGCTGTTGTCTTTTCCAATCTTAGCTATATCAGAGTGCTACCTAATTTCTAAAGGGTACTCCATAATTCTCACTTACAATGCCTGATATCAAACTGCAGTCTCTGTGTGTGATGTGTAAGTTGGCACCTTGGCCTGTGTTGGAAAAACATTTGGTGTTAGATCTATGTGTTCTGGGCTTCCCAGGTGGTGCCAGTGATAAAGAACCCACCTGCCAATGCAGGAGACATAGAGATGCTGGTTCGATATTTGGGTCTGGAAGATCCCCTGGAGGAGGGCATGGCAACCCACTCCAGTATTGTTGCCTGGAGAATCCATATGGAAAGAGGAGCCTGGCAGTCCACAGTCCATCAGACATGAATGTAGCAACTTAGCATGCACACACACTATGTGATCTAGATGGGAAATGAGAGAAGACCACGTACTGACCCAGGACACAAACTGTTCAGCTATAGAGGTCTGTATGGGTCTCTAATCTGGGACAGCTGGTCCAAGTGGCTCATCCTAGTGACATAATTTTTCAAAAACACCCCATTTTTGCAAGCAAGTAGGTTTTCATGCCAGTAGACTGGTTGTATTTCTTAAACTCATTGTTGAGTATTCCAATTCATGATTTTGTTTTCTATATGGTTATTAGTGAATAAAATAACCAAGAAGCCAAAGGTGACCTCTACCACATATTTGAGTTCATCTACATAAAATGTTGGATTCTGTCTGGAATACAGTGTTGACTTTTAATTTGATCTGGAGTTTGTTGCCAAAATAGTTCACCTGTCTTCTTGTTTCCTAATACATGATGATCTTTCTTGACATTTAGAGTTCATCACCTTCTTTAAGCTTCTTTGGGATGCTGAAATCTTGGGTTTTGTGACTAGGATTGAGTCATATTCTCTTGCGGGTTCTCTGTCTTTAGAATGATCATCAGAGAGTTTTACTAACTCAGCAAAGTAGTCCACACCAGTGAGGCCTTTCCAAGCACCAACAATGTGAGGCGCTTCTGGACAGTTATCTCAAAGTACCAACAATGTTCTCCTAGAACTCTGGGCCTGTAATCAGTCATGGACTTACCCTGCCATGCCTTTAGGTATTTCTTGTTTTAAATAATTTGGAGGAAATGGGGCAACTTTCAGCAATCTAGAATAGCTGAAAAGGCATCAGTAACTCCACTGCTACAGACCCTACCAACAGAAAGTGATCTTGAGGATGTCTTTTTAAAAGCCACTTGAAAAAACATTTTTTAAATATTCATGAGGAAGGAAAACTTCCAAATTCATTTTATGAGGCCACCATCACCTTGAAACCAAAACCAGACAGAGATAACACACACACACACACAATTACAGGCCAACGTCACTGATGAACATGGATGCAAAAATCCTCAACAAAATTCTAGCAATCTGTATCCAACAATACATTAAAAGATTACATACCATGATCAAGTGGGATCATCCCAGGGATACAAGGATTTTTCAATATCTGAAAATCAATCAACCAATGTGATACATCATATCAGCAAATTGAAGCATAAAAACCATATGGTCATCTCAATAGATGCAAAAAATACTTAGAATAAAGAGAGAAAGAAATATATTTAAAAAGTCACCTGTAGATGGTAACAATAACCCTGTGTACGAGACAGCAAAAGAGACACTGATGTATAGATCAGTCTTATGGACTCTGTGGGAGAGGGAGAGGGTGGGGAGATTTGGGAGAATGGCATTGAAACATGTATAATATCATGTATGAAACGAGTCGCCAGTCCAGGTTCAATGCACGATACTGGATGCTTGGGGCTGGTGCACTGGGACGACCCAGAGGGAGGGTATGGGGAGGGAGGAGGGAGGAGGGTTCAGGTTGGGGAACACATGTATACCTGTGGCGGATTCATTTCGATATTTGGCAAAACTAATACAATATTGTAAAGTTTAAAAAAAAAAAACAACTATATCAGAACAACGACAACAAAAAAGTCACCTGAATAGATACGCCACAGTCTTCACAGTAGTATTATTTATGATTGCCAAGATATGGAAGCAACTTAAGTGTCCATCAATAGGTGACCGGATAAAGAAAATGCGATGTACATATGTACATATATATATATCTAGTCTTCTGTTGTGTGTGTGTGTGTGTGTGTGTGTGTGTGTATATATATATATAGTAAAATAGTACTTAAATATAAAAAAAGAAATTTTGCCATTTACAGCAATGTGTATAGACTTGGAGGGCATTATGCTAAGTGAAATAAGCTAGACAGAGAAAGACAAATACTATATGATGTCACGTATATGTGGAATCTAAAAAGCATAACAAATGTGAATATAACATAAAAGAAGCAGATTGTAGAGACTCACAGGTGAAGAGAAAAAACTAGTGGTTTCCAGTGGGGAGAGTGAAGGGGGAAGGGACAATATAAGCGTAGGGGATTAAGAGGTATAAACTATTAGGTGTAAAATAAGCTACAGGGATATATTGTACAATATGGGGAATATAGCCAATAGTTTACAATAGCTATAAATAGATCTTCAAAAATTGTAAATCACTATATTGTACACCTGTGACATATAATATTGTACAGCAACAATAATTCTATAAAAAGAAAAATAAATTTAAAAAATAAAAGCCAAATTCACTAGTATCTGCCAGAACTAAGATCTGCTGCAGAATAAAATAATTTTGTAAGGTGTCATGCACAGTGACCAAAAGACACTCAAGCAGCTGCATTTCTGGGAAGTAAGAGGGGCAGCTGCAAGCAGGACATTGAAAAGACTGAAGGAGGCATTAGAACCCCATTTCCCACTGAGATCCTGTCAATGTCTCCATGTCATCCACAGGATAAGTTTATGTTGTTCAGTATGGAATATAAGAGCCTCCACTACCTGATCACTGCTTTCCCTGACCTTGTCCTCTGGGCTCTAGCAACATCCAGCCACGTTATTTTTCACCTTTGCTCTGCCTGGAATAGTCTTTCACTGCACCCTGATCTTCCCTATTTTATAACCCTAAGCTCAGGCATCAACTCCTGGAAACTTTTGCATTACATTCTCCTTCTGCTCTGACCACCAAGCTTTTTACGCTCATCTCTACTACTCCATTTACTGTAGTATTTATAATAGTTTGGTTAAGTATCTTTTTCCTCCACCTGACTGTGAGTTTCTTAAGGGCAAGAGTTACGTCTTATTTCTCTTATTCATTTTCTCAATCCCTATACAAAGAACAAAGTCGAAGACATAGTAAACGTGTAATAAATGCTCAGTGGATGAATAACAGGCTTCCAATAAAATGAAAAGTCTATGAATAGATGGTAAATGCCATCCCACAGCCTAACCTGGTGTATCAGAAATGGAAGCACCAATCGTGACTAAACACTCAGGCAGCCTGAAAGACAAAGAAACTGAGCCGCTGAGAGTAGCAGCATCTACCTCCACCAGCCCAGCTCCTACTGTAGCTGAAGCAACTCCATCTACAGTCAGATTCACGATGACCACTGATATCATTATCTCCCTCTTTAAAACCATTTTAGATTCCCTTTATCCTCAGCACCCTCATCCTTAAAGGATCTTCTCTTCTCAGGCCATGGTTGCTGCATTTTGTTCATTTATCATCAAAATTGAGCAAGAGAATACCCAAAGACTCAAAAGGTTCCCCTGGGTGGTAAACATAGATCTCCCTGCCCCTGTTGTATAAGTACAGTCCTACTTCTTCTTGGTCAGGGTCAGATCCTGTGCTGAGATGGTGGTCCCTTGGCTCATGAAATCAGAAATGCCCAGCCAGTAGCCATAGCTTAGAATTCAATGGGACTCTTACTGTGTTCCCTGATGGAAGTGTTTTTCTTTTGGAAACCAAGATCTCTAAGCCTGCTGAGCCCAGAGCTGTGGGGAGGGGAAGTGTAAATTCCCTACCTGGTTCATTGGGAATAATGGGAAGCAGAGCCAGCCCTACTTTGCCCCCTTGGTTCCTGGATGCCTATTTTCTTCCATCTGGGGCACAGCTCCATATGATGGTCATTGATTGAGAACGTACACTGCATCCTAGAGGACAGCGCCTGATCCTCACAGACACCATCCCCAAGCTGCTGCCACAGCTTTGTCTTCAACAGGCCATTCCATCACTCCAGCTTCTTCTTGCTGGTGCTATGTGAGATAAGATGAGTAGATCCCACAGCACTGTACCCTCTGGTGCATCTCCTTTGCCATAAAGTGGGCTATTTAGTGTGACCCAACGAGATGTGGTATCCACTCAATGGATCAAATACTCCAAGCCCTCAGATGCAGATGGTGGTGCAAGCTGGGGCTCTGCAGGCAGTAAAGAAAAACCCCATTCCAGTTATGCATCCATTGTGCCAGGCCTGGGGTGATCGATGGCAGTGGCTGGCTGATGTCAACTGATCTGGTCATTCTATCTTCTTGTTTATTTAACAAGACCTCTTCTGTGTTAAACACTCCCTGGTGAAAGTTAACCTGTGATTCAAAGATCTCCACACCTCATGCCCATTTCCACAGGAATGCCTCTTCCCCAGACTTCCTTGTCTTCTAATCTTCTTCCTTCTAACTCCTGACTATTCAGCCAAGCCATTTGCCATTGCATATGAGTTTATCTATATTCTTTCCCCACATAGTGGATAAGGTACACCATTTGAAGCTATACTTATAAAGAGAATTTCCACTGATTGGTGACTTCAAGGTCACTCCTGAGTAGGGCTTTAGTACAGCAGCAGTCCATTTCCGCTTGCAGTTACATATCAGGACAACACATTCATGAACCAAGCTCAGCTTCTTACATTCTTTCTCCATCAACTGGCCACAAAGGACCCCATGCAGCCACAGTGTGCACTGAGAGAGAGGCAGTGTGATGGTGGCAGATGATGACTTGGGGTCTGGGCCACCTGATCATGCAGTTACTTGTGCCCTCCGGCCCTGCTCATGTTCAATAATGCACCCTTTCCATCTTGCAGTGGATTCCCTCTAGCCTTCCCCACCCAACTTTGGTGAATCTATTAACTGTCCATTGTGATCTGTTTCTGTTCAGTTCAGAAAACAGTTCATAAGAGACAGTTCTAGCCTCATAATCATTTGATGATTAATATGCAGAGTCCCAGAGCATACCAGGAACTGCTCTTCAAAATCTGTATAGTCTGTCCTCTGGAACCTCCCAATGAACATATTTTGGTGAGATTTCTGACCTTCTGTGGTATTTCTACTTTGCCAAGCCCATTTCTTTGAGCCTTTTTAATCCTTTCTCCCACTACCACAATAACTCATTTCTACTTCACTTTATGTAGACTGTTACTTTCTTCAGGCGTCTGAGAGCAGTCTTAAAACAGTAAGGTATCCCAGGACCCTTGCTGATGTCCTGTATCCCAGGAGAGTGCTCCCATACTGATAAATCCTCTTTAATATAACTTCATATTCCACCCACCTTGATCCAGTACTCCCAGAACCCAGTCCCTTAAGTAGTGTCCCGGATCCTGCCAGCATTGTTGCCTAGATCCTGCAGTTCCTTCCAGGTATAGGACCTTTCCTCCCCTAGTAAGATCAGCACTTCCCCAGCCGGCAGTGTTGTCATTTCCCCTATTTAATAGTCTGGCTGTCGAGAGAGAGAACATGAGGCAGATCTTCAAGAGAAGGAAATCCATTTGTCTTGTTGTCAAACAAGAGAGGAGCAGTGTTGGTCTTCAGCAGAGAAGAGGGGGCCCCTCCTGTGGGCCCAGGAGTTCAGGGGAATCTGGAGACTTGAGATGTCAAGCACATCAATTCAGATGTCACAGTCTCTTATCTCAAGAGCCTGTTGCTTCCCAATCAGGAACTTGGTGTCACACAGCACACCTGCCTAGATGTACGTTCAACCTTCCTTGGAACTCCACTAATCTTATGATCTTCAACAGCAGGTAGACAAGCTCCAGAATTCCATCTTAGCATCACCTCAGCCAGCCTCAGACTTCTGAAGCTGGTTTGCACATTGGAGTTGTCCCAAGTTGAGGTGAGATGGGCAGTCCTTTATACCCCTGAAAAACAGCATTCTGATGCAGGCTACCCCAGCAAAGGGGTGTGACATTGAATAAAGAGACTCACTTAAGCAAAGGTAGGTAGCAGAAGGCTGACAGCTGAGGATTATTAGCCAGGAGCACTCCCACCAATTTGAGGGGTAAGTCCTTCCATTCCAAGGGGGATCTGGGTGGTTCGGTGTAGTGACTGTAGAAGCCAGCTATTGTTGTTGTTTAGTCGCTAAGTTATGTCCGACTCTTTTGTGACCCCATGGATGGTAGCCCACCAGGCTCCTCTGTCCATGTAATTTTCAAGGCAAGAATACTGGAATGAGTTGCCATTTCCTTTTCCACGGGATTTTCCTGACCTGGGGAGCAAACCCATGTCTCTTGCATTGGCAAGCAGGCTTTTTACCACTGATCCACCAGATAACCCAGCTCTACCTCTTATTAACTGTATGACCTGGGTAAGTCACTCATGCTCTCTGGGCCTTTGTAAAATGAAAATAACAATCATGCCTACATCACAGGGTTGTCATAAAGATTAAATGAAATAATAACATAATGTACCTTAATACAGGGGGCTTAAGGTACCTTAATTCCCTGGTAGCTCAGATGGTAAAGGATCCCCTGCAGTGCCAGAGACCCGAGTTTGATCCCTGGGTTGGGAAAAATCCCCTGGAGAAAGGAATGACTATCCACTCCAGTATCCTTGCTTAGAGAATTCCCTGGACAGAGGCACGTAGCAGGCTATAGCCCATGGGGTCGCAAAGAGTCAGACTTGACTGAGCGACTAACACATACACACACCTTAATACACAGCCTGGTACATAATAAATACTGTAGCTTCTTATAGCTACAAGAAGCTTTGGGTTTATATGGGAAGCTAAGACTAAACTATAGGATAGAACAGAAAGAGCAATAGAAGTTTAGAGGAGGTGAAGATCAAAGAAAGAAAAAAGAACAAGTTCAAAGAGGAGATGGTTAATAGATATACAATGTGTAGAAAGGTGCAACAGGAAGAGACAACCTCCAGATAAGACATGAACATGAGCAGAGGCCCAAGAAACAAACACAACACTCGGGGGATGATGAAGAAGGCAGCCTGGCTCTTGTAGTGCTCTCCGCCCAGGGTGGACTGGGAGTGGGTGGGTTATGAAAGCTCAGAAATCCAGGCTGAGACAGCTGCTCCATACACCCCAACAGATCATAGTAGAGTTGGGCTCCATAGTGGTGTAAGGAGCATCCCTGAGGAATGAAATGTCTTGGCAGGAGAGGGAAAAGGAGGATGGAGACAGACACAAAGGAGAGAGACTTGTGCAGGAGAAGGCTGAGAACAAATTGGAATTAAAAGTCAATCCTGAGAGTGAAAGAGAAAACCAGAAATGAAGAGGAAATGTAGAGTAGAGCTTTAAGAAAAAATGATCTTTCAATTTCAGAAGCTCCAATTCAAAGAGTTAGAGTCTCGTAGAAAATAATAATTTAAGGTTTCCCTAGTGGCTCAGACAGTAAAGAATCTGCCAGCAATGCAGGAGACGCAGGAGACATGGGTTCAATCACTGGGTCAGGAAAATCCCCTGGAGAAGGGAATACAACCCACTCCAACATTCTTGCCTGGAGAATTCCATGGACAGAGGAGCCTAGTGGGTTACAGTCCATGGGGTCGCAAAGAATCTGACACAACTGAGCAACTAACAAGGCTAGGATCTGTGTTACTTCCTTGGGAAACAGTAAAAACTTATTTATTAAGAAGCCCAGTATTTTCTTATATTATAAATAGCTCTGAATTAATGTCCCTTCCCCAAATGCCTACTTTTCCAACAGGTGCAATATGACACCATCTGCCCAACAAAAGAATCTAAATGTCACTAACTTCATAGGAAAATATAACTGGTGTTTAAGACCCTAGTTTATGATGATGATATTTAATAATCTCTACTTATATAGCATAGAGGGGCATAAAATGAATTATAAACGCTAGTGCTATAAATCACAATAGAAAGACAAGAAACATGACGCTCCCCTCTTAGCAGATCCTTTCATTCAGCAAATGTTTATTGGGCTCCTACATGCCAAGCATTGTAATGATGCAGAAATTTGGCTACATGGAGTCGGATTCACGCTGCTTGAGTGCCTGCCCCCACCACACCCCCTCAGCAGAAATGAGAGCCCCCAAGAGTAGGAACAATGGCTTTTCCTCTCTGAAGTGTTAGGGCCCAGCACTGTGCCTGGAAAGGAGGAGTTATTCCATAAATACGTATAGATTTCATAAAAATTAAATACTCGGAATTAGTTTTAAGACCATGCTACAGTTATTAAAAACATAAACCCAGAAACTCTTGATTCTGAGCAATTCCTAACCACTGGCCCTTACTTCTCATAGAAACCCCTGTCTAGTGCTCTTCTGCCTTTTCTTTTAGTTGGTAAAACATTCACTCATCCTCTGGACACTGAATTTCCATAGTCCTTTGCAGTTATTGGGTACAACATCAAGGCTAAGGCTGGGCCCCACAATAAGATTTGCTTTTTTCTCCAAGGTTTTAGCTTCTTTGAAGATTTTTATATTGACCAGAAAGATAGAATTCTGCATCTAGAAATCCCTCCAAGTCAATGTCCTCTTGTTAGTCTGGGTTGAGTGTAGGATTTGGCAGTTCCAATTAATAACAAGTGGCCAGCAGAAAATAGGAATAAATTAGATGCTGGGCTTCTTTCTGACTCAGGCTTTGGGATCTCACTGAGGGAGGAAAGACCACACTCCAGCGAGATTCTTCACCTGTGTACGGTAATTTAACCCTCCTCACAGGGTCCAAGCAAGCCTATCCTGTGGCATACTAAAATCCTGGGAAACTGGAGAAAAAGGTAAAGTCATACATTTGTGCCTAAGTCTTGCACCTTCTCCCCCTCCCCTATCCAGAGTGGATGCTTTAAAAAACTGGACTGCTAATATCAGGAGGTATCTCTTACCAACAAAGGAATGGCGCCAGGGACCCTGATCATGACTCTCCAAGCCTCAGGAGCCAAGTGGCACCGAAAGGGCCAGGAGCTCCGCCCCAAGAATCCTTAGGACATCACTCTTAGAACTCATCAGAAGAGTCGTCGTTTTCTCAACTGTCAAATATCAGGGCCCAGACACTCACTTGGCCAAAATAACCCTAATGAGGTTGCTGGCCATTTCAATAGTACAGCTCATCATCTCTCTTTACCTTTTGCTCCCTAACTTTGCTCAACCAATGACTGTGTAAGCCTGTTCGCTAAAGATCTTCAGGTCATGACACACAAGCAATGCAACTGAAGAAGGCCCGAGAAACTGAAAGAAGAGGACCTGGCTTCCTTTATTCTTTGAAAAATAAGTCCTCTATCACTTAGCTAAAATTTACAGAAGGAAAAAATAAAAAGAATTTCCAAGTTTCTTTCTTTTGCATTTTGGGGGAGGAAGGTGGCACAGCTGAGCCCACAGTTGTACATGAAAGTTAATATTTCCAGGGCCCTGCGTGGGATACCTTTCCCAGAATTCATGTTCTCAATGGGAAACTGAAATAGCGTGTGAGAGTTACCCTAAGTAGATTTAAATAATTAAATTCAAAAATTCTCAAACCACTTGCTGTTTCAAATTTATTTCTTTAATAACAACTCAGACTCAGCAACAGACTGGATTAAGGTTTCATTTATTCGAAATTTAAGGTATATCCAGCTCTGAGTGTTGGTTTTAAGTATTTAAGGGGAAATTTGTGCACGGTGAAAATGAAGAGACTGAAGCATTATAAATTCATTTCCTCTATTAGAATCAGGGCCGCGCCTGCCCACTGCAGCTGTTCGGAAGGCAGGGCGGCCAGGCTGGAGGGCGCACCCCGGCAGCAGACGACCCTTTGTTTCCCCAGAGAGGAGACTTGGCCGGCCCCACACCCTTCACGGGAACTATTTCCTCAGTGGCGCCAGGCAGTTGGGCAGGATCATCTGGTGCGGTTTTCATGTGGCAAAGCAAAAAATCCTCCGGGATTCCAGGGTGACTTCTAAGGATCCACTTTCATCCGTGACCTCAAACCCTGCCTTGCACCAGGCCCCAAAGACGAGAGGTCACTGCGGCCTGGGCAGGATTCACCGACCTCTGAAACCACCCTCCCTGATCCATCCAGCAAAAGCCGAGAGCGACTCAGAAAACAGGTGTTACATGGCAGGTAACAGCCCCACGATACTTACTATTCATGCTAACAATTTTACAAACAAGTGAGTTTCTTATACATTCATCGCCACCCCCAGGCATTCATATTCTTTTTAAGTACAGAAACCTTAATTAGATTTTGACCACAGACCCGGATTTGACTTACCCTGACAGGGTTTCCATTAGTGTAATCTGTGGGGGAATTCACTGTTTTAACATCTGTGTGCCTGAGGCCTATCTCACATTTACTGCAAAACTCTGAAAAGCCTCCCTTGTATGGCTGTATGTTTCCTCATGCTCCCAATTTCACAGAAGTCATTTCAGCACCAAACGGTAATTAGCAAAGGGATGGGCCTCAGCTGACATGAATGCAATTTATTGTTTTCCACGAGGCCCTGAACCAAGCAAACAAAGAACACAGTCTAGCTGTCTGGCATTTTATTAACTTGTATTGTGCAGTGCACCTTACTGAAGGGAGATCTTCAGGAGAAATTCAGCAGTTTGTGTGTGGCAACACACAGACTTGGGAAGAATATTAATTTCGGTTCAATTAGGCAACTTGTGTAGTACCTCAGCCTGTAATATAGGACAGCCACTTTTATAATTATCTTTCATATTAACTTTATCATCACCAGACTTTTGCATAAATGCAACCTTTCATCTTTAAAATGCCAACACTTCTTCAATTTTGGCAACTGTACAGCACTGCTAATTATTTGCTCATTATATGTGGTTAACTGATGAATCATTAATAAATGAATGAATGGCTAATATATTTTTATGGTAATTGGAGATATAACTGATTGCAGACTTCCTTAGCTTCTCAAAACGGCACTGAATGAGCAGTGGCTGCCTAATTGTTTACAGATGATATTTATGCCTCCACCCAGCATTTCCCACAGTTGTGGTTTATCACTGGCATATTCTCATCAGTTCGGGGTGGTGGCTTGCTGAGGACCAGTCTGGGCAGAGGGGAGTGGGCAGCAGCATGACCGGGCTTCCTTTCTTGTGTTTCTGTCACCTCATTTGTTTCAGCTCAGCTGACACGTAACCACGTATGGGCCTCATGGCCATTTGCTAGCAATTTGAAGACTCCTTGTGGACTCTATTTGCTTAGGCATTGGCTTGGCCCCAGCTAGAACACTGCTGTGGTTACCCCTAGTTCAGAACTTAGAGTCGAACGCTGACACACAAGCATTCATGCCATTCAACTGCCACTTGTCTTGCCTGGCACATGCAAGGGAAAGGTGGCCACCCAGCCTGGTGTCTCCATGGTTGAGGAGCTAGAGGAGACCCTTTACATAGTTCAGTTAGAAACCTGGAGTTCAATTTGCACCATTGACAGAAGACCAGAAAATGAAATCAACCAGAGGTCCTTAATGCTATTCACTGAAGCACCATTCCATGGCTGGTTAATGGGTTTGGAAATAACTGCTGCATTACAAAAATTATATTTGTCACACTGCAAATCAGTCACCACCTATAGGTTAATAACAAAGAGTCTGTATTTGTTGACGATTTTTGTGAAAATGAAGGATAGAATACTGGCCAAATATGACTTGTTTAGCTACGTACAAACAGACGGAACAAACAGCAAGTTCGAAATGCAAAGGAGACTACCAATTTTTAATTATAATTATTTAACCAGGTGGGTAGTTTCTCCTAATGAACATTTCCATGAAAACAGAATAACTAATGACAGTCTTAAAGAAGCCTTTGTCTTTCCATGTACTAATGATCACATTTATAAATATGCAGCAAGGCCCCCGTGTACATTGCTAATGATAAGTAATTAAGCACCAGGCGTGGGAAGCCAGTGAAAAGGGTCATGTTAATGCAAGAGAGGAAATTAAAAATGCAATAAAATAAGTTGCCTAGAAAAGATTAAATAAACTTCTGGCTTCTCTTCATTCCAGAAGGAAAAGAACAGTGGTTTCCTCACTCTAACAGTAAAGCCATGTCAAGCTATTCAACAGCTGGTTACAAAGTCAGAGAGTACAAGTGCTCAGCTTACTTTCTGCCCACATCCCCATTTGATCCCACTGGTTTGAAGGCAGAGGGGGTGGTTTCAAAGGGCACTTTGGGTCACTGGGAGAATAAGAAGGACCCCTAGAAAAAGGAAGCAGTCGGCCAGGAAGGATGGATATTAGCAAATTAAACTGGATTTTGATTGTTACTGTCAAGGTACCATTTGTTTATTAAACCATGTTGACCGACCTGGTTTTTTCTCATCTTCTAGATGAGAAAGAGAGGACAAGATGAGTGCCTTTTCCAATACAGTAGAATAACTTCTGTCTCTCCTCACATTGTCTGCTTCCTGACCAGCCAGCGAACTGCTGGAAGGTGAGACCATGACTCTAATACTAGACATTGCACCAGATATGATGAGTGCTTAGGAGATGCTGGTTGAATGAGTGAATTAATGGATATTCAAAATAGATCAGCTCTAAACATCACTCCCAATTCAAGCAGGCCTGCCACCCAAACATTTGGGCCCAGTTGAAAGATGTGGGCCATTTTCCTCTCTCATTCAGGTACTAAGAAAGGCATTGGGTTTTTCTTCAGTGTACCATCACCAAAAGGAACAGAAACGTGAAGCTTTAACAAAAAATTGGTCTTTGCAAAAATCATAGAGTTGGCTTTAAGACTGTTTGGGGATTGAATAGGAATTCTAGCATTTCTATTAAGCATTACGATGCACAGAATGAATCAGATACCTTATTGACAAAAGAAAATGGACATGTATTTGGATCGCCAAAGCTCTTTAATAAGGGCAATTTTTATTCTTTCTTTAAAATGTCTTAGTGAAGCTCTTAAACCACTGAAGCTTTTTTTCCTTTCAAACATTTCAGACTCGTTGATCTCAAGACTCTCAAGGTTTCCCCAGCCCCACACTCTTCTCCTTGGTTAATCCCTCAGTGAGGGGAATCGAATTTTCTGTGGCTGCATCTAGGGTTAATGAGAAGGCAACCTTGATTTGAAGAAAAAAGGCAGCAACAAACAAAAATTAAAGCTTGGTTGAACACTGGAGGTGGTTTTTCCTTTCTGTTTTTTTTTTGTTGTTGTTGTTTTTTCTTAAGTTCAAAAAAACAAATCATAAGGCAGAAAACCCAGGGCTGGACCTTTCTGCCTTGTTCTAATATTGAAAGGAATGATTTCCTTTTACATAACATCTTCAACAAGGCCACACCTCTTTTGTTATCAGAGTGTTGTCAACGGCAAGCCTGCTTGACTCTCATAAAGGCAATATAGTGCCCGACAGTGGGGTCCCAACGTGTGTGGGGGCCTAGATCTACCTTATAAATGGGCTGCCAGGCCAGCCTCCAAAGAGGACGCGGCGGGCCCCAGGGACACCTAAGTTGCGTCTCTCCCCACCTTCTCCGGAGGCCTTGAGTTTCTTGGGGCCGGCAGGGTATCTCCTCCGGAGAAAGTTCAGCCGGCGGCAGGGACACTCTGCAAGCTTATCCTGACCCCCAGTGGCCGGCTCTGTCATCGGACCTACACCGGCTCCCACTCTCGCCGCCCCTTGGTTCCCTACCTAGCTAGATCCCCAAGACCCAGGCAGCAGGAGTTTTAATTGACAATTAAAACAAACTTCGATTCTCACCAGAATCGACTGAGTGAAATTTCGCAACTGCAAGTTTCACAATTCAATTCCCTTGAAGCAAAACCAACAGTTTCCCTGAGGTTTCACTCCACACCTCTCCATTTGTTGTTTAACTTCCCCCTCAAGTTTCCCTTCCCACACAGCATTTTATTTGAGAGTCAGGCCTGGAAACGGTTTAATTATGTTCCTGGGGGTCCCCGCCGCGTGCCTGCCCCGGCGCTGAGTCAGCACCTCCGCGCAGCCAGGATGGGAAGGGAGCGCGCTCCCGGCCCAGGCCCGGAGGTGGGTATTTATGGCTTCGGCTGTCCCGCCTGCCGGTCGAGCTGTTTCATTTCGTCAGCCACCGAAATCAAACAACCTGAAATAAAGCTTCCGTGCCCGTGAATAGAATGGAGTCAGCAAACACTTCTGACCCTGGCGGTAGCGTTACCGGATTTAGCCAGCAAAAATACTGGGCGCCGGGGGAACAGATTTATACCAAAATCGTTGTTGTTTATCTGAAGTTCAAATTTAACTCGAGGTTGTCGGGGTTTTTTTCTCTCTTAACCCCACCACATGAAGAAAAGAGACGCTCTGTTTTATGGTTTTACAGATCAGCTTTGATCAGGCCCTTGGATCAGGCACCCACTCTTGGTGCCCCCTTAGAATTAGGTGAGGGATTTTTTTTTAATCAAAAGGAAAATAGAGCATGTTTTTTTTTCTGGTGGCCACCCGGGAGGGTAGGCATTGGCCCATTTCTCAGATTTCAGTGCTTGACAGGATAGAAGTGACTACATTCTAAATTGCTAGCTTGTACATGCTGACATGTAAAAAAAGGTTTTTTTAAAAAGTTTTGCATTACTTTTATCTTCCTTAAAAAAACATGCTATGGCCTTGGGAATACTGTATGTATCTGTTACCGACAGCTCTGAAAACCACTTCTGCAAAGCTTGTCAGTTAAACCAAATGTTAAATGGAAAAAATTTGGCGGGATTTAAAATTAGCCCCACACACATTACTTACAGATGTTTCCATAAAAAACACTTGAAACTGAACCACACCAAGTAATAAACCCCACAATGGTGTATTTTTTATACCCCAAGTTAATTTTTATGATATAAGTAGCTATATGAAGAAGGTATTGCATACTGCTTAAATTAAATACGGAGGAATGAAATCAGCAGTATCCCTTTACAGCATATGGCCCAGCAAATCAAATTACAAAGCTTTCCACATCTCATTAACTGCAATGAGTACAGTGAGTTTTCTAATAAGTCACATCTTTTTCATGTGAGTGGTGAGCAGTGACTTATTGTAAGAATTCACAGGATGACCCTTGTGCTGAAATTAAGAACTAATCTAAAATGGGCAGGGTCATCTGGTCAAGACTGATCATAACATTTCCTCATTATTGTTTTAGTTGGCATTGAAGTATATGTTTTCCTGGTGCTCCAGCTGAAAAATGCCTTTGATAATTTCACTGACAGCAAATAACCCACACACTGCCATTTAATGAGTTCAGGCAGGATTAGCTGACAATAAAGAATATAGTATAAATGTTTTTATTAGAACTGATTTATTTTTTAGCTGCACCACAAAAAAAAAATTTTTTTTTTGAAGAAGTCACATGGAAATGCTGAGCTGACTTCTCCCCTTGTGATAGCCCTGGAGGTGATGCAGGTGAAGGGCAGGAGGTACATGGAGCCGAGGATTCATCAAGACAGTTTACATTTGGGCTGCAAACGGTCAAAGGCAAATGCCAGCTGGAACCCACACTCAGATGTCGGGTTCCTCTTTTGCACAACAAGGAAAAAAATACTTCTACAATTGCTCATCATGTGGCCTTTGGTGGAGATGAATTACCAATTTACAACCTCTTGTGTTTGGAGAGAAGCAAACTGTGCTCTTTTGAGGCAAGAATCAGGAACCTAAAATCATTCAAGCCTTCTTGTTTATAAGGCCAGAGTGAGGCCAAAAATCCATTTCCCCCTGTGCTCTAAGCCCTTTCAATGACGAGACTCTCACCATCTGCACTAATAAATATGGACTGGTGTGTGTATAACCATACACTGAGGAGCGGGGAAGAGTGAAAGGATTTTAAATGGTTGCAAATTGCTCTCCCACTGAGATAACAGCAGTTTGCATGTGAGCCTCAGTTGTTGCACATTAAGAATGGGCATTTGGCTTCTTTTCACACAGCTGTGAGAGAAGTAGATTTCTGAACGACCAGAGAGAAAACGGGTCTGTTGTTCTTAGGGACACAGGCTTGCTAGTGGCATCTTGCCCAGAAGCTCTTTCTTCCCAGCTCCAACCATGGGGACGACAGACAGGATAAGCAGACCCAGTCCTCGGCACTGGAAGCACTGGGATTTCTGGAACTGGTGAGGTGAGCCCTGAGATGGAAGCCACATCTCCAGTGCTCAGCAGAGACCAAAGGGATCATAAACAGAGGCAAGGGTAGAAGGCTGATATAGCCTAACAGGTAGAAAGTTATCCTTGAAGTTAAGGTGAGTTTCCTGGGACAATCTGGGAGCTTAAAACTGGCTCATAGGCCCAAGTGGTCATGGAAAAATCTGTTTTAGGAAGATAGAAAAGACAGCATTAAGATGGTGTAGGGTTGGCGGGACCCCAGCAGTGATCTGCAGCCTAAGAAAAGCACCCAGTGCTAAGACTCAGAGGTCACCTCCCAGACAGAAAGAAGTGACTCCCTGTTCTCAGCAAAATGTAATAAGAACCTGGGGGAGCTTCGGCATGACTAATCAGTTAACCATGGAAGAGTCGCAGGAGCTGAAGAACAGACACAGGGAGTGGAGTGCCCTGCTCATCAGAAGGTGCAGGTAGTAAACGCTCAACACCATGAAAAGACCTTCTGTCCAAATGCTGGGAAAGATGCGCTCCAATAGAAGGCAGCCTACCCCAGGTGGGAAGGTGGAACTCAAGTCGCCCACCTCCCCACTCAGGTGGGGAAATGTGAGGGCAGTGGGCGCTGGGAAGCAAGGGGGACTCTGAAGCATGGAGACCTAGGAGAGGATGGAGACAGGAACTGAAACTGAGCAAAGGGTCAGCTGCTGGGACCAGGCCCGGTAGACAAAGGCAAGCAAGACCACCGAGGAGGGACAACTCTCAAGAAGCACGTGTGGCTAAACCCACAGGAGGAGAAGGAGCTAGCCGGGGGCCAAGCCTTCAGGAATGCCCAAGGCAAAATGCTGGTGGTGGGCTAGCTAGCTCAGTGCATGGTGGTGGGCATGCATGCTCAGTGTCCAACTCAGTGTTGCAACCTTATGGACTATAGCCCACCAGGCTCCTCTGTCTGTGGAATTTTCCAGGCAAGGACAGTGGAGGGGGTTGCCATTTCCTACTCCAAGGGATCTTCCAAACCCAGGGATCAAATCAGTGTCTCTTGTGTCTCCTGCACCGGCAGACGGATTCTTTACCGCTATGCCACCTGGGAAGCTAGCTGAGGGTGGGGGAGGGATTAAATACAATCTATAAAATACAATCTTTCTCACCCAATCCCCGGTGAGAAGGAGTTAGTGTTAACCACCCAAAGCAACTGTTCAGAAAAATTGTGTGTTGTCTGCTCACTGTGTTACTCTATGTCTTCTCAGTGAAGCCCGTATTAGAGTCTCTATCATCTAATTTCACCCTTTTAGTTGTAATTGAACCTGCCAAGCCTTCAGTTACACAGACCCTGGCTATTTACCTGGAACCTAGACAAGGGCAATCCCTTAGTATTGCTAGGTAACAATAACAAACCAACAAATATTTGCACAGCCTTACTGTTTTCTAAAGTGTTGTCATAACGTTTCTCATTTGCCCTTCATTACTATGCCGTGAAGAAGGCAACTCAGCCGTAGCTAGGAAGTTAAAGAGCCGGATCTCAGACCTAAGACTTCAGATGCCAAGCCTGGTGTAATTCTTATCTCAGCAAATAGCTATTATGCACTTCTCAGATAACACTGAAATGCCCTGGCAGCCTGAGGAAACACCTAGGTTCTACTCTTGAGAGAATATATTCCAGGCTTAAGGCAAAGTTCGCAGAAGAAACCAGCCTCTTCTTGTTTCCCTCGGAATCAATTGTATGTGCTGGACCTTCTGTCCATTCCTCCCCGACTGGGACAGACAGAGTAGTATTGCCAAGATGCCATTCTTAGGACAGATAACTTGTAGGGCCCACGCCCTCCCCACCTGGGTAGCTGCTCATTGACTGTGCTTGGAATCAGAGCCATAGTTGCTTTTGTGTCACAAAAAGAACAGGAGAGAAAAAATAATCATGTCCAGTCCAGACCTGAATGACACACAGATGACCAGCACAGCTTAAAGCAGCAGCAACCAGGGGAGCAGCTGGCCCTGGCGCCCTCTATGTGCATTTCACCTTCCTTCCCCCACTCCCTCCTCTTTATTCCATCTCCACCATCAGTGATGCTCAGCATAGAGTCACTGTTTAAAAGGAAAAAGGATCGGGGGACACATGTACACCTGTGGCTGATTGATGTCAATGTATGGCAAAAACCACCACAATATTGTAAAGTAATTAGACTCCAATTAAAATAAATTAATATTTTAAAAATTAAAAAAAAAGGAAAGAGGAAACTTCTTTCTCTCTTCATTCTTGTCCTCAGCTCCAGCAGGTGAGCAGCACCCAGTTGAAAATTCTGGAGGCTTCCCTGGTGGCCCTGTGGATAGAAATCCACCTGCCAATGCAGGGGACACGGGTTTGATCCCTGATCCAGGAAGCTCCCACATATCATGGAGCAGCTAAGCCCATGCACCAACTACTGAGCCTGCACATTAGGGCCAGGGAGCCACAACTACTGAGCCTGTGGACCAGCCTGTGGACCACAGCTACTGAAGCCCACATGCCGAGAGCCTGTGCTCCACAATAAGAGATGCCACTGCAGTGAGAAGCCTGTGCACGGCAACAAAGAGTGGCCCCTGTTCGCAGCAAATAGAGAAAGCCCATGCACAGTAAGGAAGACCTAGTGCAACCAAAAATAATAATTTTTTTTGATGTAATGTGGCTGAAGAAATAAAGGCTCCAGATGAATGCTGCAGGTTGGTTGTGCAAGTAGATTACAGAAATTCTAGTCCAGGTAGGAGGCTTTGGAGGCCTCATCTCTACCATGGTTTCCTGAGGCAGAATGAGACAGACCTCATTTTATTGTGCTTTACATTATTGTGCTTTGCAAATACTGAGGTTTTTACAAATCGAAGGTTTGTGGAAACCCTGTGTTGTTAGATGATGGTTAGCATTTGTAACAATAGACTTTTAAAATTAAGGTATATACTTCTTTTTAGACATATGCTATTGTACACTTAATAGACTATAATATAATGTAAATCTAACTTTTATATGTACTGGGAAAAAATTCATGTGACTTGCTTTATTGCAGTAGTCACTTTATTGAGGTGGTCTGGAACTGAACCCACAAATCTCTGATGTATGCCTATTTCAGACACTCTTTATCCATTTCTGCAAGCAACCAAGCATAATACAGACAGCCCAAGACACCTTTATGCAGATAATGAGCATAAGGCATGAGTCTGGTGTTAATGAATAAGAGAAAGGCTTACACTTAGGGAAACATTCCTCCTGTTCTTCCTCCTCTTCTTTCCCAAGCTTCCCAAATGCTGTCCGTTGGCCCCACACTATTTCTTGCAGCCTTCCTTCACTCCAGCCAACAATACTTCCAGCAGCCTCACCACTCTCCTTCATGCCACCTCCAAGCTCCTGCCCAAGTTTTCCCCAAGTGCTGGGAGCATCTCCCTTGTGTTTTCTGCACTGCTTCACAGTCTTTCTTTAAAGGTTCATCTTTCTGACTCTAGGAAGGCTGTGTGGTATAGCTGTCCTTCCATATCTGTGGAGGGTTGGTTCCAAGACCCCCAACCCCCTTGCAGATACCAAAATCTACAGGTGCTCAAGTCCCTTATTTAAAATGGCATAGTACAATCCCCATGGAGAAGGGAATGGCAAACCACTTCAGTATTCCTGCCTTGAGAACCCCATGAACAGTATGAAAAGGCAAAAGGATAGGAATCTGAAAGATGAACTCCCAGGTTGGTAGGTGTCCAATATGCTACTGGAGATCAGTGGAGAAATAACTCCAGAGAGAATGAAGAGACACAGCCAAAACAAAAACAACACCCAAGTTGTGGATGTGACTGGTGGTGGAAGTAAAGTCCGATGCCATAAAGAACAATATTGCATAGAAACCTGGAATGTCAGGTCCATGAATCAAGGTAAATTGGACTTGGTCAAACAGGAGATGGCAAGAGTGAACACTGACATTTTAGGAATCAGTGAACTAAAATGGACTAGGATGGGTGAATTTAACTTAGATGACCATTGTATCTACTGTTGCAGGCAAGAGTCCCTTAGAAGGAATGGAGTAGCCCTCATAGTCAACAAAAGAGTCCGAAATGCAGTACTTGGATGCAATCTCAAAAACGACAGAATGATCTCTGTTTGTTTCCAAGGCAAACCATTCACTATCACAGTAATCCAAGTCTATGCCCCAACCAGTAATGCTGAAGAAGCTGAAGATGAACAGTTCTATGAAGACCTACAAGACCTTCTAGAACTAACACCCAAAAAATATGTCCTTTTCATTATAGGGGACTGGAGTGCAAAAGTAGGAAATGAAGAGAAACCTGGAGTAACAGGCAAATTTGGCCTTGGAATACGGAATGAAGCAGGGCAAAGGCTAATAGCGTTTTGCCAAGAGAACGCACTGGTCATAGCAAACACCCTCTTCCAGCAACACAAGAGATGACTCTACAAATGGACATCACCAGATGGTCAATACTGAAGTCAGATTGATTATATTCTTTGCAGCCAAAGGTGGAGAAGCTCTATACAGTCAGCAAAAACAAGACTGGGAGCTGACTGTGGCTCAGATCAGGAACCCCTTATTGCCAAATTCAGACTTAAATTGAAGAAAGTATGGAAAACCACTAGACCATTCAGGTATGACCTAAATCAAATCCCTTAATGTTTATACAGTGGAAGTGACAAACAGATTCAAGGGATTATTTCTGATAGAGTGCCTGAAGAACTATGGATGCAGGTTCATGACATTGTATAGGAGGCAGTGATCAAGACCATCCCCAAGAAAAAGAAATGCAAAAAGGCAAAATGGTTGTCTAAGGAGGCCTTACAAATAGCTGTGAAAAGAAGAGAAGTGAAAGGCAAAGGAGAAAAGGAAAGATATACCCATTTGAATGCACAGTTCCAAAGAATAGCAAGGAGAGATAAGAAGGCCTTCCTCAGTGACCAATGCAAAGAAATAGAGGAAAACAATAGAATGGGAAAGACTAGAGATCTCTTCAAGAAAATTAGATACCAAGGGAACATTTCATGCAAAGATGGGCACAATAAAGGACAGAAATTGTATGGACCTAACAGAAGCAAAAGATATTAAGAAGAGGTGGTGAGAATACACAGAAGAACTATACAAAAAAGATCTTCATGACCCAGATAACCATGATGGTGTGGTCACTCACCTAGAGCCAGACTTCCTGGAATGCTGCCGGGGTCCAGCCCCGGCTGATCCAGGGTATTCGAAGGAGAGACGGCATTGGCGACCTATTTATTTAAATATTCATCAAAGATATAAAGAGTAATAGAATGAGGATAGCTCAGTAGGAAAATTCAGTGGAGAAAAGAGGCTGAGTAGCTTGGTTTACGCTGGAGACCAATAAAACTTCAAGACAAGAAGTTTGCACCACTTACGTAGGCCGCAGGCGTCCTTCCGTTCTCCGGAAGGAGAGGAGACACTGAGACCTCCCCGGTCGGATCTTAGAAGCCCAGGCATAATTAGCAAGCATGGCGGGTTCTGTGCTCCAGATGGAGACTCAGCCAGAATTTGAGAGAGAGAGTGACATGGGGAGACCAAGTTTTGGTGAACAAGGCCCGCACTTTATTTTCCAAAGTAGTTTTTATACCGTAAGTTGTGCATAGAGGATAATGGGGGAAGGGGTAGAGTCATGCAGTAAGCCAGGCTTTCTTCCTGCAAACTTATCATATGCAAAAGTTCAGGTGATTTGCATCATCTTCTGGCCCAGAGGCCTGTTAACATTTTAAGAAACTTATTTTTCTCTAAAGGTGATTATTCTAAAGTCAGGCACCAGCCTCCAAAAAGCACTGGATAGAGTTGCATTCCTATAGGGCAAAGGTGAGATGGGCTCAATCAAGAAAAGAATTAACTCAAGGGTCCAAGGTTACAAACATTGAGGCTACTACTTACATTTCTATACACCCATTATATCAATCAATACACTGCCAAGGACACAGTAGCTAAGGAGTATGGAGACTTAGCAGCAAACATTGGCCCAATAAGTGAAAAACCCTTCACCAATACAATTTCTAATCAATCTTTTAACTACTCAAAGGAATCTGTGTTTAGACAGTTTAGAACATCTCCTGCCTCTCACAGTTGGGAGACTCTGAACAATCACATGTGGCCGGAAAAACCTATTCAGGCAGGCTAGAGGATTTCCAAAGGAGTTTGTAGGTTGAAACACTGTCACACCCAGGAATTATTAACTGGAGCTGTAAGCTAACTGTTTTTTCAGAGAGAGGTAGTTGGGGACAGCCCCCCATAAAGTCAGAGGTGTAGGTGAAAGCACAAAGCAGAAAATAGGCAGACTCTGGTTTTGGGGGTAGATGCTCAAGAATTTCCAGGGGGACTCCTGAGGCTCGATCGCACCTTTGT
The DNA here is from genome assembly GCF_019923935.1 of Bubalus bubalis. Lineage (NCBI taxonomy): Eukaryota > Metazoa > Chordata > Mammalia > Artiodactyla > Bovidae > Bubalus > Bubalus bubalis. Next base: position 56,661,313 of record NC_059162.1, read on the forward strand.
CATGGGTGGAGCTCCTCACGCTGGCTCCTGGCAGTGATAGAATTCCAGTTGAGCTATTCCAGATCCTGAAAGATGATGCTGTGGAAAGTGCTGCACTCAATATACAATATGCACTCAGTATGCAATATGCCGGCTCCCGGCAGAATGCGAAGTCAAGAGGGCCTTAGGAAGCATCACTACAAAGCTAGTGGAAGTGATGGAATTCCAATTGAGCTATTTCAAGTGCTAAAAGACGATGCTATGAAAGTCTAGCTAGCAAAGTAATGCTCAAAATTCTCCAGGCCAGGCTTCAACAGTATGTGAACCAAGAACTCCCAGATATTCAAAATGGATTTAAAAAAGGCAGAGAAACCAGAGATCAAATCACCAACATTCATTGGATCATCAAAAAAGGAAGAGAAGTCCAGGAAAACATCTATTTCTGCTTTATTGAAAGCCTACGACTGTGTGGATCACAACAAACTGTGGAAAATTCTTAAAGAGATGGGAATATTAGACCACCTGACCTGCCTCTTGAGAAATCTGTATGCAGGTCAAGAAGCAACAGTTAGAACTGGACATGGAACAACAGAGTGGTTCGAAATCAGGAAAGGAGTACATCAAGGCTGTATATTGTCACCCTGCTTATTTAACTTACATGCAGAGTACATCATCAGAAACGCTGGACTGGATGAAGCACAAGTTGGAATCAAGATTTCCAGGAGAAATATCAATAACCTCAGATATGCAGATGACACCACCCATATGGCAGAAAGTGAAGAAGAACTAAAGAGCCTCTTGATGAAAGTGAAAGAGGAGAGTGAAAAAGTTGGCTTAAAACTCAACATTCAGAAAACTAAGATCATGGTGTCTGGTCCCATCACTTCATGGCAAATAGATGGGGAAACAATGGAAACAGTGACAGACTTTATTTTGGGGGGCTCTAAAATCACTGCAGATGGTGATTGCAGCCATGAAATTAAAAGACACTTACTCCTTGGAATGGAGAAGGCAATGGCACCCCACTCCAGTACTCTTGCCTGGAAAATCCCATGGATGGAGGACCCTGGTAGGCTGCAGTCCATGGGGTCACTAAGAGTCGGACACGACTGAGCGATTTCACTTTAACTTTTCACTTTCATGCATTGGAGAAGGAAATGGCAACCCACTCCAGTGTTCTTGCCTGGAGAATCCCAGGGACGGGGGAGCCTGGTGGGCTGCCATCTATGGGGTCGCACAGAGTCGGATACGACTGAAGTGACTTAGCAGTAGCAGTAGCAGTACCCCTTGGAAGAAAGGTTATGACCAATCTAGACAGCATATTAAAAAGCAAAGACACTACTTTGCCAACAAAGGTCCATCTAGTCAAATCTATGGTTTTACCAATAGTCATGTATGGATTGAGAGTTGGACTATAAAGAAAGCTGAGCGCTGAAGAATTGACGCTTTTGAACTGTGGTGTTGGAGAAGACTCTTGAGAGTCTCTTGGACTGCAAGGAGATCCAACCAGTCAATCCTAAAGGAAATCAGTCCTGAATATTCATTGGAAGGACTAGTGCTGAAGCTGAAACTCCAATGCTTTGACCACCTCTTGCGATAATTGACTCATTGGAAAAGATCCTGATGCTGGGAAAGATTGAAGGTGGGAGGAAAGATGGTTGGATGGCATCACCAACTCAATGGACATGAGTTTGAGCAAGCTCCAGGAGTTGGTGATGGACAGGGAAGCCTGGCGTGCTGCAGTCCATGCGGTTGCAAAGAGTCGGATACGACTGAGTGACTGAATTGAACTGAGCAATCTGGAACCCCTCTGGAACCTGTGAATAAGGAGAACAACTTACTGCATTTCCATACTAGCAGATCACCAAAACCCCTGCCAAGTATGTTATTTATGTATTAAAAAAGTGAACAATCATTAGCAAGTTAAGATTCATACAGTATTCCAGGCTGAAATCAGAGAATTTGTCAGTTTTCAAACATTTCTCTAGCTTGTAACAGCTTTCAGCTGTAAAATGAGGGTTCTGACCTCTTAGTTTCTAATGTTCTAGAAGATTATAGCTTGTTTATAGTCACGTAGCTCAAGTGTACTGAAATCTGGGCCAGAGGTACAGCTTTCTCCTTTTTAAGGCCAAACTCCACACCATCGTATAAGCCAACTTACCTGCCTCCACTCCTCTCTTAGAATGCCATCAACTTGAGACCAAGGAGCGATTCTTATCTTTTATATCCTTAAGTGCTTAATACAGCATTGGCTACTGGACTGCATCTCTTAACTGCAAACACTACATTAACCATCTCTTGCTACATCAACCACCACCCCCTCCCTTGATGTTTCGCCTATGACAATGCCTCATAAATGCTTCTGAATGAATGAATGCAGCCCCCCCCCCCATTTAGGGTTATCTCAATGAGCACTGCTTACCAGCTGACTGGAACCAGGTTCTCTAACTCCCAGGCTGGGTTTCCCTCCAGATATGTTCTCCTGTGGTCTTGGTTCCACTGTTAAACAATTGTGTCACTCAGAAGTTACACAACCTTGCTGCACCTCCATTTTCTCATCTATAAAATGGGGATAAAATAGGTTGCAGTCAAGATTAAATGAGAGAATCCATTAAAAACTGAGAACATTGCCTAGCCATATATAACAAAATAATAAATATTAGCTATTGCTATTTTATACTTCATCAAGTATAATCTTCATCACACATCACTGTGATTCTTGTTAAATTTGTTGACTTTTCAGAAAGATTGTAACCTCATGTCTGTCTTAGTCTTATCCCCAGCATGGTGGTCTGGCAGGTGGTAGGGGGTCAATAAATGTCTAAATGCATCCATGCAAGGATAGGAATACTTTATGACTGACACAAATTTCCACAACCTTTGGACATTTTAAATAAGAGTTTTAATGTGTGCTCTTGTACTATATAAGAAGCAGATGGAGTGCACTATTGCAAAGTGTTTAAGAACAATAGACATCAAAGTCAGAGAATGGATTTGAATCCCAGCTCCAGTACTTACCAGAATGTGACCTTATGTCACTAAACTTCTGTGCCTCTATTTCATCATCTATAAAATGGAAATAATAAGAGGGGTTTTATGAAGATTAAATGAGTCAGTGTTTGAAAAGTCGTCAGCATTATGTAAAACTAGCTGCTACCATCATCATCACTGTGACCCCCATCATAATCATTACTTTACAGGACGTGACACAGAGAAGACCTGAGGGAGAAAGACTAATAATAATGCATGCCATTGTGCTTGTAGGAAAACATTTTGCAGCAAGTGCAGAGAGTCTGTGGGATGACTGAAAGGCAGCCCTCAATATAAACACGGTGCTGTGCCATCAGCATACGGTTGGAATAGTTTAGATGGACACAGTCAAGGCCACACTTGAGGGTAAAGGGCTCTGAGAGGAGGGCTTTCAGAAGAATGATTTGCAAAGTGCAAACATTGCCTGGCCCACCAGCTCTCACCACAGACCCTGCACTCCAATCAGGTGGAAACACACCTTCGGCCGAGCACCACTCCTCAAGTCCTAGGGTGGCGGGACCACTCTTCCCTCCTTGCCAGCTCCTTCTGACGTGGGTTTTCTCATCACGCTGCCATCCAAGGACCCTCTAGACACCTAGCGTGGCTGTTCTCTTCTTGGCTGCTGTGACTCCAAATCCCCGGGGCCTCAGAGAAGCCCGGCTGCCAAGACAACAGCCACCCCGTCCCTGGGCCTCACCATCACTGGATCACAGGTCACCAGGATGTCTGCGAGGGCAGCAGCCTGGCCTCTCCCAGGACCTGCACCCCCTCCAGCAGGCCAGCTTCACTCACTGCGTGAGGAGGCTGGCAGGACTCAGTCTCCTTAGAGACTTTGTAGCTCTAAAAAACTTTGGGAAAGGAATCTTAGGTCTCAGAGCAACTGGAGAGCAGAAATGAGATTGGAGAAAGGAATGTGAGAGCTTGGCATCTTCTGTTTTTCAGTCTATTTCACCACTATAGGGCTTCCACCACTCCTGCAGTCCCAAGCAGTAAGGTGACTTGAAGCGCATCACATGTAGCCACAGATAGATTTTTAAATTGTTCGTGATTCACCACTCATCACTATCTACCCACCTCAAGATTAGATGCTGCCCCTATCTCACAGTTCTCTTACAAGGGGCTGAAATCAAAATCTCTTCATGAATGAAATTTATCTCACTTATTATGACTATGCCCTGTGGTTTGTTATCGTAGAGTTCTTTATTCTAGTATTTGTTTAATCTACCTACCTAGCTTATTACACACGTTAGTTTTTATGTGACATGTACTATATTAGGTACAAAAAGAAAATGGTAACAGAACCTGTCATGGTTTTATTATTATTTGTATATCAAGTCTTTTTGATGTTTAATTCTCAACCTGCCCCCTTAAACATCTATGCAAACTAATATGGGTTTCTGAAGATACATCATAAATGGTCAAATTTGCTCAAGATTTATGACTTTTTTACATAGTATTACTACTAAACACTGGTATACCTATTTAAATAGTTTTAACAAGATGTTAATAAATGAATATAATTTCCTTGGGATGACCAAATTATCACACCATGACGGCAACCCTAATGCAGACACAGAGGCCTGGCTGCTGACGGAAATTAAGAACTTGACATTAGGAAGCATCTTGGGAAGGACCCAGAACATTGTCCCTGAGGTTTCTCACTTAACAAAGCAGCATGAAAAGCCTCATTCACCTAGTTATGTGCTCAATGCCTGACCCTGGTGGACAGAGTCCATCCATGTAACATACAACTTAAAAACAAATTTTAAAGGGATGATATCCCTCCTTAAATTGGCCATGCAGTGGTACAAAGGTTGAAATCAAGATCCCTTGTGGACTTCCCAGGTGTGTCATCACACTCCTTAGAGAGACAGAGGCAGGGGAAGGGTGGGGAAGTGCGTGAGGAATGTGCTGGGCCCATGGCATGATTCTTCTGGAATACAAGGCAGGCACAAACCTCTTGAAGCCAGCTGGAGTCTAAGGTAAGCTGCTTCACGAACACTCAGGCAATAATAAAATGTTCTGAAAAGCACTTAAACTTCATATGTTGAGGTGTTAGCTAAGTGGAAGCTTCTGTTCCTACAGAGAGGGACTAGGAGAAAACACAGCAATGCCACAGAGCAGGGAAGGAAGAGGCCTATGTCACGCAGCAGGCACACAAAAAAGCCTCCTGTACAGGATGGCCACCAGTCGGACCCAGAAGGTTGATGGCATGCCCCAAAGAGGGCTGCCTAGTTCCTGGATGGTCTTCAGACCCCTTCGTGCCTCTAGGTCTGCAGCAGGCCTCCTAGTTTGATTCATCGTCTCCCCAGACCTACAATTGGTGAGGCCTTCTAAGACCAATCCCTATACTTATTCCTGCCACCCCCTCTTGGCCATCAACTCAGAACCCAAGGAGCATGCCAAGACATCGTGGAGTGGACAGACTGCTTGCACCTACTGAGACCCCAGGTTTTTGTGTCCCCTAGAGTCTCTTATAAGCCACAGAGACATCATAAGACTCAGAAAATTCTCCTGCGAGAATATGATTTTGGTTCTCCATGACTGCTACTCGGTAATTAATCTTTTTATAATGCTGTTTCCTATCAGATAAAGCATGGCCCTTAAAAGGATTTCAGTCTCCAAACTTCCTTTAATTGCATCACACTCTGAATGCTCACGTCCCCGCGCCTGTGCCATCTGGCAGCCATTCTAGTTCAGGGGCCGCGCACCAAGACAGAAAACTGGTTCATCCTAGCACCGTTCACCACACGCCTTCCTGCGGTCTTCTACGGTGCAAGGCATAGGCACAGACTGAGTCACCAGCCAGTTAGGTGCCTTCCTGACCCATGCTGTTGAGTCATCTGAACAGTATTCAGAACCGTTGCTGTTGGCTCAGCAACAGTTTAATACCGTGAAATTTATCCTTCAACAGGATTATCCAATCTCCTAGCCTGAGATTTATTTTGTTATTTGAAACAGATAATATATTCTTTTACTGAAAGAACAAAACAAGGTAGGTATTTACGTACAGAATGGGACAGACCTCTGACAACCCAGGTGGAGATGACAGGCACTAGGGTTTGATTTTTCTGATTATACAGAGCTTTTGGATAGGGGTGGTTGAAAGGACACATTATTCCCCACCCTGTTGTCATGATTGCTCTGTTGCAGCTAATCAAACTCTAATTCATTAGAAACCCAGACAAGAAACAGAAGAGAAAAATAAACAATGGCTTCTACCAGCTTTCAAAGCCCCATGGGAATCTCTGATTAAATTTGGCACCCGGGCCTGCTCGAATGTGCACTCCGTGAGAGCAGAAGCCTTGTCTGGCTTGCTTATCAGTGCATCTCCAGCTCCCAGATGAGCACCTGGCACATTGCGGTCACTTAATGAGTATGTGCTGGAGACATCCCTGATGGTCTGGTGGTTAAGACTTTGTCTTCCAATGCAGGGGGTACAGGTTTCATTCCTGGTCAGGTAACTAAGATCCCACACATCTCACAGTCAAAAAAAAACACAACAAAACCAAGAAACATAAAAAACAGAAGTAATATTGTAACAAAATTCAATAAAGGCTTTTAATAAAAATAAGTATTTGCTCAATGAAGCAATGAATGAATGAACGAATGAACCAAAAAGCCAGTTCAGAGTCATCTAGACCAGCAGAGAGGCCTAATGTTATAGTGAATAGAATATGCAATGGAAATAAAATTCCTTGGCTTGAGTCCCAAGTCTTCTGACTGGAGGCATTTGGGTAAATTACCTTATTTCTCTGAGCTATTTGCCCACCACAAAATGGAAGTAACGAAAATATATATTCCACGGGACTATTTTAGGGATTAAATGATAAAAATTGTATGAATGTATTTTATAAAGTTCCATTGCCCACACTTGAAATCTGGAAGTTAGCCTGTATCCCACTGACTTGCCCACCTCCATGCTCCTAATATTTCCCATCTCCACTTCCTCTCCATTCCCACCACCACTGCCTTCACTGTGGTTCTCATGACTCATCACCCAGACAGCTCTGTCCCTCCCTAATGGGTTTCCTGCCTTGAGCCTGGCTCTTCTATAGCCCTTTGCTGCCAGTAAGCTTCATGGGTAAGTGAGCACTACAGCTTCACAGAAGGAGGCCACATTTGAGCTTCGATGCTCTGTGGTTGCCATCTTGAAATTCTTAATAAACTAGTGTTTTGGAAGTGAAGTCCATGGGGCGACAGACCATAATTGGGGGCTTAGGGCACTGGCTCATCTGGGCCAGCCCTTCTGCCACCTCTCAGCCACTCACTCACCTAGCACCCTAGTCTCTGCCCCACCTCCCTTCTCCCTAAGCCCTCCCAGTGACCACTGCCAGCTCCACCACCAGCAGGGCCCTGGGCATGGTTGTGAGGAGGGGCAGGGTTGAGCCAGCATGCCTTTTGGTTTCCAGGGATGGACATGGTGGTAGCTAGCTCCACCCTAGGCTGATAGTGCCACGGTGCCTTTGGCAGGTGACATAATCCAGGCAGGGCTTCCCTGGTGGCTCAGAGAGGAAAGAATATGCTTGCAATGCAGGAGATGCAGGTTCGACCCCTGAGTTGGGAAGATCCCCAGAGAAAGGAATGACTACCCACTTCAGTATTCTTGCCTGGAGAATTCCACAGACCGCGGAGCCTGGCAGGCTACAGTCCATGGGGTTGCCAAGAGTCGGATATGACTGGGCTACAGATACAATAACGCAGGTAAGCCTTGTGACCACCCCAGGCCCAGAGACCTAGTGAATCCCTACGTACACATCACAATACCGTTGGGGGCACCCGTCGCTGGGAAGGGGAGCTGCCGGCTTCCCTTTCCCTCCCCTAGTGGCCACAGCACATTGGTCTGGCAGCTCCTCAGGGAGACGCCCAGCCACCAGTGGGCCACCAGTGTCCCAAGTCTTGGGAGATAGGGCCCCAGGCTCCTGGGGGGTCTGCACTTCCCACATAAGCATCTCTGTGCCTGCAGAAGGTGACATTAAATGGCAAATTTCTAAAAAACACCATGACAAGTTGAGAGACTACTAAGTAAAGGGGGAAAGCTCTATACCTTAGTACCTTTGGCAGCACAACTTTTTCTTGGCTTTGAATAGGAGGTCTCACTTCTCATTTCGCACTGGACCCCAATGGCTTGTCCTGACTCCCAATGTGAGCCTTCCCAAGCTTGATCATCTCACTTAGCTGTGAGACTCCTTCAATGCTTTCCTATAATGTGCAGCATAAAATGCTGCCTCCTGGCAAGGTCTCCATACTCTTCCTTGTCTGGTACATCCTCTTCCACTCGCCCACTCTCACCCTCCTTCTTAGTCATCTTGGAATATTAGCAGCTTCCTGAACATGCCTGGCTGCTTTCTGTCATTGGTCCTCACATATCCTTCCCTCCATTAGCACTCCCCTTCCCCCCACTTTTTTCTATGTCTACTCAAGCTTCACTTTTTTCCATGACTTTTGCTGACCACCTCCAGCCCTCCCAGGCTGAGTTGATGCTCCTCTACTGTGCTCACATAGCAAACCACTCCCCGACCAGAACCTTGTCATGGCCTTTATCTTTCTGTCCGATAATCACTGATGTTCCTACCTGACCTCTCCCCATCAGACTATGCAACCTGGTTCCGAAAACAGGGACTATGTCTTAGGTAACATTCTGTTCCAGCACCAGGCACTTTGGGGGGCAACTGAATTCATTACTAACTCAGACATGCTGCCTCTCTCTGCCCATCCCCTTTACCACCTGCTTGGTGACATGCTCTGAATGACACAAGTCATATGTCAGTCAGTCTTATGTCTTCTCCTGAGAGAGGAGTCTTTTCCATCACAAAGATGTCCAAGGTACCATTTTCAGCCTATTTTATAGACCTACCACTTTCTGACCATGTTACTTTCAGTGATCCCTTGGATTTCAGCTCTCGCCAAACCAAACCTCAGACACAGAAATTGGAGATAGAAAACACTTGACTCATTTGTTAAGCAAATAAATCATTTTTACTTTTCAGCATATTCATAAAGCTCTAGTTACTCAGGCCCAGTACTTGGATCTTCCCTCCACCACTTTCGCATGGAGATCCATGCCCCATACAATGGGGTTCATAGTCTTGGACCAAGAATCTCGACATAGGTTATTGGATCATCTGGCCCAGACCCCTCCAGTAGTTGCAGGAGGCTGTCAGTCAGGTCAGTCGCTCAGTCGTGTCTGACTCTTTGCGACCCCATGAATTGCAGCACACCAGGCCTCCCTGTCCATCACCAACTCCCGGAGTTTACTCAAACTCATATCCATCGAGTCGGTGATGCCATCCAGACATCTCATCCTCTGTTGTCCCCTTCTCTCCTGCCCCCAGTCCCTCCCAGCATCAGGGTCTTTTCCAATGAGTCAACTCTTTGCATGAGGTGGCCAAAGTATTGGAGTTTCAGCTTTAGCATCAGTCCTTCCAATGAACACCTGCTCATAAACCCAACCACCAGGCCCATGATCCTTCCACAGCTCCATAATCTCCTGTGAATGAGAAATGTTATTTCCTGGCTTTTAACCCACCCTTTTACCCACCGGTTTTTATTTTGTTTTTTAATTTTTTATTGGAGTATAATTGTTTACAATGTTGTATTGGTTTCAGATGTACAGCAAAGTGAATCAATTATACATATACATATATGCATTCTATTTTATATAAATTATTTTCCCATATAGGTCATTACAGTACCCATCCCTCTCTCTTTGAAAATATAAGGTCATCTCTGCCTCTGGGTTTCTTTTTTCAGGATCTCTAAAATGTTATCCATTCAGTTGTCTAGTAACTTAAAGCCTGCCAGCCCAGTCCTAAGCCAACCCATGGTTCTGGCATGCTCCATCTTCATTTCACACGGGTGTTCCCCCCTAACCCCAAATGGCCATCAGGTAGTTTGGTAAAAATTGGGAAGGGGAGAGATGAGCCTGATGGATAGCTATCAATGATGAGACAACACAGTTTACTTCACTAAAGTCTGGGGGAGACAGTGATGAAGAAATGATCCTTGTTGACATGCAGTATTGACACAGTAGCCACACAAACCACATTCAATATCTCTCTAAACCAGCTGCTCACTGGCTTTGGGGGGCAATGTATGTGCTTCTCCCATGATTTCATGAAGAATCCCCTTCTTATTTCACCACCATTAATGGATTAGTTAATAAGTTTCTATGTTTCTGCTCCAGGTAGAGGGAAAACGGCAAATCAGAAGCTTTCCAAATAGACCAGAAATGGGTACTTTCATTGTGTATATCTCCAGTCTGCTTGCTTACAGCCCTCAGTGTTTATAAATGTCATTAAACATTCCTTTCAAGAAACCCATGAACCCCTAAATCTCACCTACCTCCCTGACACCCCCTCTCCACACTGTCCCCAGCCTCTGGCCCACTCTAAACTTGGAGAAATGTGGCCAGAAGAGAGTTAGACTATTTCGTGTGATGTAATACAGCCTGCTCAACTTTTGCATAGCAATTCAGCAAACACAGTTTTAAGCATTCAATTCTACTTCTACAGCTTCTTAAAATTCCCTGCAATATAATTATACTGATGGGAATGCAGAAAGATAATTGCTTTTAGAGGAAAGTTTCTCCTTTGTTCCATGTTCATCTGGCTTCCAGAAATGGAACAAGAGCCCTTGAACAGCAGAAATACGCATCCATGTGTCTCTAGTTATCATTTATTTACAAAGATAGACCTTGACAAATGTAATTTGTTCAATAAAATTAAAAGGATGCACGATAATTCACTTAGACAAAGAGACTTGAAAGGGGAACGTCATCGGCAGCCGTGCCGTCCATCATTCCAAATGATCAGCTGACTTTGAAGAAGTGGCAGGTGTTCCCCTTTTGGAATGCGGCATTGAAATACTATTTAGAAAGAGGGAAGAAAGAAAGAGAGCTAGGAATTGGAGCAATTCTTTATTCAGGCAATAATTATACAAATTAGATCTATGAAAGCCAGAGAATGACTGTGCCTTGAACCCTGTCTGTGTGCATAGAACAATGGGGAAATTAATAATTAAATCTATTACATATGCTCATAATTCAATACAAAAGATACCTCAGTAGTTCAAACACTCCTGTATTTTCATTTGAATAAGGCTTTCACACATTCTCCTCATTATATATGTATTATATTTTAAATTTAACAGCTTATTTTGTTGCCTTTATGTTTGAATTAATAAGGGCACACTTTAATGCACTAATGGGGAATTGCATTAGCCGGCTCTGCAGACATAACTTTGAAAAATCTCCAGTTTCCCCAGGGTGAAATCAATTTGCCCCAGAATGTGTTGTCTCACAGACACATCTGGAATCTGGGAAGAACAGCTCCCCTCTATGTGCTTCTGATTTGGGCCTCCATATCTGAAAGAGGATCCCCAGAGCCAAAACCTTTGCTAAACTGAACAGACCCACCAAGATCAAATTCTGCATTCAGCAACCTCTTAGCCAGCTAACACGGTTTCCATGCCTGGCCCACGCTATTTTTCCTGAGAGCAAAAATAATTTCCTTATGAAAAAGTAAAGGTTTATTTTGAATCCAATCATTCATTTTCTCTTTTTTTTTTTGCTTTCTTACTCCCTCTCTTCTCCTGGCTCCCTTCCTATTGCTACGTTTAACTCTTCCTACTACCTCTGAACCTTAGAAAGCAGCAAAGAAAGGGAAGTTAGAGAAGGAAAGAGAAATTGAGAGTATATCTTACAGTGGTTATGTGGGGTCAGAGGGTGCCCCAACTGCTAAGATGTGATGTGCCAATTAACAGCTTCAGAATTACTGGGGTTTCCAGGACAGGGGGAACACTGGTTGAACTGGAGCACTGAAATCCAAGGGAGCAAAGTGAATTCATAAAGCAGGGACCCCAGTTACCCTGAAAATAGAGTGACTCCACTGGGGGATTGAGGGCTTCCCAGATGGCACTAGTGATAAAGAACTCACCTGCCAATGCAGGAAACATAAGAGATGTGGGTTTGATCACTGGGTCAGAAAGATCCCCTGGCAGAAGGCATGGCAACCCATTCCAGTATTCTTGCCTGGAGAATCCCATGGACAGAGGAGCCTGGCAGGCTACAGTCCATGGGGTCGCAAAGGGCTGGACATGACTGAAGTGACTTAGCATGAACACACGCACGCACTGGGGGACTGAGTGCTAAGAATATAACGAATGCACATATCCATCCCTCTGCAAGTCAGAAAAGAGACAAAGGAGTCAGTAGCTGAGAGAGAGAGAAAGAGAGGAAGCCTAACCAAATGCTCCTACTTGGGTGCAAAGCGGCTGCCAGCACCCCCGGCCGCCCAGGCATGCGAGGAGGCGCTTGCCGCTGCTGCCACTGCAGGATGGCAAGGAGTTCTGTGCCTTCGGAGGAGCGCCAAATTCAATGATGCTAATTGCACTGCAGATTCCTAGCATCATTAGCAATTCTTAAAATTACATTTGCCCTGCTTAAGCTCTCTATTTCCAGCTTGGTATACGGAGGGAGCTGGTCTCTGAAGGGGATATGGGTTACCAAGAAATTCAATTGGACCCATTGACTTCAGGTGTGCAGGTGGAGGCTGGCCGGTGGGGATTCACAGACCAGGAAAAATGCTTGTTTATCTTATTTTAAATGCTGATTGCTGGGAGAATAAACAAAACCCACAGCTAAATGGGCCTTAAAGGAACGCTGGGAATTTTGGAAAGAAAGAAAGCCTTACCGTATAATGGTCGGAACTAGCCCCGTGGGTCCTACGGTGACAAACACCATCGGAACACCTGGAGCGATGGAATAACTTGCATTTGAAATAGTTGCTGCAGAAATAACCATGTCTCCTCTCTCCTTTTGTTTGTATTTAAAACAAACGAATAAAATCCAGATGAATAGATGTTTTTGCTTTGTTTGTTTGTTTCCTTAAAGAGAACATATTTGCTCATTAGGAAAGCTAGACAGCCAGCCCCAGAAACGAAAGCCCGGAGGCCGTGTCTCTTTTTGCAAGGACACTTCCCCCTCCTCACACACACACACACTTCCCAGCCCAAGCACCTCAATACTGCTGAGAAGAAAAGGGACGTCCTGAGAGCAGAGCGAATTAAAATTTGCCTGTCCCAAGACTGTGACTCTCAACACTGGGACAGGGCTCTGTGGAGTCTACTGTGGAGTGAGTGAGAAGCCACCGACGTCACGCCCTCAGGAAGTGCCCCCTACTCTGACCTAGCAACAGAAAGGGAGCCAGTTCCTGGGTATTTTCCCCAAGAATTTATGCAATTTAATTAAATTACTAAGTATATACCCACACAAATACATACATACACATACACACATGCATGTGCATACACACACTTAGAAATGAATGTCATATATACAGCTCCATGTATACAGACATACAGGAGGAATGTATAGCTTTTGATTGGGCTGTCTTTTAATAATCGTGAAGCCAGTTTTAATGAAACACTGTTTAAGGCTGCTGGTGAGCAAAGGAGCCATCTATTGCAGAGCATGAATAAACCGAGTCACGAGCACTAGAGGACAGCTAGCTGCATCAATCATGTTTGTATTATTTATTCATAAATGAGCTCAGTTTACAAACCCCAACTTTCACCAGAAGCTAAGACATGGACTTGGAGAAGGCAATGGCACCCCACTCCAGTACTCTTGTCTGGAAAATCCCATGGATGGAGGAGCCTGGTGGGCTGCAGTCCATGGGATCGCTAAGAGTTGGACACGACTGAGCGACTTCACTTTCACTTTTCACTTTTCTGCATTGGAGAAGGAAATGGCAACCCACTCCAGTGTTCTTGCCTGGAGAATCCCAGGGACAGGGGAGCCTGGTGGGCTGCTGTCTATGGGGTTGCGCAGAGTCGGACACGACTGAAGCGACTTAGCAGCAGCAGCAGCAGCAAGACATGGACTTGCTGCCACACACAGGAACATTCCCATTAAATGGTACACCAATATTTGGTGTCCCAAAATATTTTCTGGAAGGGAGAGGCCTATGTGAAATCCCCATGGTACACTTGAGTAAACTGACATGCCCCCAAGTTACATCATTTATTCCCAGTGGCATGGCTACATCAGGAATTCCTCTTCAAGAGTCTTGGAGGGTGGGGAGCTAGTTACCCTCCCTTCCTTTCTAGCAAGGAGAGGACTTCATAGCCCATAAAACAAAGGAATACACTCAAAATTCAGGGAAAGTTATTCCTTATGCCAAACAAGAGGAGAAACGCAGATACTTCTGGGTGTCTGTAAAGTCAGTTTGGTTAGAAATTAAAGCAATGGCTTCAATTTCATCATGCTAACAGCTATCATATTTCAGCCATCTTTATCTGCCCAGAGGGCACTTTGCCTACATATTAGTTTATAATCTTCACCACTGCTCTATGAGGTAGGCAGTAGTATTCCCATTTTACAGGCCAGGAAACCAAGGATCAAGAAATAAAGCAATTTACCCACGACGCCAAGGGTCTCAGAGCCAGCGGCAGGATTTCGACATCCTAAGACCTGCAAACACGGGGCCTTTGCTCCTGTAACCCTTCCTGGTCCTCTCTTTCCCTTTTTCTTCTGCCAACTCTTCACGCTCTGTCTAGCGTCCATTTGGCCTCACAGCTGAAGCTTAATGTAGTTGAAATTGCCATCAGCTTTCCAGGCCTGCACTCCTCCTAGGGCACTGTATTTACTAGTTAAAGAGGCAACTTCTGGGGCAGAAAAAAAGAAAGAAAAAAGAAATGTAACTACCCTTATTCTCAAATCACTACCTAGTACACAAGAAAAAGATACCTGAAGTGTGCTTTCTGCCTTGAGTAGAAAGGAAAGGGACCAAATGTGGCTTAATTCCTGATCCTCTGGAATGGAGGGACGCCATGGTGTGGGGAAGGGCCCCGGATCCCGCCTGGATCAGTGCACAAGGGGTCAAGACCCGCGAGGGGGTCTTTGGAGGAGGAGCCGAGACCTGGAGGCGCGAGGGGGAGCTGGGACCAGCAGGGAACCCGGTGGGGCCGGGAAGCCATTTGTCTGGATGGGGCAGAGGAAACGGGAGAGGTGGAAAGGACGATGCAGACCAGGACGTGAAAGGACTGCAGTTGCGTTTGAAGTGGGGAAACTTTATCGCGATTTGAGAGGCCACTGGGAATCTCTGCAGCATCCCCAGAAAGGGAACAGAAAAGTGGAGGCCGCGCCCGTGCCCGACTCCCCCGCCAGCCTCCAGGGGGCGCTCGCGCCGGCAGGGCCGGAGGAGACTGGGGTACAGAACGCACCTGGCTGAAGAGCAACGTGACATCCTCGCCAGGCAGACTCCCTCCTGCTCCACAGTCCCCACGGCAACCTCTCTAGGCCAACTCGGAGGCGCGAGTCATGCGAGCATAATTTGTGTCACGTCTGCAGCCTTTTAAAAATAGAAAGATGGGGAGGTATATTTAGCACCCCCAAACCTTCGTAACGATGCCACTCAAAGCAAATGAACCGTTAATAACACAGGAGGGGCGGGGTGGGGGAGGTGGGGTTGGGACGACGGATGAGGAGCAAACAAGCTTAGCCCTTTGGTGTTTATAATGTTGAACTGGAGGATCCTAACACCAAATGGGGCATGACTCCCATCGCCCGGCAGCACAACCTAGGCCTTTCCCCAGAAAGTAGCCGTCCTTTTGATGGGAGGACACTGTGGCGAGAGGTGGCCAGCCGGAAGGAACCCTGACCCTGCGTGGAAACCCGGAGAATTCCGCGGCGCCAAGGCGAGTCCTCCCAGGCTGCCACCGCGCCTCGCGCCGCGAGGATGTGTCTTTGGCGCCACCTAGTGTCTGAGGCGGAGACAACGCCTGGCGAGGGCTGCAGGACAGGCTGACTCCAGTTCTGGGATTTCACCCTTAGGCCCTGACTTTGGACTAGACCGGTCATCCTGTGGACCAGTAATATCCTCTGGCTGAGCAGAAAGTTTCCCAAGATCCCTGTTCCTGCTGCCTCCAAAACTAAGTAGAAAAATTTTCAGAATAAGAATAAACGATGCTCCCTCTCCATGAGACATCCATGAGGTGATGTCTGGTTTTCTCTAAATACAATGGCAAGTCAATTATTAATTCATTGTGAAAAAAATATAGATGCTGTCATTATATAGAGTCCAGGGAAGAACTGAGCTTAAGACCATCTGGAGGCGCTACCTCTGAGAAACACTGAATTGGGTGGGACAAAGATGAACTATTACTTATGATTTTATGGCCAATCGAAGACCTCCAGAAAGAATCCTGCTGCTAAGTCACTACAGTCGTCTCCGACTCTGTGCTACCCCATAGACGGAAGCCCACCAGGCTCCCCGTCCCTGGGATTCTCCAGGCAAGAACACTGGAGTGGGTTGCCATTTCCCTCTCCAGTGCATGAAAATGAAAAGTGAAAGGGAAGTCGCTCAGTCATGTCCGACCCTCAGTGACCCCATGGACTGCAGCCTACCAGGCTCCTCTGTCCATGGGATTTTCCAGGCAAGAGTACTGGAGTGGGGTGCCATTGCCTTCTCTGTAGAATCCTGCAGTGTAATGGAAAGAAGACAGGTCTGGGAGCCAGGATGCTGGGGTCCTCATATTGGCTCTGCCTGCAATTATCTGCGTGACCTTGACCAGGGAGCAACCAGTTTTACTTCTCACAACAATGCTATGAGGTCTGAATTGTTACCTCCACATGATAGATGAGGCAGTTAGGGGCTCCAGGTTACCCAAGGTGAAAGAGCAGGTCAGTGTCAAACCTAAGCTTCAGGCTCAGGTCTACCCAACTGTAAAGAGCACATTCCTTTTACTTAAAGCATTGAATCCCTCTGTGCTTTGGCTTCCCATCTACAGAATGAAGGGGCTGTGCCTAGTCAGTTAGTCCCTTCCACAATCAGCAAATTCTGATCTAAGGTCTCTCTAGTCCCTTAAAACCCACTTTTAGTGCTCACAAACCCCATGGTGGTAACAAAAGGGGCTTTAAAAAGGATTCATCCACCTATAAAAACCATGGGATTTTATTTTCAGTTATGGGCAAGAGAACACCAAAACAGATTCGTTAGAACATCAAACCTCCTTTGAAATTTAGGATTGTGGGGAAAGCAGAGAAAGTCTGCAGGGGCTGGAGTGACAGCTTATGGGTCTGTAGCAGAAACCAGGTCTGCAGGGCACTGCTTAGCTCTTGAGCCCCTGGCCTCTGGGGGAGGATAATTGCCTCTGATCACTGTTTAGACTTGATAAATACATGAAATCAGACAGCAAACAGTTTATCTGGCTACCAGTTCAGATCTGGACAGAACTAGATTAAGGAGTCAGGCATATTTGCAATAACCTCACAGATAAACCCTTCCTATCTGAGATAGTTTATCTCATCCCCAAGAGTTATGTTGCCCAGTAACTGCCACCTTGAAAAGACACACCAAAGGGTCCAAATCAGCTTTGAACCCCCTCTTCCCACTGACCTTTGGCTGGTCACCAGCCTGAAAGCCAGGGGCTGGAGCTCTGTCCTTGTCTGAAAAGGCTAGGGAAACATGTTGGTGAAGTAGGAACCCCAACCCAAGATCATCTGATTCTGAGGTCAAAGTTTTCTTCATGGGCTTTTCCCCTACCTCAGAGGGGCAAGCTAAAGGAACTTCAAATGTCCCCAGCAAAGATAAGACCAGGAACTGCAGCTTAGATCTTGGGCCCTACGGGGCCACAGACTTACCATGTGACCAACGGCAAGTTCAGACTACTCTGGATCTGTTTCCTCAACTATGAACTGAGGGCTTAAAGCTAAATAATTTCTAAGACCCTACTGAGCCACTTCATGGGCCAGAATCAAACCAGCCGGTACCCTTTAGGGTTTCAGAGGTCACAGTCTTCACTGAAGTACCATGTCCCTCACTTACAGTCTTCCTCAGTTCCCTTCCCAGCCTCGACTCATTTCCTGACATTCCTCTCTCATTCCCTGGTCACATCCCTCCATCCTCAGACTCCTTCCGACTGGCTCTGGGAGAGCATCACCTCACAAAGAAGCCCTGCAGAGAGGACCATCAAGCACTTTCCATGGGCTGCAGACACGCCTTTTATTTTCCATCTGTCTTTAAGAAGTGAAACATCCACTGCCCATTCCCCCCTTCCACTCTTCTACCTTCCCACCAGCAGACTCCTCAGCTTCTGCAATGTCCTGCTGGGGCTTGGCCAGAGTCTTCCTCAAACAAGATCACTGGGGATCAGGTGCTGAGACAGCCCCACCCTCAGAACCAACTCCCTCACACCCAGCCCTGAAGAAGAGGCTCCCATTAGGGAAGCAATGGGCTCAGCAGGGCAGCCACCAAAAGTCTTTATCACCTGCCCTAAAGCCCCAACCTGACACCATCTCTTACCAAAAAAAATCCTACAGGGACCTTTTGGGGACCCATCTGCATCTGTGTGTGCATCGCATGCTCACCGCTCAGTTGCTCAGTCATGTTCGACTCTATGCAACCCCATGGAATGTAGCCCACCAGGCTCCTCTGTCCATGGAATTTTCCAGGCAAGAATACTGGAGTGGGTTGCCCTTTCCTTCTCCAGGGGATCTTCTTCCCCCAGGAATCGAACCTGCATCTCCTGCATTGGCAGGCAGATTCTTTACCACGGAGCCACCTGAGAAACCCTTGTTGCTAAGTCACTTCAGTCGTGTCCGACTCTGTGCGACCCCATAGACGGCAGCCCACCAGGCTCCCCTGTCCCTTTGATTCTCCAGGCAAGAACACTAGAGTGGGTTGCCATTTCCTTCTCCAATGCATGAACGTGAAAAGTGAAAGGGAAGTCGCTCAGTCACGTCCGACCCTCAGTGACCCCATGGACTACAGCCTTCCAGGCTCCTCCGTCCATGGGATTTTCCAGGCAAGAGTACTGGAGTGGGGTGCCATTGCCTTCTTGGGGACCTGTAATTGAGCTACATTCCAGGAAAGAACTTTTATAAGAAAAGAAAAAAGCACTGTTTTCTCAAGAGTCTTTTCTCCCTAATCGTGCGCCTTATTTTTCCTGTGCCGAAGAATTGATGCTTTTGAACTGTGGTGTTGGATAAGACTCTTGAGAGACCCTTGGACTGTAAGGAAATCAAAGCAGTCAATTCTAAAGGAAACCAGTCCTGAATATTCATTGGAAGGACTGATGCTGAAGCTGTAACTCCAATACTTTGGCCACCTGATGAGAAGAACTGACTCATTGGAAAAGACCCTGACGCTGGGAAAGATTGACGGCAGGATGAGAAGCGGACAACAGAGGATGAGATGGCTGGATGGCATCACAGACTTGATGGATATGAGTTTGAGCAAGCTCCGGGAGTTGATGATTTACAGGGAAGCCTGGCGTGCTGCAGTCCATGGGGTCGCCAAGAGTCGGACACGACTGAGTGATTGAACTGAACCGATTTTCCCTGTGCTTGTAGGAGGGGACAGGGGGAAAGAGCTGTCAGTCTTCTGCATCCATGAATTCAACCGACCGTGGATCAAAAGCATTTGGGAAAAAAATTTCAAAAAGTTTGGAAAAACAAAACCTGAATTTGTCGCAAGTATTTACATAGCATTTATGTTGTACCAGGTATCATAAGTAATCTAGAGATGATTTAAATTCTACAGGAAGATGTGTATAGGTTATTTGCAAATACCACTCCATTTTATATGAGAGACTTGAGCATCCCAGGATTTGGATAGTCACATATTTGGTATCCTCAGGAGTCTTGGAACCAGTCCCCCAGGATACTAAGGGAGGAGTGAACTGCCTTTTTCTGGAAAGAGGAATCCCAGAGGGTTGAGGTCATTCCTTTGTAGTGACAGAATGGTCTTCTCTCAGCGCGCCCCCACTGTGCTGCTCTCACCATAAGCGTTTATTAGGTGCTAGTTAATGAGTGGATGCAACACTGATGGATTTACTCAGTACAGAGGATCACAAAACTAGACGCCAGGAAAGGCTAACCGTGCCACCCCACTCTTCAGGCCACCTCACAGCCCTCCACCTCCTTCTCAGCCCAGCGTCACACTAAAGCCATGCCCTCCTGCCCTCTGGGGCCTGGTGCCCCAGTGCCTCTATTCTCTGTCTTCCCTGTGAGCAGTGATTCATGGCAGATATTAGGGAAGAAGCAACATCCTTCAATTCTTTCTACCATTTCTCTTATCTTTACAGAGTTCTTATTAAGCAGTATCTTCAAACTTATTTATGTGATGTCATGCTGGGAAGCGTGCTGTCAACGTGCCACGTTCCACGAGTGCTGAATTCAGGATAAACAAGAGACAAACTCATGCCACATGGGCTCCGTGCAGACTCTTCTCTATGCAGGACTGGAAGCCTAGAAATCCACACAGAGAGATGGTGAACCCCTAAAGACAGGCAGATAACACTTTTCTTCCTGGGCTACTGAAGAGCTGTCCTTTCCTCTCTTCCTCCCGAGTGGTTAATCCAAGGAGGCCAGCTGCTTGCTGCAACCTCAACATGCTCTCAGAAGCCAGCTCAGAGGTGGGGACACAGAATCCCCGGGGGCTGCCCATCGCCAAAAAGCCAAGTCATTACCCTCTGTTTCACATTTTTATTAGCTCCTCTTTGAGTAAAAACACCTGTGTGCATGTACCAGGTATCATAACATGCGTGCTTAGTCGTGTCTGACCTTTGTGCTGCCCTATGGACTGTAGCCCACCAGGCTTCTCTGTCCATGGAATTCTCCAGGCAAGAATGCTGGAGTGGGTTGCCATTTCCTACTCCAGGGGATCTTCCCAACCCAGGAATCGAACCTGCCTCTCTTGTATCTGCTTCATTGGCAGGCAGATTCTTTACCACTGGCAACACCCTTATGTCTTTTACCCCTGTTTTCATATTGGAAAAGAATGCGCAGGAGGAAATGGTGAAGGGGAAGAAACTAGCCTTGGGGCACATCTAGTGCCAAGAACACAGGGACTTGGCAGTTTGCCCAAGCCTTCCAACCTTGGCCAGTAGGGAAAGGGAATGGGTCTCACCTCTTTTTTTGAGAAAATTCTCATATTTGACAATGGTTTGAAGCACAACTACACACAGTGGGGAGCCTCCCAGCATCGCCATGTCTTCTCTGAGAGCATCCCTTCCTTCTGGTCAGGAAGACCTCTCTCCACCCTCCGTTGCTTCCATGATGCATTGTCTTTATCTGCAATACCTTTCCACTCTTCACGGCCTCATTCTCAACCCTCTCCCACTTTTTAAGACTCGTTGAGACATCGTCCTCAAGAGCGCTTCCCTGATCCTCTCCTGTCCAATTCCATCTGGTTGGGTAGTCATGTGCATAGACCTCCAGGACCTCATTTGTCACCACTGTGTTGTAATACTCTGCTTGTTTTTCTCTTCCCTGAGGTACTGTGAGCTCCTTGAAGACAGACACTGGTTCATGTTTGCATCCCTAGCATCTATTGGTTAAATCTGAGGTCACCTTATGCCCAAACCACCCCTCTGTATTCTAAGAAAAATATGCCTCTTCTGGAAGAAGGCAGGCCCACCCCTCCTATCCACCCCATATTATACTATCTGCCTCCAAGCAAGGCTTGACCAGTGTATGACGCCCTTGTTCAAATCAGAAAAAGATGCCTCTTCTTCTGAGTGGACACAGCCCTACAGCAAGGGGCAAAGCTTGGCAAGGAGAACATGAGCTGAATTGCTGTTTCCCTGGACCCTGTCATTGGAAAAGACTCTGATGCTGGGAGGGATTGGGGGCAGGAGGAGAAGGGGACGACAGAGGATGAGATGGCTGGATAGTATCACTGACTCGATGGACATGAGTCTGAGTGAACTCCAGGAGTTGGTGATGGACAGGGAGGCCTGGCGTGCTGCGATTCATGGGGTTGCAAAGAGTCGGACACGACTGAGCAACTGAACTGAACTGACTGGCCCCTGTCTCCAGGCCACCTGTACAGCTGTATTGGGTGGCCCTCTTGAGTCCATCACTCAACCGTGAGCATGATGACCGCTTCCCCTGACCTCTGACTCAAACTCTGAGACACCAGGCTGCCTTTCTACTCTGCTTCCTACCACCCCCACCACTCTAATCACAGCATTCATGAAGTGAATAGCGTATGTGTCCAAAGTCCCAACACCCCCATGAAACCCAAACACAGAATCCAGGAGGACAGCTGAAGATTCTGGGTCCATTACTGGCCTCTGTTTGGGCCTGGCCACGTGGGCTGGTTTACTGACTGGTTTGCAGCCTTTGGCAGATGAAAGTGCTCGGATAGTTTATGTGAGTCGCTCATCATTAAACCTCCCCTTCAGGGTTTCTTGCCACCTTCGGTTTGTATCTCAATCTGGAGCAAATTTAAGCAAAAGTTTTGGACTGTGTGTTTCCTTGTTCTAATTAGTAATTCATAATAAAAATTTAATCAAGGCATAAGCTTTTGTGGAAGGTTATAAACCACTTTTATTTGCTCTGGAGATCAGAATGACCACTTTTTAAATCTGTGAAATGATTTTTCCCCCCTAAATGAGGAAATTTTACCCTCAACTGTAAATTTCAGCTGTTTGCCATATGTAACCACAGAGAATCTGTTTATTGACTTAGTATATTAGAAGTAGTTAGGCAGGAAGAAAAATAAACCCAAACTCCAGATTTGAGAAAGTGTGGGGAAGGAAAGAAGGAAGGGCCGGAGTTAGAGTGGAGCCCCAGAGAATCACGAGAGAGACAAAGGGCTGAACTCACCTCCCGAAGGAGGGTAGAGCTACAGGCTGGGAGACGGAGGAATGGGTGCCTGGTCATCGCAAGCTCTTACAGAGAATAGGATGGGAAAGTGGGGCAGTGAAAGGCCCCTAGGCTTCCACCCACCTGGAAACAAAGAACAAGATCCTTGCCTGGTATCAGAGGGAAGATTAGGGCAAGAGCAACTCAAACTCCATCTGTGGACAAAACCAAACCACTAGGAAAGCAACTTAAAAACACTGGTTCCTTAGTGTCCACATTATATGCCTTTCAAAGCTCTGCATGTGCAGCCAGGTTTGGAAACCAGTGGTCCAGAAGACCTTTCAAGTATCAGCACTAACTCTGAGACTTTAAAAAATTAGGTCACGAGACAAAGATAAAATTGGTGCAGAAGAGCTGGGTGCCACCTAAAAATTCAGGTGATCACGTATAATAAACAGTTGTTCTCCAGAAAAATTATTACAATAATAACATGTTATTAAGGATGTTTTTAATCTGACGATAGTTCGGAGAAAAAGGGATTACCGTCCTCAGTTAACAGAGGAGCAGATGGAGTTTCAGAGAGGTGAAGTGACTTGCCACACTGCTGGCGAGTGGCAGAGAGGGGTTTGGGAGTCTTCTGACCACAGACTCCCCCCTTCAACCCTTACAGCCTTTGGAGACCTGTCCTGCTTATGGCCTGCATGGATAACCTTCTTGAAGTTAGACAGTGTGTATCAAGGAGGTTTGAAGGTGGTGAAGGTTATAAGGAGAAGCCCTGTGGATCCTATTCACACTGGATCAGGCTTATGAGGAGGGCCCAGGATGAGCCAAAAGAAATGGACTTCTTAGAGCCTAATGGTTACCAACAAATCTCTCATGTGGAAACATAACTCCAATAAAAATAACTCAGGTCCTAACTTGGTGGCATTAGCTTTAAATAAGAAGCCTTGACATTCCTTCCTTTAAGCCGTACCCCTCATCTCCAACCCCAGGCTCAGCCCTAAGCCTACCCCCTAACTTCCTCTGCACCCCGGTCCAAGTGGCTAGCCCACACCAGCATGCAAAGCTTTCACTTTTGAGAGAAAGTGCTAAGTGGAGTCCCTGAGGGAGGTAGGTGGTGCAAGTGCTTATACATCTGTTTTTTAAAAAAAAAGTTCTTGGGCTTTTAAGCCATGGCCTGAATGCACTGACTTCAGAGAAGAGGGAGTTGGTGAAGAGACCAGCAGTGGCCTGCCAAGCTCCCGGAGGCTATAGCACCATGCACATCTCTGCAGGATGGACCCAACCACATGGACCAGCATCCTGCTGGCCTGGAGACCAGACTTCACTGAGGGGTTTGGCCTGATCCCCTAAATTTTTCCATTACCTACTTGTGGGTATTTTAAATGTATGCCCTTCCTTGTTTCAAAGTGGACTGGAGACACTTTCAGCAGAATGCATGTATGATAAACTACAAGTAGGTTACAAATAAAAAGAAAATGGAATAAAAGATGAAACTCTAACAAAAATCCCAATCAGGCATAGATTTGACCTTGTTTTCTAGCTGCTATGATCAAACAAAAAGTTGAGGGTGGGCGTAGGGAGGATCCAATTTTTTAGAGAATTCAGTGACCATAATAAGAGAAAAACAAACCAGGCCTGTGAAATAAGCGAGTCACAAGAGGATAAATACTGTATGATTCCACTGATGAGTTACATGAAGTAGTCAGATTCATTGAGACAGAAAGTAGAATGGTGGTTTCCAGTGGCTGAGGGAGAAGGAAACAGGAAATTAATGTTTAATGGGTACAGGGCTGCAATCTGGGAAGAAGGAAACAGTTACAAGATGGACAGTGGTCATGGTTGCATGACATGATGAATGTACTTAATGCCACTGAACTGTAAACCTAAAAATGGTTAAGATGGTAATTTCTATGTTAAGTGTACTTTGCCACATTTTTTAAATTTTATAGGGCTTCCCCAGTGGCTCAGTGGTAGGAATCGTCCTGCAATTCAGGAGCTGCAGGAGACACGGGTTCAATCCCTGGGTTAGGAAGATCCTCTGGAGAAGGGACTGGAGACCCACTCCAGTATTCTTGCCTGGAGAATCCCATGGACAGATGACCCTGGCAGGCTACAGTCCATAGAGTCACAATGAGTTGGACACAACTGAAGTCAGTCATGTAAAAGTTTATAACTTAAAAATGAAAAAAAAAGAAAAAGCAAATAAATAAAATGCAACCAGGCCCTAAGGAGAAGTAAACTACTTCTAATCTAAGATCAGGAAGAAGTTTCTCCTTAGAGAGCCACCAAAGGAGCCTGTAAGTTTGTAAGGGACTACCTCCCAGCATGTTAACCGTAGACGGATTTCTCAGGCTGCAATGTGGTTGATGGCTCGACACTAAAATGCAGCTCAGTGAAACTGTACAGTGGGGCCTGAGGGGTCACACCCAGTCCAGACAAGCACACCATTGGCTCCAAGAGAAGCTGCAGCCCAGGTGGCTGATGTCCTCAGCTTCTCTGGCCTTTAAGGCTTCTCTGCTCTTAATTCAGCATTCGTGCCCTGAGTTTGCAAAGCCAGTCTCAGAGAGTCCTTCCTATCTCAGGTATTTCTGAGAATCTCCCAGGAATACGTCCATGTTTTCGAGTTCAGGCCTGTGTCACTTGTCATACTGCTCTTAACTGTGTCCCGTTCCCTCTGGATCCCCTGCGGCATAAACACAGGCCCTCTGCTAAACCAGAACATAATCAAGACCAACCTACCACAGTGATCAAGATTTTCTGAAAGCATCAAGACAATGCAATCCCACTCCAGTATTCTTGCCTGGGAAATCCCATAGACAGAAGAGCCTGGGGGGGCTACAGTTCATGGGGTTGCAAGAGTCAGACACGATTTAACGAGTAAACAACAACAAAAGACAGCACAAAATAAAACAAAATACTCAAACCCTGGAGGTAGGGTGTCTAAGCTGTCTTTGTCCTTAGCCTCTAACTTGCTCCCACATTTCAGGGTCAGCCTACTGTCCCCCAGTTAATTGCTATACCTGTATCCTCTTTACCTAGAACCTAGGACTCTTTCAGAGTCCGACAAGAAATAGGAGCATCTCAGGCTGACCTCCAAGTCAATGCCATAGTAATCTCAGAGATGCACCTCTGCATTGAGAGGAGACAACCCATCACGGTATTTTATGGAGCCACCCAACTCCTCTTTATCTAATATCTTCATTCCAAATACACTTCACTTGAACATGACCGAAATGCACATTAAACCTCTTCCTCCAAAATAAAGTGCTATGTCCCTCAGCCATGAATCATACATAGAATTGCACTATGTCCCCATTTCTAGTAATCGTGTTACCAAAAGCGTGGGGTGCCATCTAAGTTTCAGCAACACTTCACCCCACTTCCACCACAGTGGAGCAGAAGGAGGCTGGCCTGATTTCTTCTGCCCAGGGTATTTCTTCTGGCAGTGGGTAGGATTCCTTCCAGTGTTTGTGGCTTGGTAATTTTTGGACTCATTTGCGAAGCAAATGCAGACTATTAAAATTAAGTTTCAGTCATGTGGGACGCTCGTTGAGGATTTCTTTTGTTTGTTTTGTTTGAAAACCACAGCCTTGCTCTACAACATTCTCTCAGATCTAGCAAGAGAGTCGATAGCTTTTATTCACTGTTCCCTGCTCCTCTCAGTGAAGCTTCCATGAACATGTCCTAATAGAAGAGACCATTGAGATAGGGTGTTTGGCTAGTGGCAGCTGAGCGCCAGTGCCATTAGGGACAGGCCAGGCTGGAAAGTCGGCCTGGCCTAGGGCTGGTCTCGGTGGCAGTGTTATTGGTCGTGGTACCCAGTGGGGAGACTCTGGGCTCTGATTCCTCTTGGTGCAGTGTTGAGTGTCTGGTCAACTTCAAAGCCCAGTGCAGCTTTCTCAGATCTGTATTTTAGACACAACCCTAGTCTGATCCAAATGTGGAGGATCAGGGTAGGGGGGGTGGAGGGGCACTGCCCTGTTCAACTTAGTTTACTCTTGGCAAAACAGATTCTTCCCAAGTCTCATGGGGGAAAAAGCAGCTTAGACAGACATAAACAGGCTCTGAGGCCCTCTGGACATCAAATAACACTAGCAAAACAACGCTTAGATGAGTTAAGTGTAAATCAATCAGAAACATATGGACTACATTTCCCTGAAAATACACAGGGGTTTACGAATTACAGGCACAGGGTTTTGGCAAAATGCAATTCAGGTTTTGCCAAACCTAAAATGTTTGGAGAAGATTTAAAGAAAGTAGACTGACCCCAAATGCCTTCAACTCTGCTCATCCCTGACACTGATAATATCCCACACAACCACAAGCATTTAAGTGCATGGGTTTTAAGAGATTTATATGTTGAATAAACTTAGCTATTCACAACAAGCTGAGATTCTTTTCCAAATGAATGTTCACAGAAAGCTGAAACTGCCCAGTGACCGACTCAAAAGGGAAAAAACATCTACATTTTGAGTTAGGCCAAGGAGGTGTACCCACAGGTTTAAATTACCAACAAAATGGAATACTCTGGGCTTTACAGCCTGTAATTGCATACTCGTGAAGCACAGGCTCTGCTTTTCCACAGCACAGGTCTGTATTTGCATGGCCCGTGGTATGTGTCCGTCTATTGTATAGGTGGATGCTGTGTTGATAAAAACACTAGTTACTACTTCCGTTTCATGGTGACTCTCCCACATTTGGCAGTGGGCCAGGAGGCATTCCTATCTTGAAGGAAGGTTGTCCCAGTGGAACTAGGGCAACCAAGATCCAAATGTTTAGGTTTTAAGACTCAAATGTGAAAATATAAAAGATTCAGTGAACCCTACAATGAGATGATCAAGTCCCCGGAGTGGATGGGGGACAAGGAGAGCAGAGGGAAAATAAGAAGACCCTGACTAAGGTCCTGCCTCTGAGATGCAGGACGAGAATGAAGGAAACCAGAGTGGTTCAGGAACAGAAGAACAGAGGGCAGCTCTGCCCTTCCCCTGATGCCCCAGAATAGCAACATCGCAGGGGAACTGTCCCTCCCTCAGCCCTGCATGCGCAGCAGCAACTGAGTGATTCCTGGAGCCCACACATGGAGAGGACTGTTACTGCTCCCTGGAGCCCCCACAGCTCAGGAGCTCTATGGGAAGGAGGCAGAATCCCTCCAGTTCCTCAAAAGAGGCGGGAAGTAGCAGAAATGAGTCAGTTCTGTACAGGTCTTGCTGCAGGGAGTAACTTAGTGCAGCTGCAAACCTACTGGGTCAGTGACTGGGAACAGAGTGGGAACTTGGGAGGATGGTGTGGACAGATGACCTGGGACAGAGGCCCCTTCTCTCCACTTCCTGTCACCACCACCACCACCCTCTGTGCTACTGTGGCAATAACGAACCATCCAGAATAGGGACACAATCCCCAAGGATAGAAAACGATCTAGAAGTAACCAGAAGTGTCTGCCACCAAGCAGAAGGGGAACTGAAATGGAACTGACATTGCACACTTAAGCTGTGGTTCTAGATTGGGGCTCTCTTCTCAGGTGGGTGAGGTCACAAAGTTGGGCAGAGGAAGCATGCCCTTTAGACTGTGCAGGACACACCGTGACCTCTAGGGGGCAGTCAAAGCCTCCCCTACCTCCCTGCATCCCAAGGAAGAGAAGAACCTGACTCATCTGGGTCCTGAGTGGGAGAGGGCGTAGGTGTCAGCTGAAGAAGGAGTGGTTAGCAGAACTGGAGCATGTGGGAAACCCCCTTTCATCATTTCTCTTCTCAGTTCAGTTCAGTCGCTCAGTCGTGTCCGACTCTTTGTGACCCCATGAATCGCAGCAGCCAGGCCTCCCTGTCCATCACCAACTCCCAGAGTTCACTCAGACTCATGTCCATCGAGTCAGTGATGCCATCCAGCCATCTCATCCTCTGTCGTCCCCTTTTCCTCTTGCCCCCAATCCCTCCCAGCATCAGAGTCTTTCCAATGAGTCAACTCTTCACATGAGGTGGCCAAAGTACTGGAGTTTCAGCTTCAGCATCATTCCCTCCAAAGAAATCCCAGGGCTGATCTCCTTCAGAATGGACTGGTTGGACCTCCTTGCAGTCCAAGGGACTCTCAGGAGTCTTCTCCAACACCACAGTTCAAAAACATCAATTCTTTGGTGCTCAGCTTTCTTCACAGTCCAACTCTCACATCCATACATGACCATAGGAAAAACCATAGCCTTGATGAGATGGACCTTTATTGGCAAAGTAATGTCTCTGCTTTTGAATATGCTATTTAGGTTGGTCATAACTTTTCTTCCAAGGAGTAAGCGTCTTTTAATTTCATGACTGCAATCACCATCTGCAGTGATTTTGGAACCCCAAAAAATAAAGTCAGCCACTGTTTCCATTGTTTCCCCATCTATTTCCCATGAAGTGATGGGACCAGATATCCCAAACCTCTGAGCAACGGATAGAGGGAGGCAGGGTCCAGAGACAGGAGAAAGTCTCTTCCCACCCTCCACCAAGAAAGTCTGGAAGCAACCCCTCCCCCACCCCCACCTCTTGCAACACTCAGAGAGGCTGAAAAGCTGGGCGTCCAGTGTTGCATCATTTCTTTGGGGCTGGAATCCTCCTGCCTCAGAGGCCTTCAAGGCTAAGGCTGGGCAGGGACTGGGAAGCCAGGAAGGGGCCTCCAGCGGGGAAGACCAGCACCTGGTATTTCACTGAACAGGGAGGAAGTTTGGTTTCCAGGCAGAGAAGATGCAAATAACAGACATTAAAAAAAAATAATAATAATACAGGGGACATACATTTTGTGTGTGTGCCACTTAAAATCTCATAGTGGGGATCCCTGAGACCGGGTCCTGGGATTCCCCATAGTGACCCTCTGGGTCATGCAGGTGTCAATCAAGTGTCTCCTTTGGTTCTGACCTCAAAGAAGCTCTCCATATGCAAAGAATGTACTTCAGACTGGGGTTTTAGGAGCAGAAGGTCTTCATTACTGTATAATTCTGGGACAACCTCTTAATAGGAAACTACTTAAGAGAGAACATTTACAACAAACAGAAGGTGGGGGAAAGGGTTGTTTGGGGCTTGAACTTGAGAAATAAAACTCAAAATTATGAAATTAAGCTTTTAAAATCTTATACTAAATGCAATTTCAGTTATAATTACAAATACACAATCTTAGACTGAAAAAAACGAGCCATTCATTTTGGGGAATAAATTTTCAAAATATTTGTACAACAGCACTGCCTTTTTTGCTTTGTATTTTACTTTCATGGCCAGTCTTCCTTGAAAGGACATGTACCCAAAAGTATGCAAGCGCTTCAAGAGTTTTCCCAAAGGCTTCTCATAGTGGTTAATAGGTGTATGTTTCCCTTTGAAGTGTCTCTGGGGTCACTGTCTCTGCTGATTCTTAATTTTTCCTGTTGTTAACTGGTGCACCTCCGTCATGCCCCTATTTTTCATTGCTATGATTTGAGCAATTTTCCAACTTCATTCTTCTTGATCCTTTGCAAGATTTGAAATTTGACTTTGAAATAGATTTGCATAGCTTGCATTGTCCTGTCAGGTGTTTATAATATCCCAGTCATCAGAAGACTGAGCCAAAAAGGGCTTCGTGGGATTTATGGTGGCTGTCCATGAACAAATATTTTTGTGTTATCATGGCTTTCATGTCCCTCCACAATCTTCTAACTACAGGGACTCCAATAATGAATATTTGGATAACCTTGATAATTATATTATTAAAATAAGGGGGAAAGCACTACATTTCCACATGAAGAGCTGCTATTTTGTGGTTTGGTTTGGTTTTGAACTCTTCCCTTTCCTTGCTCCTTCCTCTCTTGGCCTTTTGGAGGAGGACCTCCAGCAGCTTCAGCCTCTAGTTGAGGCCTTAAATTGGCAGTTTGGAATAATTCCTAAGCGTTTTCATGAGATCCAAGGAAGTTCACCAAGTAGGAGCTTCGGGGCTTCGCTGGTGGTAGGAGTCCACCTGGTGCAGGAGATACAGATTCAACCCCTGATCCGGGAGGATCCCACATGCCTCCAGTCAGCTAAGCTGGTGCACCACAACTACTGAGCCCATAGGCTGCGACTCCTGAAGCCCACAAGCCTAGAGCCTGTGCTCCACAGCAAGAGACGCCACCGCAACTAGAGAGCGGCTCCTGCTCATGGCAACTAGAGAAAGCCCTCCCACAGCAACAAAAATCCAGTGCAGCCAAAAATAAATAAATATGTATTTTTTTAAAAAAGGTAGGAGCTTGAACAATGATAGGAGGTGGAAGCTCTCATTGAAAAGAGCTTGTCTGGGTGTCCATGGAGCTAGAAATAAAAAACAGTGAAGAGGACAGTATAAATAACATAATCAGTATCTTTAACAAGAAATAAAGAGTGTCATTAGAAAATACTTGTATTTGTTCCTGCCTTGCTGCCCATTTAGACCAACACTGTGGGCTATTGTCCCTACCTCCCTGTGAAATCTCAGGCGCCCTAGAGCTTATCCTTTCAGCTGAGATAAGTCTCTGTTCATTTCTAATCACAGGAAGAGACACAGTCCAGGAAACAACATGTCCGGTTCCACCTAACAATTGAAAACACCAACTCACTTCTCCCCTCCTGCTCCCAGTGTTGGGAGATGGGGTGGAGGTGGGGCTAAGGGGTAAAGGGCTCTATAAGAGTGAAGGATGGTTTTCTCAGTGTGTATGCCCAGCAGTGGGATTGCTGGATCATAAGGCATGTCTATTTCCAGTTTTTTAAGGAATCTCCACACTGTTCTCCATAGTGGCTGTACTAGTTTGCATTCCCACCAACAGTGTAAGAGGGTTCCCTTTTCTCCACACCCTCTCCAGCATTTATTACTTGTAGACTTTTGGATTGCAGCCATTCTGACTGGCGTGAAATGGTACCTCATAGTGGTTTTGATTTGCATTTCTCTGATTATGAGTGATGCTGAGCATCTTTTCATGTGTTTGTTAGCCATCTGTATGTCTTCTTTGGAGAAATGTCTATTTAGTTCTTTGGCCCATTTTTTGATTGGGTCATTTATTTTTCTGGAGTTGAGCTGTAGGAGTTGCTTGTATATTCTCGAGATTAGTTGTTTGTCAGTTGCTTCATTTGCTATTATCTTCTCCCATTCTGAAGGCTGTCTTTTCACCTTGCTAATAGTTTCCTTTGATGTGCAGAAGCTTTTAAGGTTAATTAGGTCCCATTTGTTTATTTTTGCTTTTATTTCCAATATTCTGGGAGGTGGGTCATAGAGGATCCTGCTGTGATGTATGTCAGAGAGTGTTTTGCCTATGTTCTCCTCTAGGAGTTTTATAGTTTCTGGTCTTACGTTTAGATCTTTAATCCATTTTGAGTTTATTTTTGTGTATGGTGTTAGAAAGTGTTCTAGTTTCATTCTTTTACAAGTGGTTGACCAGAGTTCCCAGCACCACTTGTTAAAGAGATTGTCTTTAATCCATTGTATATTCTTGCCTCCTTTGTCGAAGATAAGGTGTCCATATGTGCGTGGATTTATCTCTGGGCTTTCTATTTTGTTCCATTGATCTATATTTCTGTCTTTGTGCCAGTACCATACTGTCTTGATAACTGTGGCTTTGTAGTAGGGCCTGAAGTCAGGTAGGTTGATTCCTCCCGTTCCATTCTTCTTTCTCAAGATCGCTTTGGCTATTCGAGGTTTTTTGTTTTTCCATACAAATTGTGAAATTATTTGTTCTAGCTCTGTGAAGAATGCTGTTGGTAGCTTGATAGGGATTGCATTGAATCTATAGATTGCTTTGGGTAGTATACTCATTTTCACTACATTGATTCTTCCAGAAGGGAAAGAGACACGAGTACCCCAATGTTCATCGCAGCACTGTTTATAATAGCCAGGACATGGAAGCAACCTAGATGTCCATCAGCAGATGAATGGATAAGAAAGCTGTGGTACATATACACAATGGAGTATTATTCAGCCATTAAAAAGAATACATTTGAATCAGTTCTAATGAGGTGGATGAAACTGGAGCCTATTATACAGAGTGAAGTAAGCCAGAAAGAAAAACACCAATACAGTATACTAACGCATATATATGGAATTTAGAAAGATGGTAACAATAACCCTGTGTACGAGACAGCAAAAGAGACACTGATGTATAGAACAGTCTTATGGACTCTGTGGGAGAGGGAGAGGGTGGGAAGATTTGGGAGAATGGCATTGAAACATGTAAAATATCATGTATGAAATGAGTTGCCAGTCCAGGTTCGATGCACGATACTGGATGCTTGGGGCTGGTGCACTGGGATGACCCAGAGGGATGGAATGGGGAGGGAGGAGGGAGGAGGGTTCAGGATGGGGAACACATGTAAACCTGTGGCGGATTCATTTTGATATTTGGCAAATCTAATACAGTTATGTAAAGTTTAAAAATAAAATAAAATTAAAAAAAAAAAAAGAAATAAAGAGATTGGACTAAAAAAAAAAAAAAAAAAAAAAAAAAAAAAAAAAAAGAGTGAAGGATGGGCAGGGAGGAAGGGGTTAGGGAGGGAACTGCCCCTGGGTTGGGCGTGGTCATCTGTGACCGAGGGTGAGGGTGGTTCTGTAATTTCTTTTCCAAGCTGGACGTAACTTCAAGATTGAAAGTAGAGAGAGGGGTTCTGGCTTTGGCAGACTTCACAGCTTGGTCCTCTCCTGAAGTTCTGCTAACGCAGACCCTGAGTCCTCCTCTGCCCAGATGCTTATGGCCACCTCCAGCCTCTGATGCTCTGCAGACCCTTCCCCACCCATTCTCTTATGGGGTCCCACTGATTCTCCAGAAGCTCCTCTTAGTCCTGGAAGACACCTCCAAGCCACCCTTCCATGCAACTCCTCAGGTCTTTGGGAAACTCCTCAGACCTGCTGGTGAGGGAGAGGGTGCCAGCGAACATACACAAAAAATTCTTCTGAAAGAATTTTTCTCTCTAATCTCTGCTACTTTTTTTGGCCTCTTAATCTTCTGATGATCAACGAATGGTTGGAACACCAGTTCTCTGGGTCATCTTTGCATGTTCTGCTTTGGTGGCCAGCATCTCACTGCAAAAAATGGAAGAAACTGGCACTTGTCTTAAGTTGAAACTATCACAGAAAGGGTCTGTTTCACCATCCTTTTATAACAACAAAAACAATGCTAACAGTAGTAGTTGCTTTCTCCTGCCATCCTATAAACTAGTGACTATTACAGGATCATCTCATTTAATCCTTACAATTCCATGAGCTAGGCTCTATTATTAACTATATTTTAGAGATGAAAAAAATGAAAGAGAAGTTAATTTGCTGCACATCACACACTTGGTAATGAGCAGAGATTCACACTCATATTTCTCTCCCCATGAGGCGATGTTGGAATTCAGAACTCTGAGTCTCTCAAAGAGACTCTGCTCATGAGTAACTGTTGGGGTCCATTAATTGTACCCTTCTGCGTGGTAAGTTTAGAACCAGTTGAGGGATCAAAACATCAGCTCTATTGCTGGAAAAGCTGGCTGGGGGGATGCAGCTGAGTTTATAACCAAAGGAGGCTTCCTACTCCTTTTCCTCTGAGTTGATCTTACTCCCTTTTCCCACCCAACCACTGGTCAGATGCTC
The DNA here is from genome assembly GCF_019923935.1 of Bubalus bubalis. NCBI lineage: Eukaryota > Metazoa > Chordata > Mammalia > Artiodactyla > Bovidae > Bubalus > Bubalus bubalis. The sequence continues at coordinate 56,695,481 of NC_059162.1, forward strand.
AGTAATGGAGCCACTGAAGTTCACTTGCCATAGGGGTTGTGGGGGAGGCACATACAGATTGAAGTGCAGTCTCCTTGTGGTTCAGCAGATCTCAAAGGCAGACTGGTGTTCGCTGCTCCTCCAAGAGGAATCAGCTTCCTAGGCTGTTAGGCCAGCCAGCCACACCTGCCTGTTCTGGGAGGACAAAAGATGGGGTTGAGAGACATGAGGAGTTCTGAGAGGCTTAGTGTACTAGAACCGGGGCTCTGTTTGGAGAGGAAGAGTCTGAGGTCAAGAGGGGCCTAGAAACAAAGGAAGAACTTGGAATTGTTCATGTATGTGCCATTGGCTTTAAAGGGCTGGCCTGCAAATGGGAAGTTAACTGGAAGAGTACAAAGCAGCAGAAGAAAGTCTAGGTCTTTTCCCTGCTTCTGTGGAGCACAGGATGATTCAAGGGCCAGCCCAGAGTGTTCCCATTTCCCCCTGCCTCTTACCTCTCGGGTAGAATGTGGTACTAGGCATAGGGACTTGTGGCCACTGAATGTTTTGTCTATGTTCACAAAATCACTCAGAGGTTTTATCCATCTCCTACCTCCTCAGCAGGAGGGGCCCCATGAGCTAGAGAACCACCCTATCCCAATCCCTTCCCACCCCCATATTAGTCCTCTATGGCTGCTGAATCTAATTACCACGAACACAGTGACAAAACAGAGATTTATAATTTTACAGTTCTTGAAGTCAGATGGCTGAAATAGGTCTCACTGGGCTAAAATCAAGGTGTCGTCAAAGCTGTTTCTCTCTGGAATCCATTTTCTTACCTTTTTAGCCTCTAGAGGCTGCCCATATTCTTTGGCCCCCTTCTGACAAATCCAGAAACAGCAAGTTGAGTTTTTCACATTGCATCCCCTGACAGATTTTTCTTCCTCTTCCATCTTTTAAGAAGTCTTGTGATTACACTGGGCCCACCTGAATAATTCAGGCTAATCTCCTGATTTTAAGGTCAAGTGTTAAGCAAACTTAATTCCGTCTGCAACCTTAATTCTCCCTTGCTATGTAGCATCACACATTCACAGGCACTGGGGGTTAGGGCATGGACATCTTTGGGAGGTCATTATTTACACACACACACACACACTTACTCTCTCTCTCACTTGCTCTCTCTCTCTCTCCAAAAGAAGACATTTGAACAATGAGTTCACTCTTATCTACTGGCTTCTGCATCTGCTATATATGATCCCTCCTCTACATAAGGCTGATTTTTACTTTTTCGGACATTAAAGATTCATTGGTGATTTTTCTAATCTTCTATTAAGTTGGGAAGCCTTTAACCCAATTAGGAACAGCATGTCACATTCAGATGTGATTTCAAGCCAGTTCTTACTCTATTTCCATTGCCATCAGCTGAGCCCGTCCCCACCTGCTCTCCCCGGGAAGCATGCTCCAAAGAGTCTGTCCCAGCCTCCACAGCCACATCTGCAGTTTTCAGAGCAGCTTCCTAGCCATGTAAGTGTTAACTGCATGATTAAAGATCATGAGAAGAAAGAAATATTTTATATTTTTAAAGCCCCGCAGTTATCAATCTTTATTACAAAAAACATATGTGCCTCCCCTTCTGCAGTAGACGCGTTCCTCACTGGGTATATGTAAATCAAATTCTTTACAAATTGAGTCATATTTTAAATACACTAGGGGAGCTGGCTATTTAAAGGGATCCTGCTGTGAGCCTTTTAAGCCAAGAGGCTGTTTGTGATGCTAATTTTCACCCCTTAATTTGTCTGTTTTGTAGGTGCAGATTTTCATAAAATCCCCCCAATTCACAAACCAAAGCCAGACACACCTGTATCCTATATTTCAAGGGTATCTTTTTCATAAGAGCTCACAAAACTGTCAGGTGGATTATCTCATTTATCTTCCAACATTCTTCCAAAGGAGTTTGGGGCAGTCATTATTATCCTCAAAGGAGGTGTAACTCTCTCCCCAACAGCCACTGCCTTGCAGGGGGCCCCATGAAAGGAGAAGTCTGCTCAGCTGAGAGCCATTTATTTTCCAATTAACAACGGGCTCCATCCTGGGAGGAGTGCTTCCGGAGGTTTTCTTCAGAGTCTAGAATGTTCTTTTTGGTTACTCATTGTCACTATTGTTTAGAGAGGGAAACTGAGGAACAAAGAAATCAAGTGCTTTATCAATGTCTGAAATGTCTACTGAATGCCCACTATGCACGAGACACAATGTTGGAGTTGCGTGGCCTAAGTGTCAAGATGGCCAGCAAGGCCTGACTGAGAGCTGACCACTCAGGGGGCAACACAGGCAGGTTGACAGCACCTGGAATGCAACATTAGGAAACATCAAGGCCTTCAGTTTATCCTCGATTTTCTTCTTTTATAGACATGACTTCATTCCATCCTCACAGCACTAGAAGGTAAGTTTGCTGTTCTTGTTCAGTTGCTCACTTGTGTCCAACTCTTTGCGACCCCATGGACTGCAGCACACCAGGTAAGGTAGGCTTTGGCTTTATTTTTTGAAGCACAAGGAAACTTAATGATTTATGATTTTCCAAAAGTCACACGGTTGTAGCCACGTGTTCTGGGAAACAAACTCACTCAGAATGACAAGGCAAATAGTGGAGTGAAGTTTATTACAAGGCAGAGTCCGCTCTTAGCCAAGGACCACGACTGACTTTTGCGAAAACCTTAAGAAGACGTGACAAGAATACACAGAAGAACTGTACAAAAAAGATCTTCATGACCCAGATAATCATGATGGTGTGATCACTCACATTCACCTAGAGCCAGACATCCTGGAATGTGAAGTCAAGTGGGCCTTAGGAAGCATCACTATGAACAAAGCTAGTGGAGGTGATGGAATTCCAGTTGAGCTATTTCAAATCCTAAAAGATGATGCTGTGAAAGTGCTGCATTCAATATGTCAGCAAATTTGGAAAACTCAGGAGTGGCCACAGCACTGGAAAAGGTCAGTTTTCTTTCCAATCCCAAAGAAAGGCAATGTCAAAGAATGCTCAAACTGCCGCACAATTGCACTCATCTTACATGCTAGTAAAGTAATGCTTAAAATTCTCCAAGACAGGCTTCAGCAATACGTGAACAGTGAACTTCCAGATGTTCAAGATGGTTTTAGAAAAGGCAGAGGAACCAGAGATCAAATTGCCAACATCCGCTGGATCATCAAAAAAGCAAGAGAGTTCCAGAAAAACATCTATTTCTGCTTTCTTGATTATGCCAAAGCCTTTGACTGTGTGGATCACAATAAACTGTGGAAAATTCTGAAAGAAATGGGAATACCAGACCACCTGACCTGGCTCTTGAGAAACCTATATGCAGGTCAGGAAGCAACACTTAGAACTGGACATGGAACAACAGACTGGTTCCAAATAGGAAAAGGAGTACGTCTAGGCTGTATATTGTCACCCTGCTTATTTAACTTATATGCAGAGTACATCATGAGAAATGCTGGGCTGGAAGAAGCACAAGCTGGAATCAAGATTGTTGGGAGAAATATCAATAACTGCAGATATGCAGATGACACACCCTTATGGCAGAAAGTGAAGAAGAACTAAAGAGCCTCTTGATGAAAGTGAAAGAGGAGAGTGAAAAAGTTGGCTTAAAGCTCAACATTCAGAAAACTAAGATCATGGTATCTGGTCCCATTACTTCATGGCAAATAGATGGGGAAACAGTGGAAACAGTGGCTGACTTTATTTTTCTGGGCTCCAAAATCACTGCAGATGGTGATTGCAGCCATGAAACTAAAAGACGCTTACTCCTTGGAAGGAAAGTTATGACCAACCTAGATAGCATATTCAAAAGCAGAGACATTACTTTGACAACAAAGGTCCGTCTATTCAAGTCTATGGTTTTTCCAGTGGTCATGTATGGATGTGAGAGTTGGACTATAAAGAAAGCTGAGCACCAAAGAATTGATGCTTTGAGCTGTGGTGTTGGAGAAGACTCTTGAGAGTCCCTTGGACTGCAAGGAGATCCAACCAGTCCATCCTGAAGGAGGTCAGTCCTGGGTGTTCATTGGAAGGACTGATGTTGAAGCTGAAACTCCAGTACTTTGGCCACATCATGCAAAGAGCTGACTCATTGGAAAAGACCCTGATGCTGGGAAAGATTGAGGGCAGGAGGAGAAGGGGATGACAGAGGATGAGATGGTTGTATGGCATCACCGACTCAGTGGACATAGGTTTGGGTGGACTCCGGGAGTTGGTGATGGACAGGGAGGCCTGGCGTGCTGCGGTTCATGGGGTCTCAGAGTCAGACATGACTCAACAACTGAACTGAATTGAGTGTCCTTCTTTGTCTCTTATAACAGTCTTTGTTTTGATGTCTGTTTTGTCTGGTGTGAGTATTGCTACTCCAGCTTTCTTCTGATTTCCATTTGCATGGGTTTGGGTGGACTCCGGCAGTTGGTGACGGATAGGGAGGCCTGGTGTGCTGAGGTTCATGGTGTCGCAAAGACTAGGACATGACTGAGCCACTGAACTGAACTACATACCTAAAAGTACTGCTCAAGCCTACATCCCCAAATTCCTTAAACCTAGCCTGTAAAGTGCTAAAGGGAGATACAATCAGGTTACAGCCATGATTCATCATCAGAAGGGTCAGCTGGTTATACATTGTAGCTACACCAATGGGTGCCATAAAGATTACAAAGGTGATGGACTACAAGGGGATTATAACATGCCTTTTGGCGATGGGAAATCTTGGTATGGAATCTGGTGTTTATCATTCCAGGAGGCCAGTTTGGCCAAGGGTATGTTATCCCCATTGCTACCGGGCACATAGTCCAAAGCTCATTGAAAGTGCAAGATGGAGTTTCCTTCTTTTTCAAGATGGGGTCAGCTCGGCTTATTCCTTTCCTCCCTCAACACAACAGGTCTGTCTCATTCCAAAGCGTGTGCTTCACATACCACTGTTGCTCAACAGGCACAACCAGTGGGTTGTGCAGGTATAGTGGCAGCTACAATCAATTCTAACCCCCAGGAATGCTATTTGATCCAGGCCTTGAATGGTGCGAAGGATTTCCATATAGAATTAAGAAGAAAAAAACTGGTCAAAAACATGAAAGTGTGTTTGAGTGGTCTGGTATGCCCAGGTTACGAGAGAGCACTAGTGTTACACAAGGCTGAGAAAGAGGTTCATATCAGACATATCATAGGAGGTCCTACATGCTTCTTTACAGAAGCTGAAACCCCTTCCCACCATGGCAGGAAGTGCTGAGACTTTTTGAGGGAGGGAGCAAATTGTCTGTGGAAGACAATTTTGTCATCGATGTAGAGAATAAGTTTGAACCAGATCAAATCTTGACGGTTAGCTAGTATTCTCCCCCAAACCAGCAGACCAACAGAGAAGAAACAAAACCTGGTAGACGTTGCCCGAACCACCCCCCAACCCCGCCCCAGTGAGAAAGAGGGGTAGTCAGAACTGGAAGTGATGTTGTCTGACTCCTAGTTCTTTGCCTGTCCTAAGCCACACAACAATAAGCTGGGCCCTGGAGGCACCAGAGGCAAACGTGATCATACAGAACTTCATCTCCTCTCCCAAGACCAAGCCCGCTAGTCCATCCACATGGAGTTCCAAGGTCTTGGAGCTGCCAAGCCCTAGAAAGAGAAGATGGAAAAGCAGGTGGGGTCTGAGGCCATAAGAAGCCTCAGGTCTTCTTTCCCCATCCATACCCTCCCACCCACTCAAGTTTATAAATTTTTAACATCCACCTTCAAAGCAACTATACAAAGCCTTGAAGGAGAAATAGAATTGGAATACGGTGCATGTTTTCTCTCAGTTTCTATTTTTTGGCCTGCAGCATAATTCTTGCATTTGTGAAAGAACTTGAGGCTCCTGGAAGAAAGGAAGTTTAAGAATAAAAGCCATTATAATCGTATTGCTATTAGTAGTAGTGGGTTTGGCATTAGGCCTGGGCCACCCGGACTCCAGAGGCCTAAGTGACTAAATGGGAGGCACAGGCTGACTCACATGGCTGATCTGTCAGCCAGGGAGGCGCTGGAAAACCTCCCTGATACACAAAGGAAATGTTGGGGGTGGGGGAGAAGGGGTGAACTGCACAGTGGCATGGGGAGAAGCTGTAATAGGGGATATAACCGGATTCTCAGGTCTCTGGAGAGTTCAGAGCAGGTACCACCTACCAAGTAAATTCTTGGCACACTTGCCAAGGTGCCCCCTCCCTTCCCCAGGGTGCCAGACTCCCACGAAGAAGAGATTTTAGTCCTTTGGCTTCAGGACTTGTATGCACTGCAGATTTCCAGCTCTGCCCACTCTGAGAGGGCTAGACTCACTAGCCCTGGATACCTCCACACCCTTCTTTGCAGAAAGGCCCTGGGTATGTAGAGGGAGAGAATGTGGGAGGGGGCAGAGTCACTGGGACAACTAGACTTTGCTGGGTCCCCAGGTTGGATATGGACCAAGCCCGCTCCAAGTAGCAACTGGAGGGAGGTTTAGCACCTTCCACCTCCCCAGAGCAGCCTGGACCACCTCCTGCCATCATGGCTGTTGGGCAAAGGCAAGGTTTGCACTTGGGGTCCCAGTCAGAACCAGAGACCCTGGAAGAACTCTTAAGAGGACCCAGGCTGGCCCAGGAACCCAGGACTGGGACTGGCCTGCACGTTAAAAGGCAGACCAAGGAACTTCCTTGGTAGTCCAGTGGCTAAAAATCAACACTCCCAATGCAGGGAGCCCAGGTTTGATCCCTGGTCGGGGAACTAGATTCTCACATGTCACAACTAAGAGTTAGCATGCCACATGTCTTGCAGATCACTGAATCCAGGGTAGGAAAGGCGCAAGCTAGGAAGCAGATAGGAAGAAGCTGGAAGAAGACACTAGGAGCCATAAGAACTCAAGACATTCTTTTTTTCCGCAGCAGCAAGGCAGATATACTTTATTCTCTAATGGTTGATGCTGCAACACAACAGCAGGAAGTTTTCAGGTGGTGCTTATACAGGTCCATATGCCCAGTGCTATGAATGATCTCAGCTGTTACATCATTATTTACAAAACATAGAGGGAGAGTGAGAGGACGCAGGGCGAGAAAGCCTGACCACCACCATCTTGCCTACTTGCTCTTTCCCTAAACCACAACTAAAGATGCCACGTGCTGCAACTAAGACCCAGCACAGCCAAAAACAAACAAAACACTTTAAAAAAAAAAAAAAGGCAGACCTACTCCTGCCTGGAGAATCCCGTGGACGGAGGAGACTGGAAGGCTGCCGTCCATGGGGTCGCTGAGGGTCGGACACGACTGAGCGACTTCACTTTGATTTTCCACTTGAATGCATTGGAGAAGGAAAGACCACTCCAGTGATCTTGCCTGGAGAATCCCAGGGACGGGGGGAGCCTGGTGGGCTACCATCTATGGGGTCACACAGAGTCGGACACGACTGAAGTGACTTAGCAGTAAAGCACCTATAGTGATTTTCCTAACACTGAATCTGGGAATCTGCTTACTACTAAATAGTAACAACAAAAAACTACCATTTATTTACAAATGACTTACTTACAAAACAGAAAGAGACTCACAAACTTAGAAAATGAAATCATGGTCGTTGGGGTGGAGGGGAGCGGGAAGGGATAGTTAAGGACGTTGGGAAGATGATGTACACACTGCTATATTTAAAATTGATAAGCAACAAAAACCTATTGTAGAGCATGTGGAACTCTGCTCAATGTTATGTGCTCAATCTTGTCCCAGCCTGGATGGGACTGGGGTTTGGGGGAGAATGGCTACATGTATATATACGGCTGAGTCCCTTCACTGTTCACCTGGAACTATCACAACATTAATTGGCTATGCCCCAATACAAGATGTTTTTGTTGTTAAAAATAAAAAATGAAATGAAAAATCACCTAACAGATGAATAGAAACCCTCTGCATGGTTAACTTCAAATATTGATCTATTCTTATTGTAACTAGAAATTATTTTGAACGCAATAAATCAAGAAAGTGTTAAAACACACACGCACACACACACACACAAACTACCATTTATTGACCAGGGTATGAGATATCAAGAAACAAAAGCTCAGAGGAAGCATTTCAAAGCACCAAAGTGGCCTAAGCGTGCTTCTCCCGACTCCTAGTTTCGAGCCTCCCCGGTGGAGGCGGCCTTTGCTGAGTTATAACCGCAGCTGCAGCCCACATGGACAGTGCCATAGCTCCAGGGTCCCACTTCTCCTGGTGCCAAGCCCTGTGGGGCTGTAGGAAAGAGGCTGAAATAGACATGTGGCAATTCAAAACAGACCCTCTCCCCTGCTGTCCCATCTGTCAGAGCCTGTATCACACAACGGTTGAGGCTAGAAATTTGCAGTCAGACCTGGATTTGAATCCTACCTCCACCACCTCCCAGTCACGTGATTGTGGGAAAGTGGACCTCTGTGAGCCTCATTTCCCTCATCTGTAAAATAGGGCTAATCGCAGTATCTTCCTTGGAGTTTCAATAGGATGAAATAACACGTGCAAAGCACTGAGTGCCAGCACAGAGGAGGTGCTCTGTACATGGACAGCAGTTTCCTTCTTTCAAAAAGAACATGTTGAAGAGAACACATTGCACCTAAGGGCTCAGTCTGCCGCTTTGTTGGTCTCTAGAGCCTGTGGAAGGAACAGCCTTGCTATGCAGGGTGGGGCTCAGATCTGAGCTCCTGGAAGATCTTTGAGCTATGGTCTAAGCCTTGGTTTGGGCTCTTGCTTCAAGGAGGGAAAAAAATGCAGATGAAACTCATGAGAAATAGGTGGGTGCTTTTGTTTACCTCACACAGCTAGAAGAGCCTACATGGGACCACAGGCTATGGATCTCAGCTGATGAGGAAAGCACTGGGGATTTCCAAGAAGCTGCAGGTACCCCCATACTGCCTCAAGCCATAGCTGCGCAAATATTGCAAGGCAGGGGGCAAGGAGCCCTGCTGCCATTAACTCCATCACAGTGCAGTATTGGGAGTGAACAAGGAACTTGGGCTAGGAAAGACCTAGGTGTAAAACGCTTACTCTGGACAGCAATTTTGGACCTTCTGGTATATTTCTGGATATCCTGATTTGGACATTCTAGTAATCATTTTGGGGACCATCCCTCCTGTTCATCTCATCCAGAAAACAAAAACTCACTAGATGGGGCAGACTTTGTGCCTTACTCCACAAGACGTCCAGAGACCTTTATCTTCTTATTGAACTGCCTGTCTCCCAAGGGTATTTCAGAAAGGAATTTACCAAAATGGAATATCTAAGTAGACTATAGTTGTTATAGGCGCTAAGTCATGTCCAGCTCTTCGCAACCCCATGGACTGTAGTCTGCCAAGCTTCTCTATCCATGGAATTCTCCAGGCAAGAATACTGGAGTGGGTTGCCATTCCCTCCTTCAGGGGATCTTCCCGACCCAGGAATGGAACCCATATCTCCTGCTTGACAGGTGGATTCTTTACTACTGAGCCACCTGGGAAGCCTCAGACTACAATAAGGAACCCCAAAACAGACAATGTTAGGGCAAGACAACATTTTGGCTCACAACCTTTTATTATGGGAGGTCGTATACAGGTTAAGCTGGGTGAGCCTGCCCTCTCATCTTTGGACCAGTGCTCTAGTCCAGTGGGTCTTGAACTTGAGTCAGTGTCAGAACTACCTGGAGGGCTTGTTAGCATATACAGATCACTGACCCTACTCAGAAGGTTCTGGGGCTAAAGCATTAGCCTTTCAACAAGCTCCCAGGTGATACTGATGCTGCTGGTCCAGGGATAGGACTACACTCTGAGAACCGCTGCCACTGTTAATCTGTACCAGAGCCTTTGTTTGCTTGGAGAGACAGGAACATAGCAGGAAGGAGTCTGGTGAAGCAAGACTCATGGGGGATGGGTTAGACCCTCTTCCTCTTACCATGTCAGTTCCCTCAGTTGTACAATGAAGACAATGATACCCATCTTTTAGGTGCCAGTGTTATGTGAAGATAAATAGGAAAGTGCCTTATAAACTATAACATTCTATACAATTGTAAAGGATTAAACATGAGGATTATTCTAAGGGTTAAATTTCATAGTCCATGGAGGTTGGTAGTGCAGGGACTGGCATATTGTGGGGCTCAAGAGATATTAAATGAAAAAAACCCCAATAAGTAAAAATAGCCACTGACTCCTTGCCAGACATTTCGGTCTCTGTCATATGTTAAACAAAAAATGGTAATAAAGTTACAACACATGAAATTCATATTCCAGTCGTGGGTGGCAGAGACCTCCTTCTAGGCTTCTGATCCAACTCATTATTCAAACCCTTTTACCATCGAGTGCGCCACGGCTTAATGTGGAACCAACTGTGGATCTTGATAAGAGGAAAAGACTGGGCTCTGTTTCTCCTTTGCTCTTGGCAGTACTCAGGTCTCCAGGATAACTTTTCTTACAAAATGAATAGTGTTGGCTCCCAGAGAGACCAATCTAATCTCATCTTGTCCACTCAGAAGATCCGTATCAAACGTTACAGACTGTCTGACTGCAGTAAGGGGCATCTAATTCCATCTGGATTTGGACCAGTGTTTAAATGATCAAATAGGGAGCCATTAGCCTGGTAGAGACAGAGAAGCAAAATATAACCGGCCCACTTTTTCAACATTGTTCTTGTCTAAAGTTTGAAAAGCCCCCATTTGAGAGACAAAGAGAGAAACAGAGAGTAAGAGTGAGAAAGAGCAAGAGAGGAGTTGAAAGCCCATCATCTCCCTTAAAAACACTATGAATGAATCATCCTACATTTTCAGTGTTTACGGGCATGGCAGTCTGATCAGATAACCACGCTATGCCAAGAGACCTAATTACCAATCCCCTGGAGAACTTAAATTACTTTTAAAGGAAGAAAAAATAAGTCTCCGGTTACTCTTGGCTGAATAAAAATGTCACTTATTTCCCCTCAGCCATTTTCAGAAAGGCGCTGCTCACTTCAAATGGAAGCCCACTTCAAATCACTGGTGAGCTCTGTTACCCAGAAAACATACACTTCACCCGTCAGTTTTGAGAGATGCTTAAAAAACGTCCGTTTCTAACATGTAAGACTCTGAAAACACTCTACATTTTTTTTTGTAATATCTCAGTCTCACTGTGTTATTAAGGGAACACCCATAATCTGTAAAACAGATACAAATTAAATGTTATTGTTACAATCACTGTAAGTAAATCTCTAGGGATACAATGTGAAATACCCTGACTTATGCCAAATTGGCCCGTATTTGTGAAATAAAACCAAAGTTTGGACGCCAGATCACATGGGGACTGTAGGTCTGTCTTTGCCAGATTCTAACAATTAGATACAGGTTAAAGATGCAACTTGCACCTTTAAAAAGGCACAATCTTATCAAATCACAAATTGATTTAGTGTCAGACTTTCTTTGATGTCAACTTTCTACCAAAACTTTGGAAAGGAAAGAGAGGGAGAGGGAGACGGAGCGAAACCGTGGTTCTAGAATCTCAGGATGATGTCTTGAGCCTGCCTGACTCCAGCCTCTCAGTGGACTGCTGAGAGAGAGGAATTTCTTAACATTCTTACAGTTCAAAATACATGTCATTATGTTTCCTGTTTACTGGGAGGGGTGGGGAGAGGTAGTACTTAGAAAGTCTAGTCAGAGTCGGTCTGCTCTTCAGGCTCATCCCGTTTCTTTTCCAGCATCACCGATAGGCTCACAGCTCTAGCAATCCAGTTGCCCAGACCTTTGACTGAAACCCTACAATTCTGTTTCCCTGTAAACTCTCTCAAGCACTAATGATGTGCAACATCTCTAGGCCTGACTTTAATTTTGAAGCTTCAGCTTTAGGGAAGTCACACGAGACGAGGCTGAAGTTGATTGGCGTGTTTCACTAGATGTCTGACATCAAACCACAGGGCAGTAGGGTGTTTGAAGGAAGTTCTTTGCCAAACCCTAACCCAGGTCACAAAATCTGATCCAGAAGAGGCACGGGAATGAAATACTTAATAGTGAGACAGTGAATCCTGTCTTTGTGGTCCTAGCTTCTCTGGACAGACACTGGTCTATTTTGTAAACTTTTAGATGGAAAACCACCACCGCTGCATAGCTGGGGCAAAGGCAAAGGATGTTGAGCATCTGTATAGACACAGTGTTTTGCAAACCCAAATATTGCCCCCTCTCTTCATTTACTAATCACACCCCATCTGTCACCAAGTGCTGGGTCCTCTGTCCCTGAGATCCATCTGCTTCTCCCCAGTGTTATCACCACTTCCTTTGACAACTGCAGTAACCTCCTCAGAGGTTCTGTGTCCCCAGCTTTCAGCCCGAGAGCACATTTTCTACACTGCTGCATCTACTTTTCAAAACTCAAATGTGATTACTTCATCCTCTGCTTACATGCCCCACAGGTTAAAATATGAACCACTCAGCTTTAGGGCTCAAGACTGAAAAATCTCATTGGGGAAAATGGCAGAAAAACTCAACTTTAAGTTCCCCAATAGGACACCACCCTCAGATTCCTCTGCTCTAATGAAGGGATAACTCCATTAGTATTTAGCTTTTATGGGTTAGGCTTGCCCACATGTGTAATGTTGGTTTCACATGGATTTCAAAGAACTGGTTTATAATAAATTCTCAGAATACAGCCCGTTTTTTAGATTGGGACTACAAATAAAGCACTGCTTTGTCTTTCTCACTGTTTAAATGACCTTGGAATTAAAATATGATAGAACTAAAAATTACAACAAAGATTAACAGTGCCTCCCAGAGTAAAAGCTTAGCATTTTAACCCACAAACCCAACTACGATCTGGAGAAGTGGGTGGACAGATTTGTCATGAAACGAAGCCTGTCACAGATTTCAAGATGAAAGTGCATTTTAGAGCTAAGTAATAGATACTGCATGTTTAGAACTTGATTGCTTGGGCCATGTGGTGCTTCTACTATTTCAAGGCTAAACTAAGAGATGAAGCCGTTACATGCATGGAAAGGTCTGGGGGTAGAGGTGGGTTATGAATCCTTGTGCTGTGCCGTGCTCAGCCACTCAGTAGTGTCCAACTCTGTGCGACCCTGCGGTCTGTAGCCTGCCAGGCTCCTCTCCATGGGATTCTCCAGGCAAGAAAACCCGAGTGGGCTGCCATGCCCTTCTCTATGAAGCCTTAACAACAAAAGGTGGTGGTTTATTAGTAAGGAAAGAGATCCCTGCATGATGCTTGGTATTTCTTCACCTCATCTCTTATCAATAAAAGTCATGCCTGTTTTGCTCATCTTTCCTGTTCCTCAGGTCATGTGCACAGGTCAATGAATGACTTCATGGATGCACACTGTGACACAGTATGTCCACAGATGGTTCCTCCTCTTTTGCTTTCTTATTTATCCTAGCAGGTAATTTGGCTCTTCATTAGAGAGCTTACTATATAACAGGAAGCAAGTACTAAGTTTATACATATCTCACTAATCCTCAGACTGTTGATTAGTGTTAGTCTCATTTTACAAATAAGATTCAGATGTAGGGAGGTTAATTTGTTAAAGATCAGTTAGCTAGTAAGCGGTGGTGCTCCAGAGCCCATATTCTAACCACCATACAAACTGCCTCCTTCTCACAGCTGGCCGTAGAATTCTCTACACCTTGTGATTGCTTCTTTCTTTTTAGTTGTCAGGCTAGGAGAATCTCCAGAAGCAGTATGTGTATGATGAAGGACTAGGGGGAAAGGAGGCAGGTACTGAGTCTTATGGATGTATGGGAAATCAAATGAAGTCTGAGACCTCAGTTTTCAATGTAAAAAGCAAAGATACTAAAGTTTATTTTACAAAAAACCATATGGTGATCTCACCAAGTTGGTCATCTGGTTTGGAATAAACACGGGACCAAAAGACGTGGAGAGGAACAACTAGCCAACTCTTCAGGATTATCTTTTCATGAATCCCCACTGTCATTGTTTTCAGACCAAAAAATAATCTATTCAAGGGGCTTAGTATTATCTCTCATAGAACGAAACAGGTGAAAGATAGAAAAAAAGATCTTTTTTTCCTGTTGTGTCTCCTCACAGGTCTTACAAACTAAATGCATTATCTAGAAATCCATTTTACCTTACATAGGCCCTTGACATGTTTTTAAACTTTTAGTCTCATGCTACTAGAAGAAATATAGTAAGCCACAAAGAGAACAGTAACTGTGTAGCAAGTTTATTTATTTATTTTAATTTGTTCAACTGGTTATTCCTGAAGTAGAAAGGGAAAAATCTGCAATTTAAAGTCAATTTTGTTGTTGACGCTGTTATTGTGTTTTGCTGCAAGGTGCCACCTGTGGGCTCTGTGGTAACAAAGGTGAGACAGGGTATAATGGAGGCAAGGTAGGGCAACTGGTGGGCAGATGCCTTCACAGCAAGAAAACAAATGGACAGTGGTTTGGAATTTGCATTGTGGCACCTGTCACTACTGGAAGAAAATTCAGAAAGTTCAACTGCTGCTTTGAGAAAAGGAGCTCGTGATGGTAAGAGTGTGGTGAAAATATGTCAGTTTAGATTCATAGTAAGTTTATTTTTCAGATATCCTAAAAATGTGGAATTAATGAATTTATAGCCAAGGCAAACATTCTCTTTTCTTAGAGGATGGATAGTTTCCTTTCTGTTGAAAGAATGCCAATCAAAGAACGCAAATTACTCCAGGTATCCTGAGTTTTATGTATGTGCTACTTTAAGTCCACACTGTTCAAGAATAATACGTGAACACAGCCACTTCTGGAACAAGCAAGTTCTCCTTTAGGACAATCAGCAACCCCCTTTTCTCAAAGAAAATTTGTAGATGCAAACAACAGCAGGTATCATCATCAATACTAGCTATGCTATAGGATATAAGTTAAAAAAAAAAAGGCAGTAGTGGGCTGTCAATAAAAAAGTAAAATTCAGCAGTATTTATAAAACATTTATAAACACATCTTTTCTAGAGCAACACTAATAGTATTCTGCAGGGTCAGAAGGGCAATATTGTCAACTTCTTGACAATACTCTAACCCAGTACATAAAAGCTCTACCAGTTATTGGTCTGCCCTGGCCAGCACTTTGTATCTACCTTTTCCAACCTTTACAACAAAAATACTGTTCTCTTCACTGATTAGTTACACTGCTAAATGCAGGTCCATTTGACTCCCAAATTCATGCTCCCTGTTCTGCCTCTGTGGATGTAGACCAAATTCCCTGTTTAGACAACACATTACTGAATTGGGTATTTACTCAACCCAGTATCATACAATACTTGCTAGGAACAATGAGCCAGGGCTGAGAACAGGAAAACTGTTAACTGATAGTCTCTCCTTTAAGAGTGAAAAGAGAATCAGCAGACGTGGGTATTCTCAAAGGAACATTACAGACACATCTAAACTCTGCAGTAAATGTTAACCAGATTAACTTTTTCTTTCAAATTCCCTTTTTATTCTAAGCTGACAGCCCTTTTTTCTTCTAGTTATGAATATATCCTAAGTATATCTTGTAAGTTTTCTATCTGAAATTTCAGCACCAGTAGTGAAGTACAAGGCAAAAAGCAGCAAAGGCCTGTCAGTTTGCAAGTCACAAATAAACCCCCAAATCATGACAGACCAGGGAAGACACGTACCTCTCTGCTGGCAGTGATATCTGAAGGTTAAGTTCATGACACTGCACGCGGACTCCACTTGGAAAAATCTCTTTTGGCATCAAGGCCATGGAAGAAAATATTAAAACAGGACACCAAACCATTTTTCCCCTTCCCACTGAGTGTTTATTTTATAGCTTTTTCATCAGGTAATCAACTGAAACACTTGAACAACAGAGAGCTGGCAGAATATTAAGGAGAAGGAGTGATTATCTCTCCAACAGATGTGACAAAATGGTTTCAACTTGGAAACAGTATTGTGTAAATGAATCAAGAGAACAGCAGAGGGGGAGAAAAAGAGAAAGCAGAGACAGAGGAAGGAACAGGCATCTTCCAACGTGGACTGTGAGGGGGAAAAGGCACTCTTCTTCAGCTGTCTTGTGTATTTATAAAGTGAAAGTTAAAATATACAATCCATGTTTGCCAAAATTACATTCAACACTGCTTTAGAGATGCTCACACACCTGAGTCTCAGTAGAAAGCTTTAGAAGCTGTCCGAAAAATCAGATAGACAGCACCAGTGTGTCTAAACCATAGGCTTACCAGTAATGGGTTTTAAAAGAGATCATTACCATCAGGGTCCTTTTTATAAATAGGACTGCAAAGGTCACAAAGCTGCATGAACTTAAATTACAGGATAAATCTGATGAACTGATTGCCCATTTCTATCTTTACAATTCCCTCTCCAGTAAATCAGAAAGCAAGCTCCACTCAAGAGGAGCTGAATTGGCAGTGCATCTCAAACGGGCTGCTTTCCCTCCAAAGGCTGCCTGAGCGGCAGTTTAGTTGGCATCATCCAGCAGCTTTGCGTAGGGTAAATGGATGCAAAAATTTAACAGCAATTGCCTTACTTCCTCTCAAAGCAAACAGCATTAACTTATGAAGAGGCACATTTTCAACTTATGAAGTAGAAGCACCTGGACCTCTTAAAAGACAAACTTCATAAAAGGTTACAATACCGGGTGCCTCTCATAATCAAGGATTTTAGGGCCATAGGTGTGTTTGAGAATGATCAATGGGAAAAACCAGAGAGATGGTTTACACAGATGTTCTCTATGTAGAATTTGAATAGAAATTAAAATACCAGCTATGCATTGGGGAACCAGCCTTTAGTTCAATTCTCTAGTGCTTTTAGAATTTTTATTTCATTTTATTAGAAAAAGAGAATCATTGTCTACAAACTATTTTCTTTCTAACTATTCAAATACAATGAGCAAATCACCTGCAATATCAAAATACTGTTTGTAAATCACGGATGGGACTCACAATTTTAGGAATCTCTGATAGGACATATATTGAGAAATAACAGTGGACTTCAAATTATAGGCATTAACTGAATTTTAAAAATAGAAAATAAAATGCAAAGTTTAAAAGTCAGTAAGTTTTTCTCCGATTTCCAGTCATTTAAATCCAATCATCAGGAATTCAGAAGCACCCAGTATGTTCAAAGTTGCACAAATGCATATGGATGATAGAAAAGTAACCCCCATGCAATACTTTATGTGTTGTTGTCAGATATATTTAAGTGATACTTTACAGATTAAAGCTGGGTAAAACCAAAATACGTCCTTTCCATTAAATTTTAAAAGTCACAATAATTTATCAATAGTTGCTATTTCACAGCAATTAGAAAACAAGAGTTGATACAAGTTGAACAAAAAGGTACTTTTCCCTCTTTTAGGAAATAAACATATATAGATATATATATACACACATACACACATAATATTATCTTTTAAAATTCAAAGTGGTTAATTTGCTATTGTATTGTATAAAAAAAAATTTTCCCCTATTTTCAAAATACTGAAAAAAGCGCAGAGGCTGAAAAAGAAAAATCACACTTGCCACTTTAAAAAAATACATTACCATCTCAGTGGTTCTGTTTATTTGATTATAAAGTTAGGTATTATAAGGACTCTGCACTTGTCAGGCTCCTAGGACTATATTAGACCACATGGGATTAAATCTAACCCTTTCTCAGTCTCCAGGAAGGATACTTCTCACCCACCCTGAAAGATGATAGTATAAATGCCCCTATTCTGAACAGCTAAACTGGGAAAGAAAACCTGCCCACCTGGAAGCAATCCAAGTTATAAAAGTTTATGAATCTGTGGGAGAGACCGCCTGGATCAGAAAGCTATTCTTTGGATATAAGTTAGGAGCTGTTTTGGAAGTATATAAACTCTTTTAGGCCAGTAGGGTATAGATTCAAAAGTGATTTCTCCATAAATAATAACCTGCTACAGGGGTTGGCAAAGTGCAACCCGTGGTCCATATTTGGCCTGTCACCTGTTTCAGCAATAAAGTTTTATTGGGACACAGCCATACTCATCACTTATGTGTTGTCTGCTTTTATACTAAAATGGCAGAGTTGGGTAGCTGTGGTGGAGACCGACGGCTTGCCAAGTCTGAAACTGTATGTTCTCTCTGAATCTTCTGACCCTAGATCTATGTGCCACTGTAGTTACCTAAAAGAGCTGATGCACCGTAAGATTTAGCTGGACTCAGAGAATAACCTACATCCTAGGGTTCCCTAGCAGATAAATGTCAGATGCCCCATCCCAAGGCGGTGTTTTACTTTTGGGCAAGGAAATCATTTGTATCTATTTTCAACAAATGCCTGCAAAAGGTATTAAATTCACAAAAAAGAAAGTCAAGTAAGAAAAGTATGCCTGTTGATATACTCTTAATATTGTCCTATTATTGGGGGGGGGGGAAGGGTGTTATAATGACTTTTCCTGTCAACTTCTTTTAGCTTTTCTTTAAATTTGTCCAAAATGTCTTTTTATAAGTTGCACTCTCTCCTCCTCCCATACAATCAACAACCATTAAAGCAAGGTGCCTGAAATGCTTAACATAGTCTGGTGAGGCCCTGTTATGGGATATTTATTTAAACTAAACATATTAAAGGTTACCCTTTTAGAAAATGTTTCCAAAATTCTTTATCTTTGCTACTCAAGAAGTGGAAGAAAGTAAAGAATGTACAGGGAAATAAAATTCTGCAAAATATACCTTAAAAAACCAGAGGTATAAAATAGCTACCATTTCTGAATGGCAATGTAAAATAAAAACAGAAAAGTCTTCCACATTTGAAGAGCAAATTTTCCTCTGCCCTGAGTGAGCTAATGAAATCTTTTTGCAAACAGGGAACAAACTCCTGAACTCAAGCAGCTGCTCATGAATCTCTAAGAGTTCACAGGTGTTTCAATTTTCAATAGTTGTTGAAACAGGGAAGATAAAACACTGAGAAGATATTTATTAAATTCATATCAAGATGAACTTTTTTCAACCAGCTTGTAAGTGAACTTTTCTCTTTTCTTTGTTAAAAAACCAATGATATGAAACTATATGTTAAAGATGTTTCCATAATACCTTACATTTATATCGCACATAACAATTTTCAAAGTGCTTTCACATGCCATCTCATTTAATCCTCACAACACCCCTGTGAGGTAGGTACAGCAGGTATTATATCCTCATTTCAAGAGGAAACTGAGGCAGAGAGAGGTTAAGTGACTTGCCCAAGGTCACACAGCTGATAAGTGGCAGAGCCAAGTCAAGAAATCAAGATTTCCGACTCCTCGTCCAGTACTCTTTCCACTTTAACTACTGCCCCCAAGTATGAATAATGTACTTCGTATCAAAATTGAAAGGTTATTGAAGTTCATTTCAGTGATGTCTTAACAGTAAAGTTAAATGAGAAATACAAGAACAGTAGATCTGATGGTTTTACTTGACGTAATAAAATTGGTGCAAAATCACTTGTCTAATTACTTATAACCTTTTGGTCCAAATACATAAAATATGCAATATTTACAGCATTTTCCTTTTTTTTTTTTTTTTGTAAATGCAATGCTTTAAAACACATTATAAAGCACCTTAGTAAAAACAGTCTACAAGGAAAAGTACAGAAGTAGGAAAATCCTACCCATACCACAGCTCACTAATGGAGATATAATATGGAGTCACCGATACCTCAGTTTACAGCTTTACAAATAACCCATGGAGAAACAAACACTAAATTTACTTTTTTGATATTAATATGTGGAAGCCTTAACTAAAACTTTAGGCAGGGTGGATCCTGGTGGTGGAGGAGAGAGCAGCACGGAGCAGAGTGCCCAGGGCTGGGCTTCTGGGGCCCCGGGCAGCTGCCCCGGGTGCAGCGCTCACCTTGCCAGTCCCAGCACTTGCCCTCCGCCGCTGCAGCCACCAGCATGCTGCACCCGCTGCTGCTTGCCTGGCTCTGCCTGGCTGGCTGGCCTGGGGCCTCCTGCAGCTGCCAGCTGCCCTCTGAGGGGGGACCCCTGAGCGAGGGCTGCCACACCAAGCTGGCCGAGATCATTGTGAATGCCAAGGTGCTAGCGCTGTACCAGGAGTGGCATGGCCTGTACAGCTACCTACCTGCCCTGGCAGTATGCTGGGCTCTTCTACTGGGCCCAGATCAAGATGCTGTGCAACCAAGCGTGGGGCAGCATGCTCCAGGTGCCCGCAGGCTCCAGGCTTAACCTCACTGGCCAGGGCTACTTCTCCTGTCACTCCCACACCATGGTCCAGGATTACTCCTATTTCTTCTTCCTCAGGATAGATAAGGAATATAACCTCTAGCCTCATGGAGTCAATTTCCAAGATGCCATCTTTCTAGACACTCAACAGAAGGCTGTTTTCCAGCCTTCAAATTGTTTGCATGGGCAGCAGCTGGCGACCTTCTCCAATGACTGGGAGGTCCAAGAAGACACCAGGCCCAGGTACCACATCTGAGAGAAGGACCTTGGAAAGATCCACAAAGCTACCAGCATGGGCAATGTAGCCAAAGTGCAGCATATTCTCTTGCTTGGAAATAATCGCATAAACGATGGAGACAAGATGAACAGGACTACCCTCCACTTGGCCTGTGCCAATGATCATTCAGCGGGGGTAACTCTCCTCCTGGAGAGAAAAATACCTTCCTAACCTCTGAAAAGAGGACAGTGCTGATGAAGGCTGTAGAATGCCAAGCAGAGGAGTTTGCAACTATTCTGCTGGAGCATGGTGCCAAGCCAAATGTCACCAACGTCAGCAGCAGCACTGCTCTCCACTAGGCTGCCTTTTGCCAGAATGTATCACTTGCAGCAGAGCTGCTTTCATACGATGCCAATAACAGAAGCCAGGAACAAGGATGACCTCACACCACTGTTACTACAAGTGAAAGGAAACAGCAAATGTTTGGAGTTTTTAGTACAGAAAGAAGCCAATATATATGTGGTTGATAAGATGAAAAGAACAGCCCTCATGCTTGCTGTCAGTTATGAGTCAAATGCAGTCAGTCTTCTTCAGCAAGGTGTTAACATCTTTTCTCAAGATGTTTTTGGACGGACTGCTGAAGAATGTGCTGTTGTTAGTGGCGTTATTATTCACCAACTGATTACTGACTATAAAGAAAAGAGACACCTCCTGAAAATAGCAACTCAGTGGATGAGAATTCTGAGGAAGACTCTTTAAGCAGGTTTTCCAACAAGCAACCTGGTGTTGATTTACGGCCTACATCAGACGATAAAGTCTTAAGATTTTAAAACCAAGGTTGAAGAAGAAAAGCAGCAGAACAAAAGTAGTGAAATGCAAGTATCCGACAACATATGTGATGCTGCTCAAGACTGGATTCGTTCAGCAGAGAAAGAGTAGGAAAAAAATAGCAACCAGCTGTTTCCTGCTACGGAGAATGAAGATTCTGATAGTAGCGATCCTAGCATGCATATGAAGGAAGTAAAGAAAAAGGACAATGAAAAATGGACACCAAAATAATATGTGATTACACCAATATGTGAAATGACCAATTCACTGACTAGTGGTCTGCTGCATGTGAATGATGACAGTATTTTAAGTAAAGTGGATCAGGATGATGGCAAGCCTGCAAAGAAAATATCTAGTGAACAGAACAAGGTCGAAGAACAAACTAATTCTGTGGATGACCTTGATGACTTAATTCAGTCATCTGAAACCGCTTCCAAGGATGGCGAGTTGAATTCCATATTGCTACATGAACAATTTGGCATGGGGTGTAAAGATTCTGTTAGCTTGTTGAAAATTCGGGGTGCAGTTCTTTCTATAAAAGATTAATAGAACTTTAAAAAAGCCACCGTGAACTACTTAGAGGAAAAATTAAAATGGAAAGTAAGGTTAGTGGGCTGCAGAAAGAGTTGTCAAGAAACAAAAGAAGTGAAATCACAGAGCAACAGAGAGTGGAGTGGGAATGAGAGCTCCTCAGCTCGAGATGAACAGTCTTTTGGACTCTGGGAGAGGGAGAGGGTGGGATGATTTGGGAGAATGGCATTGAAACATGTATAATATCATGTAAGAAATGAATCGCCAGTCCAGGTTCAATGCAGGATACAGGATGCTTGGGGCTGGTGCACTGGGATGACCCAGAGGGATGGTATGGGGAAGAAGGTGGGAGGGGGGTTCAGGACTGGGAACACATGTACACCCGTGGTAGATTCATGTTGATGTATGGCAAAACCAATACAATATTGTAAAGTAAAAAAAAAAAATAATAATAATAAAGCAAGAAGAAGAGAAGAGAAAAAGTCTGGTATGTTATATGAAAAAATTAGGGAGCAGTTAAGAAGAAAAGAAGATTGGTAAGAAGTTGAAATAAAACAACTTGAGTTCACTCTCAGAGCACTAGAAATAAAACTGAAGACTGTGAGAAATAATCTGAATCAGGCTGTAAAAATGAGAAATGACATCAGAAGCAGCTTTCTCGAGAATGGAATGCAAGAATCTTACAGAATGGAATCCTGACCTTGCCAAACAAAAGGAGATAGAAATGGCTAATAAGGAAATGAACTCGAGTCTATGTCAGAGGATTCACTGGAGGTGACTCATGTTATTGTGCTAACTTAGAAGATGAGCCACAGGATTTAAAGAAGACGTTATGTCAACTCACAAGTCAGATGCAAAAAGCACAGGATCAACATACAGAGGCCCTGAGATGTGCTGAGAAAACACAGGATCACATCCAAAAACTTGAAATTGAAAATGCAAGTTTAAAACCACAGGTCAAAAAGCAAGCAGGCAAAACTGAACAGCTTCAGAAAAACCTGTTAAGTACAAGTTTGATGATCTTACAGTAGAGCTAGAAACTGCATCTTCAAAATGTCTGCACCTGGATGCAAAAAGTCAAGTTCTTCGACAGGAGTTATTATCTATGAAAGAAATGCAAAAGAAATGTGAACAACTAGAAAAGAATAAAAAGAAGTTGGAGCAAGAAGTAGTGAACCTCAAAAGTCATATAGAAATGAATATGACAGAACACAGTCAAGCAGAGCAGTATAAAACAGTAGACTGAAGAAAGGGCAAGACAGGATCTAGTAAACTAAAAGAAGTCAACTGCTTTTGTAGATATAAGCAGCATCTTAAGAAAACTTAGAGCAATCATGAAATTAGAATAATGCTTGAATAAGAAGTCAGATCCTAAAGGAAATACTAAAGGAATTCATCAATCCTGAAGGAATCCTAAAGGAATTAGTCAATCCTAAAGGAAACCAGTCCTGAATATTCACTGGAAGGACTGATGCTGAAGTTCCAATACTGTGACCGCCTGATGTGAAGAACTTACTCACTGGAAAAGACCCTGATGCTGGAAAAGATTGAAGGCGGGAGGAGAAGGGGACGACAAAGGATGAAATGGTTGGATGGCATCACTGACTCAATGGTCATGAGTTTGAGCAAGCTCCGGGAGTTGGTGATGGACAGGAGACCTGGCGTGCTGCAGTCCATGGGGTCGCAAACAGTCGGACACGACTGAGCGACTGAACTGAAGAAGTCAGATGCAACTCAGCATTAAAGACTTGGAATCTGAACTCTCCAAGATGAAGGGGACGACAGAGGATGAGATGATTGGATGGCATCACTGACTCGATGGTCCTGAGTTTGAGCAAGCTCCGGGAGTTGGTGATGGACAGGAGACCTGGCATGCTGCAGTCCATGGGGTCACAAAGAGTAGGACACGACTGAGCGACTGAACTGAAGAAGTCAGATGCAACTCAGCATTAAAAACTTGGAATCTGAACTCTGCAAGATGGAAACCTTTTAAGAAATTTCTAATAAAAAGCAGAATTGGGAAAATATAAGCAACTCTACCTAGGAGAACTAAAAGTTAGAAAGTCATTGGCAATTAAACTAGACAAAACTAATGAAAGGCAGGCAGAGATCAGAATATAACTGGAGAACTAGAAGAAGCTGCTGCTGAATTTGAATCTGGATCCCATAGAGTGTCTTCTCTAGGATCCACAGATGAGTCAAATCTATATCAGGACCCACTTTTAAAAACATCACAAGAATATGTACAGATTCTGAAGAAAAAACATATGATCTAAAGGATAAACAGTCAAAATTTCCCTACTGGACTGTTTATATTACATATTCACTTTTTCCCATTAAACATGATGAAAAAATCTTTCTTAAAGGAAAATATTTTAACTTTAGGCAATGTCAACATTCTCTCAAGTGTTTCCCCAATCTTAGATACTGGGGAGATAGGAATAAGAAATACTGCTTTCTTTTTACAGTATTAATAATGATTTAAATTGGTTTTAACACCAATAATCATCTTTTAAAAGAAAACTAAAATGACCTACATAAACATGGGCAATTCCAACTACAGCAAAAACATTTTTAGCAACCATGATCAAACATTTAAAAATCAAGCACACACTGCCAAACAGTTAATAACACTAGCCAGTAGGGGAGTACAACCCAAACCTCCAGGCAAAGAAGCAGATGGATTCATCTTCATTGATGGTTAGTTGAAAAAGATGCTTTATCAAAAACAGAGTATCAGAACTTTTCTGTAACTGCATCTAGCCTTCCATTAGACCTGCTAGGTATTTATTTTAGGTGATGTGTAGGTTTTGTCCAGGCAGGAGGTTATAACTCCCACCAAAATTTAACCAGAAAAAAATAGGCTGAAACTTAAACTTCCTGGACCACTGACCTATCAGCCAGAATCTACTTCCTTGACGTCACTGTCTGTACCCTAATGCAAAGTGTCTTATATACCCATCAACAATCCAAGTTGTGGAGCTGAGAACTAAGGTAAAGACAAAGTCAAAGTTGTAGTTCAAGAATCTTAACTGTCACGCCTGTACTCAGTTCGATTTAGGGTAAATCTTTTCATAGAAAAAGTTCTGTGCAAGGATGTAGAGGTCTCCATCTTTTTCTCGTACAGCATGGGCTCTGATGAACTGGAACTGCTCTAGTGCAAACTCATAGAACTCGTTCTCCATTTTCCAAATGTCAGACTGCTGTAGTTTTGCAATGGTTTGTTTAGTAGGGAGTTTCTTCTCTGTGGTTTTCCTAAGATGAGATTTCTTTCCTACTTACAAAGGCAAAAGAGAAAAGGTAAATAAATTCTGAGAACACACATAAAAATCAATGCCTGTTTATTTGAACAGATGACATGTGGAAGGCAGGTAACATAACTGTTTCATCTTAAAATCATTCAGGCAAAAACAGTGTCCTAATCAGTGATTTGTTCCTTCATAAGACAAATCTTTATACTGGTTAAAGATTTAATGAGATGTCAAATAATAAAAGTAAGGATTGCCACTTGGTAAAGTGTAGATGGTCACTGTACATTTTATACTCTCAAATGCTTGGTGTTCTGACTAGTTTGTTTTTAAAGATATAAAATATCTATTTTCAAACTTTGGACTGATTTCTCATAACCTCTATTCTGTATACCAATGTACTAAAAGCTAAGGCATATGAATATTCTAGGAAAAAAAGAGTTCCTCTGCATGTTACCAAAGAATATGGGGAAAAAAATCAGGATTAGACTGGACCAGCACAGTCACCTTCAGATTTTTAATACCGTCAAGGCTATTGAAACATACTTTTAGGAGCATTATAACAGACAAGAGCACAGGTTCATTACCAACATGATTCAGTCTTCTGATCCTACCCATACCTAAATGGCACCAGACGTGTCTAAAGCGTGGAATGCATGGCCGGCGTTACTGAGTATTACACAATTTCTAAGGCTGGCACTATAGTCTGTATCTTTCCACTATACCCACAATGCCTTTTAATTATCATCTCATGCACGTTTATTCATTCAAAAGATATTTAGTGAACACCATCTGTGTGCCATGTTTGTTCTGTATTGAAAATGGTGAAGAGAAACGGACAATATACCTGCCTTTCTGGAGTTTTACTCAACAGACTTCAAATCATACATATTTTGCAAATGGCAAAATTAAAGTCAGCTTAAAAAAAACAAAAACAAAAACCATCCTTTATATACCTGTACGATAGAGTTCTGTAGCACCCCTGAAGAACCGGGGTAAAGCTGCCTCCAGTAACATGATAAAATCTTCAAGCTCTTCAGTTACTCCCACCAGAAAGTATTCATTAATTAGGTTATACTTGGCTTGATCCATAGCCCACCTGCTTCCCACATTCCTAAAACCAAAGAAAAAGAATAAAAAACCTGGTTGTAAAATCTGCTAAGTATTTTTGATGACTTTGACACTGTATATTATGGAAAAAACAGATAAACATGTGTTCATTCAAAGCCTTAATGCCCTTTTATTAATGTCCTTCGGGAGGCACACCTGTTCTTAATTTCCTTTGCCTCTGTCTCCAATTTCTGCTGAACCATGCAGGGCTAATTCAAATTTTACTAGGCGACACAACATGAACAGTTAAAAAATATGCATATTTATGTATCTTCCTATCTGATTTAGGCATGAGTGCATCTAATCTTTGTTTACAGTTGACGCTTGAACAACATGGGTTTGACTTGCACAGGTCCACTTATATGCAAATAACTTTCAATGGTAGATATTATAATACCACATGAACCATGGTTGGTTGAATCTGCCGATCCAAGGAATCATGAATACAAAAGGCCAACTATAAGTTATACTGGAATTAACCCCTGCCTTGCTCAAGGGTCAACTGTACTCTAAACTTCACTCATTTTAAGAGCTAGGAAGGTCTAAGCAATTTTGTGTAGTGGTTATCTTCATTTAATTTATGAATTTAGGTTTTTTAAAGAAATGGCTCTGCTACGGATCTTTTAATTTTTACATTGTCAGCTACTGACTGTTAATAGCAATTTGGCCCTAAATAAATTATGCCTTTGGATTCTTTTCAGCATTGACATTTCCTAATCCCGATTCCAAGCTCTGCCTTTAAGCAGTGTGATATTGAGCGAGTGTCTTTCACCCTTCTAAACTTGTTTTCTCAGCCATTAAAAAGCTGGGGTGGGGACTTCTCTGGTGATCCAGTGGATAAGACTCCACATTTCCACTGCAGGGGGCACAGATTTGATCCCTGGTTGGGCAACTAAGATTCCCCAAGCCAAAGGATACAGCCAGGAAAAAAAAAAACCAACAAAAAAATACTAACACTTGTGAAGTCCCTTGAGGTCCAGCTAGGACTCTCTTCTTTCTCTGTCAAAGGCAAAGGTTTTAACCCCTGGTTGTGGAACTAAGATTCCACACTGCATGGCTAAAGGACTATGGCTGGTTGGAGAAGTAAACAAGCTGATTTCTAAGGTCCCTAAAGAAGTTCAATTAAAATCTCATTAACACCCAACAGAAAAGTATACTATTGTTCTAAGGTGGGGGTGGCAAGGTTTTCCTATGAAGAGCCAGAGAGTAAAGCCCAAGATGGCTTTACAGGTCATATGGTCTTGATCACAATTACCTAATTCTGCTTCTGCAGTGTGAAAAGAGCTACAGACAATAAAAAAATAGATAGTTGTCTTTCAAAAAAATTATTTATAGAAACAGGTATTGGGCCAAATTTGGTGTCCAGGTTGTAATTTACTGATTCCTGTTGTAAGGAAATGATTAAAAATTGAGAAGACATTCTTTCAAAGTGTCCAAGTCTTCTTATGTTATTATAGTTGACCTTTGAACAAGAGGGTTTATGGGTGCCAACCAGACCCAATCCCCCACTCCCCAGTTGAAAGTCTGTGTATAACTTCCAGCCAGCCCTCCATATCCCCAGCTTTATATTCGAGGATTCAGTAGTGCATGATCATGCACTACTGTAATACATATTAAAAAAAAAATCTGTGCTTACGTGGGCCCTCAAAGTTCAAACTTGTGTTGTTCAAAGGGTCAACTACATTATGTGTTGATAGAATCTACTGAGTAAGACCTTAAGGTTCACAGTGACCTAATGCTACATTTCAAACGATGATGGAAAGAACAGAAGGCATTCCTTGTGTCTCTCATGGTTTTAAGGAAGACACTAACTGCATGTGTTTCTTGTTTGTTTTTCTACTTTTCCTATTAAAATGATTGACTAGAACAAATAAATACATACCATTATTTTTACAAACTGAAAACTCAGCACATCCTGAAGAAATAAACTCTATTAAAGATAAAACATTTTTATTTTACCTTAGCTTCTCTCAAAGTCAAATCAGTTTAACAGTAAAACCAGGTAAATAATTTACCCACTAAGCCTCTTCTTGATCTAAAATGGGTGGCTAAAACAACAAGCTTAGGAGAAAACGAGGTTTATGAAAGGACTCCTGACTTCTAATTAAGAACACTGCTAGAATATAGCAATATACATAATATCAAAAATCTTTAAAAACCAGCATCTGAGAAATCATGGCAAGCATCTTATACATGAAGAATCTTTTTAAGGCACTTTTTAAGGTAACTAAAAAACTAGATATTACTTAATTACATGTTATTTTTGGTCTGGTCTTTCATAAACTTCCTTACACTGAGCCCTTGATTAATGCATCCACCTTTGTGAAATACAGATATGGAGAAAAATAAGTAGATTATCGATTAACGCTAACTTTATCTCCCTACCAGCATTCCGAGCTGTGGCCACAGAAGAAGGGGATTTGAAGCCAGAGCTTCTCTGGAGCACAGTCTGAGCCTCCCTCAGCTACACATTCATCAAAGGTCTGGAAAAAATACAGAGCAGAACATGTGAGCCATAAACCCGAGTTTCACCTATCAATTATCTTAATGGCAGCAGAGAGCTGGATGAGATAGTGACTTAAAGTGATAGGTTACAAAACATACTTGAGACACTGAGCAAAGTTAAACATGGGCTTTTCTCATATTTTTGTTTCACACCAATGTTTATAAGAATTCTTTTACCATAAGAATGGAACATCCCCAGATAATAACTTGTCCTTGAAATTAAGTACTGGTTTATGTTGAATCTGTGTATTTATATTTTCTATCCCCTTACCAAAGTAAATTAAATAAAACTCAAGATACTCTTCAGGAAATAATTATTTGAAATAATATAAAGTAGAACTACACTTAAGTCTTTCCCTTTTTCCTCATTAAAACGGACAAAAACATCATTGTACAGGCAAAAGTGACCCCAGATACTTACGACTGATATGGCCCCCTCTCCGAATGCATCTGACTAAATTAATTAAAGGGCTTCCCAAAATGCAAAAGATGCGGGTTTGATCTCTGGGTCAGGAAGATCCCTTGGGGTAGGAAATGGCAACCCACTCCAGTATTCCTGCCTGGACAAGAGGAGCTTGGTGGGCTCCTCTTCAACAGAGGAGCTTGGTGAGCTACAGTCCAGGCGGCTGCAAAGAGCTGGACATGACTGAGTGACTGAGTACATATACAAATTAATGAAAAGGGAAAGAGACTCACAGGTTATGGGTCTAAAATTAAATCAGCTTCACTTTCTTGAGAACTTACTACTATCTGTCACAGGCACTTTTACAGTAGGCTTTATCTATCTGAAATGATATTAAGATGCCAAACTTAGAAGCTCAGGCTGTTGCAGCAGTCATCTATAAATACCACCTGTTACTTCTGAGAAGAGAGAGTATGAAAGAGTAGAAAGAGAATGCATCCAGAGTCCAGACTTCTGAGTTTCTAGAACCAGGTTTGACCTTATCTTGAGTAAGTCATTACGGCCTCTAAACCTCATTTTGTAATACATTTCATATAAAGTTAGATAAATTCAAAGGTCCCTTTCAACCAAAATGCTATTGAGAATAGGACCCCAAATCCTTAGATCTATGAATAGAGAAACAGTGGGATAATTATCTTTATTCTGGCAACATTTAAGAGGCAACAGCAAACTGCAGTCCACAACTGACTTGCCCCTTTCTTTTACAGATGGCCTTTCCCATGATACAGGAAAACGTTTTATGACTTGGGCTTGAATCTTGAACCAGAAAACTTAAGTTTTGTGTTAGTCTCCTCATCTAGAAACCAAGGACATAGTCTTATTTTGAAGAAGAAATAAAATGATGGATGTAAAACAATCTACCACAAAGACTGGCTGGCTCATTATAACCATTAAATAAATGGGATGTATCCATGTCTGTCTCTCTCTCTCCCCACCTGTCCTCCCTAACAGTCAAATACAATGTTTTATTGGTTCTTATTCTCCTTGACCTCCACAGCACTTGTCTATTTCTTTGAACACTGCCCTTTTGGGCTTTCTGTTGCTTCTCTGTACCTTTCTGAACATACTATCATTATCTTCTTTTAAGGCATGTTTTGGTCCTTCTACCAAGTATGGAAATTCAGATGTCTTTTCTTACCTACACCCTTCCTTAGCTTATTCACACTTCCT
Organism: Bubalus bubalis; assembly: GCF_019923935.1. NCBI lineage: Eukaryota > Metazoa > Chordata > Mammalia > Artiodactyla > Bovidae > Bubalus > Bubalus bubalis. Next base: position 56,725,619 of record NC_059162.1, read on the forward strand.
TGGAATACTTTATGATTTCCAGGCAGAAGCTTTCCAAATCTGTACCCCTAGATGAATCACTTCTTACGTATTTTCTGATACCTAGTGTGCCTTTTCATTGAGTTTCCAGTATTACCTCATATTTTGTATTTCTGGCAATACAACAACATTGCCCCTTGTAATTCAGACTCAAGATCTCAGAACATTTCTTAATTTTTCCTCTACTTCACTTAACTTCCTTGAGGTAATGTCTTTCGATCTTTTTTTTTTTTCCCTCCAATCTTACTTTCATCAGGATTTCACAATGCCATTTCTCCATCCTTACAATCACTTTCTAATCAGGTTCTGTTTCCTCTCTTCCTTCAATCTGCTCTTAGACCACCAGATAGTCTAAGTAGTCACTTTTACAACTTCTACTCAGAAAACGTCAAAAGCTTCTAATATATTGAAAGAAAGAAGACACAAACTCTTTATCCTGGCTTTAAAGAATGCTTCATACTCTGACTTCAATGTGCTAGTCTTATCTCTATGTATAACTTCTTTACCAGATTAACCTGTTCTACAGTTTCTCAAGCAAGTCATATGTTCCTGCAGATCTATATATGTTTGCTAAATACATTTTCTTTCTCTGAAAGTGCTGTCCTCTACTAATCTAATATACAAGACGCTATCTTTCCAATGACTACTCTGGCCTCAGGTCACTCATTCTTTTAAACTCATATACATTAATTATATACTGCCTTGTAATAGGATCAACTGTTAGAATCAGATATGTATATCTATTTATCTAAAGAACTTGTTTCATCTACTTTGAAAAAAAAATATTATGTTCACTCTTCCAAACTACAGAAAAACTTCTTGGAGGGATCACGCAGTATGGATTTGTGTCCTCCACAGCATACAATATATTGTTACACCAGTTGTTTGCACAATCAATATTTGTAAATGGCTGGGGAAGACTGCACTTCGGAGATTTTGCATGAGGTTTAAAGGCACAATTCTGGTTGAGATGAAGACAGGAGTGGTAACATTGTTTCATGAAGCATTTTGACGTTCCTTAAAGTTCTCCAAAATTATCTTAGGATTCCCCTTCCCCCAAACACACACACACACACACACACACACACACACACACACATCACTCTATTTTTTAAAATGAAAACATCTCAGTTTATACTTAAGACTCAATCAACCCCATTTCCATGGCCATAGTATTATTTCTGAAATTTACCAGATGGTCTATTTAAATTTGCTGGTCTGAGTCACTTTCTAAAAATTGGTTTTATTATCCTTTATGCCAACTTGTAGCACATAAAAACAAAACCTATGTATCTATCTCTCTACCATGTTCCAGGTTCCAATAAATCAAGTGGTGATATATCAGAAGGTTTCTGATTCCGTGCCTATTCAATTTTAAATGAATCCCAAATCACAGTATGGTGCCTCTGAAACTCAGAAGAGGTGCTCTGCTTCATTATACCTCTGTCTGAATAGTCGGGAGGAGGGAGGAGGGTTCAGGATGGGGAACACATGTATACCTGTGGCGGATTCATTTTGATATTTGGCAAAACTAATACAGTTATGTAAAGTTTAAAAAGAAAGAAAGAAAGAAAAAAAAAAAAAGAAATGAATTACTAAGGTGATTGTGGGTGAACTCACAAACTGTTCCACCATTTTGTGTGTGTAAAATTCAAAGACATTAGAAAGATTTTGTTTAAATGTAATAAATTAGGGTATTAAAAGAGGTTACAGTATTAAAAGTTTACAGACAGTCACTATATAGACAAATTTAAATATCCACTATTGGAATCAAAACTGATTAATGAGTAAGCATGTGGGATTGCTATTTTAACCCAAGTTCTCAAGTTAGCCAACTCCTACTTCCTGTGTTCTAAACTGCTGAAAGTATTTGTTTTTCAGACAAAGCAAATGTGCTGATAATCTTCAAGTTTACTTTTGGCCAGTAGCTTAAAATCTGCTAAAAACTTTCCCTGGTGGCTCAGACGGTAAAGCATCTGCCTACAATGCAGGAGACCCGGGTTCAATCCCTGGATCAGGAAGATCTCCTGGAGAAGGAAATGGCAGCCCACTCCAGTATTCTTGCCTGGAAAATCCCATGGACGGAGAAGCCTGGTAGGCTACAGCCCATGGGGTCGCAAAGAGTCGGACACGACTGAGTGACTTCACTTCACTTCACTTTAAAATCTGCTAGCCAACTCTGGGAGACAGATTTACCACCAAAATCCACTCTTCCCTTCTTTTAATCACAATGTTTAGTTTCTCCTGCAGTTAGGTGTGGCCATATGACTAAGTTTTGCCAGTCAGCTGGAGGCAGAAGTAATGTGATCAAGTTCTGGGTCTCTTAGTTAAAAGGAAACTGGTGGGCCTCTACTTTCCTCCTACCCACGAGCTAGAAGGCAGATGCTGTGGTGACCCCAATTTAACCAAGCACATGAGGGCAAGCCCCTGAAGGGCAGCAGAGTAACAATATGGCAGGAACCTCACTCGCTGAATGACGGTGCAGAGCAAAGCTGCTCTAAGATCCTGGGCCCCTCACCTTTAGGCTTTTATGTATGACAGAAAAAAATCTATCTAAACATTTGAATTTCTTTGTTTTAAAAGCTTGATTTACCCTAATTCACCTACCACACATTTTATTAGACAATATAAAAGTGGAAAAATAGTTTGGGTTTTGCCTCCTTTATAGTTCCTTTTTATCATTTGGCAGAGGTGTGTCACTCCTACCAACTTCAAAGAAACAACACAAAGAAGGCCAATAACAAGGAAGATACAAAAAAAAAACAAAACAAAACAAAAAAAAAAACTATAAACAATCAGAAATTGGTGAACATACATGAGTGTGCCAGATCTTAGTGTACAACAGAAGTCCTATTTCTTTTATCATTTATTTATTTTTTAAGCCACAACATGTGTGGGATCTTAGTTCCCTAACCAGGTGTTGAATCCACATTCCCTTCATTGGAAGCAGTCTTAACCACTGGATTGCCAGGGAAGTCCCCCTGCTCTTTCTTTATAAATATGTGATGAAAAAAGTAAACCAAGTGAGAGAAATCAAGTTAACGCAACTCGAAACCATCTTTACTGTGTAAAACTTGAGTGAATCCACTGAGGTCTTAACCAAGATGAACGGCTCCGCTGACTCCAGCAGTGACACCAGCCCTCGGGTTTCTCTACTCATCACATCACACAAGCTGACAGTCACTCAAACGCTGGCCGCCAGAATTTTCCCATTGGTTTGCTAACTTCTATTAGCCTTCTCCTAAACATTTGGGCCACATTTCAGAAATGAACTTTTCTATAAATAAATGTTTTACTCTGATAAAACTTCAAGGTCTTAAAATACAAAATAAAAACAAACAAATGAAATAAAAACACTCTAGTCCAGATCTCTTCCTCTCCCACAAAACTCAGTTCAGCATACTAGAGAAACAAAGTTATAATCACCTTTTTCACTTAAACAACCAGATTATTTAGATTATTACTTTAAACATTTAATTCCTATAATCAAAGGTCAATAATTAAACAAAATTTGATGCTTGGTAGTGATGGCATTTACACTCAAACCCTTTTCTACAAATATCTTGCTACGCATTTTCTACAGAAAATTGGAAGCTGAGAGTTAGCTCCCCCTTGATTTCTGCTTAGATAAAAGGCTATCTGCATCTGTAGGCCCTACTGCTCTCATATTTAAAATGTATGGAGAAATAACAGCAACTATCCCATCAAATTATTGTATGGACCACCTGAAATGATACATAGTATGTGGCTTAAAAAAAGAGCTTGATACACAATAAGTACTCAATAGATATGACCTATTATTGTTGGCTATATTAAATAGTATTATTACCTAATTCCCCAAATGAAATAGGATAGCAACCACAAAACCATGGTATCCAGGGCTGACATGACAAACGGTGGATGTAGGAACCTATGTGACTGTGAATCTTTTCCTTACCAACATTAACATTCCTTTAATTGAAGGAGGGAGATGGATACTGACAATTACCGAGTAAGAGCTAGTGTAAATGACAGGGCTAAAATTAAAAAAAGAAATGAAGCAGTTGGCATTGAAGTGAATTTAGAAATAACTACTGATAAATTTTAAAGTACTAGGTCACAAAAGAGTTACATTACTAGATTTTACAAAATTTTGCAGACTTTCCATAGTAACATAAGTATATATTTTTCTAGAAGATTAAATAATACTAAGAGATTTTTTTTCAGTGTCCACTGAAAAAAAAAGGGTACTGTACCCTTTTTAGGCAGAAGATCAGTACCTTCTGCCTAAAGCTTTGAGACCAAGGAAAGAAATAGCCATTCTAAAAAACAAAAAGGTAAATATAGAACAAAAAAATTCCACTGCCTTCTCATGCAACAGAGGGCACTGCTAACTTGGGAAAACATTAATTGTTGGATGTTAATTATTATAATACATCAAGTATCCAGCATCACTGCTATGCAACACTAGGTTTAAAAGGTGCAGAATTCCCTCACTGAGCCACTTGCTAAGTGTTCACAGACAACCTAAGCACCATAGTAGATGTGGGGTTGACAAAGGTGAATGAAGTATAGTCCCTGCTTCTGGAAGTTCACAGCATTCTGGAGAAGACATATATGTAAACAAATAATTCAAGTACCACAAAATAAATATTTAAAAAATAGTGACATGAATGGAGTGCTCTGCTGCTGCTGCTAAGTCGCTTCAGTCGTGTCTGACTCTGTGAGACCCCATAGACGGCAGCCCCCAGGCTCCCCCGTCCCTGGGATTCTCCAGGCAAAAACACTGGAGTGGGTTGCCATTTCCTTCTCCAATGCATGAAAGTGAAAAGTGAAAGTGAAGTCACTTAGTCGTGTCTGACTCTTTGCGACCCCATGGACTGCAGCCTACCAGGCTCCTCTGTCCATGGGATTTTCCAGGCAAGAGTACTGGAGTGGGGTGCCATTGCCTTCTCCGATGGAGTGCTCTGGGAGCTTTGAAAAGGACATGGCTATCTGCCAGAAAAGACTTTATGAAAGAGGTAACACGAGCTGGATCTTAAAGGTGGACAAAGAGTTTTTCAGAGTGAAGGAGAGACATTCTAAACACAGGGAACAAAACATGCGCAAAAAGTATGAAGGGATTAATACATTTGGAGGAATGTGACATTTCATGCTGAGGCACTGGGGGCTTCAGGGGAGAAAATGAGGCAGGAGAGGGTGGCTGCAGGCTCTGTCAGACTGCATCACTCATGTGTTGGGCAACCCTGTGAGAAGGGTGGTTCCAACAAAGGTGTTCCACCAAAAGAGTGAGAAAAGAGTTTGGTTTCTTAGGAAAGCAAGTCTGGGGCTGCTCTGGAGGATTCACTTCGATAGAAGACAACTCGAATCTGAACCTGCTAAGTAAGAACTCTGTTGAGCTATAATTTTCATCTTGCCTGAAAAAAATAGCTGTTTTAACAAAACAGGCTCCCCAAACAGATGAACACAAATCAGCGTCAACTCCCATCATCAAGATTTAGAGAATCAAAGTATATATCAAATATGTCATATTCATGAACAGCTATAGTAAGCTCACAGAAAACTGTTAATAGGACTATAATAAAACAAATATTCACCCCTGGAACAAAAGTAAAATACTTTTTAAAAGGACAAAATATACACTCCAAAATATCAACTGCAAAATAGTTTATTTTTGCTTCTTCATACTTTTTTGGTTCTTTTGAAATGTTCCACAATAAGCAAGTAATATATTTATAATCACTAACAAATTTCAAAAGCATTCACTGTTCATTGCATGCAATTCATAAACAATTATCTGTATAAAAATTCTGAAGCTAAAATACTACCTTTTTGTCTCCTTGTTTTCGTCTTCTTAATCCTGGTCTATAATCATCTCCAAATCTCAGAAAGTAATAGTAAGAAACTAGCCTCTCAATAGGATCCCTTATGACATTAATGTAAATAGGCTTTTTCTTCACTCCAAATCTGAAACAGAATAAAATTTAAATGGTGAAATCAACACTTTCATTCTGTCTGGGATGTCCTGAATTATAAGTTTGAGGTATTAATTCTGTATGGAAAAAATATGAATTAATTTAAATAGAGTATGTGGAGATTCGGAAATATTTCATGACTAGTTATATTACAATGAAGTAGTAAGACATCTTCACGACCCAGTAATCACAATGGTGTGCTCACTCACCTAGAGCCAGACATCCTGGAATGTGAAGTCAAGTGGGCCTTAGAAAGCATCACTACGAGCAAAGCTAGTGGAGGTGATGGAATTCCAGTTGAGCTCTTTCAGATCCTGAAAGATGATGCTGTGAAAGTGTTGCACTCAATATGCCAGCAAATTTGGAAAACTCAGCAGTGGCCACAGGACTGGAAAAGGTCAGTTTCCATTCCAATCCCAAAGAAAGGCAATGCCAAAGAATGCTCAAACTACTGCACAACTGTATTCATCTCACACTCTAGTCAAGTAATGCTCAAAATTCTCCAAGCCAGGCTTCAGCAATACGTGAACCATGAACTTCCAGATGTTCAAGCTGGTTTTAGAAAAGGCAGAGGAACCAGAGACCAAATTGCCAACATCCGTAGGATCATCGAAAAAGCAAGAGAGTTCCAGAAAAACATCTATTTCTGCTTTCTTGACTATGTCAAAGCCTTTGACTGTGTGGATCACAATAAACTGTGGAAAATTCTGAAGGAGATGGGAATACCAGACCACCTGATCTGCCTCTTGAGAAATGTGTATGCAGGTCAGGAAGCAACAGTTAGAAGTGGACATGGAACAACAGACTGGTTCCAAATAGGAAAAGGAGTACGTCAAGGCTGTACATTGTCACCCTGCTTATTTAACTTCTATGCAGAGTACATCATGAGAAACGCTGGGCTGGAAGAAGCACAAGCTGGAATCAAGATTGCCGGGAGAAATATCAATCACCTCAGATATGCAGATGACACCACCCTTATGGCAGAAAGCGAAGAGGAACTAAAAAGCCTCTTGATGAAGGTGAAAGAGGAGAGTGAAAAAGTTGGCTTAAAACTCAACATTCAGAAAACAAAGATCATAGCATCTGGTCCCATCACTTCATGGGAAATAGATGGGGAAACAGTGGAAACAGTGTCAGACTTTATTTTCTTGGGCTCCAAAATCACTGCAGATGGTGACTGCAGCCATGAAATTAAAAGACACTTACTCCTTGGAAGGAAAGTTATGACCAACCTAGATAGCATATTGAAAAGCAGAGACATTACTTTGCCAACAAAGGTACGTCTAGTCAAGGCTATGGTTTTTCCAGTGGTCATGTATGGATGTGAGAGTTGGACTGTGAAGAAAGCTGAGTGCCGAAGAATTGATGCTTTTGAACTGTGGTGTTGGAGAAGACTCTTGAGAGACCCTTGGACTGCAAGGAGATCCAACCAGTCCATTCTGAAGGAGATCAGCCCTGGGATTTCTTTGGAGGGAATGATGCAAAAGCTGAAACTCCAGTACTTTGGCTACCTCATGAGAAGAGTTGACTCATTGGAAAAGACTCTGATGCTAGGAGGGATTGGGGGCAGGAGGAGAAGGGGACGACAGAGGATGAGATGGCTGGATGGCATCACTGACTCGATGGATGTGAGTCTGAGTGAACTCTGGGAGTTGGTGATGGACAGGGAGGCCTGGCGTGCTGCAATTCATGGGGTCGCAAAGAGTCGGACACAACTGAGCAACTGAACTGAACTGAAAGTAGTAAGAATTTTAAAATTACAAATGAAGATACAGGAGAGAGGGGAAAATTGAATGACAAATAATCTTAAATTTTACTAGCAAGAATTACATAAAACATTTCAATTTTATATAGCAATGAGTTCTGATTTCTGGCCCACCAAACCAGGTAACTGTTATTTATGGACACAGCAGAAGTCCATACAAGTGTGACCATTTGAGCTTACCCTCTGTGGTGCTAATTTTAAAAACTAGATAGAAGTGAAAGACATTAAGTCTTCAGCATTATTCATTCCTTAGGGAATGAAGAGAGTTGACGGAACACAGAAGGTGTTTGCTTTAGCAATCCCTGTAGACCCTAGAATTGTCTCGCTGGCTCCTGTTCTCGTATCCTCACTTATCTCAGCCTTGAACTGCAGTGTTACCCAACTCTCCACTTTCCTTTATTCTTCGTTTAGCACAATTACCAAGTTCTTCTGATTTTTTCTTTTGTAGGTTTTTCACAGATTTGATCTGTCTTCATCTCTTCCTTTCCTGTCACAACTGCCCTCTTCGCAGGCCTCTTGCTTAGAGCACTGCGATAATTGGTGGCTTTGTAATTAATAATAATAATTAGTTTTCTTGCATCCAGTCTCTCTCCCTTTCAACTTACCTTCATGCCAATTGTCAACTGATATTTCCTAAAACACCACTGATTAGATCATTCTCCTTAGGAACCTGAGATACCACTGTTTATGTTGACATCAAACCCAAACTCCTTTGCTTGGTTGTTAATATCTGCTTGCCTTATGTCTTGGGACCCACCTTATTGATCCAAATTTATTTTCAACTCTCCACAGATAAGAAATCATCTATCAGTTATAATTAGGTCCCCCTCTTTTACTTCCCACCAATATATCATACTTCTAGTTCTCGATACATGCCTTTGCTCATTGTCTTCCTTAACTAGAATGCCATTCATATTTCCCTATTCTTTTCATTAATTAATTCATTCAAATATATTTTTTTTGTGTATCTAATACATGCCAGGAACTATTTTAATATTAGGAAAACAATAATGGGGAGAAAAAGACAAAATTCCTCATCTTGCCAAAGTTAACATTCTACTTGGAAGAGACAGAATGTAAACTATTAAATAAGAAAATATCTTAATGGTAAAAATACTAAGGAGAGAAATGATGCAGTGAAAGAGAACAGGGAGAAGTGGGGACAGTACAATTCAAACTAGGGTTTTCCAGGGAGGCAGCACTATTATTACATTTTTTTAATATTTGGCTTCCCTCATAGCTAAGTTAGTAAGAATCTGCCTGCAATGCAGGAGACCCAGGTTCAATCCTGGTTCAATCCCTGGGGCAGGAAGATCCTTTGGAGAAGGAAATGGCAACCCACTCCAGTACTCTTGCCTGGAGAATCCTATGGACAGAGGAGCACGGCAGGCTGCAGTCCATGGGTTGCAAGAGTCAGACAAGACTAAACCACCACAGCACTATTATTATGTGATGAGAAGAGAGCCCTGTTGATATCTGGGAGAAAGTGCTCCAGGAAGATAAGACTTCCAAGCAGGAAGGCCCTAAAGCAGCTAAGTGCTGGGCATTTTTGAGAATCAACAAGGAGGTCAAAATGGCTGATGCAGCATGAGGAAGGGGGTAATGACAGAGCATGAGAGTGGAGAGAAATGGGGGTGATGGTGGGGAAGTGTAGACCACGTGGGGCTTGTAGGGCAGTATAAGCATCAGGAGGGAGCCTGAGTTAGCAGAGAAGCGTCATGATATGGAATCTAAAGTACAGCATGGTAGCTGTAATCAACAATGTGTGTGTGCGTGCCCAATCACTCAGTCATGACCAGCTCTTTGGGACTCCATGGACTTATAACTTAGATTTCCCTTCTTACTAAAAATTTTTTTTAAAGGCACCCAAAAAGCACATCGGAGAAGGCAATGGCACCCCACTCCAGTACTCTTGCCTGGAAAATCCCATGGATGGAGGAGCCTGGAAGGCTGCAATCCATGGGGTCGCTGAGGGTCAGACACGACTGAGTGACTTCCCTTTCACTTTTCACTTTCATGCATTGGAGAAGGAAATGGCAACCCACTCCAGTGTTCTTGCCTGGAGAATCCCAGGGACGGGGGAGCCTGGTGGGCTGCCATCTATGGGGTCGCACAGAGTCGGACACGACTGAAGTGACTTAGCAGTAGCAGTAGCAGCAAAAAGCACATAGCTAACCTAACCAGTTTCACATTTCCTCTTACTTTTGCCTGTTACAATGTCTTACACACACACAAACATTCTATAAATATTTTATACTAAATTCTTAGCAAATAAGTAGTGAAAAGAGACCACAGAAGAGAAAAAGCAAGATGCCAAGATAGAACTTGCTTCTCTCAGCCTTTGAATTACTGAAAAGTAACTGAACAGGACATTTCTAATTTACAAACAGGTTGGATTCTGTAAGAAATGCTTTGTGTGTAAAAAGGGGTCAACTCTGTTGAATTCCAGTCCTTTTTCTCACTATTAAGCCATTTGTCTAAGTCATTAAAATCTTCTGTACATATGGAAATACCGAAAACTACAGAGAACTTTAGAGCCTCTTGCTGAAAGTGAAAGAGGAGGGTGAAAAAGTTGGCTTAAAACTCAACATTCAAAAAACTAAGATTATGGCATCTGGTCCCATCACTTCATGCAAATAGATGGGGAAACAATGGAAACAGTGACAGACTTTATTTTCTTGGGCTCCAAAATCACTGCAGATGGTGACTGCAACCATAAAAATTAAAAGACGCTTGCTCCTTGGAAGAAAAGCTATGACCAACCTAGACAACATATTAAAAAGCAGACATTACTTTGCCAACAAAGGTCCATCTAGTCAAAGTTACAGTTTTTCCAGAAGAATTGATGCTTTTTGAACTGTGGTGTTGGAGAAGACTCTTGAGAGTCCCTTGGACTGCAATGAGATCAAACCAGTCAATCCTAAAGGAAATCAGTCTCAAATATTCATTGGAAGGACTGATGCTGAAACTGAATACTACTGAAACTCCAATACTTTGGCCACTGGATGCAACAAAATGACTCATTTGAAAAGACCCTGATGCTGGGAAAGATTGAAGGCGGGAGGAAAAGGGGATGACAGAGGATGAGATAGTTGGATGGCATCACCGACTTGATGGACATGAGTTTGAGCAAGCTCTGGGAGTTGGCGATGGACAGGGAAGCCTGGTGTGCTGCAGCCCATGGGGTTGCAAAGAGCTGGACATAACTGAGTGACTGAACTGGACTGAACAGAGAACTTTTTGGCAAAACATTATTCTATTAAATTTGTGAGTTGGTTGATCAGAGCTTGGGGTATATTTTTTCAATGAGCAACTCATAAACCTATAAAATCAACAACGATGCAGTAAAATTTTTCTCACAATTTTTAGAAAAGGAAACAGTATTGTTGCAAATCTTATGGCATTGTCAAATTAGGTATCAGAGTAGACGCTCCATAAGGGAAGAAGACTTTCTCTCTGGTTCATAGCTTTACCATTAATGTTTAGCATGATGTCAGACAGGTGTTGGATATTAGAATCAGGTTGAATGAACTGTTGTGAATTGGCTACTTACAAAAGGCCTTCCTGTGGAACAGTGTACTCACCAGTGAGAAGAAGGTTGGGAGGCATTAGGGAAACATACCTGCTACCTTAACTGATAATCAGATATAATGAAATCCCTTATGATTATACAGTGGAAGTGAGAAATAGTGCCTGATGAACTATGCACTGAGGTTCGTCACACTGTACAGGAGACCAGGATCAAGACCATCCCCAAGGAAAAGAAATGCAAAAAAGCAAAATGGCTGTCTGGGGAGGCCTTACAAATAGCTGTGAAAAGAAGAAAAGCGAAAAGCAAAGGAGAAAAGGAAAGATATAAGCATCTGAATGCAGAGTTCCAAAGAACAGCAAGAAGAGATAAGAAAGCCTTCCTCATCGATCAATGCAAAGAAATAGAGGAAAACAACAGAATGGGAAAGACTACAGATCTCTTCAAGAAAATCAGAGATACCAAGGGAATATTTAATGCAAAGATGGGCACGATAAAGGACAGAAATGGTATGGACCTAACAGAAGCAGAAGATATTAAGAAGAGGTGGCAAGAATACACAGAAGAACTGTACAAAAAAGACCTTCACGACCAAGATAATCACGATGGTGTGATCACTGACCTAGAGCCAGACATCCTGGAATGTGAAGTCAAGTGGGCCTTAGAAAGCATCACTACGAACAAAGCTAGTGGAGGTGATGGAATTCCAGTTGAGCTCTTTCAAATCCTGAAAGATGATGCTGTGAAAGTACTGCACTCAATATGCCAGCAAATTTGGAAAACTCAGCAGTGGCCACAGAACTGGAAAAGGTCAGTTTTCATTCCAATCCCAAAGAAAGGCAATGCCAAAGAATGCTCAAACTACTGCACAATTGCACTCATCTCCCACGCTAGTAAAGTAATGCTCAAAATTCTCCAAGCCAGGCTTCAGCAATATGTGAACCGTGAACTTCCAGATGTTCAAGCTGGTTTTAAAAAACCCAGAGGAACGAGAGACCAAATTGCCAACATCCGTAGGATCATCGAAAAAGCAAGAGAGTTCCAGAAAAACATCTATTTCTGCTTTATTGACTATGTCAAAGCCTTTGACTCTGTGGACCACAATAAACTGTGGAAAATTCTGAAGGAGATGGGAATACCAGACCATCTGACCTGCCTCTTGAGAAACCTACATGCAGGTCAAGAAGCAACAGTTAGAAGTGGACATGGAACAACAGACTGGTTCCAAATAGGAAAAGGAGTACGTCAAGGCTGTATATTGTCACCCTGCTTATTTAACTTATATGCAAAGTACATCATGAGAAACACTGGGCTGGAAGAAGCACAAGCTGGAATCAAGACTGCCAGGAGAAATATCAATAACCTCAGATATGCAGATGACACCACCCTTATGGCAGAAAGTGAAGAAGAACTCAAAAGCTTCTTGATGAGAGTGAAAGAGGAAAGTGAAAAAGTTGGCTTAAAGCTCAACATTCAGAAAACAAAGATCATAGCATCTGGTCCCATCACTTCATGGGAAATAGATGGGGAAACAGTGGAAACAGTGTCAGACTTTATTATTTTGGGCTCCAAAATCACTGCAGATGGTGACTACAGCCATGAAATTAAAAGACACTTACTCCTTGGAAGAAAAGTTATGACCAACCTAGATAGCATATTCAAAAGCAGAGACATTACTTTGCCAACGAAGGTCCGTCTAGTCAAGGCTATGGTTTTTCCAGTGGTCATGTACAGATGTGAGAGTTGGACTGTGAAGAAAGCTGAGCACCAAAGAATTGATGCTTTTGAACTGTGGTGTTGGAGAAGACTCTTGAGAGTCCCTTAGACTGCAAGGAGATCCAACATGTCCATTCTAAAGGAGATCAGTCCTGGGTGTTCTTTGGAAGGAATGATGCTAAAGCTGAAACTCCAGTACTTTGGCCACCTCATGTGAAGAGTTGACTCATTGGAAAAGACTCTGATCCTGGGAGGGACTGGGGGCAGGAGAAGAAGGGGACAGAGGATGAGATGGCTGGATAGCATCACTGACTCGATGGACATGAGTTTGAGTAAACTCTGGGAGTTGGTGATGGACAGGGAGGCCTGGCGTGCTGCGATTCATAGGGTTGCCAAGAGTCGGACACAACTGAGCGACTGAACTGAACTGAACCTTAACTGAGAGAGCCAAGAGTCTTGTAACAGGCAAGGGCAGGACAGTGGGGCAATGACTCCATTCTTAGATTGTGAGATTCCCTGGGCACCTCTTTTATCATCTCTATTATTAGCCACTGATCCACCTGAGCTATGCCCTTGGGAATTACTTCCTTCCAGAATATCTCCTACCAATGCTATGCTAATGCTAAGTCACTTCAGTCGTGTCCGACTCTGTGCGACCCCAGAGACGGCAGCCCACCAGGCTCTCCCGTCCCTGGGATTCTCCAGGCAAGAACACTGGAGTGGGCTGCCACTTCCTTCTCCAAAGCATGAAAGTGAAAAGTGAAAGTGAAGTCGCTCAGTTGTGTCCGACTCTTAGCAACCCCATGGATTGCAGCCTAACAGGCTCCTTCATCCATGGGATTTTCCAAGCAAGAGTACTGGAGTGGGGTGCCATTGCCTTCTCCTACCAATGCCTCCTCTTTTCTCCTAGTCCCTGAAATGTGGAACAGATGGTGATTCTTACCAAGTAGAAGTGAAAGAGGGATATGGCATTTGACAAAATTCTTCTTGCTGTCTGGGAAATGACTTTCTGGGGCGTGGCTTTAGGTGGCATTTATCTGTGTGAAACATAATTTTTAATGAGATAATCTATGTGAACTTATTCTGAAAATGGATAAGAGTTATTATTTATAGGTCAGAGTATGGGCATGTAGACATGGAAGCAAAGAATTATAACTGAAAGTAGGCATGATAAAACAGCACTGGACCATTCAGCTCAACTAGTTAGGAAACAAGTTTACATTTACGTCTCTGGCCAACCAGGTAGTTTTACACCAGTGGAAAAATACGTTCTGTAGTTGTAGACTCAGCTTTAACCCTGGCCAGTCATCTGAGCAATTCCTCAGGAGGGCTCAGATGGAACAGTAGAAAATTCATCTTCACTCCAGGAAACTTAACTATTATTGACCCATTAGAACGCAATGTTTCTAGGAAGAGAAGAACATATTTCCTAAGAATCTGTCATGTTAAATGATGATCAAAAGGGAAAAAGTATAATCTGAGCAGCAAGTTGGTAAGAAACCTTATTCTTGCTGTATTAGCATACATGGTATAACAATAAGGAAGACAAACCAGGAACATTTCTTTACACCCATACTCTATATAGCCTGGACAGATGAATGAACATCAAGAATAGTCAAAAGAAGTGCACACTCAGAACATTTGAAAGGAACCTTGACAACTAGAAGATGATGAAGCTGAAGGAGGGCTGAAGAGTCTTCATGAAGTTATTACACTTTGAGATTTATGCTTCACACTAGATTTAACATTTCAAGTTAAGTAGCAGTCTCACACAAGGGACACTGATACACAGTTGATCTGCAGTTAGATGAATTTGCAGATGTGGAAACTGTAAATAACAAGGGAGGACTGTACACATTTATTCTGGACTCTTTTATCCCTAACACATTCCTAGAAACCTCCAAAATCTGCTACAGTAAATTCCCATTGTCTTGTTTCAAAAATAGTGAATAACCTGTTGGTATTTATTGATCCCACTGACAATGATATGAAGAACAAAAGATTTTTTAAACAACTATTTCTTGAAATGAGCATTCATCTATTAAAATAGCACAATTTTTTAAAAATAGGAGGGGTGGTCTAACACTACCAAATGTTAGTGAGGATATATAGCAAAATAATAAAGTCACTGGGAAAACTGCTTAGCAGTGTCTTACAATCTAGCAATCTCACTTCTAGGTTTTACACAAGAGAAATGAAGACACTGTGTCCACACAAAACCTATATGCAAATGTTCTGGCAACTTTACTCATAGTCAGCAAAAGCTGGAAAAAACCCAAGTATCCAGAAACTGGTGGGTGGACAGAAATTGTTCTGCCTCCATCCTTACTCCCCAGTAAGGAACTAACCACTGACACATGCACCCAACTGGACGAGTATCAAAAGCAGCACACTAAGAAGCCATTCAAAAAGACTTGGTGACTGACTAGATCCATGTGGCAAAGAAAAGGGTGATTCAAAATGACTCTAAAGTTTCTTCTTTGGATGCTTTGATAAATAAAAATGGGTAAACTTCTCAAATGACAACACTGGAGGCAAAGACAGAATCTTGAGCAATTCCTGATTAGGAGCTGGGAATAAGGAGGGTCAGCACAAACTCAAATAGGGAGAAGAAAACACCAGTAAGACATCACAGTAACTGAACAGTCAGAGTTTTAAGGGACTGGATAACATGGCTCTGTGTGAGTCACAAACAAACTGCTTCATATTACATTTTAATACAACCACCCATAAAGTAGTTAATTTTCCTCATTTCACAAACGGGAAACTGAAGATCTAAAGTCATGTGTCTGAGACTGCTGAGCTAGGAAGGAACTGAGGGAGATTTAACTGCAGATCTGACTACAGGGTCACAAAGAGTTGGACACAACTCAAGTGACTTGGTGTGGCACAGCTGACCCGAGAGATTCCTTCTTAGCATCTACAGGATCGATGTCACAGAAAGAGCTAGTAATGCAAGAGCAATAAAAAGGCAACTCTCACATATTACTCAGAATGATTAAAATAATTTTTAAAATGTTTCTACAGTGTTTTGACAGCTTTGCTAAAAGATGTAGAAAGTGGTACAAACTTCAACTGGTTCAGCAGAGAAATACAAGGCAAAAGGGACAATCGCACAGAATCTATATATTATAAACTCTCGGCCTAAAATACTAACACTTTATTACCCTCTACTGAAGCATTTAATTACTTGGTTTTTTTTTCCTGACATACCTGCTTCTTTACTGATTCATCTCAGTTGTCGTGAAAAAGACAACTGGGGTGATACAGTGAAACCAAAATGATGGTGATGACAGCCCATACTCATTCCTGGGGATGACAACAAAAGCAGTACACAGCTCACATGGGCCTGAATAAAACTGACTGCTGTGTTTAAAAAAATTTCCAAATATCTTTCTGAGCCTGGATGATGAAGTATGACCCTAGGTAGCTAGATCATAAAAAAACAAAAATCTCAGCAGTGTCTGATCAAAACCAGCATTAGTTTCAGCTAGACAATATTCTTGATAAAGGGAAATATTCTGAAAAAGGCTTTTGAAAGATGTTCAAATATTTTTCTTTGCAAAATATGAAGAAAATCAAAGTGAGAGTAGTAGAGGCTGCTGATAAATGAGTGGTATGAATTTTAAATGGAGAATAATCTGAATATTTTCACTGTTTATAATGAACCAAAATGAACTGATAATTATAGGGAAAAAAAGGAGGCTTCAGTGAACTCACTGAGAATAAGAACTCCAACTTGTTCAACTTAATACTGCCTATATGTAACCTAGGACATTTTGAAAATGTCTTAACCTATACAATTTTCTTTCCACTGGAAAATTTCTAAATTCATAATTATTTTACATTATTTTAAAATGGTTTGTCCACCAATTAAAAACAGTAATTAAATACTGAATAGAAAAATGGAAAGAAGAACTAGGAAATGCGCTGAAAAATATAAGAACAGGGTTAAGACAAAAAGGAATGAGATAAGGTTAAGACAAGACAGGACAGGAATGCAACTATAACAAGAAGATATTTTTGTTCTTATTCTAAAGTTCTAAACAAAACCAGATAAACATAACCAAAATATAGCTTGAGCAGATATGGGTTTACAAATAACATGTGTGCTTCTTGTGATCAGTCTAAATTAGAAAGCACTTTTCAATTTTTATTTGTCCATCTTACTGCCTAGGTTTCCTGGGTTTGTACTCTTTTTAGTGTTTCTGCTAAGGCAATTGAAAAGCTATGTGATTAAATATTTCTTTCATTGAATTTGACCATTTTTTTTCTTGAAGGCAAGTATTTTAATGGACTCCACAAGGTGCTACACCAGTCAAGAATATGTTTTAAAGAATAAAGTATTTTAAAAACTGGTAAGGTGATGTTTCTTTCCTCTCTTCCTTACTTGTGGTGAGTATGACAGTCAAACTAAAAATCATTTTAAAAGATACTAGTTATATCTAAAATAGTTTGTGACTATATACATCAAAACACATTTTCTCTAGTTGATTTTTTTAAGGTATTTGTTTAAAATCTTGTAAAGGTCTATCAAAATTTTTCACAATACTTTTTGCTTCCAATAAAATGAAACATATTATGAAAATATTCAAATCCTTAAACATTTATGTCAGTATTTAATACATGAGATTAATCTTTCCAAGAACTTTGTGTTTTTTCAACTGTAAGAATGCTAGCATACACAGAGCTTCATTCTAAGACTTTTGCCAAAAGCAAAAGTACTCAATATTATTTTAATAATGAAAACCTCAAGTATGAAACCAAGCTATGTGTGGGAAAAAAAAATCATTTATGTGAAAGGGTAACAAACATTCAATTGAAGGATAATGCAGCCCTGAGGGAATATGCATATGAATGAAGTTTATGAAATTGGTTCAGTGCCTCTGCAAAGAAAAATAATTAGTTTATTTTAAAGCTGCCTATAAAATGTTTTCAATATTGCTGTATGAATTATTTATAGAAAAATGTACATCTAACTTTAAAGCTAATATTTTACTGAAAGATCCTGAGTGCTGTAGGAAGAACTAGAAACAAGAATATATTGTTTTATGTATGTAACATTTGGGAGATTCCTTTTAATTATTTGCTTTCCAAAAAAGTTAAGATTTATTATCAATGTGGATCTGTAACATTTCATTCAACTGTTTTTCTTTTCAAATTTGAAAAGTTGAAATAATAGTGGGACATCAATGTAACTTTTGGATTTTACACAGAATGCTCTTTGAAGTTGCCAAATACAAGCGGATATATTACTCTCAAGTCATGACTGCTAAAGAAATGACTGAGCAAATGCATCTAAGATTAAATAATTTAAAAGTAGGGGACTTCCCTGGCAGTCCAGTGGCTACGACTTTGCCTTCCAATGTGGGTTCAATCCCTGATCAGGAAAGTAAGATTCCACATGCCTTGCAGCCAAAAACATAAAACAGATGCAATACTCTAATAAGTTCAATAAAGACTTTAAAAATGGTCCACATAACAAAATATGTAAAAACATATTTTTAGTGTTTTTGAACTCAGTTTTATTACGGAAAAGATTGGCATTTGAGGTTTTCCAACAATAATACTCTATGTGCTACAAAAAAATGTTTAAATAGATTCACCAAACTATACATATTTAGAATATTCCTTTTAATCAGTCTTCTGATTAGTACTTAATGTGGCACAAACTCTAGGGGGAGGCACATAGTGCTTGGATACTGTACAAAGGCCTATACTTTATTAACTTTTCTTGAAAGAGTTATGACAGGAATACCTTGATCCTATGCCTCCCCCAAAACATGGAAAATGAGAGTTATTTATGTCCAGTTTCAGGCAAATCACTATAAAGAAAAATCACTTTAAAAAAAGTCTTTTTATATATCTCAATTGTAAAGCTAAAACAAGGTAGCCAAAGGGGAAGTGTGTCTTGGCTGAGAAGCAGACACTTCAGGTTACCAGTAACTGAGTAATGGCTTCTTTGCTTTCTCTGTTCTCAGTCAATGATGTGGTAAGTCATAATTCGACTGGCTTCTACGTTAAAACTTGGAACTCTCCTAAAATAGTGTTATTTGATTGCACGTGAAGCAGAAACATAATGATAAAAAATTTTAAAGGGCATTACCTAAATTTATCTACCTTAAATTTCTAAAATTAATATGACAATAATCAATTTATGAACACTAGAGGGCAGTAAAACACTGGAAGGTATATTTAAATTACACATCTAAAGTGGCAAACACAAGCCAGTACTTTTTTAAAAATCGAAATCACAATTATTTAATAACTTTATCCCTTTTTAGGTTGCTAAAGTACAAAGCATTCTTTTGTGTATAATTCTGGGTATAACTTACTTTGCAAAATCCAAATAAGAAATGTGCCCATGATAAAACCCTGGTTTCATCTCTTTCCAGGAAGTTATATTCTTTACAAAGCGCACCTAAAAAAGGAGAACATACTCATTACTTAAGTACAATTTAAAGAAAATAAAATTTTGTGATAGCAAAATGCTTTTCATTTAGGCATTTAAAACTGATCACACCACTTTGACAATTATGGAGCTTGAAATACAGGCTTCAACTAAGAAAAGCACAGTGTGACCTGTAATTACTAATGCATCATAGAGAAGCTGCTGTCACCACTCTTAGAAAAGAGTGAAGGAGGATCTTGAAAACAAAACTGCACAATGCAACCATTTACAATACTGTACAGTGAGGACATTTATATGGTGGGGGAGGTATACAAACACACAAGCTGAAGCAGGTAGCAACTCAATGTGGGGACAGTCTACGCAAATCTCTTCTTCATAGAGACTCGTTATTCATAAAAATCCACACTTATAATGACTAACAAGTAAAACAAACATCAACTAATCCTAAAACCAAATGAGTGAAGAAAAGATGAGTATCAGAAGACTTTAAACCACTAAGAGTGGATATCATATGGTTGAGCAGATATCATCAACTTGTTGATAAAAAAGCTAAAAGGTAAATTTTTAAAAATATCTAAATATTACCATTTTAATCTACTAGAATTAAAAGTATACAAAAGATTAGTTAATACAACAACTTAAGTATAAATATAAAAGTTTCAAGAACTGGTTAATATAGAACTTGATAAACCAGCTATAACAGAATTATGATAAGAATTATGATACATAATTCTTCAAAGAAAAATAATATAAATTTCTGATAATCAAATCTCTGCATGATCAACAGCAAGTGGCTAAGAATCTCTTCTGGAGACTAGAGACAGTGTGGGGATGGCTGAGGGGTGGGGCCGACCACCCTACACTGCAGGGAAACCGCCTGTAAGCCGGGACCTCAGCCCCTGACACAGACTGTTAACCACCTACTTCTGACGATTTACCAATCCTTCACTTACATTTCACAATAGTTAGTCACATGGTGATATTCTGGAGCACTTCTTACCAGGTTAGTCAATAAATTAATAGCCATGAATGATGGCTCCTGGATAAGGCCCACTGGTAGGAACAGAGTAGGGAAACTGTGGAAGCAGCCTTATGTCAGAGGACGTGAACTAAGGCAAGATGGAAGATTCTGGAAGGAGGATTTATAACTCAAAGACTAACAATGGAGTTAGAAACAATGGAGTTTTTGGAGGGGAAATGAAAAGAACTTTAAGTTATTATTTTACACATACACACACATTATTAAAATCTGAAAACTGGATGTAGGTAACAAAATTATGTTGTATTAGAGAATACACAATTACATTTCAGCAGATATTTACAAATTGTCCCCACCAAAACGAATGAGCCAAATAAACATGTGATTTGAGATTTCAGGTTCTTTCCTATTTGTTCTTCAAGACATCAAATAGAATAAAAAGATCAAATGGCAAATGAAAAAGAAATAGAAAATAAAATACTACTTAATCCATAAACTGAATCCTTAAAAAAGTTTACATGTTGAATATGAAAAACCCTTATAATTTCTACTTAACGGTAAATTATACAAGCTTTTGGTTCTGTGAAAATCATTTTCAGTATTTCAGTCCCAAATGAGGAAGAAATACAAGGCAAAGAGAATAGGAATGGGAGATGGTGGTTCAAGGGTGCTTAAGACACTTACAGCTGAGCTCTTCAGAAGCTGAGATTTAAATGAATGTGATGGTATCAGAGGGAAATGAAAGAGAATGACAGATTGAAACCTGAGAAAACAGTGTTATATAAGCCAAATGTTGGAGGATCATAGTACACTGGGATGAAAGACAGGTATAAACTTCAAGTGTCCTTTTTCCCTCCACCCTTCCAAAGGATAGTCAAGATCAAACTAAATTCTCCTAAAGACACACTCCATCTGCTGTGTGTCCTACAATGTGAGGTGAAGAGCCCTGGAAGCTGGATGAGATCTGCGCTGCTACTGGGCTTCCCAAACTCAGTGTGCAAATGAATCATCTGGGGCTCTTGTTAAAATGCAGATTCTGACTCAGCAGGTATGGAATGGGGCCCAAGATTCTGCAATTCTAAAAAGTTTCCACAGCATGGCCAGGTCAGCGGGTGACACTGAGGAGCAAGCCTTTAGCATGTGTGGACCCAGGACCTAGCTCTTGGTTTTATCAACACGAAGCTCCTTCTGTAGTGCCTGCAAAGGAGGCCTGAGGTCTATAGAGGCTCTTTAGCAAGGATATACTCTCTCAGTTACTGCTTTCATGATATGGAAAAAAAAAAGTATGCTGAACTAAAACAGTGGTTTAAAGGTTATCTACATATATAGATAATATATATACCTATACACACACACACACACAGACATATAAGCTACCACAACATATAAAACAGAATGGGGGGTGGGAGCATAATGCCCCCGTCTACTCAGTCTCCTCCATCTGCCCACACAGTGATGCCTGAAGCACTCTGGAACCAAAGCATTCCAAGAAACACAGAAAGTATAAAATAAATAAAAGAGTTGTGCCTCCATTGGACTCAGGGAAGTTTGGTGAAGGAAGAACAGAACAAGTCATGAAGCATTCACTGCTGTCACCGATCTCAAACTTTCCTGTTTGCAGAATCAGCATTTTATTAGGATATCCTGTACTCTTTATGTTACAGAAACTGAAGTCCAAGAACCACATACCTCCAATTTGTGGTCCAATCATCCTTCTATACCACTGGCTAATTTCTTTAATCTATTATTATCCAATTTAAACAAGGTTGGAGGCGGGGACCAGAAGACTTGAAAGAGGAGCAGAAAGATATCTTTGACATCATAATACTGATCAACAGACTTAGACACTGAGAATTTCAGGTTCTGTCCAATGCTCAGGAAATCCCTGAGATCCAGACATTCAAACCTCCAAGATCTCAAAGCTCTGTTGATATCTCTCTCTCAACTGTTTATTTTCCTGCTTACATTCATTATCATCTCAACTTCCAATCTACTCTGTGCACTATCTCTTGTATTGAATAACCATTTTTTGACAATGGCCGCTGACTTATTCTTGCCTTTTTATTGTCCTGGGTAAACTCAAGGGTTGCTGAACAATGCTGGTCAAAACTAAGATACCCAGTCTAAATGTAGGACTTTGAATCTTATTAGACTGAATACATTCTGAGGCATATTCAGGTATGTTATTAAATTGTCTACATTTTTTTTTTAATTTTATTTTTTGGCTGTGCTGCACAGCATGTGGGATCTTAGTTCCTAACCAGGGATCGAACCCGTGCCCCCTGCATTGGGAGCACAGACCATCTGGGAATTCCCTACACTCTATTATTGCTAGTCTCCAAACACACAGAATCTTTCTCTAATCTCCAATTAAGAGAATACTGAAAGCTACAAACTTAATATATATGTGTATGTATTTTTTTTCTTTCATCTAATCAACACTTAACTAGGGCAATCTGTTAAAATCTCATTAATAAAGCTGTGGTTGATTTGCAATAAACCACAAGATGCTGAGCTGAGATTTACCTTCCTTTCATAGGGAAGCAAAAAGTGCTAAGTAAACAAATGCTGTCAATAAGGTTAAAGTGGTACTTCACACTAATCTGGAGAAAAGTCTGAGCATTTAGAAGTGTCATTTATATATGACTGAAATTCTACACCATTCTAATCGCCTCTTCAAAAGTAATCTCTCAGGACATAAAAACCTAATTAATGCCCTTTGAAGAACATACTTTTTAAAAGTTTTCCTTTCATAGTATTAATTTAGCCACATTTAATTTTTATCCTCTGAGTTCTCTAGAATTTTCCTTGACTCTCATTGGTCATATTCGCTTATGCCCTTTCATCAGTCTAGCTGCAGTCCCTGCCCTGTCATTTTCTGTGTTCTTGTCTCTTCCCTTCCACTTGCCTTTCAGTTTTTCTTCTGGTTTTCTTCTACAGTGGAACATTCTGCCCAAGACTGTGAGATAAAGCTCTGGGATAGAGAGGAGTAAGGGGAGATGTAGATCAGCTGAGCAAGCTTTTACTCAGTTCATTTTATGGATTCTTACTGACTACGATACTTGGCACTAATGAAAGATAAAGAGAGGGGCAAAAGGGAGCAAAACTAATAGTATCAAATGAAGCTGAATCTGAAGACACTGAAAACTCTTGGGGAAAAGAAATAAAGTCACCATAGCGACTTTATTCAAAGAGAATTTCCATACTCTGATTGCAAAAGGCTATCAAGAAGATGTTTCAGAAATAGTAGTTAGATACAATACAGGAAAAAGGGATGTTTTTATGGCTAGCCTGGAGCAGATTTTAAACTGTGATTTTTGTCAGATTTTATAACTCTTAAGCAGAGTTAGGCTAGCAAGTAATCAGAAGAGGCCTTCAGGGAAAACACAAGCAATGTAGGGAGTGGTGTTGTGATTTATTTGCTAGTTGAACCAGAATTGAACCAGTACAACAGGAAAAGTGAGAAAGCACCCTCTCACTAACACTATATCTAGATTTATATTCTTAATAAGAGTAATCTCAACATTATGATTAAATGTGATCACAAAAGAACTTGTTTTCCCTATCTAAAAGTAGGAATGTCATCCTGAACATCCTGGTCAAATTCCAACTTTGTAATTACTACCTACTGAGTGAACATTACTATTAACTTGGGTAATTATATATACCAAACTCCTACTCATGCATATACTTAAAATAAACATTCACTGTACAGCTGTGGGTAGTTATATGAGACTAAATTGGAGAGGACGTTTTCTATGCAAAGAGAAAAAATGAGTAATAATTGGATACCATATAAGAAAGGTTCAGCAGCAAAAGAACATAATATACTATCTGCACTAAAGCTCAGAACTGTGTTGTTCAATACTACTACTATCAATCAGAGGCACTCCTTCTGCCAGTATTTACCACCCTGGCATCATGCTCAGCTAAGAATTACCTTCAGAACCTAAGCAGGTTCATCTGTTCATTCATTCATTCAACAAAAAGTTACAGACTATCTACTATGTATCTACAATACATACAATACGATACGGAGTATCTACAATAGAATGGGAAAGACTAGAGATCTCTTCAAGAAAAGTAGAGATACCAAGGGAACATATCATGCCAAGATGGGCACAATAAAGGACAGAAATGGTATGGACCTAATAGAAGCAGAAGATATTAAGAAGAGGTGGCAAGAATACACAGAAGAACTGTACAAGAAAGATCTTCACCATCCAGATAATCACGATGGTGTGATCACTCACTTAGAGCCAGACATCCTGGAATGAGAAGTTAAGTGGGCCTTAGGAAGCATCACTACGAACAAAGCTCATGGAGATGATAGAATTCCAGTTGAAATATTTCAAATTCTAAAATATGATGCTGTGAAAGTGCTGCACTCAATATGCCAGCAAATTTGGAAAACTCAGCAGTGGCCACAGGATTGGCAAAGGTCAGTTTTCATTCCAATCCCAAAGCCAATGCCAAAGAATGCTCAAACTACTGAACAATTGCATTCATCTCACGTGCTAGTAAAGCAACGCTCAAAATTCTCCAAGCCAGGCTTCAACAGATGTTCAAGCTGGTTTTAGAAAAGGCAGAGGAACCAGAGATCAAATTGCCAACATCTGCTGGATCACCGAAAAACCAAGAGAGTTCCAGAAAAACATCTATTTCTGCTTTCTTGACTATGCTAAAGCCTTTGACTGTGTGGATCACAATAAACTGTGGAAAATTCTTAAACAGATGGGAATATCAGACCACCTGACCTGCCTCTTGAGAAATCTGTATGTAGATCAAGAAGCAACAGATAGAACTGGACATGGAACAACAGACTGGTTCTAAATAAGGAAAGAAGTACATCAAGGCTGTATATTGTCACCCTGCTTATTTAACTTGTATGCAGAGTACATCACGAGAAAAACTGGGCTGGAAGAAGCACAAGCTGGAATCAAGATTGCCGGGAGAAATATCAATAACCTCAAATATGCAGATGACACCACCCTTATGGCAGAAAGTGAAGAACTAAAGAGCCTCTTGATGAAAGTGAAAGAGGAGAGTGAAAAAGTTGGGTTAAAATGCAACATTCAGAAAACTAAGATCATAGCATCTGGTCCCATCACTTCATGGGAAATAGATGGGGAAGCAGTGGAAAGTGTCAGACTTTATTTTCTTGGGCTCCAAAATCACTGCAGATGGTGATTGCAGCCATGAAATTAAAAGACGCTTACTCCTTGGAAGGAAAGTTATGACCAACCTAGACAGCATATTCATAAGCAGAGCCAACATATTAAAAACCTTTGCCAACAAAGGTCCATCTAGTCAAAGCTACGGTTTTTCCAGTAGTCATGTATTGATGTGAGAGTTGGACTATAAAGAAAGCTGAGTGCTGAAGAATTGATGCTTTTGAGCTGTGGTATTGGAGAAGACTCTTGCGAGTCCCTTGGACTGCAAGGAGATCCAACCAGTCCATCCTAGGGGAAATCAGTCCTGAATATTCATTGAAGGACTGAGGCTGAAGCTGAAACTCCAATACTTTGGCCACCTCTTGAGATAACTGATTCATTGGAAAAGACCCTGATGCTGGGAAAGGTTGAAGGCAAGAGAAGAAGGGGACGACAGAGGATAAGATGGTTGGATGGCATTACCAACTCAATGGACATGAGTTTGAGTAAACTCTGGGAGTTGGTGATGGACAGGGAGGCCTGGCGTGCTGCAGTCCAAAGGGTCACAAAGAGTCGGACACGACTGAGTGACTGAACTGAACTATGTCTTAGGTCTGGTTCTAAGCCCAGGGATACAAAGTGAACAAGACAGACAAGGTCCCTGCCCTTAAGAAACTTAAATTATGATAGAGAAAATGACAGACAGTAAATAAATAGATCAGTAATAGGAAAGATAGTGAAAGAATAATGGTACCCAGTAACCTGGAAGAAGTATTTAATAAATAGGATGGCCAACTAAGGTTTTGCTATGAGGATGTCAATAAGCTGAAACCTTAATGGATAATATAAAGCCAACTGTGAGGCCAGGAGAAGTGCATTCTAAGAGGAAATGTTAAGGACAGAGGCCCTGAAGTGGTAACGGCTTGGTACATTCAATGAATCAAAAGTTCAGTGTGGCAAGCAAATAAAAGGTTGAAGCAATGGCCAATGGGCAAGGGTCTGATCAAGAAGGAGGACCTGTTGGCCCAGGTAAGGAATTTAGATTTTGTTGGGGTGGTAGGAATGCTAATTTAAAGATAAGTAACTCACCATCCTGGGAAGATTATAATACGCATCTCATATGATTCCATCACCCCACTGAGAATCATGTCTAGATCTAGATCTTTGCTATTCAAACTGTGGGTCAAGGACCAGAAGTATCAGTTTTGGCATTAATAGGAAGCTTCTCAGAAATTCAAGTATCAGGCTTTATCTCAGTCCTTCTGAATCAAAAACTGTACTTCAACTGGTGTTCAGTATACACATTCTAAGTTGAGAAGCATTCACCTAAAGTGTTGTTCTGAAAAATCTGTATTTGCAAGTATTAATATAAAACCATATGCTTTAATGCAAATAGCCAGAAGTTGGTTTAACAGTAAATTAAAAAAAAAAAATACTATACTGTCCTGTAAGAGAATACAAATTCTGGATAATTCCAGAAAGGGGTTAAATATGATCAGATCAGATCAGAGATCTATTTATCTCAAATAAATATATGACAGCAGAAAAGAATAAAGAATCATAAAAGATGATGCCATTTAAACCTATTTGACATAGTTACTTTATATTTTTTAATTTAAATTTATTTTAATTGGAGACTAATTACTTTACAATATTGCATTGGTTTTGCCATACGTCATATTGCATTGGTTTTGCCAATATGAATCCACCACAGGTGTACATGTGCTCCCCATTCTGAACCCCCCTCCCACCTCCCTCCCCATACCATCCCTCTAGTTACTTTAAAGACAAAATGTTCCGTAATATAAAGATACTTTTGTGTACTAGATTCAACTTCATTTTCCAACTAGAGGAGCTGATTACCTGTCTCCTGCTGATTCCTGTCTACTAACAGAGTAAAGCCCATCTCAAAAACATAACCTAACATGACTGAGTCTACCTCATACTTACTACTTAAGTCCTTTCGTGCCTTATATTTTCAAATGATTACCTCCTAATCTCCTTGTTCTAACTGTTCCTCTTATTTTATCTCAACTTAATTCTGAAAAACTCTTATTAAAGTACTTTTATTTTATCTCAACTTCTTAATTCTGAAAAACTATTAAACTATAGAAAAGTTAAAAAAAAACAGTAGCCAATATTTATACAATCTTCACCAAGAGTCACTGTTAACATTTTGCCACTTCTGTTTATCTCTTTCTTTCCTCCCCTCTCTCTATGCAGACACACAATTTTTTTCTGAATCAAAGTAGCAGATATTTTGTTCAAGGATCCAATCATGGGTCATGAATTACACTTGGTTTTCCTGTCTCGTTAGTCTCCTCTAGCCCATCATCCCCCCCCCTTCTTTGTTGTTATGACATTAACACTAATAGTTCAGGACAGTTGTCCTAGATATATATGTTCTATACAACATTCTACAACATGGATTTGCTTGTTTTCTCAGGATGAGGTCCAAGTTAAACATTTTGGTTATACATTTTGGTGAGAACACAACTTGATGTTTTCTTTGAATAGTTCTCATAGTTCCTGCAACTATGTTTTATGTTTCCTGCTGCTGCTGCTGCTGCTGCTAAGTCACTTCAGTCGTGTCTGACTCTGTGCAACCCCATAGACAGCAGCCCACTAGGCTCCCCCGTCCCTGGGATTCTCCGGCAAGAACACTGGAGTGGGTTGCCATTATGTTTCCTAGTAAATTATAAATAAGCTCTTTGAAAAACATAGCCTTGTTTTTAATTTCTTTGATAATTCCCCAAGGAATGTAGCATATCTCAGTATATATTACATGCACATTATAGGAAAACTTGAAAGTAGAGTTGAGAACTGTGTCTAAGAATACACATAACCGTTACATAGGGAATGCTTTTATATCAAACCAGAAATACTCTGTCTTTACCTCTAAGATTTTTGAGAAGAATGATTAAGCAGATAAAAAGTTTAGCAAAGTCTCCCATGCAAAAATGAATCTAGGAAAGAGCTGGGGATATTAAAGGCAGATATTAAGCAAACTGGACTGCTGAGGTTGGAAGATGAGAGAACGGAAGGCACGATCATCTACTACATCCCTAAATATTTTTACGAGTAAATTGGGCTTTAAATAGAAGATCAGGACAATAGCAGATTTAATAAAAACCTCATTTTTAAGTCTCACTTGAGTTAAATACTGATTAGAAACTATTTCTCAGAGAAGAAAGAAGAGCAAAATAGGTCATTTGTTAATTCTTATTTAAATAACAGGGCAGTTCAGAACAGTTCACAAGGACAATAAAAATATGGTATTAAAATAAAGTATTATACAATATGATTTTCAGGAAATATTTTTGAAATTATTTTCAAGGCATCTAGTATTATAATTCAAAAGTTTACATTTAGAGGAAGCTTATACTAGGTTGAAAGTAAAATTAAAATGCTATCTAATATATCAGGCAAAAGGAAAGGAAATAGCACCTATGACTTGTTTGAAGAATGTTTCTATTCAGAAGAAAATATCAGTAAAAAAAAATTAGATATGGTGTATTAGAGAACATTTTGTATATTAAGCCACCCCTACCTAATTAACTCCAGATACTGAACTACCAGCTGACATTCTGAAGTATGTCAGCTGGTGATTAAGGCTATTCTTCCACTCTGCCCCCCACAAATACATTTTAAGTGTTGTTCATTACGTAACCCAGTTGCCTTTAAGGTAGTGTCTATGCATCTCTTTTGTTGCATAAACACATAGACATACACACACACACGACAAGCTATTGAAAGGAAAACAGAAGTTTTATCTCCTCTAAATGCAACTGGAAAAATGTACCAGTATATGATGCCTATAAATGTCTTATGTGGTAAGCTTTGGCAGATTTATATTTCATGGGCCGGGGGTGGGGGGAAGGTCTAAGTCATTATCAGATATATCATAGCTATAAGACAACTTTCTAACGATGGACACATAATAATTCTAAAAATTTGAACAAATTAACTCTATTTTTCTAAACAATATTACTGAAGAAATGTAAAATTATTATGTGAGTGTTAAGAAATGCTCTTTGTAAACCAAGATATATTCTGAAAAGTAATCATGCAGATTTAAAATCTACCACACACTGTATAAAATCTGATAATTTAGGACACTTGCCCTTGAGATATACAAAATTACATAATGAATAGTTTTTATGACCCACTTAGCTAAATAAGTTCATGTTTCTTCTCATTTACAAAAGAGTTATTTATTGGCTGATGAGTGTAGATTTTCGGTTCTATAGAAGAGAGTAATTGAGGATACTGCAGACAGCCAAGAATTATATGGGGATATGATATGCCATATACATTTAGCCTTTACAAATAGCTCTCTAGTAAGAAAGCAAACCTAACTGTGTGTATCAATGTTATTCTCTTACTTCAATGAGAGGATTAAAGCTATGCTAAATAGCAGGATAACAGCAATTCTGTGACAATAAAACAAGGTCAGCTATTTTCAAACAGATAAATACCATGACTATCACAAATACCTGTCTAATAAGCTACCTCAATATGGTATTTGATACATAGCATTTGCTACTGCTGCTAAGTCGCTTCAGTAGTGTCCGACTCTGTGAGACCCCATAGATGGCAGACCACCAGGCTCCCCCGTCCCTGGGATTCTCCACGTAAGAACACTGGAGTGGGTTGCCATTGCCTTCTCCAATGCATGAAAAGTGAAAAGTGAAAGTGAAGTCGCTCAGTTGTGTCCGACTCTTAGCGACCCCATGAATCACAGCACACCAGGCCTCCCTGTCCATCACCAACTCCTGGAATTCACCCAGACTCATGTCCATCGAGTTGGTGATGCCATCCAGCCATCTCATCCTCTGTCATCCCCTTCTCCTCCTGCCCTCAATCCCTCCCAGCATCAGGGTCTTTTCCAATGAGTGGGGTGCCATTGCCTTCTCCATTTGATACATAGTATTTTCAAATATTATCTTTTCTTATCATGGGGCTCAATTCCTATTCCCTATAATATCTGTGGAAAGAACTACACTTACAGTCAGAACTCCAGGTGTGAAGAAAATATCTGAAGCTACTGCTCAAGAGGGGAGTCAGTTTCAGTTTCTGAGATAACTTCCTCCACTTTTCTTAAAACCATTTCATAAATTATCTATCCATCTGTTTATCTAAAGATTTTTAACAACTTGAAAGATAGTGCACCCCAATGTTTAGTGCAGCACTTTTTATAAAAGGATACAAATCAACTTAATTACAAAACAGAAAGAGTTACAGATGTGGAAACAAGTTTATGGTCACCAGGAGGTAAGGAGGGAAGGGATAAACTGGGAGATTAGGACTGACACAAAACATACTACTATATATCTAAAATAGGTAACTAATAAGGACCTACTGTAGAGCACAGGGAAATCTACTCAATACTCTGTAATGACCTGCTTGGGATCAGAATCTAAAAAAGAGTGTATACATGTAAATGTGTAACTGATTCATTTTGTTGAACAGCAGGAATTAACACAACATCGTAAATCAACTATACTCTGATAACAAAATTTTTTAAAAAGATTCTCAATAACTTGAAAGGTAAGATTATATTAAAAATACAAGGCATAACCCCTGTTCTCCAAAAGTTTATAGCTAATACTTACATGAATAAAGATAAGATTAAATTCAGGAGTCTAGTCACAAAGAATACAAGTATCCATCAAATAAAGATTTCTCAGTGATGAATTGAGACAATATAGTAATTTTTATTGCAGGGCACCTGCTAAAAATATTTCACAGTTTTAAAGGGCTAGCATACTGAAGAGCATCAGGTTTCTCTTCAAAAATTCAAGCTGTTAATTCATTTATTTTACAAGTATTTGAATACATATTGTAGGTAAGGAAATGTACCAAATACTGTGAAGAATGTAAACTATAAAGAAGTTTGGTTGATCCATTCCTCCAAGAAACTTACAATCCACTGGGCTCAGCATACATATCCCTTAAAATGCTTTACCTTCTTGAAATAAAAAACTTGAGTTGGTGTCAGAAAACATTATGAATCCAAGTGGTATTTACCTGATCTTGCAGTGACATCACTGGATTATTTTTGGTAGTGTTGATGTGAAGAACATGGTATTTATTCTTTGCACACAGGTCATAGGCAATATTGGTAAAAGAGGTGCTTGCAGTTTTGGGGACTCTGTTGTAAATGATCACCATGTCGTCTTCCTCATCTAAAGCTACATCTTGCCGAGGGCCATCCATGGTATGTCTCTGCTCAATCTCTCGAACTTCATGTCGTGCAATAGCCCTTTCTGCAAAGAAAAATATGAACTTAGTTTTGAAAGACACTATAAAGAAGTTGTAAAACACTGAAAATAATTTACTATTCCTGGAACATAGTTCTCCTACTCAAGAATGGGGTTAAGAACCACTAAAGAAATGTTTTAAGGACTAAAACTTCAGAATTATCTTGGAGAGATAATAACTCATGCATATGAAGAACAAAAGAAAAAACAGTCATTGAGTTTAGAATACAACAGATTAGAGTTCTTCCATGTAGTTCAAAATACACTTTTCATTCCAACAGAATTTTTATAGCCTGAATTAATTCTCAAACCCATAAAGACAAGTTGTATGGAATACTAAACTTCACAGTAAAAATACACTTATAAAATAAATCACTTATAATTTAGGCAATGATTTAGAAATTTATTACTTAGGGTGTAGCTGTGTGTGTGCTCAGTTGTGTCTGACTCTTTGCAACCCCTTGGACTGTAGCCTGCCAGGCTCCTCTGTCCATGGAATTCTCTAGGCAAGAATACTGGAGTGGGGTGCCATTTCCTACTCCAGGGGATCTTCCCCACCCAGGGATCCAACCTGCATCTCTTGTGTCTCTTGCATTGGCAGGTAGATTCCTTACCATTGCACCACCTGGGAAGTATATCAGATGTAATAACTCCCTGCCTTATCAGAATGTACTAGGGCAGTGATTATAAACGCTTGTGTGATTTTAGGTAACAAGGGTAAAGATGGTATCATAAAACCTTTTTCATTTTGGTGTTTTAAAATACAGACAAGTCCTGGCTATGTTTATTAATTAAACTCCATGGTGCCTCTAATTCAAACGACTGTTCACCAAGCAGTTTGAAAAGCAAGTTACGTTTTTTTTTTTATTATTTATTTTTTAATTGAAAGATAACTGCTTTACAGAACTTTGTTGTTTTCTGTCAAACCTCAACATGAATCAGTCACAGGTATACATATTTCCCCTCCCTTTTGAACCTCCCTCCCATCTCCCTCCCCATCCCACCCCTCTAGGTTGATGCATAGCCCCTGTTTGAGTTTCCTGAGCCATACTATTCTGTATTTAATATAAGCTTCAACTTCAAATATTCTTTAGAATTAAGAAGCAAGAATATGGGAAGAAATGGAGCGGGGGGAGTAACAAGACTGCAAATTACTCTGCACAAAGACAACTGCTCACACACAGTATGCACCCTCCTACCACTGGATCTCTGTGCAAGCTGCCTCACCCTGCCTTGAACTCTCATTCATTCTCCCTCTACCTCAATTCTGCCTAGTGAACTCCTCAAACTTCACACTGAATTTAATCATCACCTGCAAGGGAAGCATCATCTAATCTCCCTAACTAGGTCAAACCTCACACATACACACATGATGTATGTATATATACCTCATAATGCACATCTTATACATACACATAAGTGCAATTTTACATTTTATGTGTATTAGCATCTATCTACCATGCTGGCAACAATTTAGTAAAGTGACATAAAAAAGCAATGTGGTATAATTACAGTAACAAGTTCAGGCTTCAAATATTGTTTGACTATGCATCTTAAATTTTGATTCAGAAGATATGGCCACTGCATTATAAAGTATGCTCTGAGCTGAGGATTCACCTTCAGAAGACTTTAAGTTCCAAGCCTGCTGCTTACTGGTGGTGGTTTAGTTGCTAAGTCATGTCTGACTCTGCGACCCCATGGACTGGAGCCCACCAGGCTCCTCTGTTCATGGGATTTCCAGGCAAGAATACTGGAGTGGGTTGCCATTTCCTCCTCCAGGGGATCTTCCTGACCCAAGGATTGACCCCACGTTTCCTATGTCTCCTGAGTTGCAGGCAGATTCTTTACCCACTGAGCCTTCAGGGAAGCCCTACTAGCAGCGGGGTTTCCAAAACAGGAAGAGAAGCACACATATGAATATATACTATGCATATATACGTATCTTTTTTCATGGGGGAGAGTTGGTTGGGAATATGGAGAAAACGAGATGAGCTTAATGTGGAACGTATTGTTGGACTGCCTGGGACACCCAGGAGATGTAGATAACTGGGCACACAGCTCAAGTGCTTGAGAATAAACATTCATGTAGAAGACAGACATCTGGGAAACCATAGGAATGATGAAACTACGTAGATACTACAGAATGTATAGCATGTAAAGAGAATTTAATCTTAGAACAGAATCTTAGGAAATATCAACATTTAAGGGCCAAGAAAAAAAGACAATCAAAAGAAAAGACTAAGAAGAAACAGAAGAAGAAACCTGGACAGACTTTTAAGAACCACATACCACATGTTTAGAAAGCACAATATTTTTCAAAATTTACAGTAGTTTACAAATGAATCTGAAATGAAGGTAATGTATGATGCTCAAGCATCTACACAGGATTTGGAAGTTCTCTCACTAAATTCAGCATGTATTATGGAAAGCCTAAGAATATAATTATATTCAATAATTTTAAAGGAATTGTATCTTCTAAGCAACCCCAAACTGTCACCACAATCCAAAACTATTACGCTATTGTTATGTCCTCACTCTCCCTTTTCCGCTATGGGAAATAAAACAGTACTGCTGACATTTAAGTGCTGACAGAAGTTTAAGAGGTTGTTTCCTACAGCAGCCAGATATATATGAAATTACCTTTACTTTTAATGGCTACACCAACAACCAATAATGCTGAATGCTTTCACTAGTTTTTCTGAACTCAGTATTTGGAAAAGAAACAGATTTTGTTATTCTTTAAAGAAGTTACTATTTAGTTTATGGATTAAAAAATTTTTTTAAGGTGCTAAAACTCTAGAGCATGAAACTAACATGTTTTTAGAATTAATCATTATTCTTGGTTCATTATGTGTATTAAAGTATATGAACTGTATATTTGACATTTCCTAAATTAAAGACTAGAGATCTCTTCAGGAAAATTAGAGATACCAAGGAAACATTTCATGCAAAGATGGGCACAATAAAGGACAGAAACAATATGGACCTAACAGAAGCGGAAGATATTAAGAAGAGGTGGCAAGAATACACAGAAGAATTATACAAAAAAAGATCTTTATGACCCAGATAACCACAATGGTGTGATCATTCACCTAAAGCCAGATATCCTGAAACGTAAAGTCAAGTGGGCTTTAGGAAGCATCACTATGAACAAAGCTTGTGGAGGTAATAGAATTCCAGTTGAGCTATTTTAAATCCTAAAAGATGATGCTGTGCAAGTGCTACGCTCAGTATGCCAGCAAATTTGGAAAACTCAGCAGTGGCCACAGGACTGGAAAAGGTCAGTTTTCATTCCAGTCCCAAAGAAAGGCAATGCCAAAGAATGTTCAAACTACCTACCGCACCACAGAACTCATTTCACACACTAGGAAAAGTAATGCTCAAAACTGTCCAAGCAATAGTGGCTCATGATGATTTTTTGGGTCCGTTGAGGATATGATGAAAGCAACCGATTTGGTCTCCAGAACGGCTGATGTGTACATTTCAGAGCTTCCTCCTAGAGCCCAACCATGGGCAGGCGGCTCCATGACCCCAAGTTAATTATTTCCAAAAAAAGAAAAAAGGTTCACGGACATCAAGGCCTGATAGTAAACTGCCTAAAGGTATTACTATATATATTGAAAACAAGAGGTTACTCAGAAATTAGAATTGCAGGCAAAGAGAAATCATAGAGAAAAGTGGCAGTGACAATTAGAAAAATGTCTACAGGGAGGGTGCCTTGTCACAAAATTTGACCTGTCAGGACTCCCTGGTAATTATGCCTTTTGCAGAGCCAGACAGGAACTAAGAGCTTGGAGCTATCAAACACCTGAGTTAAAGTGGATCCTTAGCACTTTCTAGGGATAAATCCTCAGTTGTGTAAATCCCCAAATACTGTTCTGAAGTATAATTTGTTCCCCATAAAATGTGCACACAATGAGAAGTATGAAGCAATAAAGGAGCACAAAAAGAAAGCTATTAAAAGGTTAACTGATTCCTTTTCCAGCAACACTTACTGTGAATGAACTGTCTAGTCAGACACTATCTGATCTTCATGGAAGTAGGATTTGGTAATTATATGAATTAAACAAATTGGTTGTCCAATCGTATACATCATTTTCTTATGAATATGTTTAGCCTGAGTCAGTTTCGTTGAATTCAATCACCATGCTGCTGCTAAGTCGCTTCAGTCGTGTCCGACTCTGTGCAACCCCAAAGATGGCAGCCCACCAGGCTCCGTCATCCCTGGGATTCTCCAGGGAAGAACACTGGAGTGGGTTGCCATTTCCTTCTCCAATGCATGAAAGTGAAAAGGGAGAGTGAAGTCGCTCAGTCATGTCCGACTCTTAGCAACCCCATGGACTGCAGCCCACCAGGCTCCTCCATCCTTGGGATTTTCCAGGCAAGAGTACTGGAGTGGGTTGCCATTGCCTTCTCCATCAATCACCATGGGGACTGACAAAATAAATTCCTATATGGATGATTAAAGGCTGGATTCTCAACACTAGTAAATGCTTTCTTGTATGGTTTCCAGGCAGTGAGCAAGAGACGCACGTGTTGTCCTTAAAACTTACAAGTGGACTTCCCTGGTGGTCCAGTGGTTAGGATTCCACCTGCCAATGCAGGGGACGCAAGTTTGATCCCTGGTCTGGAAGATTCCACATGCCGCAGGGCAACTACTGAGCTCACGTGCCACAACCACTGAAGCCCACACACCCCAGAGTCCATGCTCCACAACAAGAGAAGTACCACAGTGAGAAGCCTGCAGTCCACAACTAGAGTAGCTCCTACTTGTTTCAGCTAGAGAAAGCCTGTGTGCAGCAACAAAGACCCAGCACAATAAAAATTAAATAAATTAATTACTTAAAAAATTTTACACATATGTTTAACTGTATCATCCTATAAAAAGGAGTCGAGACCACCTTCTTCAAGGAAGATGGTGTAAACTTATGTTTTTGCTATTCCTCTCATGAAGCAACTAAAACCCTGGACGTTATATATATGACAAACGTAAGACTCTAAAGTTGGAGAGAAGAAAACAGGCTAGTTAGAGCCCTTAAGATTCAAG
Source organism: Bubalus bubalis (assembly GCF_019923935.1). Taxonomy (NCBI): domain Eukaryota; kingdom Metazoa; phylum Chordata; class Mammalia; order Artiodactyla; family Bovidae; genus Bubalus; species Bubalus bubalis. The sequence goes on from NC_059162.1 coordinate 56,762,455, forward strand.
GAACAACATGGTGAGTTTCTTTTCTTTAGCCTTATATATCCCAGTCTTGGAGCAGTAGAAGCTGGCAACCCAGGAGCAGGCATACATAAAAAGACGTCCAACAAAAGCCCTGCCAGAACTCCAAGAAAGGGACAACACAGTAAGACAAAAAACTTTTGGACAATAATCACTCTACTTTAGCCAAACTCCACAGAAAAAACTGTGCCCCACTTCCATTCCTCACAGGCCAAGTAGCTAGCCTAGACTTCTACCCTCACAAAGCTGTAATCAGGTGCCCAGTATCTCTGATGGAATGGTGTCAGAGAAGACAAGGTAGGGAGCCAGGACTTTTATCCTAGGCAACAGGTAACAAGGCACCTCTGCAGTGTCAGTGAAGACCAAGCAAGGAACCAGAATGTCCACTTTCACACAGGAGTGATGAGAGGCCCCCTCACCTCCCCACTTGGTGCTGTCAGAGGAGACCTAGTGGAGAATCAGGACGTTCACCATCACTCAGTGTAATGAGGCCACTCCCGTCCCTGCCCAAGGTAACAATGAGCTCACCGGGTGTTGATGGCGGCCTATTTGGGAACCTGAACTTCTACCTCCACTTCACAGTAACAAAACAGCAACCCTTTCCTTTGCCAGAGCAGTATTGGAGAAACTCAACTAAAACAAAAGGTATTTTTAAATAAGATTCAGAGTACCCACAGATACAGAGAACAAACTAGTGGATACCAGTGATGAGAGGGAAAGGGGAGGGGTAATACAGGTGTTGGGGGAGAAAGGGGCTACTGTGGATTATATGACATTATGTGTGCGAAACTTTTGAAAATTGCAAAACACTACAGAATTTAAAGAATATTTTCTTCAACTGAAGGAAAAAAATCCAAAGTCTCACAACATAATATAAAAATATCCATGTTTCAATCAAATTGTACTGAGCATATTAAGAACCAACAGGATCTCAAACTCAATGAATAGAGATAAGAAATGACAATATAAAAAGGACACCAATGTTAGAATTATCAAAGATTTAAAGCAGTCATTATAAAATGCTTTCAAGAACAAGCTTGAACCAAATGAAAAAATAGAAGGCCTCAGAAAATAAGCTCAGTAATGAAATAAAATATATAGATAACTAAATGGAAATTTTAGAACTCAAAGAAGAAAAAACAACAAACAAACAAACCCATAATAAAAAGCTCAGTTAATAGGATCAATAGCAGAATGGAAAGGAAGGAAATTTAGTGAACTGGAACATGGAACAAAAGAAATTATCCAATCAGAATAACAATGAGAGAATATAACAGGGAGAATAAAGCAACAGAACCTTGGGGAACTGTGGGATATAGCAACAGGATTTAAAATTGGTGTCACAGAGTCTTGGAAGGAAAGGAGAAAGAAAGCAGGGCTGAAAGAGTTCTTAAAGAAATATGGCTGAAAACTTGACATCCGACAGGAGACAAAGATTTAAGATGCTGAACAAACTCCAAATGGCATAAACCAAAAACATCCAAGACAAGACACATCATAATTAAGCTTCTGGAAACTAAAAATTTTTAAAAAAAAAAAGGCTTGAAATCAGCCTGAGAAAATGAAGCCTTCTGTAGAAAAGAACTGGAATAACAGCAGATTTTTCATCAGTGACAAGTCAAAGAGCCAGGAGGAGGTGGCACAATTTTTCAAGTGGTGAAATAAAATAATCCTATACCCAGAGAAAATCATCCTCAGGAATGAAGGGGTATAAGATATTCTTATATGAAAGAAACCTATAATGATTTATTGTCACTATGATTAATGAAGTTTTCCAGATAGGAAAAAAAAAAACATAAAAGAAGAAATCTTAAAACACAAGGGGAAAAAAAGGGAACAAAAAATAGAAAGAATAAACATATGGGTAAATACAATAAACTGTCCTTGTGTTTTCAAATATATGTTTGACATATAAAGCAAAAATTATAACATTGTATGATATTATTTTAAATGTATGCAGAAGAAATATTTAGTACAATTATGTTGTAAGTGGCAGATAGTAAAAGTATGTAAATCGACGTAGTTTCCATACTTCACTTGAATTGGTAAACTGATGACACCAATAAACTGTGACAAGTGATATTTATATGATGTAACACATAAAGCAACCATGAAAAAATGCTGTATAAAGACTCCGAAACACACTCCAAGTGTTTTAAACTCAAAAACACTATGGATAAATCAAACTGTAACTTTTAGTAAGTGTAAAAGTAATTTATAGGACTGAAGAGAAAAGAAAAGAGGTAAGAAGAAAAACAGAAAACAAAACAGAAAGAAATATCAAGGAAACTTAAATACATAAGTGAATAAAAATGAAAATAAAGTAAGAGGAATTCCCAACACAGCAAAGACCCTGAGCTTACTTCCCCTCATAAGCACATCAAAATTACAACTATTTACAGAATAACTATTGATGAAAAAGATTTGAACCTACCAGAAAAGATCTTCTACACCAGAAGTATAAAGAAGGAACCATAATGGAGATGGACAGGAGAGGTGGAGTTGAAGTAGAGTCAAAACCTCAACCCTTGGGTTGGGTGACCCACAAATGGTAGAATTATTACAACAGCAGAGGTCCCCCAGGGAATAAGGGGTCTGTGCCCCACAATGGGCTCTGTAGCCCAGAGTTGTGTGCCAGAAAGATGAGCCCCCAGAGTATCTGGCTTTGAAGATCAGTGATGCTTATTTTCAGGAGACTCAGAAGACTGTGGGAAATAGAGACTCCATTCTGAAAGGACAGACACAAAATCTTATCTGTTGTTGGAACCGGGGCAGATGGCAGTAAGGAGCCTGGGTCGGACCCACCTGCTGATCTTGGAGAGTCTCCCAGAGAAGCAGGAGGCAACTGGAGCTCACGCTGAGGCAAAGACACTGCTGGCAGCCATTCTGGGGAGCCTGTCCTATTATGGGGACACTGGTGTTGACAAGTGCCATTCTGGAATACTCCCTCTAGCTTATTAATGTCAGGACCCAGGTCCCTCCACCCCCCACCCACAAGTGCTGGGACTCCTCAGGCCAGGCAACTAACCAGGTGGGACACAGCTCCAACCACCAGCAGACAGGGCACCTTAACACCCCTGAGCCCACAGCAGTCCCTGAACATGACCCTAGCCACCACAGGGCCCACGACGCAGCGGCACATACCAGTGTGAAGGCACCAGAGCCAGACCTTCCAGAGCTTCACAGCCAGAGACACTGAGACCCAGCCTTGACCACCAGCAGGCAGGCAAAATCCTCAGAATACTCTGAGACTCAGACCAGCAAGCCTGCTTTAGCATTAGGACCAGCTTCATCTATCCTTCCTAAACTATTTCAAGAAACTGCAGAGGAAGGAATGTTTTCAAACTCATTCTATGAGGCCAGCAACACCCTGATACCAAAACCAGATAAAGATATCACAAGAAAATAAAATTATAGGCCAGAATCACTGATGTACTTAGATGCAAAATCCTCAACAATTACTGGCAGAGCAAATACAAAATACATTAAAAGGATCATACTTCATGATCAAATGTACTTCATATCAGGTATGCAAGAATGGTTTAACAGCCACAAATAAACTAATGTGATAAACATTACCAAACTGAAGAATAAAAACTATATAATCATCTCAATAGGTGCAGAAAAAGGTTTTGACAAAATTCAACACCTGTTTATGATTTTAGAAAAACAAAACAAAAAAACCACTCTCCAGAAAGTGGGCATAGAGAATATACCTCAACATAATAAAGACCATATATGATAAGCCCACAGCTAACATCATACTCAACAGTGAAAAGTTGAAAGCATTTCCTCTAACATTAGGAACAATACAAGGATGCCCATTCTCTCCACCTTTATTCAACATAGTATTAGAAATCCTAGCCATAGCCATAGCAATCACACAAGAAAAATAAAAGGAATCTAAATTGGAAAGTAAAACTGTCACTGACTGCAGATGACATATAATACTATACATAGAAAACCCTAAAGAAAAATACTTGAGTTATCAATGAATCTGGTAAAGTTGCAGAATACAAAATTAATATATAGAAATCAGTTGCACTTCCATACCCTACCAACGAACTATCAGAAAGAAAACTTAAACAATCCTATTTACAATTACATTGAAAAGAATAAAATACCTATGAATAAACATATATAAGGGGTAAAAGACCTGTGTCCCTATATACAAGGGCTCTTCTAGACCCTTGTAAATACATGGCTTACATATTTATTAGGTTTGTGCATTAATTATATATTGACTCTTAAGATTAATGAAAATATATTACAAAATAAAAATTAAATTTTCTTCTCAAATTTCATCTCACTAATGAATTATGACTAAAAACTTATTGGTTAATGTTCTTAAGAGGATCTATTAGGTAAGAATATTAAAGTAGCTGATAAATATCCCAACAATCTGGTAACTACCAATATAATTATTTTCTTTTTATTGCTAAGGTTACTAAGTTTAAGGAATATATATTATATTGGCTGGTTTTTTACAGTTATTACACAAATTTTAAAATGTGAAATTCTTATAACAACCTTCCTTTATATTACCAGTCTGAAAAATGCATTAATCACCTATATGAAATATAATATTGTTAATAGCTAACACTGAATTCTCACTATATGTCTTAAATGTATCATTCTTTATACACATACTCTGTGCTAAGTATTTTATATGCATTATCTCAAGTTTTGATTCTTAAAACAACCCTAAGAGGCAATATTATTATTATTCTCATCTAGATGAGGAAACTGATTCTCAAAGAAGTTAATTGATCATAAGCTGAATACTAATGTCAGGATATGGTCTCAGGTCAATCTGCCTCTAGAGCCTATGCTCCACATTATACTTGTCATCTGAGATTTAATCTGATTTCATAAGAGGAAGGAGTAGGGTTGTATAATTAAATACAGCAGGATATTATATAAAAGCACCACTTTTTTTGCAAGTACCTATTTTTAAAATATAGAATGTTATAGTTAAAAATCATGGGTGAGGTGACTTCATTCTGTACATATTTCAATCACTTGAAATGAATATTCTGATAGGAAATGGGGATTCCAACCAATATTCTTTTCCCTTTTCTCAAGTTTTACCAAGACATCTCAAACATCTCTCATACCTTTTTATACACTTCTCAAGTAATCTATTCTTATTTTAAATTTACATCTTATATAAAATCAAATAAATGCCATAACAGAGAACAAACTAATTCTGAAACCAAGAATTGGGGTAAAAAACTTATGGAGAAAGATACACTGGATAAGTTGAGCCTTGAAAAGATACTGGGTTTCAAAATATAGAGATGGATCCTTTGGGAAGCCATAAAGACCTGCAGAGTGACTAAGTTGACAAGTAACACACTAGTAAAATTTGATTATAAAATTATTCAACCAACAGTGTTCTGTGACAACCTAGAGGGGTGGGATGGGGTGGGAGGGAGGTTCAAGAAAAAGGGGACATATGTACACTGGCTGATCCATACTGTTGTATTCATTCAGTTCAGTCACTCAGTCGTGCCTAACTCTTTGTGACCCATGAACTATAGCACACCAGGCTTCCCTGTCTATCACCAACTCCCAGAGCTTGCTCAAATTCATGTCCATGGAGCAGTGATGCCATCCAATTATCTCATCCTCTGTCATCCCCTTCTCCTCCTGCTTTCAATTTTCACCAGCATCAGGGTCTTCTCCAAGGAGTCAGTTCTTCACATCAGGTGGCCACAGTATTGGAGTTTCAGCTTCAGCATCAGTCCTTCCAATGAATATTCAGGATTGCTTTCCTTTAGGATTGACTGATTTGATCTTCCTGCAGTCAAAGGGACTCTCAAATCTTCTCTAACACCACAGTTCAAAAGCATCAATTCTTCAGTGCTCAGCTTTCTTTATGGTCCAACTCTCACATCCATATATGACTACTGGAAAACCCACAGCTTTGACTAGAGGGACCTTTGTAGGCAATGTAACTGTTGTATGGCAGAAATCAACACAGCACTGTAAAGCGATTATGCTCCAATTAAAAATAAATTAAAAATTATTTAACAACAGTAGTGTAAAACAGCTAAAAAAAATGACAATTTTAGGCTATACTGGTAAGCATATAATTATCAAAGTAACAATTGTTCCACTTATTGAGCCTTTATTATGGGCCAGAAGCAATGCTGCTATGTGTTTAAACATGTATTACTTCATTTAATTCTTAAAGTAACCCTATGCCTATTACTTATAAGGTAATAATATGGAAACGTAGTGTCAGATTAGTTAAGAGTTTTGAGGAACAGAGTCAGAACCGAAAACTTCAATCTGATACCAAAGCCTAACCAAAATGTAGTCATTACTGTCTTAAACCACAGGAAGGCACTGTTCCTAGGAAATCTATGTCACACATGTACCATTATGTATCATTTCAGGCATACACAAAGAATAGAGTACATTCAGGATGGAAAAGAGCTAGATAACCCATGCCACACAAAAAACTGCTTTTAAAACACCCAGTACACTTAAGTAGAGAGGAGAAATTCCGTAAATGTACTAAAGTTATCTTGAAATATTTGAAAAGTTACTATGAAAAGGAGGCATCCTTTCTATAGAATCACTCTAGAAGACAAGATAGACTATGTCTCAAGACGGAATGAGCTTTTTAAATAACTAGCAGTGCAAAGAAAAGATACGTGCAGTTTAGCGGGAGGTAAGCCATCAATCTCCAGAGGTACTCATCTAGAGGCTTCATGTGTTTTAGTCACTCACTCGGGTCCGACCCTTTGTGACCCCATGGACTGTAACGTACCAGGCTCCTCTGTTCAAGGGATTCTCCAGGCAAGAATACTGGAGTAGGTAGCCAAGCCCTTCTCCAGGGGATCTTCCCCACCTAAGAATCAAACCCAGATCTCCAACACTGCAGGCAGATTCTTTATTGAGCCACGAGGAAAAGCCCCAGAGGTGCTTCACAAGGACCCACCAAAAGATGCAGATAGGATTTCTGCACTGATGAGAGCGGAAACCATAGGACATCTGGCATCGGTTACCACTAGGTAAATACCTGTGCTTAGTTGCTCAGTCGTGTCTCACTCTTTCTGATCCCCCAGACTGTAGCCCACTGGCTCCTCTGTCTATGGGATTTTTCAGGCAAGAATACTGGAGCGGGTTGCCATTTCTTTCTCTGTTGGATACTTCTGACCCAGGAATCCAACCCATGTCTCTGATGCCTCCCACATTACAGGCAAATTCTTTACCCACTGAGCCCAATGGGGAAGACTGCCTGCTAGCATACAGATTCTTTTGAGGGATTCTCTCCACTGAGCCTCTAACAAGGTAGGTAGGAAAGAGCAAAAATAAAGATAGAAGCATGCTGGTGACAATTAACTAAGAAGAAGGAGTGGAATGCTGACACACTCTTTCCATAATTCTGTCTTATTCAGTCTTGTTCAATCATGTCCGACTCTGCAACTCTATGGACTGCAGCATGCCAGGCTTCCCTGTCCTTCACCATCTCCCAGAGTTTGCTCAAACTCATGTCTACCTTGAGAAAGACTAAGTATGTACCTCTTATGATTATGGCAAAAATTCAGATAATGATAAGACTGATACTGTACTTTATGCTTTAAGTAATGAGAATACTGTGATAATTTATAACCTAGTTCCTCACACTAGACTTACTAACTAATTCCATTAATATTTACTAAGAATCTATTAATTTATAATTCATCTGGTCCTGGAGATAAGCCTAATCCTAGAGAATTTGGTGGCATGGCATTATAATAAAATTTTATAAGATGCAATGGGGATACCATAAATGGGATGCTTAAGAAAGGATTCACAAAGAAGACTGAGAAAGAAAGTACCTCCTGAGTAGAAAAAGAAAGGCATTCTAGGCAGAGAGAAAAACTTGAGCAAAACCCTTGGACATATAATACTGCATGATGCATTCAGATCCTAAAAGTGGTTCTTGATAAGTTTACAATATGAAAGAATGGGTAGAGACAAAGTAAAACACGAGGCAGACGAGTGAGTGAGTCAAGTCGCTCAGTTATGTCCGACTCTTTGTGACCCCGTGGACTGTAGCCCCTCAGGCTCTTCCGTCCATGGGATTCTCCAGGCAAGAATACTGGAGTGGGTTGCCATTTCCTTCTCCAAGGAGACAGTGGGCAGAGGCCAAAACACAGTGTCTTAATCACCATACTGGGATGTGAACTGTAACTTGAAAGTTAACAATTCTCAAACTCATTAAGCTGAGAACCTCTCTTTATACACTTAAAAATTAGGGACTCCAAAGAGTTTTCATCAGTATAGGTTAGATCTACCAATATCATATGAGAAATGAAAACTATAAAACTTAAAAATATTTATTAATTTAAAAATAATAATAAAGCATGTTAGCAAAAATGACAATTCTGTGAAACTACCCTTTTCCAAAAAACAAAATTTAGTAAAAAGAGTGACTTTTTAACATTTTTGCATTTATTTTTATATGTCTAACAATGGAAGATAACTGGATTCTCATAACTGCTTTTCCATTCAAAATATTACTACATAGTATTTGGGTTGGAGTCTATGAAGCAATCAGACATACAGATTTTGTACAGATTCACAGCTGGAAAATGGAGAAGGAAACCAGCTCCAGTCTTTTTGCCTGGAAAACCCCATGGACAAAGGAGCCCCAGGGCTACAGTCCATGGGGCTGCAAAGAGTCACGCATGACTGAGCACACATGCACAACAGTTGGAAAAGGATTATTTTAATAATATTTTCTGATAATTGTTTGACACTACACTAAAACTCAACAAGTGTTATTTCTCAAAGGCTAGTTGTAAAGTGATAACCCATGTTAGTAAACTTTCTATACACAGTATATTGATCTACCTTGTACCATCACTTAAAAAATACTGGTGTATGGAGTTACACAGATCCACCAAAGGTCATATGTCTAATTATACAACTGCCCCCTCAATCTTATCAAAATACTCAGTATTGGGAAGCTCATAGTGACAAACACAAGTTTTCTCAAATTTTCTACTGGGCAACAAGTATTATCAGTTGTTTTCCTTCAAGCAACAAATTTACTTTGTAAGCTTTGTAATTCAACTAAGATATTAATTTTGATATTAAACTGGCAGGAAGATTCAGAGACCTCCTCAACTTCTAGCAGAGGTTCAAACTGCTATTAAAATAGATGTGCTTTGACTGTTGAAATAAACACCATACCAAAAAGATGAAAGCATTTTCAAAATCAAGAAAGAAATGCCAATATTGTCTACAAAGCTGAATTATTTTCACACTTCAACAGCTGCACCTGGTGCTCCACTGACTAGTAAGTAAAAAGAATATGGAGTAACTAGGCATCAACTCCAGCTGGGCTTGGAGATCATTAGCTAAAACCTACGCAGCAGCTGTTTGAAAATGAGAATTAGTGATGCTGAAAACTTGTCACTATTTCACTGGAGCTTGATATATATCATATTCAGAGCAGTGGTTTTCAATTTGAGCATGCATCAGGATGACTTGCAGGGTTTGTTAAAATGCAGATTCCAGATTCCCCACCATCTACAGTTGTTAATTCAGGGTCCAATAATTTTCTATCAAGTTCCCAGGTGATGCTGACATGATGGTCCAGGAATACTTTGAGAATGAATACTCTAGAGAATATTTCTACTGGTTTATTAACAAGACAGGTGGAGATAACAGTCTTTTTTCTATGTGACTAATTAATTAGTATCCCTAGTAATTTGGAATTTACAGTAATTTTAAGTAGTTTAAATATGTAGAAAATAATGCTACTCAATTTCCTGGTAGAAACTAGTTGTGAGAGTGTTCTAGTCAGGACATGTTTTACCCTTTAACTCATGGCATTGGTTCTGCTGGGATGGGTGGGTGTCCCATCTCCTTCGAAGAGCTTTTTCATAAAAGCTACCTTCTTTCTGGAAAAGAATGGTGATGACCATTACCCAGAATAGAATAGATATTACATAAATTTGCTTAATGAAAACAATATCAGCTCAGTTGCTCAGTTGTGTCTGACTCTTTGCGACCCCATGAATCGCCAGGCCTCCCTGTCCATCACCAACTCCCGGAGTTCACTCAAACTCATATCCATCGAGTCGGTGATACCACCCAGCCATCTCATCCTCTGTCGTCCCTTTCTCCTCCTGCCCTCAATCCCTCCCAGCATCAGAGTCTTTTCCAATGAGTCAACTCTTCACATGAGGTGGCCAAAGTACTGGAGTTTCAGCTTTAGCATCATTCCTTCCAAAGAACACCCAGGACTGATCTCCTTCAGAATGGACTGGTTGGATCTCCTTGCAGTCCAAGGGACTCTCAAGAGTCTTCTCCAATACCACAGTTCAAAAGCATCAGTTCTTCGGTGCTCAGCTTTCTTCACAGTCCAACTCTCACATCCATACATGACTACTGGAAAAACCATAGCCTTGACTAGACGGACCTTTGTTGGCAAAGTAATGTCTCTGCTTTTCAATATGCTATCTAGGTTGGACATAACTTTCCTTCCAAGGAGTAAGCATCTTTTAATTTCATGGCTGCAATCACCATCTGCAGTGATTTTGGAGCCCCCAAAAATAAAGTCTGACACTGTTTCCACTGCTTCCCCATCTATTTCCCATGGCGTGATGGGACCAAATGCCATGATCTTCGTTTTCTAAATGTTGAGCTTTAAGCCAACTTTTTCACTCTCCTCTTTCACTTTCATCAAGAGGCTTTTTAGTTCCTCTTCACTTTCTGCCATAAGGGTGGTGTCATGTACTATTAAATTAATGGACACAGAAGATAAGAGTTCTTCACTAAGCAATCTAAGAAAGAACTCCTTTTTAAAAGAAGTGAGAATGTGATATGATGATTTGAACCCTACTAACATAGCAATCAATGTTACACACAGCATGGTCAAAGCTGAAGCTCCATACATATCACACTTTTTCCTATAGGTTTGATATTCTAGGTCTGTCAAATCTTATCCTCAGAGTTTTTTTTCCTCTAATGGTGTCAAGACTATGTGAGAGAGGATAAGGAGCAGGGAAGCTGAAGATTAAAGGAGTTAAATAACACGGTAAATAATTTTCAAGCCTAGATGAAGACAAAAGTCATAAGGAGAGTTAAGTTATCTTAAATAGAATCCAGGGCATAATAGATTCTGCATGTCTGGGAAAGTACTAGGAATAAATATTTTTAAAAAGCTCCCAGGGTGAAATGAGTCTCAATGACCTGAAAGCTAAAGCAACTGCAGACATTACAAGGTATCCTAGAACAACACTGGAACCTAGTTAATACATTTTTGTTAACTCTGGTTTATGACTCTATAGGTATCATTCTCCATTTCATACATAACTAAGATATTATGGACGAATTCCCCATAGCATCATTTCTCATCTTTGGAGGCCACTGTATTTCTTACTGAGTTCCAGTTAGTTTCTCCATTTTGGCTTTTTTTTTGGCGGAGGGGCGGGGGGTGGCCTAACATAAACTGGAAATAATGAGTCTAAAAACAAGGTAGTTTAAGGAAAATTAAAATTTAGGAACAATGCTACATTATAAGATGTGATAATTATAGTTCTTAAATCCTTATTTATAACTACAAAAATTAATATTTGCACATTAAGAGTAAATGACCTATACACCCCAATGAAAAGACAGAGATTTTCAGACTGGATAGAGAAAGTATGATTCAACTATATCCTGCCTACAAAAAACTCATTTTAAGATGAAAGAAATAAATGAACTTAAAAAATGGGGGAAAATATATCATGTTAACAAAATTCAAAAGAAAACTGGACTGACCATATTAAACACTAAATGGATTTCAGAGAAAAAAAATATTTCTAGGAATAAAAAAGATTATTTCATAATAATAAAGAGGTCAACAGAATAACAATCTTAAATATTTGTGCATCTATAAGAGAATTTCAAACCACACAAAAAACTCAAAACAGACAAATCCACAGGTACAATCAGTGATATCACCATCATTCTCTCAATAACTAATTGAATACATAGTCAAAAATCAGTAAAGATACAGAAAACTTGAACAATACTATCAATTAATTTGGGTCAACTGGCCTTTATAGAACAATAGAGAAGACTGATGTAAATTCTTTTTAAGTGCAAGTTTATGAGTCATAAAACAATACTTAATATATGTGAAAGATTCAAATCATACAAAGTATCCTCCCTGATTACTCCAGAATTAAACGATCAATAACAGAAAAGACATTTTAAAAGCCCACAAACATTTGGACTAAATAATATGCTTCAAGTAATCCTTAGGACCTTTTACACAGTTCATGAGGTTCGGGCAAGTATATTGGGGTGGTTTGCCTTCACATTTGTCAGAACTCTCTGCTATGACCCATCCATCTTGGGTGGCCCTGCACAGCATAGTTCAGAGCTTCACTGAGTTATGTAAGCCTCTTTGCCACAGGCAGTGATCCATAAAGACTCCTGAAAGTTCCTTGGACAGCAAGGAGATCAAATCAGTCAATTTTAAGGTAGATCAACCCTGAATATTCACTGGAAGGACTGATGCCAAAGCTGAAACTCGAGCATTTTGGTCATCTGATGGGAACAGATGACTGACTCATTGGAAAAGACCCTGATGCTGGGAAAGATTGAGGGCAGGAGAAGAGGGTGTCAGAGGATGGGTGTCAGAGGATAAGATTGCTGGACAGCATTACCAATGCAATGAACATGAACTTGGGCAAACTCCAGGAGACAGTTAGGGACAGGGAGTCCTGGCATGCTGCAGTCCATGGGATGCAGAGCCAGACACGACTGGGAGACTAAACAACAACCACCTACAGGACAAAGGAAAAATCTAAAAGGAAATTAGAAAAGCATTCTGAACCTAATAAACATGAAATATACCAAAATTTGTAAGACATAACTAAAGCAGTACTTAAAGAAAAACTAATACTATGATATGATTATATTAGAATAGACGGTCAGTATCAATGGATTAGGCCTCACCCTAAGAAAATAGAAGAGTAAACAAAAGCAGAAATCCCTGAAATAGAAAACATAAAAACAACACAGAGAAAAATCAATAAAACCAAAGCTGGTTGTTTGAGCAAATACAATACAAATTGATAAACCTATAGCTAAATACAGGACAGGGAGGCCTGGCGTGCTGTGATTCATGGGGTCACAAAGAGTCGGACACGACTGAGCGACTGATCTGATCTGATAGCTAAATACAAAAAAAAAAAGAGAAAAGACCCAATTATGAATATCAGGAAAAAGGGGAAGGCACTACAGAAAATGGGGGTATATTATACAATTCTATGCCAATATACTCGACAACTTAGAAGAAATGGCCTAATCCCTTGAAAATCAAAAACTAACAAAGCTCACTCAAGAATAGATAACTAAACTGAATAACCTTTTATATACTAAAGAAATTAAATTTGAAGATAAAAACCCCACACAAAACAAAGTAAAAAAGGCTTCCCACAGAAAAAACAATAGGCCCAGGTGGCTTCACTAGAAAATTTTATCAAACATTAAAGAAAAATACCAGTCCACACACACTCAAAGAAAACTGAAGAGAACACTTCCAAACCCATTCTATGCAGCCAGCCTTACTCTGATACCAAAATGAGACAGATATTACAACAGTAGGGATCAAATCCCTTATGAACACAGAGGCAAAAGTTAAAAAAATTTAGAGAGGTGAATACAATATATAGAAAGGTAATTATCATCCATATAGTTTATCTCAGAAACATATGGTTGGTTTAACATTCAAAAGTCAATGAAATTCACCATATTAACAAGCTAAAAAAAGAAAAACCACCTTAATATATACAAAGAAAATATTCAACAAAATCCAATACCCATTCATGATAAAAATCTCAGCAAACTAGGAATAGGAGAAAACTTCCTCAGAATGATAATACAATATCTTTAAAAAATCCACAGCCAACATCATTCTTTATGGAAAGACTATCTATATGTTTTCCCCTAAGAATGGAAATAAGGCAAAAATGTCTCCTCTCATCTCTTTTGTGCAACACTGGCCTACAAACTTTAGCCAATTCAGTAAGGAAAGAAAAAGTAATTAATAAGGCACACAGATTAGGGAGCAAGAAGTAAAGCTGTCTTTTATCACAGCATGCTTGTCTGTGTAGAAACCCCTACAAAGTGTACAGAAAACCTACTAGAGTTATTTGAGTTTAGCAAGACTGCAGAATAAAAAAATCAGTATACACAAATTATCTTATTTCTATATACTAATCAGAAATTTTAGAAAATTTAAAGACCACTTGAAACAGTATTTTAACAAGGACAAATTCTCAAAAAGATATGCAAGACCTCTACAGTAAAAATTATACAACAGTGCAGAGAAAAAAAAGTAAATAAGACCTAAATAGAAAAGAATATCATGTTCACAGGTGAACTGTTAAGAGGCAATTCTCCCCAAATGTACATATAGATGTCATAAAATTCCTTTCAAAACCTAGCAGGCTTTTTTGGTATATATATCTGGTATAATTCTATAATCTTTATACAAATGCAAAGGATCTAAAATAGCCAAAGCAATTTTACTAAAGAACAGAACTGGAGGATTTCTACTACTTTATCTCAAGACTTATTATCAAGTTACAGTAATCAAAATGGTATGATGCTGGAGTAAAGACAAACATCGAAATCAAAACAGAAGAGTAAATCCAGAAATATAACCACACATATATGCTCAATTGATTTTTGACAAAGTTATTTAGTAATGACAATTTAATAGAGCCTATCATTTTTTTTCAAAAAAGGTATCAGAATAGCTTGATAGCCATATATTTAAAAAAATTAAAAGGAACCTTCTATCTTACCTTGTATCATGCTCAAGAAGGAATTCAAAATGGATCATAGACCTAAATGTAGGAACTAAAATAATAAAACTTCTAAGGGAAACATAATCCTAGCAATCTTGGGTTTGACCAAAAAAAACCACAAGAACTATAAAAGCAAAAATCAATATACTCAACTTCACTGAAATTAAAAGACACAAAAATCAGAAGGAAAGCCACAGAATGGGAGATCATATTTACAAAATATATGGCAAAGAAAAGCCTTGCATCTAGTATATATAGAAAACAACCAATGTAATTTTTTAATGGATAAAAGACTTCTACACTTCCTCAAAGAAGAACTGCAGAATGCAGATAACAATGCAAAAAGATGTTCGAAATTCCTCGTCATTATGGAAAATTATTAAAAGCACAATGACATACCACACATATAGAATGGCAAAAATTAGAAACTGATGATACCACATCTTCACAAGAATGTGTAGAAACCGGAATGTTTATGAACTGCTGGTGGGAATACAAAAGAGGACCACCACTCTAGAAAAGTTTGACAGTTTTTTAAAAAGCTAAACATACATCTAACAATAAAACCTAGTCATTCCACGCCTAGGTATTTACCCAAGGAAAATAAATAACAACATAAATATTCATTTAAGTCATGTCCAAACATTCACCTTTATGGGAAACACCAATATGTCCATCAGGAAGTAAATGACTAAACAAATGGAGGTGTATTCATACAATGGTTTACTACTCAATAAAAAGGAAAGACTTATTCATATATATACACCATGTATAAATCTCAATATCATCACACTAAGTTAAAAAAGCCAGACCTTGTCTACCTCCCCCACAATGAATATATACTGTATAACATTAATATAATATAGAGAGTAATGAACAACAAAGGTGTTAGTTTCATAAAGTTCACCTTTCAGTCAACTGTTTGTTCCCAAATTATTTTACACCAGTTATATTTAATAGTGTAATTGCATAAATCAATGATACATGCATGCAAAAAACGAGTGAGTTGCTGCTTTTGTAAAAATCAAGCTGGAAGACTGGGAAGACCCAGCAGAAATTGCTCTTAGATCAGATATTAACAAGACAACACAAAAGACTTGAAGAAAAAAAATCTAGAGATCTAGATTGTAAACATCTTAAATTTTCTTTACTACATTTTATAGAAGCCCAAAGTGGATATAAATTATTTCAGATGTGCTTTCTAAAACTCTTATAAGTAGACCCATATTTAAACAAATGCACACATATATTTTGACTTAAAATAATTAAGGTATAATTCTCACATGTATCAAACAGAAAATAGGGGCTTAATCTTATTGTATAAAAAGGGTTCCCCTAGAGCCTTTTGAATTCACTTTTATTTAATGGAAAAGCTAACAAACTCCTGGAAAAGACAGATTTATAGCATTAGAAAGAAGAGGAAAAATAACATATAATCTCACCATCCAAATGTAACCCTATGAATATCTGCAAACATTTCTTTACTGTCTTTTTTCCATACTTTTTAAACAGTGATCATAACATGAACACTTTCATATATTGCCTTTTTTTCCTTAACTTTACAAACATGATAGTTTTCCCCTATTATTGAAAACTTTTATTTGGAACAGTTGCAGCTGGTACAGGCTTTGAAAAGTACACACACCAAGGATATACATATTGATGTCTATCTGTACTGAGGGGCAAAAAAAGTCACTCATTTCCCGTCTTGTGTTGAACAACAGGAATCAAAGACAATATGGATTAAGGAGAGCTACAAATTGGATTCCTGATGAAGATGCCACAGGCAATAAATAATTGTTTCCTTAAAAAAAAGGCCTGACCTGACCTATTATTTCTCTTTATTCTGATTTATTACCTCAGCTTATTCAAATCTATACAAATAGCTTCTTAGAGAGACTAAGACAACCAAAAGATTGCTGCTACTCAAATAACAACCTTTGGCAATTATCAAAGTATTTCCCATTTCAAAGGAGAACAGTAAAAACAATTACCTACGTGGAGATTTTTAGATGCAGCTTCAAAAACACTTCTCGCTTCTGTAAGACAGAAGTATATTCTGAAATTTCATGCCTGGTATCTAGCTCCTGCTTTTCTAAGTTTGCATTCTAGGGAATCAATAAAATAAATACAATAAAGATGACAGCAATGATAATGTTGTCAACTAGAAAGCTAAGAACAAGTAGAGCTGTAACGTCCAAAAACATGGGCAATGACTTTAACTGCTCTTTATTTTCTTAGTTCTAGTTGCATATAACAAAAGCAATGCCACATTTCAAAATTATATGACTGAATAGTGCTATTAATACCGCTTCTCCTGCTAAGTGTTTTTGCCTATTGATTGTTTACCAAAGATCTTTTCTAAGCCCAATTTACAATGGTGCTACATAAATTTTAAAGCATTTTACCTAAGTTGCTCTAAGACTTAAAAATACAAGAGTGCTTTTCAGCTATTTCCAAGTTTTCTAAAATAAATATTACTTTTGGAATCCAAAGAAATTTATTCTCACAGAATGTATTATAGCACAAATACAGTCACCAGCTAAAATTTAAAGAAATATATTTCCATTCATGCATTTTGTGGCTATATATACACATTTGTTGATAGATATTAAAGCTGTACATAGAAACAAAGACCTGATACATTTCATAACACCCTATTTTAAAAGCAGTTTTTATGCATATAAACATACACATCCACTTTTTTCAATGAGAAGGATATCATTTTGGTTCCAAGTGATCACACACAAAGCAGGATACAGACTAACAACACAGAAGATGTCTTTATTTACTTATACATCTGACTACTTTAGGATATAGTAAACACCAAATTGCTGTTAGTTGGTTCTTCGAATAGGAGGGAAAAAAATGAATCTCAATAAATTTAGAATAAAAATTTTGTTGATTAAATCAGTCATTTAAGCACTTTTATTTGATCTCATAAAATGGTTCAAATTAAAGGTTTTACTTAGAGTCACCTATAAATTAACCACATAGACTATATACAAGGCTAATCTTAACAGTTCAGTAAGAGTTCTCAGATTTTCAGAATTTCTTGCTTTCTACGCAGAATCATCAATGGGAAATAGAATTAATTCTAAGGATACAGATCTAGGTTATCCCTTACCATCAGCCTGTTTCTTCACAAAACGGTACTTAAATTATCATGAAGATACTGCCTTTCTCATATCACTTCTTTCTCTTTTAGCATATTTTGAGTTGATGACATAATTAATGGAACTGTTTTCTATATGGAAAAATTTGTTACATGCATACCCTTATACAAAACAGGTCTGCTATTCCATGGGCAAAATTTAATCTTGAAGGGGGGCGAGGAGGAGGAGAATAAAATAATAACATGATTCCTCTTAATCTTCCTTTTTTTTTTTGGCCACCAAGGAATTCCTCCACCTTCAGTTTAAATGGCCACCATGAAGACAGCACATTTTGGACTTGCTTTTAGCAACCATGTAGTCATTTAATTTTTCATGTGGCATTAAGCTTTAAAAAAAAATCTGGGAAGGAAATTCCTATTAATCATATACTTTTTACACAGTATTTTATTTAACATATTACCAAACATATGGTATTATAAAATATAGCCCATTTGAATCTATGCAGTGATGACTACATAAATACATAATTTCAATATATTTACCATCTTTATACTCCAGCAAAACTAAATAGTATACAAACTCTCTTTATCAGGAAGTTAATTTGTTTTGCAAGAAAAACTCTTATGTGTTTAGTGGGCAATGCAAGAGAGCATTTCCTCTCTATTTAGCATAGCTAAAAATCTAACTACCCCAAAATATTAAAAGCATCATAAAAAGAAAATGGACTTTCCATGCCTATTTTTAAAATAAGTGCTATAAAAAGAAATAGCAACTCAAAATGGATTAGAGACTTCAATATAAGAATTAAAAGCATAAGACTCCTAGAAAAAAACATAGGTCTTGGCAATGACTTCTTGTATATAATAGCAAAAGCACAGGCACCAAAAACAGAAAGAGACAAGCAGGACGACATCAAACTAAAAAGCTTCCACACAGCAAAGGAAAATAACATAGAATAGGGGGAAGTATTTGTAAACCATATATCTGATAAGGAATTATTACCCATAATTTATAAGGAACTCCTATAACTCAACACCAAAAATACAAAATGGGCAA
The DNA here is from genome assembly GCF_019923935.1 of Bubalus bubalis. Lineage (NCBI taxonomy): Eukaryota > Metazoa > Chordata > Mammalia > Artiodactyla > Bovidae > Bubalus > Bubalus bubalis. The sequence continues at coordinate 56,781,461 of NC_059162.1, forward strand.
AGGACTTGAGTACACATTTTTCCGAAAAAGACATATAAATTACCAACAGGTATAGGAAAAGACATTCAACATTATTCATCATGAGGGAAAAGGAAGTCAAAGCCACAATGAGGTATCCACACCTGATAGAATAAACATTATGAAGAAAAAAAAAATCTATAAAATAATAAGTGTTGATGAAGATGTGGAGAAAATGGAACTCTTGTGCTCTGTTGGTGATGTAGCCACTTATGGAAAACAGTATTGAGGTTGCTCGAGAAATACGGAAACACTGTATGTTCCACCAACCCCATTTCTGGGTATTTATCCAAAGGAATTGAAATCAGGATGGAAAAAAAGACATCTGTACTCCCATGATCATTGCAACATGATTCACAATGCCCAAGAGGTAGAAACAACCCGAATGTCCAAAGACAGAAAAACAGATTTTGTGTGATAAACACGCACCAAAACCCACCCACACAGGAAGACTATTTAGCCATGAAAAAAGGAAATCCTGTCATATGTGACAACATGGATGAACCCGGAGGATGTTACACTAAATAAAATAAAGGACAAACAGTCACAAAAGGACAAACACTACATGATTCCACTCACATGAGGTATCTAAAGTAGTCAAACTGGTAGAAAGGAAAAGAGAATGGTGGTTGCCAGGGAATTCGAGGAAGAGGAAATGGGGAGCCACTGTTCAATAAGTCTTATTTCAGTTACACAAGATTAAAAAAAAAAGTCCTAGGAGAGATCAGGTGTAAAATTATGCTTATAGTTAACAATTATAATTAAAAATAATATACTGTACACTTTTTTGCCATGAGGGTTAAAAAAAGGTTCATGATTTTTACCAAATATTCCTTCCATCAGAAAATTAAAAACAATTTACAACTGTATGTAACTGGAATTATGTTAAATTTATACATTACTAGGAAAGGAAAAAAGCAATATATCCAAGTGATTCAAACATAAATAAGTATTTTTCAAAAGACTGTGCAACAAAAAGTCTCAAGAGGTCCTGTATCCATCCACCCAATTTCCACCCTTCACAATATGTAACCACTATTATTTGTTATCCTTTCAGAGATCATTTTATGCATATACAAGCTAAAACAACTAAATACCTCTCTTTGACACCAATATTAGAATATATACCTTGCCTTTGTTTCTTTTAAATGTAAATATATCTTAAAGATTTTCCCACATAGAGATCTTCCTTGTTCCTTTTTTTAATTTTAAGCAGCAAGGCATTTCAGTGTAGACATATCATAATTTATTCAGTCAATCTTAATGATGAACATTTAGCTGGTCTCTTTTCTTTGGCCATAAAAAATATTCTAATAACAACTGGTACATTAAGTTACAGAATTTTTCAGATGCTTAAGAACAATAATGAGCACTGAAGTCTTTATTGAAACTTTTTTTCCCAACATGTTTCGCTGACACCTTTCAACAGAATTTTTCCTTATTTATAAAATGGAGGGTTAGGGTTAGATAATCTCTATGACCTTTTCTAGCCCTAATTTTTACCAGATGTTCCAGAACATGAAGTGAGCACAAGATGGCAGAGTAGAAGGATGTGTGCTCATCTTCTCCTGCGAGAACTCCAAAACTGCAACTCACTGCTGAGTTGCAATCCTAAAAGATGATGCTGTTAAAGTGCTGCACTCAATATGTCAGCAAATTTGGAAAACTCAGCAGTGGCCACAGGACTGGAAAAGGTAAGTTTTCATTCCTATCCCAAAGAAAGGCAACGCCAAAGAATGTTCAAACTACCACACAATTGCATTCATCTCACATGCTAGCAAAGTAATGGTCATAATTCTCCAAGCAGGCTTCAACAGTACATGAACTGAGAACTTCCAGATGTTCAAGCTGGATTTAGAAAAGGCAGAGGAACCAGAGACCAAATTGTCACCATCTGTAAGATCATCGAAAAAGCAAGAAAGTTCCAGAAAAAAATCTACTTCTGCTTTATTGCCTATGCCAAAGCCTTTGACTGTGTGGATCACTACAAACTGGAAAATTCTTCAAGAGATGGGAATACCAGACCACCTGTCCTGCCTCCTGAGAAATTCGTATGTAGGTCAAGAAGCAATAGTTAGAACTGGACATGGAACAATGGACTGGTTCAAATTTGGGAAAGGAGTACGTCAAGGCTGTATATTGTCACCCTGCTTACTTAACTTATATGCAGAGTACATCATGCAAAATGCCAGGCTGGATGAAGCACAAGCTGGAATCAAGATTGCTGGGAGAAATATCAATAACCTCAGATAAGCAGATGACACCACCCTACAGCAGAAAGCAAAGAGGAACTAAAGAGCCTTTTGATCAAAGTGAAAGAGCAGAGTGAAAAAGTTGGCTTAAAACTCAACATTCAGAAAACTAAGATCATGGCATCCAGTACCATCACTTCGTGCAAACAGAGGTGGAAACAACGGAAACAGTGACAAATTTTATTTTCTTGGGCTCCAAAATCACTGCAGATAGTGACTACAGCCATGAAATTAAAAGACGCTTACTCCTTGGAAGGAAAGTGAAGACCAACCTAGATAGCATATTAAAAAGCAGCGACATTACTTTGCCAACAGAGGTCCGTCGAGTCAAAGCTATGGTTTTTCCAGTAGTCATGTATGAATGTGAGAGTTGGACCATAAAGAAAGCTGAGTGCCGAAGAATTGATGCTTTTGAACTGTGGTGTTAGGAAGACTCTTGAGAGTCCCTTGGACTGCAAGGAGATCAAACCAATCCATCCTAAAGGAAATCAGTCCTGAATATTCATTGGAATATTCTGATGTTGAAGCTGAAGTTTCAACACTTTGGCTACCTGAAGCGAAGAACTGACTCATTAGAAAAGACCCTGATGCTGGGAAAGATTGAAGGTAGGAGAAGAAAGGGACGACAGAGGATGAGCTGGTTGGATGGCATCACCGATTCAATGGATATGAGTCTGAGCAAGCCCCGGGAGTTGGTGATGGACAGGGAAGTCTGGTGAGCTGTAGTCCATGTGGTTGCAAAGAGTCAGACAAGACTGAAAGGCTGAACTGAACTTTCAGAACATGTCAGTACAATAATCTTAGCTTCCACCTTCTAACTTTCAATTACTTTTATCGAACTTGTTTTCACTTGACAGTTAATTTCAAAAGATTGTCATGACAGTAACCCTAATGGTAGATGTTAGAATAATATAGAAGAGTAAATAAATTACATACATTTATGTTGAGTTTCCAGGATGGGACCCCAAACTCAAAATAAAACACATGAACTGTCAAATATTTCATTACACTGAAAATAATTATTTCATTGATAGTGATGGACTTTGCTCATCTGTACATTCATTGATACATTTCACTATTTTTCTTAGTAGTAAAAGACTCATTATGAGATAACTGCTGAGTGTTAAGGACACAGCATATTTTCAAAGAAAAGACCAAAGCCATCTTGATCAAATGGATGATCATGACCTAAGCAAACATAATTTCACAGTTTTTTAAACTGCAGTATTATGAGGGAGTATAGTTAAGTCTATGGCTATTAATAGGTAAAATTCCATTGGTTAAAATACATTGATCACTAATTCTATAAAGTTTTTCATTGCATTCTTCTCCCATAAAAATATCCAAAATCAAATCCTAATAGATGAATGAATAGAATACTGACCAAGAAAGAAGCTCCCAATAAAATGTTAAATGAGAAAAGAACCCACAAAAAGAATACAGACAGTAGGATCTCTATTTTACTAAAAATAAAAATTACACACATACACACAAAGACACATAATATGTTGTGAGTAAAAACTGGTAGTATCTCTCTGAGGGCAATTTGGCAAAATAACAATGTAAGCCCTATGCCAAGCAATTTTATTTCTAGGTACCTACTAGAAAAGCATTTGCTTGTGTGTACAAAGAAACATGAATCATAATGTTGACAACTTAACTGCTTATAATTTGTTTAAAAAAATTGGACAGAAGCTAAAAGTCCATTAGCAGAATAAATAAGTGCATATATGCTACACAGTATGGCTCCTCACTCCAGTACTCTTGCCTGGAAAATCCCATGGAAGGAGGAGCCTGGTAGGCTGCAGTCCATGGGGTCGCTAAGAGTCGGACACGACTGAGCGACTTCCCTTTCACTTTTCACTTTCATGCATTGGAGAAGGAAATGGCAACCCACTCCAGTGTTCTTGCCTGGAGAATCCCAGGGACAGCGGGGCTTTGTGGGCTGCGTTTATGGGGTCGCACCGAGTTGGACACGACTGAAGTGACTTGGCAGCAGCAGTAGCAGCAGTTAAAAACACTAGATTTAGAAATATGAACGTGGCTAGATGTTAAAACTATTGAGTGAAAAATACAAACTATAGAATCACAATACACTATGATAAACATCTCTGCAAATAAATAAATAAAACTACTTTTTCTATGGTTACATACGTATGAATAAAAATATTTACCAAAATATACTAGATGAATATACATCCCATATATAATAGTTATGTTAGTTCTATAAGAGAAATGCTTCCCAGGAGGCACTAGTGGTAAAGAACCCGCCTGCCAATGCAGGAGATGTAAGAGATGCAAGTTCAACTCCGGTGTTGCGAAGATTCCCTGGAGGAGGGCCTGGCAACCCATTCAGAATTCTTGCCTGGAGAATGCCATGGACAGAGGAGCCTGGCGGCTACAGTCCACTGGGTTGCAAAGAGTCAGATATGAATGAAGCGACTTAGCACGCACACAAGAGAAATAGATGAGAATTGGGATGGTGTCAAAATAAACTTTAGCTTTATTTGAAATTATCTATATTTTAAGAAATATTTTTTAAAATGTAGCTATATCTAAAAGTCTGGAAGTAAATATGCCTGTTAATATTTGATAATTCTCACAGCAGTGATTTATCTCCTTCTTTGTACTTTTCTATATTCTTTTAATTTCTAAAATGTTAAGAGAAAAATACTGAAGACGACTTATTTATTGGACCACATTTATTCATACAAACATGCAGAATAAATGGAAAGAATAGATTACATTTTAACTTGCATTTTTCAAAAGCAAGATACACTGAGTAATTATAACAGTTACCCAACTCAAACCAACTTAGCAATCTTCAATGGTTACTGCACACCACAGGGAGATATTTTTCATTTTGAAGCAAAGGAGAACTATCTTCAAGACATTTACAAATCACAATATAATATAATTAGCAAACATTCAGGTACCTCTTTTACAACTAGAAAATGAGCACATTCAAATGACAGAAAAGCAAAAGTTTGGAGCTCATAAAGAAAATGTCAGTGTATCCATGAATGTGATTAAATTAGACAATAAGGGAAACAAATACATTTATATTATTCATTTCACTGGAACAGGAAAAACATTTCAATTACCAAAATGAGTAACACTTCATTTAACAAATATTGTTGGGAAATGAAGTGACATATGTAAGTGAATTTTCTAGATAACTGGAGCTTATCTGTTTAAAATCAAAACCTTTCAATTTAACCATTCAGATAAAAATCTCTCAAAAATCACATACTTCACTGTGGTTTAAAACACATATTAAATATATCCAAGGTTTTCCTTAAAAACTATAGGTCAGCATTCATTCATTCACTCACTCATTCTGCAAATAAGATTTGTTTTCAAGGAGTTTGCAATACAAATATTCAAGATTAAACAATCTAAGATAATTTTATAGTTAGTTCATCAACTGAATTAAAAATAAAATTCCCCCCAAAAAATTAAATATCTAGGTACTTCATCCCTGTATTATCTCCCACTTCTTCCCTAAATAAATCTTCCAGCCAAACTATTCAGTCTCCATCACCTAGTCTATGTTTTCACATCTTTGGGCCTTTGCTCAGTATTCACTCCACTTAGAATATCCTCCCTCTGACAGCTATTAGAAACCTACTGATCCTTCAAAGCCCATCTCAAATCTCAACTATATTGTGAATGGTATTTCTTATCTTCCCAATTAAACCAACTGTGCTAAAAATGTAAGATATTCACTTTCCTGAACAATCTGTTTTACAACAGTACTGGAAGTTGAATTTTACATCCTGTGGGAAGATGAAGTATTAATTGAGTAACAGGGTCATACTCATACTCCTCACTTGTAAAATACAAGCAGCAGCAAACTTGCAAGGTTATTATGAAATGTACAGCTTATAAGGTGTCTATAAGCAATAATGGATACACAGTAGATGTATGAAAAAAAATGCATAACTGCTCCTGAATAATTCGTCTCCCAGTATATTAAGTATATTGGCTATTTTCCTGTAATACTAACATTTGCAATATAAAGAATTTACATTTTCATTTATCATGGCATAACTTACTATGACCTTCACTGGTATTGCATTAAGCTGTTATTACCATAAATTCAATTTTTGTTTCAATACTTTCAAACAAATTAAAGGATAGGTGGTCTACTCAATTTTTACTTTGATCAAGATTAAGAACTACCTCTTTATCTTTGAAAGCTAATCCTTTTATATTTGCCAAATACTACTCACTAGACTCAGTATTCATGCCTGGAAAATCCCATGGATGGAGGAGCCTGGTAGGCTACAGTCCATGGGGTCGCAAAGAGTTGGACACGACTGAGTGAATTCACTTCACTCACTAGACAGGTAAAACAATCTGTTCAGCTACTGTGTCTCAACTGATAAACCACTTTTCACTTCTTTGTTATACTTAAGCTCATAATTGCTCACTGTGGTACTGAATATTGCTATTCATTATAAGGAATTGTAAGTCCACTCAACAGAGTACAATAATGGCATTATACAAACTAAAAAATTAACCATTTTAAATTAAAATTAGCATTGAAGAGTCAGAGAAAGAAGGTAAGTTCAGAGTTCTACTGTGGAGCTACTGGGAGGGCATTTCATTCTCATACTGAAGAGTCTGAGTAGTAACTGTGTGACAGTCTTGGAACTCCAGCAGAAAACTCATATTCCCTTCTAGCAAAGATTCTTTATTACCTATTACTTCTGAGTACCCAACAGGGTTTTTGGACTTCATCCATTCTAGTTCGCCAATTATGTATCAGTCATCAGAGGAATATTTATGGATAAAATGATATGACGTCTGAGATATGCTACAGTGGGGGAAGTACAGATGAAGCAAGATTCTGTGTGAGCTGATTTGTTGCGATAGCTTAGTGGTATAGGGATTCATCTTACTATTATGTATATCTTGTAAATGTCCATAATAATTCAAAAATATATATAATCTCAGCTTCCACAATTTATTAAAACATTTAAATAATGGCATTTATCATTATTTTTCAACCCAGAGGCTCATCATGATTAGAAGACTGGGTTTACAACACATTAAATAGATTAGAAAAAAAGCAAAGATTGAGAATGAGTCAGATGAAAGGAAGGAAATTATTTTTATAAAGGGCAGTAATCACAGATGGTCAAATTGAACCAGCTGTTCATCCAGAAAATCTGTGGGAGTTAATCTGGAGCCTATTCAAAGTTTAATTATACTGGTCTTTCATATATACATTTCATAGCTTTTTAGGCCAAGAATATCTGTTATTGGGACTACTTTCACTGTCAAAATAATTGAAAAAAAAAAAAAAAAAGGCAATAAAAGGTAAAGAAAAGCCAAATGCATTTTTTATTAAAAATAAGAACTCAGACTAGATAAATAGTAAGCAGGACCATGAATAAAGAGAATACTGATTACTTTGGAAATTAACCTCTGCCACTAAAAAGCTGTCACTGCCAATATAGAATAATCTATGTCTATCTGCTCCAAGATAAAATAATTCGTTATAATAATCTATAAAAGGATCAAAATAACAAAAAAGCCTCAAATGTATCAATAACATAAAGATGTCTTAACACTGTCTTAAAAGTTAGCAGTTAAAATTAGACCTTCAATTAAATTACCATTTTAATATTCAAGCCCATTTTTGACTTTTAACATATAAAATTATGCAGGGCTGGGAAAGAGAACTTATATAGCACTGTTATTTCAAAAAAGATTAATTTTCATCCAATACTGTTTATAATGCTATCTTCAAAAACAAAGAAGTTTATAAATTTATAAGCTTCTATATCATATAATCAATTTAAATGTTTATGATACTGAAAAATTTCTCATAAGCCTGATACTCTCAGTCCACTCATGAACAAATCTTTTGGTATGAGCTATTTGCAGAACAATGTTTACTGATTAACTAATACATTTAAGAGCAATTATTTTCTTAATTTTCTCCAGCTATCATTACTGAAGTCTTATTTAAATAGGACTTTTTACATTTTAAAACTGCTTTGCAATCATTTTTAATAATTAACCATGTGTAATTCAATTATCTCTTGTAACCATGAAAGAAAAATGGTGCATTGAAGCAGTAAAGTATGCCATAAAATATTGGAATTATAATATCATGATGGTACAGTGGAACATTTTCCATCTTAGAAGAAAAGTGAAAGAAAGTGAAAGTGAAGTTGCTCAGTTGTGTCGGACTCTTTGCGACCCCATGGACTGTTGCCTACCAGGCTCCTCCGTCCATGGGATTTTCCAGGTAAGAATACTGGAGTGGGTTGCCATTTCCGACCAAAACCTAAACTTTCTCATGTGTTCTTTAAAAAATGGTCACACATTTTTAACCTTTCAAACTTTGTCATCTCCACTAGCTAAGCAATAGTCTTCTGTTCATTATCATCTTAAATAATATTTCAATCGCAGTTTAAATCAGTAAATTTTAAACAAATTTATATTAAGTATTCAGTCACAGAATTAAGAACTAGGAAAGATCTTAGAGAAGTGCTACTCAAAGTGCCCACCTGAGACCAAATAAGGACCTTGTACATGAGTGTAAATTAAATTCACTACTTTTTTAATCAAGTCTTCTACAAAAAAAAAAAAAAAAAATCAGCCAAATTAAATAGTGTGCTCATGCTTTAGCTGATTTGCATTCTTGCACAAGCTGCACATATCCTTGTGGACTGGTAATAAATAGTTCAAAGGCTGGCAGACAGTCTGTGAACCACACTCAATAGCACTGTCTTCGAGATCATCTAGTTCAGTAGATCTTAACCCAGGCTCCACACAAGAATTATTTGGGAAACTTTAGAAAACATGAACACCTAGGATTCACCTTCAGAGACTCTGACTTACTTACTGGGTTTTGGTTTACAGCTGGGGCATAACCAAGCCCACTGGGGTATATTTCTGCTGATCTAGACTCATTTCATTCGACAGATGAAAACAGAAGCTTAGAGAAACAAAAAACTTATTCTTAGTTTACAAGAACAGAGAATCAAAGGACCGACATTCAGTACAAGACACTTTCCACTATATCCCATACATAAGATCAGTTACAATTATTACAGCACCATTTTATATTCAGGATACTATGGGAACAAAAACATTAACTTTCTGCTTTATTATTAATAAAGTACGGAATAACAAAATATAAGTATTAGATGGTTAAATTTAGGTCACTTGAAGAATTAATATCTTCCTCAAGATATAAATTAACTTGTTACTAATTTCTCCAGTGGCTCTTCACCACTTAGTTTCTCAAAGATGGACACGTCCCTGTAGTATGACCCCAAAGATACATTTAAATCAAAATCCTGGAAACAAAATAATGTTCTAAGTATAGGAGAATGCCCACTGCTTGAAGAAAATAGTAACACGAATACTTTAGTGATTCAATCATCCTCAGTCTGTTTTACATTTATAATTTTGTATATCAAATTTTCTTATAGAATGCATGCTTAAAGACCCTCTCACTTATTCCATTCAACATATCCTTATTTTGCACCTAGTAAGAACTAGGTATCATGCAAGCTGTTACAGAGACGTAACTAAGACACATTTCTTGTCTTTAAGAAATTCAAAGTCTGGCATTGTCAAGGTACTAGCATGTGTCTCAGTTTCATTCTGTTCATGTAAGCACACAAATAGGCATTATTTTTTATGCAAGTAATAGCATATTATACATACTGTTCTAACACCCACTTTTTAAACACAGCTTGAAAACATTACACATCAGTTTGTGTAAGTGGTTATTCTTAACAGCAGCACAGTATTCTTCAGAAAGCATGAACTATAACTTATTTAACCAATGATCTGTTAATAAACATTTAAAGTGTCTTACAATTTCTTTTATGACAAACAATTGCTGCAATCAATAACCTTGTAAATACATCACTGCAAGGTAAGAATATACAGATCACGCATACATCAGACATCAACCAGCTATCTGAGTTTACTGCCTGTGTCATAAGCCATACCCATCTATACCGGCTGTTACACGTTTCCATCCCACTGCAGGTAACCGTTCTTCCACCACTTCACAGTAACTCACAAGGTACAACTCTTTTAAGACCCACTTCCACAAGCAAACTTCATGTTCTCTTCAAGGCAAAGTACCGTATTTATTTTAGCATAACTGTTTTACACACATAACAAGTGCTACAATTTTATTAGAATCATGTATTTTATGTGTGCCACTGATGAAGTTTTTGAGCATTGTGCCTCTAACCTCATTTTTCTTGCAAGCCCTGTTCACCTAGTACAGTGATTTTTAGGAACACATGCCAAATTATGGAAAAACTGACTGTACACTCTCATAACAATGTATGATGGTGTCTATTTTTCCATTAAAGTGGTGTACTGGAAATATTTTAAACCTTATTGGGTTGGCCAAGAAGTTTGTTTGGGTTTTCTGTAACATGGAAAAATCAGCGGGAACTTTTTTGGCCAACTCAATAATATGATAGGCAACCCACCCACTCCCGTATTCTTGACAGGAAAATCCCATGGACAGAGCAGCCTGGTGGGCTACAGTCTGCAGGGTTGCAGAGTTGGACACGACTGAGTGAGCATGAAAACACACAAAAAGTATCTTAGAGTTAGCTTACATTTAAATTATATTTTAAGTATGAAGAAAAATTATCTTCAACAAATGAAAATATATATTATCTACTTAATGAAACTAGTTCATCAAATTAAAATAATCTCTGTCAAAACAGACCTACTGACTTTAGCCATTCTACTATTTTTCCTTTGTAATCTTTCAAAAGAATTTTGGAAATCCTGTTTATCTCAAAGCACAAAACTGTGTTATCTATGGATAGTTCTATGATCTTGCACTCCACATATTATAAGAAAGAGGACACCATTTTCTTACTGGTGTAAGCTAAAAAACAACTTTTGGTTGAAATATATGGAGCTGATGGATCTCTACCACCATTTACACAAAAATAATATGCCAACCATCAACTTCAGATTTTTGTTGTTGTTGTTTGAAAATTATAAATGTGACAAGTAAGCTGAGTGCTCGGGCTTATGAGGCTCTAATTCTTCATTATCCCAAATATGGATTCATCAAAGAAGTTGGCATTTTTGTAGAGCAAGCAATTATTGGCTGAAAGGAGGACTCAATATCATGTAGTCTCTGAACAAGGTCTAAATTGTGTGCTTCTTGCAAACTCAAAGCAAGTATGGTAGGAATGGGAGAAGGACGTATCTGTAAGGCTGGTAGGATGGGCCTACAAGGAATCTATTTGTATGTAATGAAAAAACATGCTACTAAAGACAAGTCAGTGGAAACCTTCAGGTAAACTCTCCACTAAATCCCTTAAATTACCCCTTAAGTAACTTCCTAGCCAGTATTTGGGAGGGGGGAATAAAGCCACCCTAAACGGGCGGCAAGCTGCAGTTAGCAAACAAAGGACCTTGATATTAAAGCTGGGGCTTGTGGGGGAGGGGAAAATTCTTTGGGTGTATCTTTACAGAATGATACTCAAAACTGTGGAACTTAATATTAAAGCTGGGGCTTGTGGGGGAGGGGAAGACTGACTCTTGGATGTATCTTTATGGAATGATACTCAAAACTGTTTATTGTCACACTTCATTTGTATGGTCTAAAGATCTTGTTGTGGGCTGAACTGTGTCCTCCCTGTGATAATATATGATAAATTTAAATCCAATCAACCCTTGAACAACATGGAGATTAGGGGCACTGATCCTTGTGCAGTTGAAAATGCACATATAACACAAAGTTGGCCTTTCTTTTCTGTGGTTCCTCTGTATTCACAGTTCTGCATCCATGGTTCAACCATGAATTCTGTAGTGCTGTATCATTCACTATTGAAAAAAACTGCCACGTAAGTAGACCCGCTAGGTTCAAATACATGTGTTCAAGTGAAAAGTGAAAGTGTCATTCAGTCGTGTCCGACTCTTTGCAACCCCATAGACTGTAGCCCACTAGGCTCCTCTGTTCAGGCAAGAATACTTGCTCTTCTCCAGACAAGAATACTGGAGTGGGTAGCCATTCCCTTCTCCAGAGGATCTTCCCGACCAGGGATATGAGCCACGAGGGAAGCCCCATGTTATTCAAGAGTTAACTGTAAATATTTGGTCTTCACCCCAGCTCCTGGCCAGAGCTCCTAGAACCCTTATAATTCCTTAAGTGAAAAGAATGAAAGGAGCATCTTTTGTTAAAACATTCGGTCTTTTGTCCTCTATTTCTGAAACAGCTTCAGAGCCATAAAGGTGAAAAGAGTCTCTTATGTCATTCATAATAAACCCTTTAAAACTACATTTGAGTATTCATTAATGAGGTGCTTTTTGGAAAGCACCTAGGCAACCTCAGGATGGGTGCCTGGTTGTCAGGGGAATCTGGGGAGGGCTGGAGGTAACCGCCGATGATTTAATCACTCATACCCATGGAATGAGGTCTACATTAAAACAAACAAAGAAAAACCTAACCAAAGGGGTTTTGGTGACCTGCCAGATTGCTGAACACATGGAGGTGCTGGGTGGCTGGTGCAACTCTAGAGGGCATGGAAACTCCATATGCCTCCCCATACCTTATTCTATCCATCTCTTTCATTTGGCTTTCCTGAATTGTATCTTTTTCTAATAAACCAATAATCAAATAAGTCAACATTTTCTGAGTTCTGTGAGCCATTCTAGCAAATTATCAAACCTGAGGAGGGGGTGTGGGAACCTTTAATCTACAGTTGCTTGGTCAGCAGCATGGGTAGTGACAAGTGAACTTTTGACTGGCAAGAGTAAGGTGAGTGGAAGCAGACTTGTATGACTGATGCTAACTCCAGGTAATTAGTATCATAATTGAGTTTTACAACACCCAGTTGGTGTCTGGAGTTAGAAAACTGGCTGGTGTGGACAAACTCACACACCTGGGATCAGTAATGTAGAACAGCAGAGAAGGCAGAAGAGCTGTCTCCTTTCACCCCTGAAATTTGTACGTTGAAGTTCTAACCTCAGTACCTAAGAATGTGACTGGGCTTGTAGATACAGTCTTCAGTTCAGTCACTCAGTCATGTCCGACTCTGCAACCACATGGACTGCAGCACGCCAGGCTTCCCTGTCCATCACCAACTCCCAGAGCTTGCTCAAACTCATGCCCATCAAGTCAGTGATGCCATCCAACCATTTTATCCTCTGTCGTCCCCTTCTCTTCCTGCCTTCAGTCTTTCCCAGCATCAGGGTCTTTTTCAATGAGTCAGTTCTTCCCATCAGGCGGCCAAAGTATTGAAGTTTCAGCATCAGTCCTTCCAATGAATATTCAGGACTGATTTCCTTTAGGATTGACTTGTTTGATCTCCTTGCAAGGGACTCTCAAGATAAGAGTCTTGAAAGAAGTAATTAAGGTATAATGAGGTCATCTGGGTGGGCCCTAATTCAAGTTGACTGGGATCTCTTTAAAAAGAGGAGATTAGGACACAGACGAGCACTTCCTGAAGACAGAGGGAAAAGACAGATATTGTAAAGATGAGGGGAGAGACCTCAGGGGAAAAAAAAAAATCAATGCTGCTAACACCTTTATCTCAGTTCTAGCCTCCAGAACTGTAAGAAAATAAATTCCTGTGTTTAAGCCACCCAAATTGAGGGAATTTGCTATGGCAGCCCTAGCAAACTAATGCAGACAATAAAACCAGGGACAATTAAAAATTAATCAAATTAAGAACTACAGTATCTAAAAAGTTTGAAACTCAGGAAACTTAGTGCTGTGTTGTGATGAAGAGTGCTGCAGCACATCGATTCACTTCAGCACTGCATCTAGTGGAGCAGGAAAAGAATTCATAAATGACCAAAGAGCTGCTGATCAGACCTGAGACCAGGAGACACATTTGTAACAGTGGACTAGAGGCGAACACACTCTGTGAGAACTAAAACCCATGGAATTGTCCAATACTTTATGACACAATAAGGACCATCCTTTTTATCTTCCTTCTGCCCCTCAATTTTAGAGTCAAAGAGATTTGAAATGGCTATAGTTCCATGTGATAAGGAAAATGATTTCTATTTAATAAATGTGAACATATTCTCAGAATAAAATTTAGCAAAAATTATAATAAAAATCTCAAAACAACAGTCCCACCCCCAGAGTTAAGCCACACAAAATAATGTATGATACTCTCCATAATAATAGAAAAAAATTTTTAAGATATTCAAAAGAACTTTGTCTCCCTGACTGCTCAGCTTCCATTATTAGTATCCATGTGAGCAAACTGATCAATTTCTATGGAAGTCAGAAAAAAGTTTTTATTGTTGACAGCACACACACACACTGAATAGCAGATGCTGTCATCAAATTGTAGCATTCAGTTACTCTGCTTTGAAATTAAGTGGAGTACTTGTTTAAAAATGTTTTCTCATTAGAATATATAATGATCATTTTAAATTCTATCTGCTATAATAGGACATTTCTATCACACTGCAATCTGGACTGTGCTATAAACACTATTGTACTTGAACAGATGGAAATCATAAAGTGATATTTAGCTACTGATTTCCTGTCATATAGTTTTGCAAACTGAAAAAACAGAAATCAACATTTGCAATCAACTAAAAACAAAATACTATCTGGTAAGCTAAAGACATGCTAATGTGACATAAGAATATAAATGCTTTCGACTTAATGAACTATGGCTTTCAAGGAAAAAGAAAATATTAAAGTGATACCTCACAGAGTTAGTCAAGATTGTGAGGTGTGGCAGAAGGCTCAGGGAAGGAAAGAGGAGATATATGCCTGGTATTGTGTACAACAGTTTCAACAGATCAAGTGATAGATTGAATGTGTTCTAATGAACTTACCATTAAGTTAAGAAATATCCAAAGGTATTAAGGAATACTCTGAACTTTAGAGCTTTAATTTCTTTAGAAATAGGGAGATGATACTTACAACCTACTTTATAAAATCACAAAAGAAATTAATAAATTTATGCCCAGTACTATATAATGCCAAGTGATTTTAATGCCATGGAGGGTTTTTTAAAACTCATTGGTAGATGAACATCTAAACTATTAACCACACAACGTAAGTTCACACAGCAGACTGACTACTAGGAAGTAAAGAAAACATAAATGAATATAAACATAACAGATGTAAGGAGAAACCACTACCTCCAACACTGAAATAGAGAGACCAGAAAATAACCCCACATCCCATGGCTTCCTAAGATCTACCGTTGGAATAAGGAAAGCCATTCATGGGGAGGTGTCTTACAGTAAGCAGTCCATTGTGAAACCACCCAGAAGCTGCTGGCTCCATGTACCACAGAAGTCAACACTGTTACTGCAACAACGGTAGCAGGAGAGGTACTCCGCCACAAAACAGCCAGGTGTGCGGGGGTGGGAGTGGTACAGCGTGCAGGAAGAAGCTCCTGGTTATCAGGTGCTGCTGACCATCATGTACTGCAGAAGTCAGGGAAGCTGTAAGCACTCCAAAAGCATGAAAAGACCCCTTTCGCCTTCAGTATGACTGTGCCAGCACCTTCAACCTGACAAAACCTGACACTGTGCTGGCAGGCAAAGGAAAAACATCTAAAGGGTTCACCTCATTTTCTCCAGATCAGTCAATGAAGGGTGACTATAGAGCTGAGAGGTAATAAATTGATGAGTGCGGCACTCAGCTAGAATTCCAACTGCTGTACATTTCACCTCGAAAACTAAAATTAAACACCTAAGCAAAAGAGTCCAGGATGGAAAACCTTAGATAGAATTCACTCCTTGAACCTCAATTTCCCTAGTAATGAAGGAACAACCATCATATTTGGCTCATTTGAGTGGGGAGAAGGCAATGGCAACCCACTCCAGTACTCTTGCCTGGAGAATCCCATGGGACAGAGGAGCCTGGTGGGCTGCAGTCCATGGGGTCGCGAAGAGTCGGACACGACTGAACAACTTCACTTTCACTTTTCACTTCCATGCATTGGAGAAGGAAATGGCAAACCACTCCAGTGTTCTTGCCCGGAGATTCCCAGGAACGGGGGAGCCTGGTGGCCTGCCGTCTATGGGGTTGCACAGAGTTGGACATGACTGAAGCGACTTAGCAGCAGCAGCAGCATTTGAGTGGGACAGATTAATAAAACACAAAATCTGAACTTTCCGACTTGGAGGCTGTCTTCCCTCTGAAATTTAGGCCAAGACAGGGGAAAGGATACACTACTTAAAAACAAACAAACAAACAAAAACATGTATCTTATATCTAGTTACTATGCAAAGAACTGTTTTTACCAGGTCTCACTGAAACCTTTTACTGACCTAATGTTTCCATTCCCTTTTGCCAAGCACAGACAAGCAAGAGTAGTTAATATTTAGAATAGTCTCCTTGCCGATAGTTCAACTCTGCTGCTGCTGCTGCTGCTAAGTCGCTTCAGTCGTGTCCGACTCTGTGCGACCCCATAGACGGCAGCCCATCAGGCTCCCCTATCCCTGGGATTCTCCGGGCAAGAACACTGGAGTGGGTTGCCATTTCCTTCTCCAATGCATGAGAGTGAAAAGTGAAAGTGAAGTCACTCAGTCGTGTCCAACTCTTAGCGACCCCATGGACTGCAGCCTACCAGGCTCCTCCGTCCATGGGATTTTCCAGGCAAGAGTACTGGAGTGGGGTGCCATTGCCTTCTCCGGGTTCAACTCTAGGATACAATAAAAATGAATAAAATGATCATTTAAAACAGAGAAAAAGACATAGAAACAACTAATGAAAATTTTTTTGCTGG
The DNA here is from genome assembly GCF_019923935.1 of Bubalus bubalis. Taxonomy (NCBI): domain Eukaryota; kingdom Metazoa; phylum Chordata; class Mammalia; order Artiodactyla; family Bovidae; genus Bubalus; species Bubalus bubalis. Next base: position 56,798,460 of record NC_059162.1, read on the forward strand.
TTCCTTTCACTCCCAATTTTAGAATCTTGGCCTAGAAACTTTATTCACTCCCACGCTGATGACTAAATCTTTATCTCCAGGCTAACTTCTTTCCTAAATTTCAGACTTGTAGACACCTTAAATACAACATATCACGTGAAATGACCAAGTATCTAGAAAATGTGGTAAAAACTGACATCTCCACCTCCTTTGTCAAAGAAAGAAAACCTGAGAAAATAAAAACGAAAAATGATAACCATGAAAGAAACTAAACTGGCAATCAAAAATCTCCACCATCTTTACACCAACACATACCTTATCTCAAAAGTATTCTGAAAGAAGATGATTTCCTCCCAGATAAACTCTTAGAAACTTTTCATATGTGACATTATATAATGAACAATGTCCTCAACAATAGTTTTCAGGCAAATGAAGGGATTCACAAAGCTGGTTCTTCCAAAGACTTTAAAAAAAAGTGGAAAGTGTAAAACTGAGGCTCAGCTCAGTAATTTAATAGAACACCAGGATGATCTGGCCCAAGTATGTATTCGCTAAGTAACCCAAATGGATCTAAGGAGAGTCTTTAGAGTGCCTAGAAGGAAGATGGGTTGCCTATTCTTGAGGCAAAAGTGTAAAAGTGAAATCGTGTACAGCTCTGCGACCCCATGAACCGCAGCCCATCAGGTTCCTCTGTCCATGGGATTTTCCAGGCAAAATACTGGAGTGGGTTGCCATTTCCTTCTCCAGGGGATCTTTCCCACCCAGGGATCGAACCCGGGTCTCCTGCATTGCAGGCAGACTCTTTACCATCTGACCCATCAATAATCTTCTTCAGAGTCATCCAGAAGTTGACCTAAAAAGCCAAAAAGGGCATGTTGGTATAGGGCAAATAGTGAGAGAAGACAAGGTGGGATTCTAGTCCTCTTTGTAAATTGGAGCCACTCCTTTCTATGTTTATATACAAGCACTTAAGCTATTAATACAAGGTAATGAGGTCTTCCCTCAATAGCCTTGGCAGATTGGTTCCTAGACCCCCACAGATATCAAAACCTGAGGATGTTCAAGTCCATCATGTAAAATGCCATGGTACATTTGCATATAACCTACGCACATCCTTCTAAAGACCTTAAACCATCTCTAGCTTACTTATAATAACTGAAGTGAAGTGAAGTGAAGTCGCTTAGTCATGTCCGACTCTTTGCGACCCCGTGGACTGTAGCCTACCAGGCCCCTCCATCCATGAGATTTTCCAGGCAAGAATACTAGAGTGGGTTGCCATTTTCTTCTCCAGGGGATCTTCCTGACCCAGGGATTGAACCTAAGTCTCTTGCATTGCAGGCAGAGGCTTTACCCTCTGAGCCACCACGGAAGCCCAGGGAAGTTATAATAACTAGAGCAATGTAAATATCATGTAAATAGCTGCCAGCATGCTGCAAATGCAAGTTTGCTTTTTGGAACTTTCTGGAATTTTTTTTTCAGACATCTTTCCCATCCTTGGTTGGCTGAATGCATAGATGCAGAACCCATAGATAAGGAGGACAGACTATAGCTCCCAGGAAAAGCCTTGCATTCTGCAAAATCACACATTATAAATAATTGGACTCGGAGGAAAAGCAGGGTTAATACAGGCCACTCAAAACCTATGCAAATTGAACCAGAGAACTAAGAGGCACAACAACTCTAATAAAAAGATGTGTTAAGTTCCCAGTAAGTAATCACTTTAGTAAATATACAGCATTATTTGTAAAACAGAAGTAAAGAGTGCTTGACAGAAGGGGATATAAGAAACAGTTGGGTTATGGAAAAAAAGGGCAAAGGGAATGAAAATTGTGAAACACAGAGAATAAATACCTCTAAGATAGAGTGTGTTTTCAAACAGAACCAATAGGCAGAATGAGAAGTGAATGGGCTGCAGTTTTCAACATTTGGTCTGTTTTTTATTCAGTTGCTACAATTTGGAAGTACTGGTAAATACCACTATAAACCAATTCTACTTCCATATTGTACCGACATCATTCCCTTCTGCCCCAATAACGTACAAGCCATATTATTTTCTGAAATGGACAATGTAACAGAATAGATTGTGCTGTGTTTCTATACTATTTTATTCAAAAAAGAATTCTACTGAAGAGAGGGAAGAGGGAAGTAGAGGAGGAGGGCAGGAAAAAGTGAGAGGACGTGGGGGGGGGGAGGAAAGAAGAAAAAGAGGGCAAGGAAGAATGATGAATCTGTTAATTAATTGACTGATTAATTTGGAATGCAATTGCATTATACCATCTTCCCTAAAACTGACCTCCCATCCAAGTTTATAATGAGAGATGAAAGGTAATGACTTTAAGATTAAGTATCACCAACGAGAAGCTAAAATTCTCTAAAGTGGTACCTTCTATTTTTTAACTGGTTCTATCTGGAGTAGGCTGGCACATCTGGCTTTACATTCTGAGTTAAATAAAGATGTAATAACTAGAAAAACCTACGTTCTCACTGAAAAAAAGAGCTAAATGACTCTTCATGGCTTTGAATTTTCAAATTCAAAACTGTATCACTCCAAACCAGGCAATTTAACTTAGAATAAGATGGGCCACCTTAGGCATGTTCTTCCAAATGCCCTTCCAGAAATTATCTAACCAAAAAAAAGTGATACCAAAGGAAGGTATTGCTGAGTTACAGAATGTTGACACTAATAGAAAAATTTATTATCTCAATACTAGTGTCAATAAAAAGGTAGACTATGATGGGGGAGAAATCCCCAAATGAAGAAAAGAAATGTGGAAAACATCCAAACATTACTGGCAGTTTCTATTCTCTGAAAGCACTGCAAGACAACATTGTGGAGAGGTAAGAATCGGTTATGAATAAATGCATTGCACATACACTGAAGGAACACCTAGATAATTATGCTATTATGCAGATACAAAACATGAATTAAGAGAGAATTCAAGCGAGCCCTTCCTAGCCACTAAGAATATAAATTCATATGTCCTAGGTATGCTGCTACTTGCACCTCCAAAATCAGGTATAAAGACGAAAGTTACAGCACCAATTCCTCCAAGCCCATACTCGAGACCTAAATCTGTCATTTTGATAAACTACTTCTGGCTTTGGATGGTACTGTTACCAAGTAAGAAAAATTCTTGTCAACCCTGATAGAGGTGCTCAGTATCATATTAAGATTTAAATTATGCTGATTTTGCTAGATAAGACAGATGGCTGTCCTATAAAATAATGCCCAAATTCTATTACTGTTGAACGAATTGAGAAATGAAAGAACATGTTTATAGAATTAAATCTTTCAAATGGTATTAAGAACACTAGGGATGTAATTTTTGTAAAAAGTAAACGTTAATAACTAAACAAAAATATAATGGAATGGGTGCCCTGCTGACTTGACAGAAAGAAAAAGTTCAGGATTTCTGTTTTAAATGCAGAATGATTTTTTGTTCATTAATAAGAATATATATCTAGAACAGATTTGAAGAAGCCTGAAAAAATACCTAGGTTATCAGACTGTCACTGTTTCCACACATCCTAATATACTTTTAGGAGGGTAATTCTTTATTTCACTTGGTTATCACCAGGACAGTATCCTGCCTAAAAATTCCCTGAAAGATATTAACAATAACACTACAAAGTAGGTACTATTCTTATAGATGAAAAAATTGTACCATGGAGAGGTTTAGGAACTTGTTCAAGATGACAAAGTTAACAGAGCTAAGATATAAACCTAAGATAAAAAAGTTTCTGGTTTCTATCTATCTTGTATAATTAACGTCAAGAGCAGTTAGTTTTCTGGGTGAGCTGATACTGTTTATTAAACACAATTTCCCTATGAAAACAAATTCTGAATTATAAATAAATATCAAATTTCACAGGACAAGACTTTTTTTTTTTTTTTTTTTTGTAGCTTTGGAACTCATTCTGTATTTCATCACATCTACTGTCTTAGATGCAGTAACTATGGGGAGTGAGACACAAGAAGATGTCTGTAGGAACTTTAAAGAGTAGAGCCAGGCAGGATGGCATTGTAACATAATAAATGCTTTTAGACTTAGCAAGCATATAATTCAATTAAGTTTGGCTCAAATATTAATTCACTTCATTTTGTTTTCTTTTAGCGTGAAGACTATACAATTTGAGAATTAGAGGAAGCAAGAGAACTGAGTTTTTCTGTTGTGTCTCTCTGATATTTTAAAATATCTGCTTTTTACTTTGTTGCTTTTTTTATCCTTCATTTTCCTGCCTCTACCAACTGCCTATGGCCCTACAGGGTGCCTTTTTAGTATCTCTCACTTCCCACTTTGATTTGGCTATTAATTCTTGGCTTCATTCCAGAAATCTTTGTCAAAGCCTATCTTTCCATCCACAAGGCCACTGACATGGTCTCAACTTTTTACCTTCCATTTTATTTATTTATTTTTTCATCTCCAACTTGCATGTTGCAACTGGTTCCCCTAAACGCAGTATGCATTAATTGTTAATTGTTGTTCATGTTCCACAAGGGAGATAGAATTTTATGAACAGAGAAAGTGAGGGTGGTTATTATTTTATACTATTTTTAAAAAACTTCTCAATGTCCTAAGTCCAAACTCCTTAGGCTCACAAACAAAGCTCTTAGTAATCAAGCCCCAAACAACCACTTCCAGTTTTTTTATGTCCACTTCTTTCTCCTTGGTAGAAATACCAGTTTAGCAACAACATAAAGACCAAAATGCCTTTATGAGATTTCCAAATTCCAGTTTAGAAGTTGCAGTACCCCAGGCAGCAGAAAGCCAAGAACAACTGCAGCAAAATGGGTAAGAGGAAAGCTTCACTGTACCAACAACAGTTCCTCCACCAAGTCAGAACAGATTAGCCTCAGGAGAATACCCTGGCTTGGAACTTCTCCTGGTTGGGGGTGGGAGTGGGAGATGGAGTGTGCATCCAAGGTTCTGGCTTTATAGAAGGAAAACTTGAGGAACTCATTTCTGTCTTGCCCAACTTTTAACCAAGAAGCAAAAAGACTTGTACATTGACAACTACAAAACAGTGTTGGAAAAAAATAAAGAAGACACAAATTAATGGAGAGACATCCCATGTTCATGAACTGGAAAACTTTATATCATTGAAATGACTCAAAGTGATTTACAGATTCAAGTCAATCCCTATCAAAACCTCAATGGCATTTTTTACAGAAATAGAAAAAGCAATTCTAAAATTTATATGGAATCACCCAAATAGCTCCCAATAGAACCCCCAATAGCCAAAACAAACATGAAAAATAAGAACAAAGCTGGAGGCCTCACACCTCCCAATCTCAAAACATATTCTAAAACTAAAATAATTAGAACAGTATGGTATTGGCATAAAGACAGACATAAACTAATGGAACAGAACTGTAAGCCCAGAAATAGAGTACACATATACAGCCAAATGATCTAAGAGTGCTGGGATTACAGAATAGGGAAGGATAGTTTCTTTAACAAATTGTGCCAGGAAAACTGGATTATCAACATGCAAAAGAATAAAATTGGATCTTTATTTTACACATGCAGAAAAATCAACTCAAAATGTATTAAAGACTTAAATGTGAGACATGAAACTAGAAGAAAATATAAGGCAAAAAGTTTCATGACAACAGTCTTGGCAATAATTTCTTGGATATCACATGAAAAGCACAGGACACAAAAGAAAAAATAGAGGAGGACAACATCAAACTAAAAAGAACCTGCATAGCATAGAAACAACAAAATAAAAGACAATCTATAGAATCATGGAAGAAAATATTTGCAAATCATATGTCTGATAAGAGTAATTTATTACCCCAAATATATAAGAATATCCTACAGTGCAATAGCAAAAATACAACTCAATTTAAAAATGGGCAAAAGACTTGAATACATAGTTCTTCAAAAGAGATATGTAAATGGCATACAAAAGACATAAGATGTATCAGAAAAAAATGTTAAATATCACTCATCATCAGGGAAATGCAAATCAAAACCCACAATAAAACAATGTTACCTCACACCTGTTAGAATGGCTTTTTTTTTTTTTTTTTTTTAATGCTGGTGAAGATGTCAAGAAATTGGAACCCTTTTGCACTGCTGATTGAGAATGTAAAATGGTGCAGCCTCTATGGAAGACAGTATGAAGATTCCTCAGAAAATTAAATATAGAAGTACCATAATGATTCAGCAGTTCTACTTCTGGGTATTTAACCAAAAGAACTGAAGCAAGGATCTCAAAGAGATAGTAGCACTTACATATTCATTGTAATACAATTCACAATATCTGAGAGTGGAAACAACTTGAATGCCCTTTGATTCCACTGATGAATGAATAAACAAAGGAAATGTGATATATATTCATTATATATATATTTATATATATATAATGAAATATTATTTGGCCTTAAAAAGGGAAACCCTATACATACAATAAAATGGATGAACTTGGAGGACATTATGCTATATGAAATAAGCCAGCCACAGAAGGACAAATACTTCATGATTCCACCTATATGAAGAATCTAAAGTAGTCAAACTCATAAAAGCAGAAAGTAGAATGGAGTAGGACAGGGACTAGGGAGAGAAGGAAATGGGGAGCTGTCGTTTAATGGGTACAGAGTTTCAGCTATGCAAGATGAGAGATCTACTATACAACATGGTTATTATAGTTATAGATATGTACTTCACATTTAACAGTTTGTTTAGAGAATAAATCTCATGTTATGTCTTTTTTAAATCACAAAAATCAAATATAAAAACCAACTACAATGCTCATGACGTATCTGCTGGAGTATCTACAAACCATCTCAGGAAAAGGCAAAGAGCCTGCTCTAGGTCTACTACTAACAGGTGGTTCAAGGTTGCTAGAACTAAAGTGCATAACTTCACCAGAAGAAAAACTGTAAGCAAACACAACTTCCAGAGGGGAAATACTATCCAGAATGGAGGCTTTGTCCAGTTACTATTAAGGTAAGTTAGGATACGTAATCATAAGGAAGCATATATAAAATCTGAGCAGAGAGAAACTGGGAAGGAAAATTTATTTTGCTTGATAAGAGTTATCCACTTGAGAGGAGCTCGAGGCTCATTTTCACTGTGCAGTAACCACAAATAAGGAAACTATAAATAAGACAGGGGTGAGGGGAGGGTGGGAGGCAGGAGATAGGAACAAATATCCCAGATTCTGGATGGTATTTAAGTGAGCAGAGTCAAAGGCCTCTGTGGAATTTTTAGAAACAAACTATTTCAGTATCTAAGCCAAGAATTACTAAGAAATTTGATTTATTGAGAGCAGAGTAACCATCATGAAGCTTGAGGATATGAATTCTTAAGTGCTGGCAGGGATTCTCTCATTAAGAGATTTCGAAAAAGTAACCTGGGACCATACACAAACTATCAAACTCTATTCTAAATCCAACATTCTCTTAAATAAGACAACACATATAAAAGTACACTGTATAACTATAAAGATGTATCTATATTTCTATATAACTTGTCTTTAACTTATATCTATAAGTTAGTTACATAGATTTATAGACATTATTAATAGCTCAATAATATTCATATACTGATAATTTCTAATCTAATTTGTGAGTTCCATTATTTTATCACATCTCACATTTTAGTTTTAATATCATGCCAAAAAAACCACATTAATATACTTAGTTATTTTTGGTTTACTTAATAAAAAAGGTGAAAATTATCAGTCTTTATAATACTATATTCTAGTTGAACATTCTGTTTAGCTAGCATTTCATTATTTTTTTGTACCTCGCATCAATCTTCTGTACCAATCCTCCCAAAGTAGCTAAAATAACACTAGATACAGGACATTAGACAGGCAGACAGGCACACGCACACTAACACACACCCTGTCGTTCTCTCAATATCATTTTGTAATTCCACATCCTGGAATCCAAGGTCCTTTACATTCATTAGGTGGCAAATATTTGTTAAGGATATGTTTCTAATTCTAAGCAGAAAATACAGCATTGTTAATAACTTATCAACACAAAAGCCACTTTAAAATTTCTAGGCCCCTTTTTTATTTTCTTAAAATCTCTCTACATTAAGTAATGTGGCCTTCGTAGCTTACACCACGTTCAGTCTTTTATCTTTCTTTTACTGGAGTACAGTTGTTATAATTTATAATGCTGTATTCATTTCTGCTGTACAATGAAGTGAATCAGCTATATGCATACACCTGCTGCTGCTAAGTCGCTTCAGTCGTGTCCAACTCTCTGCGACCCCATAGACAGCAGCCCACTAGGCTCCCCCGTCCCTGGGATTCTCCAGGCAAGAACACTGGAGTGGATTGCCATTTCCCTCTCCAATGCATGAAAGTGAAAAGTGAAAGAGAAGTCGCTCAATCGTGTCCAACTCTTAGCGACCCCATGGACTGCAGCCCACCAGGCTCCTCCGACCATGGGATTTTCCAGGCAACAGTACTGGAGTGGGGTGCCATTGCCTTCTCCATGCATACGCCTATCCCCTCTCTATTGGATGTCCCCTCCCATCTATTCCCCATCCCACCCATCTAGGTCATCACAGAGCACCAAGCTGAGCTGTGCTTTAAGCAGGCTCCCACTAGCTAGCTATTTCACACACGGCAGTGTATACATGTCAATCCTATCTCCCAATTCATCCCACTCCTCCCTTCCCCTGTGTTGGTGGACCTAGAGTCTGTCATACAGAATAAGGTGAGTTGTAAAGAGAAAAATAAGTATCATATATTAATGCACATATGTGGAATCTTTTCTCTTTATCTCTTATTCTAATATTTTTTTCTAGTTCAGAATGTTTCCTCCTGTAAGTTGCCTAAATCCTATATATTCAGGCAAGTTATAAATGTTTAAAAATAGCATTTAAAAGTAAAACAAGTCACATATAATTACTCAAATTTTTTTTTACTGTCCACAAATATTTTGGATTAACTAGATGATATTCTGCAGTGATGCAAAATGAGAACTGGAATTTAATGATTTAATTTTAGAGAGACGAATACACCAAGTAAACCAACAATTCTGTTTCAATTACTCTAGCAACTAAACACAGCACTTATTATTACAATCACAACACCTGACATGTGCTGACAACAGAAATCATCAAGGATTTTTTTAGAAAGAAAAAAAGCTATCTATTTAATATGTGGCTTATTAAGGTTTACTCTGTCACAAATTTCCCACTTTGCCTTCTGTCTATACCTAATATCTTGAGACCAATTTTCTTTTCTAATCTTAGGAAACTGCCCGAAAAACTAATCAAGAAGCAAAAGCACTGTTTTCTGTTTTAGTAAAAGATGAGCAGAAGATCTGAAAAAAATCAATACCAAGTCCCAGTCACTTTAGGCTTTGTTGGACTTTGTTCCAATGAGATAATGTTCAGCTCAACAATCCCATTAATCTGTGTGGATAAAAGAAGCACTTTCCATTTACAGGGGAGAGAAATGTACTGAAAACTTCTACTGTGAGAATACCGTTTCTCCGCTTGTGTTGCTAACTTCTTAATAAATCAGTCTAAGGAATGGGTCTCCATTATGTTATCAAATTCTCAAAACAGTTTAAAAACTAAAATAGAACCTGGTTTCATTATATATAAAATCACTAGTACAAACCTCTACTATAGCACTTACATTGTGTATTTACCAACCAACCTTTCTCAAGAGAACATCCTATGACCTAAAAGATTGTAAACAGTCAATAGCCTGCTGAATGAATGAATGATTTTGCTTTTTAAAACACTTTTGAAAGAGACTACTTTCCAAAATCTACCAGTTGGTTTTAAACCAAATAAATGCAAACCAAACAAAACTCAAAAATAATTTTTAAAATTAAAAATAACAAATTCAACATACCCAAACCAGGTTGAGGAAATGAAAAAAGAATGCATAGAACTATTCTGGTATACTAAAAGGCAAAATTCCACAATCTACAAATGAAATGGGACCCAAAATGTGTTAAGATGTACCATAAGGTATGCTTTTTAAAGGACAATAAGGGCTTATAATTAAGCCTGACAATTTCCAGGGTAGAGTGATTTGTATTTTAGACAGTTGGTTGCTAAATTTGTATGACAGATAATACATGTAGCCACTAAAATTACAGTACTGACCTTTTCAAATGCTAACAAATGCTTGATTAGCATTATGTAACTATACCTCCTTTCTGATCAGGACCAGGCAGAATATTTGATCAAAATATGCACACAATACACTGAAATCAGTTCCCATTACCACAATGACATTCTACAGTATATAACTAAGTATTATGCAGAACTCAAGTTGGTCTATGGAGGGCAATACAAAAAACAAATACCTAACAGCCAAAATAAGAAAATGTCTTTTACTCTTACCAAAGTGAAAGCATGGAAGTCTATTTTATGTGCTTTTATTTTAAATAGTACATATAAGAAACCTTACTGCAAAGGTTTAGAACTTCAAAATGTTTTCAAATTATATCCATATGAATATAAGAGCAGAACATGAGATATAAAAATGTGTAATACAAAGTAACTGGTTGATCTAAATTTCTCTACTGGTTCCTTAATCTCCTGAAAGGTACTCTAGCAAAAGAAAAGAAGAGGAAAAGGTCATTTTTTCTGCATTACTGTCAGCTTTTTTTTTTTTTTTTTGCAGTAACTTAGAAGAGGTCACCAGTATGAATATGAATGACATGATATGCTCTGTAAACTAATCTCTCTACATTTACCAGTGTCACTGATTTTACTAATATTTCCTAATTTCTAGTCTATAAAATATAAATAGTAATTAAGAAAAAAGTCATTATCTATAAAAGCTGAAAAAAATTTCTGTACCTCTCCACCATAACAGTAGGGACACAGTGGTTGGGAGAGTAGGGAGACAGGAATAATCTTAGGTATGCAGATGACACCACCCTTATGGCAGAAAGTGAAGAACTAAAGAGCCTCTTGATGAAAGTGAAAGAGGAGAGTGAAAAAGTTGGCTTAAAGCTCAACATTCAGAAAACTAAGATCATGACATCCGGTCCCATCACTTCATGGCAAATAGATGTGGAAACAGCGGCTGACTTTATTTTTTTGTGTTCCAAAATCACTGCAGATGGTGATTGCAGCCATGAAGTTAAAAGACGCTTACTCCTTGGAAGGAAAGTTATGACCAACCTAGACAGCATATTGAAAAGCAGAGACATTACTTTGCCAACAAAGGTCTGTCTAGTCAAGGCTATGGTTTTTCCAGTAGTCATGTATGGATGTGAGAGTTGGACTGTGAAGAAAGCTGAGCACCAAAGAACTGATGCTTTTGAACTGCGGTGTTGGAGAAGACTCTTGAGAGTCCCTTGGACTGCAAGGAGATTCCAACCAATCCATCCTAAAGGAGATCAGTCCTGGGTGTTCATTGGAAGGACTGATGCTGAAGCTGAAACTCCAATACTTTGGCCACCTGATGCAAAGAGCTGACTCATTTGAAAAGACCCTAATGCTGGGACAGAATGAGGGCAGGAGGAGAAGGGGACGACAGAGGATGAGATGGTTGGATGGCATCACCGACTCAATGGACATGGGTTTGGGTGGACTCCAGGAGTTGATGATGGACAGGGAGGCCTGGCGTGCTGCGGTTCATGGGGTTGCAAAGAGTCGGACATGACTGAGCAACTGAACTGAACTGAAGGGGATGGGAAAATGTAAACACGTAGAACATGTTGAACTCAACTGTTTGGTAGTGCCAGGCAGCTGGGCATTAGTAATACTGAACAGAGTTGTTTTCTAATCTCAAACTCCTTCTCCATTTGGCTAGTTATAGAATTAGCACCTAGATTAACATTAGCTACGAGAAATTTTTACTATAAATGTGCGTTGCCTTAGTCGCTTCAGTCGTGTCTGACTCTGTGCGACCTCAGAGACGGCAGCCCACCAGGGTGCCCCGTCCCTGGGATTCTCCAGGCAAGAACACTGGAGTGGGTTGCCATTTCCTTCTCCAATGCATGAAAGTGAAAAATGAAAGTGAAGTCGCTCAGTCGTGTCTGACTCTTAGCGACCCCATGGACTGCTGCCCACCAGGCTCCTCGGTCCATGGGATTTTCCAGGCAAGAGTACTGGAGTGGGGTGCCATTGCCTTCTCCGGTTCTTAAGGCAGAGTCAGCCAAATATAAATTACAACTATTCAGTCTTTTTAATTTTACTCTGCATTGTTTCCTAAGAAATTCACCTATTTACCTTTTTTAAAGGCTTGTCAAAACATTAATTTATGTACTGGGCCAAAAATGATACTAACTGCTGAATTAGAAAATTCACTGAAGAACTGTGTCATAGCTTACAGATAACTGATAGTAGAGTAAATGCAATTAAGTAAGGTATTAGCATGTCATTTTTGCTCAGCAATTATATTTCAAAATATTACAGTAAATAAATGCTCTGCCAAAACATGGCGGAAGCAATCGTATTCATTTTTGTTTCGGTGCTAGATACTACTTAACTATCAATTTTCAAATATGAGCTGTTAAACGGTGTATGCCTGCAACTTGTCGTTATTTTTCCCTAAAATCATGGGTTATGAAAAGAAAAATAATGAAACAGATTTCCCTATAAGACTTATTGAACTTGTCTTATTTTTTTTTTCAGTCACCGCATTATGCTGATTCTGTCTATGGAAGATTTTAAATATGTGGACTTGGCTTCTCTGAGATTTAATGCAGGAGACCTTTGATTTATAACACTTGTTAGGAAAACTAGACTGAAAGCAGGGCCCTAGAATGCCTGTTTTAACTAACCCTTTTTCTGATACAGTATTATTTTCCTTTCTCCACAATTCAGAAATCTTGAGTCCGGTTTTTAGCCATTACATGCTACAACTTAAAGAAGCAAGTTTTACTTTTAGATTAATTTTGCAATCAGGTTATAAGGCAGAATGGTTTATACTATTTTATGTTATTGAAAATAAAGATAGTTGACATTGTTGGTGATTTTAAAAATGGATGCACAAGTATACACAAAAAAAGTCCTAAATATAGCATTTAAAGAAGAATTCTATGCATTAAGTTTAAATGAAAGAGAAGCGAGGATATGGGCACCAAGAAGATATGGCGTGCATTAGTGTTGTGTATTGACCGAGCAACTTCACTTTCACTTTTCACTTTCATGCACTGGAGAAGGAAATGGCAACCCACTCCAGTGTTCCTGCCTGGAGAATCCCAGGGACAGGGGACCCTGGGGGGCTGCCGTCTATGGGGTTGTGCAGAGTCGAATAAGACTGAAGCAACTCAGCAGCAGCAGCAGCAGCAGTAATGTTGTGCATAAATGATAAACTGTCACACCATTAACATTCTACTCAAAAAAACCACTGAAAAGTCTTGTATTGTTCAGTAGGCTTAGAATGGAAAAAATACTGTGTAGCTGTGTGTCACTGGAGATGTCAGATGAGTGCCAAGTTATTTTGAGGTTAAAAAAAAAAAAAATGAATGGAACATAACAGCCAAGAAGTTAAATGGAAGAAGTAGTTTCTTCTATCACATTTTAACAAGATTTGCCATGATGGCAGTGCATGGGCACCACTATAACTGCCTCATACTTCTTCAAGTCCTTCTGTGTATTCTTTATAATACCCAGAGGCACAAGCTCATCCTTGTGGGAATCTACAGGCAGGGTCTACAAATTAACTTGGTAGATCTCTTTATTCACGTGCCAGGAAACAAAGAACTACAAGATCTAAAGATGGAAAGATGCACATACATATACAATGTATCTCTTAGGATTTTACATGAATATGTGTGTAAGAGTACTTAGGATTTTACATGGATACATGTGTAAGAGTAACGTGTATGAAAGTCTATTCTAGATATAACTTTTTAAAGCTAGAACAAAATAATCTCATAAATTCTGATGAATCTGAGTTCCTAAATGACTTCCATCAACTTCTGGTGTGACCAAGGGCTGAAGGATATAAATTAAGAGGTCGCTGTGCTGTGCTTAGTCTCTCAGTCATGTTCAACTCTTTGTGACTCCATGGACTGTAGCTTGCCAGGCTTCTCTGTCCATGGGGATTCTCCAGGCAAAAATACTGGAGTCTTGCTGCCATGCCCTCCTCCAAGGGATCTTCCCAACCCAGGGATCACACCCAGGTCTCCCTCATTGCAGGCATATTCTTTACCGTCTAAGCCACTGGGAAGCCCCTTATGAGGCTACTGCTGCTAAGTCGCTTCAGTCATGTCCAACTCTGTGTGACCCCATAGACGGCAGCCCACCAGGCTCCCCCGTCCCTGGGATTCTCCAGGAAAGAACACTGGAGTGGGTTGCCATTTCCTTCTCCAATGCATTAAAGTGAAAAGTCAAAGTGAAGTCGCTCAGTCCTGTCCAAATCTTAGTGACCCCATGGACTACAGCCCTACCAGGCTCCTCTGTCCATGGGATTTTCCAGGCAAGAGTACTGGAGTGGGTTGCCATTGCCTTCTCCACTTACGAGGCTATTTAGGTACAATTCATACAGAATTTGTTGACCAACAAGCTCTTACATTGTTAGGAAAGAATTTAACCTTCCTACTGCAGAGAACAGCATTACCTACTTAGTTGAAAACCTTTCCTTTAAAATGCTTTCTCTTTTACAAGATTGCTATTTCACTCAGTACACACTACAGAGGCAAAAAAAATTTTTGAGTTAAAGAGATACTGATAAAAACACAATGAAAAGACTAGAGAAATTATACAACAGCATATTAATAATAACATCTTTAATTCAACAGCTACTGGTGGACAAAAATATTGCTAATAAAGAGATTAAGCCAGTATCATTAGCAAAATATCTGAAAATTCATTTCAGATTAATATATGTTACTATTAGAACTGATTAAAATCATTCAGACTTTCTTAGAATATTCATAGCATGACAACTTTAAGTAGTAATTTTAAGTTTTAATAATTTCAAGTTGTGTAACTCAATATAATGAAACGATTCAATCTATTCCATTCAGAATTTTCATCCAGAACTTTCTAATTAACTAAAATCAATAATCATTTGGCTATTAATCATTTGTGCAAAGAATTACTGAAGTGTTGCCTATAATAAATACAATCTCATGGTAACAGGCCTAATAAATCAGAAGACAAGCATTGCCTATATATGCAAACTAGCCTCTCTTGAGGCTAATGCTATGCGTGCATTATTTACCTTGATGCCCTTTGTTAGGGATTCCCTGTATATCTGGGTAGTACCATAAAAAGTAAACTACCTCAGCAACTCCTATGGCTCACAGCATTACTAAATGTCTTCTGGATATTTTGGCAGCAAAAAATAAGCTAAGTGTGTTAACTCAATGTTTAAATTTCTCATTAATTCACTACTATCCCTAGGCATTAGTGGTACCTTTTAAGGTAAGAGAAAACTTTACAAGGAAAACAATAAGCACGTACCCAGATCTCACTGGGTCACTGAACAGCCTGTTACAAAACTTGTCAGTACTCACAAGAATTCCATGAAACTATTTATTTAAAATTTCATTTTAATAATAGAGATTAGACAAGACTTTCTGTTTTATCTAATATTTAAAATATTATGAAAGATCACATTTTTATATAAAAATAAAATGACTCTAGAAATACATCTTTCTCTTCACTCCAAAATTTAAAGAAGATATTTTTCTTTATATGGGAAGAGGTACAGGCAACAGTAATGTACTTTTTCACTGCTCACAAAATTGTTACTAGAAATCTACTTTTCTCTGTAGTTACATTCGTACTAAAATATCCTAATAAAAATGTATTTTGCTGGAGGAGAATCCTTCCAAACACACTAAATTTTAGTAATCTGACTAGAGGAGAACAAAGATTGGCATGTGATAGAGTTCACTCATTAAGTTATAATTAACTAATATAGTTCATTAATTAAATTTAGAAGCATCTCAGTCCTAACAAAAGAACTCTTAAACATACAACAAAAGTAATCTAAATCTCACATACCCAACAAGTAATAACAAGAAGAGTATTAAAAATATTTATCTCACTTCTATTGTACAATCTATGATTAAGTGTGCTGGAAAAAAACATCAGAGGCAAATGTACAGAACTTTGCTATTAATGCCTCAACACAATTTTGTTACCATATTTTTCTTTACAGCTACTCTGCATCTTCCTAGAATCTTTTCTCCCTCGTTTTCATTAATGAAAACTAACAAAAATAAATATTCATGTAATTTCTAATTACTGAATACAAGGACTGCTACAGAGAAATTATGTATAGTGTTAACATTTTGCCAACT
Organism: Bubalus bubalis; assembly: GCF_019923935.1. Classification (NCBI taxonomy): domain Eukaryota; kingdom Metazoa; phylum Chordata; class Mammalia; order Artiodactyla; family Bovidae; genus Bubalus; species Bubalus bubalis. Next base: position 56,814,649 of record NC_059162.1, read on the forward strand.
GGAGTAAATCACTGACATCGATTTAAATACAGAATTTCTAATATCATTCAATTTTGACTTTTATTAATTTTTAAAGATTAAACCTTAATACTCACTGTATCACTAAATGTAATAGTTTTTAAGTCAATTTTTTTAAATACATAAAAATAGATTAAAATACTTTGCCTAAAAAGTTATCAGGACTTATTTATTTGAACATTTAGGAAAATTATAGGATCAGACACTCCCCCAAAATTCTCAAACTATCAATACATTAAACATAAAAAGCTCAAGAAAAACGACAAAGCCAACATATACAGAAGTCTGCCTCTAAGTGGACAAAAGAGAATTCATATGTTATAAAATTATTCTTCTAAATTTGAGTTTTATGGCAAAAGAAATACACTAGATGTTAAAAAAAAAAAAAAAAAAGCTTACTGAAGGAACATAACTATTTTCAAACATGTCAACTGCCATGTATGGAAGGACAGATTAGATCAGGATTAAACTGCTAACTCCAGAGATCAAAACTGAGACCAAAGAATGGAAAATAAGAAACACCTTTAGCTCAGCTGATAAGGAATTTTCCAATCATGCTAGTTACTTAAAATTAAAACTGATTATCCTTTACTTATGTTACTGTTTCCAGAAATTTTTAGTAGAAGACTGATGCCTGCCTATCAAAAAGAATATGGAGTCAATTTCAATATTGCTTGAGAGGGTAAGCTCAGACAGTAAAGAATCTGCCTACAATGCAGGAGACTTCAAGTTTGATCCCTGGACTGGGAAGATCCCCTGCAGAAGGAAACGGCAACCCACTCCAGTATCCTTGCCTGGAAAATTCCATGGACAGAGGAGCCTGGCAGGCTATAGTCCATGGGTCGCAAGAGTCGGACACAACTTAATGACGAAACCTGAGAAGGTAAACTGTGTGGCTGTTAACTCCCATTCCAACTCTTGATATTCTTTGAAAAACTTAAAGCTCTACAGCATCCAGTGTTCACATGAATCCCTTGCAGAGGCGAGTTCCTATATAGAGTATTTTTTCTTATATGTTCTCAGGTTAAACTGTGTATGTAATTCACAGAACACACACATTTATTTTGTCATTCTTCAGATGACAGTGACTCCAATAAGAAGTAAATATTCCTTTATAAAAGCTTGTAAACAATATTTGCTGTAAGATGTACTCCTCTGACAGAGAAGCACTTCCTTAGTCAATAATGACACATAATCACAGTTTAGGTCCTAAAGGTAAAGGTTCGAGATATACGGCTGACACTCAATAAACATTTTTTGATCAATAAATGAACTGCAAAAAGTTATTTGGAAACTATGTTTGGTGGCACAAACATATTCCCCCACACTAAGAATTCTGTCACTAAAAACACAAAAGGCTGATGACTAAAACACAAATACATACTTAACAGTGTCTATAAAGGTAACAGCATCAAGTAAAATCCAAGACAAGCATACAAGAAATTACAAAAACTGACTATTTTTGTTCTAAAACAAAACTAGAATATGCACCACTAAGCACTTCAATTAAATGGGTCAATGGTAATATACACACACACTACTTAACTTTATCATGCTATTTCATGAAAAGAGAAAAAAATAGCTTTTATTCATGAATACTGTATGCATTCACAACTTATTTTTAAACTTTGGTTAATTGCATATAAAATCTCATCTACTACAAACACTGACGGTGTTCCTATCTAACTTTAAAACTGGGTACACATTATTCTGTTTTTTTCTCCTGAACTTTTTCCTCAACTAATTTCATATCTAACACAAAACAGAAATAAAACATCATAAACAGCTCTTGATTAACCTGTGTCCCACTTCTAAGAAATCAACCATAACCAAGTATTTCCTCAAAACTTGAGGCAGCAACACTTTGCTTTCCCTTGCCAAAGATCCTTCTTCGCCTGACTCATCACTAATTAAAGATGCATTCCACAATCTGGACTGGGATTCATGGAGACCAAGGAGCTTGGGTCACACACTCATCTTTGCTTACACAAGTTCTTAGGGCTCAGAGTTCACCTCTACAGCTACCACTTCAAAAGGACAATAATATACTTATGTTACATTTATACATGCTAAGCATCCATGAAAGTTTGAATTAATTTGGTCTTAAGTTAATGCACGTGGGCTCTCTAGTTGTAGCACACAGGCTCAGCTGCCCTGTGGCATCTGAGACCTTAGTTTCCTGACCAGGGATCAAAACTGTATCCCCTGTGTTGCAAGGCAGATTCTTAACCACTGGACCACCAGGGAATTCCCTCCATAAGAGATTTTAATTATAAAGTTCCTCTACTAAAAAGTCTGAAGAGCAGTTAGTTTATATTCTAGTCTACTGAGCAATTATTCCCAAAAGAAGTAAAACAAGGATTCTTGAGATCTTTGGTGACCAAAAAGTGGACTTCACACAAAGTATTAAGTGGAAAATGAAAAAGAAATTAATATTTTGTTGAAAGAGCAAGGAAAACAGTAAGAATTTTATATAATAAAAATATTACTGAGATTAAATGAGATACACAGACTTAATATTTAAGAGTCTGAATAATATCTACCCACAAAGTTGTCACCTACCAAAAGATCTAGAAGTGTTATAAAAAGAAAATAGGAATTGATATCATAATAAATACTTTTCTTACTCTTTTTTAAATTATACTTTATGTTTTAAGTTTTTTTTTAATTCTAAACCTAAAGTTCTAAAAGGCTCCTCCTCTAAATTTTCAGAGCATGACTGTTTTGGATTTTTCTTTAACCATTTAAAAGTAAATATTTAAAGTCACATTAAATTTAATTTCAAGTTTCCTCCTTTTCTTCCTGACAGAGAGCCCATATAAAAAGGGACAAGATAAGGAAGATGTATAAAACAAACACTAAACAGATTTTTTTTCCAAAAAGAAATAAAGATCTGAAATTCACAATACTAACAAAATTCAACTCAGAGATTATATGACTATGTTTTAGAGAAAGGAAGTTGGTTCAAAAAAGATGAACAACATACTATGAGAAATAGCCTATTCATAGTAAATCCAAAGGTATTCATATACAGCAAACCTCTTTTCCCAATTGTCCTCTCTAAACATTTGAGCATTTTAGGAAATTAAGCTTTTAAAAAACATTCCTACTCCAGCTTTTCATCTATTTTTCCCATTCCCTACATTAATATAGTAAGATTATCAGGGTTATGCCCATTTGAATAAAACAAAAAAATTTCCCCCATTATAACTGAAACCAACTTTCTATGTACAGCTCAGTGGGAACCCCTCACTGCCTTGGCCCTCCGTATGTCTAGGTGGTGGAGGAGCTGGATGACCATCTTCAGGTGGGAGTTACTGTGATTCAGGCTTGCGCTGATGTCGACTGCAGAAATCCCCTCCCCAGCTGGGGCTGAAGCTTCTCTTCTTCTTTACAGTGTCCTATGCTCATATGGGAACTACCCCCACAACCCACCCACCCCACTAATAAAGGCTGACCCACCTTGAGCAAAACAAAACAAAAAAAAATCCAGCAACAACAAAGGAAAAAAACTCTGGAAACCAATACGTTGCAGATATTATTTTAAATATCTTTAAAATAGTATGAAAAGTGAAAGTCACTCAGTCTTGTCCATGGACTATAGCCCGCCAGGCTCCTCTGTCTATGGAATTCTCTAGGCAAGAATACTGCAGCGGGTAGCCATTCACTTCTCCAGGGGATACTCCTGACCCAGAGATTGAACCCGGGTCTCCTGCACTGCAGGTGAATCCTTTACCACATGAGCCACCAGTAGTACATGGCTAATCTTCAATAAAAAACAACTGAGGGTAAAATTGTTAAAATTATTCCAGCAGCTCTAACCCAGAAAACAGGGGAGTATTTTCCCAAGACAAAATTGAATATATTTGCACTGTGCTATTATACATTTGAAGTATACAAAAGCTATAAAAGATTAAATGTTTGCCATATATAAAGAAAAAGACGGGAAAAATGCAGAGTCAAACTTGGCAAAATCTTACAAGATTTTCAACACAATTTTAGATGTCCCCAACAATCCATTAACCTCAAACTACTAAGTACCTCCTACTCTTGGATCATCTTTTAGAACATGAAGTCTTCATGTTAAAGCTACTCATGTGCACAGTCTTGATGCCAAATGTTGTCATTTAACCCAAGAGCTAACTTTTTATTCCAAATTGAAAGTGAACATAATTTAGAAACTTTATATTCTCTAGTTTCTGGAGTTTAGACTGAAACTCAAAAGCTGAGAGATGTGCTCTGCATACTATTTTGGCATGTGAAATGTGCAGTGTTAAGTCACTCAGTGGTGTCCAACTCTTTGCAACCCCATGGACTGCAGCCCTCCAGTAATCTCCTCTGTGCATGGAATTTTCCAGACAAGAATACTGGAGTGGGTTGTCATTTCCTCCTCCAGGGGATCTTCCTGACCCAGGGATCGAACCCAGGTCTCCTGCATTACAAGGAGATTCTTTACCATCTGAACCACAAGGGAACAGATGCTATGCTAAGTCATTTCAGTTGTGTCCGACTCTGTGTGACCCCATAGACGGCAGCCACCAGGCTCCCCTGTCCCTAGGATTCTCCAGGCAAGAACACTGGAGTGGGTCGCCATTTCCTTCTCCAATGCATGAAAGTGAAAAGTGAAAGCGAAGTCACTCAGTCGTGTCCGACTCTTAGCAACCCCATGGACTGCAGCCTACCAGGCTCCTCCATCCATGGGATTCTCCAGGCAAAAGTACCGGAGTGGGGTCAAGGGAACAGAGGCAAATATTTAACTCCTGTCTCAGTTTTCTTTAATATAAAATAAAGGGGTCAGGATCTTTAACTTCTATCCCCAAATTGTGTTCAAATTAGTATGTATAATCTTAATACAGCCTTAAGAAATAACTCTCTCCATTTTATGCTAAGCAATCATACGGAAATAGTAATTATTCTTCTTAGGTACCTAAAGGTGAAGGTACTGATTATTTGCTTCATAAGAACCATTCTATTTCAGGGGTTTTCAGTTAATTTTAGTTTTTGGTGAATCAAAATGTGTTAAGAGTTATATACTGCATAACATGGAAACCTTGTTAACTGTAAAAGACAGAAACTTAAAAATTAATATAAGTCATCAATTGGTAAGACGGACTTGCTAGCATACTATTTTCAACTAAATGATCAAGAATAATTTTTTTTTAATTTAAAAAGGTGCATTACAAATACTGCCTTCCGCCAGAAACTCTACTTATACAAGGATGTATATCGTCACCCTGCTTATTTAATTTATATGCCAAGTGCTGGACGAAGCACAAGCTGGAATCAGGATTGCCAGGAGAAATATCAATAAGCTCAGATATACAGATGACATCACTCTAATGGCAAAATGCAAAGAGGAATTAAAGAGCCTCTTGATGAAGGTGAAAGAGGAGAGTGAAAAAGCTGGCTTAACACTCAACATTCAAAAAAACAAACATCATGGCAGCCAGTCCCATCACTTCATGGCAAATAGATGGGGAAACAATAAAAAGAGTGACAGATTTTATTTTCTTGGACTCCAAAATCACTGCAGATGGTGACTGCAGCCATGAAATTAAAAGACGCTTGCTCCTTGGAAGAAAAGCTATGACAAACCTAGATGGAGTATTAAAAAGCAGAGACATCACTTTGCTGACAAAGATCTGTATAGTCAAAGCTATGGTTTTCCCAGTAATCATGTATGGATGTGAAAGTTGAACCATAAAGAAGGCTGAGTGCTGAAGAATTGATGCTTTCAAACTATGGTGCTGAAAAAGATTCTTGAGAGTCACTTGGGCAGCAAAAAGACCAACCAGTTAATCCTAAAGGAAATCAACCCTGAATATTCATTGAAGGACTGATGCTGAAGCTAGTTCCAATACTCTGATCACCTGGTTTGAAGAGCCAACTCATTGGAAAAAGACCCTGATGCTGGGAAAGACTGCAGGCAGGAGAAGGGGGCAGCAGAGGATGAGATGGTTGAATGGCATCATCGACTCCATGGACATTAGTTTGAGCAAACTCTGGGAGATGGTGAAGGACAGGGAAGCCTGGCATGCTGCAGTCCATGGGGTTGCAAAGAGTTACACATGACTGAGCAACTGAACAACAGAAGCAATATAGAAACAGGGAGCTATGTTGAAGACATGAATTCCGTCTCCATCTCTATAAAAGGGATAAAAGGGGTTATAGCAATAAAGAAAGGGGGGAATCACAGAACACAAGAAAAGCTATGAAGAGATTCAGAAAATAGGAGACTTCACTGGGTCTGATACAGATAGGTAATTAACAAAAGCAAGTTAAGAAGGAAAGCATAGTGTGAGAAGGATGGTGATGCATTTAGGACACGATGAATGTCAGAAATGTAAGAGCCCAAGTGAAAAAGATAGGGCTGATTATTTAAAAAGTATGGCAAAGAGCTGAGAGCTAAACATGTGAGACTAGATAAGGGGAAAAAAAGGCATAATAAAATGACATAGTACAATCACTAGGAAAAAAAATTATTTTCTAAAAAGTACAGATCATATCAGCGTCCAAGATACCCTTGAAAGCTTTTAGAATACCTTGATTTTTAATTGTACTTTGTATACGGCTCTTTACCTTTAAAACTTGGGTAGATTAAATATAAACATTAGGAAATAAGCTTTTAGATCAGTGCTTCTCCAACTTTAATGTACACAGATATCACTGGAGCTTATCAAAATACAGATTACAAATCAGTAAATCTAGGGTAGGGCCCAAGATTCTGCATGTCTAATATGCTTCCAGGTGATGGCCAGAGAATGCTATTCCAAGGACCACAGTTTAAATAGCCAAGTTTTAGGTGAATTTCTAAAAATCGACCAAGAGATTAGATTTTTGAGAAAGCCAATAAAATACTTGGTGAATTTCACTTTAAAGTTCAATACAAGATGTTTGAAACATGGCAAAAATGAATTCTAATTAGAAAGAACACTTTTTAAAAGCTGTATTAAATTTGTTTGCATGTATGCAAGCAAAGAATTAAAAAAAAACCCTAAGAAAATTCAAGACCCAATAAAATCAATCTTACTTTTAAAAGAAACAATAAATCAATAAATCCTTTTCAAAAAAAAACAGGAATGACTTTAGTGCTTCTGTGATTCAGTAAGTAAAAGAGAGACATTATGTCACTTGAGAAAGTAACTATGTATTTAGTGTTTGCTTTATGTATCGCTTGGAAACCTTATAGTACAAGACACTTACTGACTTAGACAAGCATATTAGAGAAGGTACTTTAAAAATTAATTCTCAGCAACAGCTCTGTAGAAAATTCATTGACCTGTTAAAAAAAACATGCTCCTGAATGCTGTATATTCCTGTGAATGCTGAACGCATCTGGTCATGCATTAACTGTACTGGTCAATCCTGAGGACATTTTAGTGCTTACAGCAAATCTTCTCAAGCATTTAAAAGTAGGTTGTATATGAGAAGAAAGATAAATTGGAAACTTAGCTAGATTTTTTTAAAAATGACTTAAAGACTTATATATAGACCAATACAGTGGTATTCTTGACCTCTACTTCTTATTTTCTGGAGTAACTGGGTACAGCAAATGAAAAGTCAGTAGGCATCATATACCATACTGTTGAGATAATGCACAGTTATGACTCAAAGGTGTTTTGTTTCATACACTGAAGCATTTGCATTTGGGACACAGCTTAACTCTTCTATATTTTATAAGATAAAAGATCACAATGTCTGGCCTATTTTTGTATTTCTTTAAACAAATTCATTAGCTCTTAAACTATATTCACACAGATGAATATATCTTGGAGGTGTACACACACATATATTAGCTAATGGCTTAAGTGTGCTTCTTACTAGTTTTTGATGGACTTGAATCCAAATACGTCTCCCCCAAGGTTGTGGAAACTTCTACTTAGCTCTGTATGCTCACAGTCAACATTGTCTGATGTCTGGAGTCCTGCCCTGGGTCTGGTAGTTATTAAACTACTATACTTGAGGGAGTTTATATGTGGGTACTTTATGTAGAATGTTCAGTTCTCTGTACTTCTCTCATCTCTAGGATTTGGTCTCAGACCCCAGGTTCTTTGTACCCTTAGCCCAGTAACACTGCCACTTCTGTTTGAGTTCTATCCGGCACTGAGAACTGGAAAATTCCCTCAAGGAAAAAACTAGATACAAAGATCACTTCAAAAGCTTTCCTTTTCTCAGGAATCATAGTTCCCACCCAAGTCCAGCTTACGTTGGTTGTTCTCCAAGGCCTTCAACTGGTTGTTTTACAGACACGGCCCAACTTTCATAATGGTTTCAATAGGAGGGTTACGCTGATACAAGCTAACCGACAATGCCTGAAACAGAAGGCTCACTATCTTTTTACTGTGTTTTTCATTTCTAAAAATTTAGTTTGGTTCCTTTACAAATATGCTGTGCTGCTTTTCATGGCTTCCATGCAGATATGCCATAACTTGTAAGCATTGTTGTTTTAATTCTGTGTCTAATAATTTCAGTATCTGCAGTCTATGAAGTTCTGTTTCTGCTGTTGATTTCCACTGCTTCCATTCAATTGTCTGTTTCTTCATTTGCCTTATCTTTCACTTTTTGCTTGAAAATGTATTTGGAGGGGTTCACTGTAAGATAACGTGCTTCAGCTACAGAAGTTAAATTTTGCTTTAGGGGACACTAGAAGATTGGACCATTTCCAGCCAAGTTGGGCAACATGTACCTGGAACACACATATGTATGAAAGGCAGTCTGTGGCCATACTTCTCAGTTACTTCTTTAAAAGTTCTTTTTTCGCTTTATTCTCCTTTTCTGCTCAGCATCCAGTCCTATTAAGTTATAGGATGCTATGCAAAAAGTGGCTGGCTATATTTTTAGAGCTTAAGTATTTTTAAACCATTTAAAAATATGCTTTATCCAGCATTTATTTAATTTCACTGAAAAAGTTGATCTAAATAATTTAGCTCACCATTTTAAGAACCCAGACATCACTAGTGCCCTCTCATCACCTTAATTATCACATTTTCAGTGAGACCATCCATGAGCACTGAATTAAAATACTCCCCTAATCCTTCTTTATCACTCCATCCTCTGTTGTTTCCTTCATAGCACTTATGACTCTATGGAATTATGGTTTTTTTTTTTGCTACCCCTGAACAGAATGGAAGCTTGTTATCCTGTTTAGTACTGTATCTCCACAATGTATCTAACAGTTACTGATATACTATAGTTGTTCCAATATATATTAAAGGAACATGTTAAATCAATAACCTAGACTAGGTACACCATTTCAGTTCTCTCTTTACACAAACTAACTGCTAACAGCTGATTCCCAAATACCCAAACCTAATCCCCTCTGTCTTACTCTCCATGTTATCTCTATGTTTGCCAATGAACTGCTAAATACAGAGATAAATAAAACATTATGTTGGTGTTTTAAAAAGATTTCAAGTATCAAGACTGTGAATTTCTATAGATCATATCCTGGTAAATAGATTAATACTCACTGGAACTCTTAAACACCACGGTAATCACACACAAAGTTTAAGAGTAGCTATTTTTATATAGAGATGCTACTGCTTAGGGTAAAAGGCTTATAATAGATTTAAGTTTTTATATTTAAATTAAAAAAATAATTATAAGATCAATTGTAATTTTTTGTTGTTGTTGTTTTAATTTCCCAGTCAGGAAACAAGGACTTCAACAGTCAAATATACCAGTAAGGTATATTTGACTTATTTGGACTCTTTCATCTCCAAGAGTAATAATAAGATGCCAGAGCTGAGAGGAAAACCTCCTACAACCTTTATCAAATTGAAACTTACTGTTTTTAACACACATAGCACCTTTTATGTTTTAAAAAGTGTAAGGAGGAACTAGCTTTACTCTTCATTCTGAATTAGTATGGTTAATCTAGAGGGCCGCTGCCATGTGGTCCTGGCTTTCTTAGTCTCGGTAGCAGCCAAGGGCCCCCAGAATTCAATTCGACATCCTGAGCCCACCCATTTCAGGTCCACGCCACCTCCCACTGTCTGGCTGCTGGGGGCTTCCTTTCTCATCACCCCCAAGTGGCTGTGTGCATTAAGACTCCCTAGAGAGCTGGCTAGTTTCTACTGAGGGAGGTGGCAGATAGATTTGCCAGGTGGGCACTCAGAGGGACCCCCCAGCTTTGGGGAGGCGGCTCTGGGAGCCCAGGTCTGGCTCTAGGCCAGGAAACCTTGAACATGGACCTGCTTGGTCAGGATGCATGTCCTCTCCCCAGGAGACCCCTCTCCTGCAATGTTCTCCAAGTCTGCCCATGGGAGTCAGTCAGGCTGGTCCCCCATGGAGCAGGGATCCAGCACCTGAACCCATGTGACCTTGGAGCTGTGTGCAGAGCTGGTGTGCCCAGGTATGTGTCTGCTTCTGCAGTCAAGAGTGTCTTGAGCAGGAGCCTACTTTTGTAGACAGCTCTGTGGTTTGAAAGGGTTTCCCAGATGGCAATGCAGGAGACTTAAGACAAGGTTTCTATCCTTGGGTTGGGAAAATACCTGGAAAAAGAGTATGGCAACCCACTCCAGTATTCTTGCCTGGAGAATCTCAGACACGACTGAAGAGACAACATTAACACAAAGAAAGTTTTGCTCCCCCCCACTCCCCCCCAAAAAACAATCATTAAAATTTGAAATATTCACATTCCTATTCTAAGTACCCTTACTCAGTTAAAAGAATTCCAGAAAAATTCATTTAACAAAAGTACATACTTTACCTTAACTGAAGATACATGAACAAAATACTGTACATCAGAGTGTTAAAAAATGTGTGCATTTTCAGTTTAATTCCTCAAGAAACAATACAGCTTACGCTTTGTAATAAAAACAGAGTCTAAAACATCAGCTTTACTTGTCCTAGCATTAGGCTTTATCACTGCAACCCCAACACAAACTCATACACGTCACAAAGATTACAGTGCACTTTCACATTTTCCCCCTGAAATCAGTACTACTATTAAATGACTTTTAAAGAAACTGAATCCTCCAAAAAGGGCTGTGGGAGATACTGTGTCTTGAAAATTTCAATCTCACATTGCAGTTCTTGTCATCATAAGTACTTTAGTACTCGAGAATTAGCCAACAGTCAATCTGGAGCTGTTGTCACTATGGGACCTTAAGATGTAATAAAGCAAAGGAATTTTGTTGCCCATACTGAAGAGAAAACATGTAGCTCATCCAATTCTCCACACACCATTCACATAACCCAACTGAAGAGCACTGAAAAAAGATAAAACTGCATATTCTGTGGAATGTTACTTTATATCTATATGAACACCAGTTTACCAAATTGCATCAAGAGAAAATGCTATCATATTGAGTAGATTATATGATTCTGAAATGATTGTATTACGTTTTCCCACTTGGTATAATTTGGCAAATGTACATTTATGTAAATGTGCAATGATGCTTCACAGGTAATGTAACTCACACAGAAATGGGACTAAGGTCTTTCCTTAACATAGTTCTTAAAACACTACATTTATAAACCGTAGATTTCAATGTAGTTGTGTGTGTTTAAGTACTGTTAATATACAAGGACATGATTTATACAGAATCCAGATGGATCATAGAGTAAGCATATACATTAGTAGTAAGACTACATTTATAAGCCCCTAAGAAGAGGATATGTAACCAACTTTTAACTTAGAAATAAAGACAAGAAAACAAAACTTTAAAACCGTATGTTCTAGTAGATATATAAATAGAAGCAAAAAAAAAAAAAAAAACAAAACACCACTCCTGTATTTTCACCAAGGGAAAACAATTTTGGTCTAAGTACCAGATATACTCCAGTATTCTTGCCTGGAGAATCCCATGGACAGAGGAGTCTGGTGGGCTACAGTTGGACACAACTGAAGTGACTGAGCACACACTAGATAAGCATGTAGTAGATACAGGGGCACACACCACTCTCCCCTCTCCTCCACCCCATCTCTCAAACACTCTTCTTGGTTTTTAGATCTAAGTATGGCTGCAAAAATTACCAACAGGATCTTTTGTATCAGTGTATGGACCGCAAGTAATATGAAGTAGATCTATCAATTTCAATGTATCTTATATGAATAACGCTTGAGATCCCCCCATGATCCCTCACAGGAGCCATGATGCGTCAACTCATGGTCCAAGCTTTCTTTATATATCATAAGCCATACCTATGTGGAGATAATCTTCAGGTTAATATCACCCAGTCTTGAAAATAGTAATGGGAACAGTTAGTGCTCTTTTCTTCTCTTACTAGTATAGGAAATATATAGCTTTTGATATTGAATGCTTAAATATTTGGTCCATGTAGGTGATTTAGGGAGATCTGGAATAATCCTGTTCCATACCATTAATCCTCCTCGTTTATAAAGATCAGTACCACTTATGGGGTAAACAACATTCAGCAAAACAAACAGGATAAAGCAGACTGTTCCTTCTACCAGAGAATACACATAAAAGACAAAAAAGATTGTTTTTAGTTAATGTGCAGTGTTGTGTTAGCTCCAGGTGTACAGCAAAGTGACTCAGTTATAAATACGTTCTATTATTTCATACATTCTTTTCCATTATACATCATTACAAGACACTGAATATAGTCCCATGTACTATACACTAGGTCCTTGTTGTTATTTTATATACAGTAGTATCTGTTAATCCCAAACTCCTAATTTCCCCCTATCTGCCTTTCCTCTGTGGAAACCAGAAGGTTGCTTTTCTAAGTCTCAGTCTACTTTTGTACTATAAATAAATTCATTGGTAGCATTTTTAGATTCTACATATAAGTGATATGATATTTATCTTTCTCTCTCTTTCTTCACTATTAGGATAATTTCTAGGTTCATTCACATTGCTGCAAATGGCATTATTGCATTATTTTTTGTGTCTGAATAATATTCCATTGTATATATGCATGCATGTATATATATATGTGTGTGTGTGTATATATATATATATATATATATATATATACACACACACCTACGTACATACATATACACCATATCTTCCTTCTCCAGTTACTTGTCAATAGATATTTAAGTGGCTTCCATGTCTTGGCTGTTGTAAATACTACTGCAATAAACAAGGGTGCATATATCTTTTCTGGATACACCCAGTAGTGGGACTGCTGGATCATATGGCAAATCTATTTTTAGTTTTTTAAGAAACCTCCATACTCTTCTTCATAGTGACTGAACCAATTTACATTCCCACCAATAGTGTAGGAGAGTTCTATCCTCTCCACAACCTCTCCAGCATTTATTATTTGTAGACTTTTGAATGTTGGCCATTCTGACTGGTATGAGGTGATACCTCACTGTAGTTTTGATTTGCATTTCTTTAATAATTAATTATGTTAAGAGTCTTTTCACATGCCTCTTGGCCATCTTTATGTCTTCTTTGGAGAAATGTTGATTTTGGTCTTCTGGACATTTATTGATTGGGTTTGGGTATTTTTGTTTGTTGTTTTTTTGTTCATATTTTTATGGATATTGAGCTGTAAGAGCATTTGTATATTTTGGAAATTAAGCCTTTGTCAGTCACATTGTTTGCAAATATTTTCTCCCAGTTCATAGCTTGTCTTTTTGTTTATGGCTTCCTTTGCTGTTCAAAAGCTTTCAAGTTTAGTAAGCCCCATTTGTTTATTTTTGCTTTTATTTCCACCACTTGAGAAGGTGGATCAAAAAAGATCTTGCTGTGATTTATGTCAAAGAGTGTTCTGCTTATGTTTTCCTGTAAGACTTCTATACTATCCAGTCTTACATTTAGGTCTTTAATTCATCTTTTAATTTTTGTATATGTTGTAAAAGAATGTTCTAACTTCATTCTTTTACATGTAGCTGTCCACTTTTCCCAGAACAATTTATTAAAGAGACTGTGTTTTCTCCACTGTATATTCTTGCCTCCTTTGTGGTGGATTGACCGTAAGTGCATGGGTTTATTTCTGGGCTTTCTATCTTGTTCCACTTATCTATGCGTTTATTTTTGTGCCTGTACCATATGGTTCTGATTACTCTAGCTCTGTAGTATAATCTGAAGTCAGGGAGCATTCTTCCAGCTCCATTCTTTTTTCTCAAAACTGTTTTGGCTATTCAGGGTCTTTTGTGTTTCCATATAAATTTAAAATTTTTTTGCTCTTGCTCTGTGACAAATGTCATTGGTAATTTAACAGGGATTACATTGACTCTGTAAAGTAAGTACCTTGGGTAGTATGGTAATTTTAACAATACTGATTCTTCCAATACAAGAATATGGTATACCTTTCTGTCTGTCTGTGTTCTCTACAATTTCTTTCATCCATGTCTTACAGTTTTTGGAATAGAGGCCTTTAACCTCCTTAGGTAGGTTTATTTCTAGGTATTCTTCATGTGATGGTGAATGAAATTGTTTCCTTTTCTTTCTGATACTGCATTGTTAGTGTAAAGAAATGCAACAAAATTTTGTATATTAATTTTGTATCCTGCAACTTCACTAAATTCATTGATAAGTTCTAGTAGTTTTCTGGTAGCATCCTTAGGATTTTCTTAGTGTAGTATCATTCCACCTACAAACAGTGATAGACAATTTTACTTCTTTGTATTCCTTTTATTTCTTTTCTTCTTTGATTGCTGTGGCTAGGACAGCCAATACCACTAAGTGAACATGAATGCAAAACATCTCAACAATGTACTAGCCAACTAAATCCAACAATACATTGAACTGATCAAGTGAAATTTATCCTAGAGATGCAAAGATTTTTCAATATCCACAAATCAATCAATGTGATACACAATATTAATAAAATGAATAAAAAACATGATCATCTCAGAAAAGCTTCTGATAATATTCAACATCCATTTTTGATTAAAACAAAAAAACTCTCCAGAAAGTGGTCATAGAGGGAACATTTCTCAACATAATAAGGTCATATAAGACAAACACACAGCTAACATCATATTCAACAACGAAAAGCTGAAAGCATTCCCTCTAAGCTCAGAAGCAACACAAAGATGTCCACTATCATCACTTTTATTTGTGAGTTGAATTTTAATAAGGAGAAAGCATCGGTACTTCTTACAATCTACTCAATTAAGTATCTGTAATAATACAGTATAATTGAAAAAATTGAAATATACAAACAAAATTCTCTAATCCTGATCATCATCTTCTAATTTAGCAGTCACAAACTTTTCTTCAGTTCCTAAGAAATTGTAAGACTAATCTAAACCTTAACTACTACTCACTGATGGGCTTCCCAGGTGGCACAGTGGTCAAGAATCTCTCTGCAGGAGATGTAGGAGTTTGATCCCTGGGTAAGTAAGATCCCCTGGAGTAGGAAATGGCAGCACACGCCAGTATTCTTGCCTGGAAAATTCCATGGACAGAGTAGCCTGGCAGGCTACAGTTCATGGGACTGCAAAGAGTCAGTCACGAAATGCTAACAAACACATAAAGCCAGATAACAGGAACATGAAAGAGAGGTTCTGTTTTTTTTTTTAAACACCTACATCTGGATAATGAATCTTTGGGTAAACAGTGAGTTCATTTCACATGTCTACTATGAAATAAAAGTCAAGTATGGCTTGTTTTTTTCCTCTGGGCTAAGCAAACAATTTTTAAGATATCTGCATCTAATAATAATGGTCCATCTGCAAAAATAAAAAATAAAGGTACCTTTTGGAATTTAAGTTCAGCTGTTCTATCATATTTTTGGACAAATCACATCAGTAAAAAGATTCCTATTGTATCAACAATGAACATTAGAATTTATACAATACTAATAATTGTGTGTAAAGACTGAAAAGTTACCTCGTATTCTGTTAAACTGAAAGATTTAGATGCATGCATGAAATGTATGACTGAAACATGAAACATGCATGTAACATACATGTAACAGTAAATACAGCAGTATAAGTAAAACCGAAAATAATTCCTGTAGCACAAAGGAACACTCCAGTAAGCTATTTATATTTCACAATAATAATCATTTAATCTAGAGATTAAAGATTATTAAAGCTACATTCAGTGTAAGTCTTATTTAGAATCAAAGAAACTCAAGAGACAAAAAAAAGGGCATAATGAATAGTCTTTCCAGTACCTGCAAAACCAAAAGCATTTTCAGGAACGTGTACTCATTTCTTCAATAAATATTTAAGCACCCATAATGATTCACACCATTACAGTCACTCTGAGAGATATGTCAACAGAGAAAAATAATTTCTCTATTGAGATGAACCAAGTTTTTTCTATCTAAATGAGTAAATTACATAGTATAGTAAATGGTGATAAACATTAAGGAGAAAAACATAGCTAAGAGGATTGGATGTATTTAGATAGGTTGGATTTCAAGTTTAAACTGGATAGGCAGGGAAAGTCTTACTATAATAGTGTCATTTAACCAGAGTTGAAGGTTGAGGAAGTAAATCATCCAAAGGTTCCAGGGGGAAAGAAGAGCAAAAGCCCCACACCAGGAGCATGCCTGATATGGTCTAGGAACAGTAAGAAGACAATGTTTCTAGACTAAAGTGAATGGTGACAAAAGAACAGCAGATGGAATCAGAAAGGTAACAGTAAGGTCAGGCTGCTAATGGCAATGTGGGTCACAGTAAGATTTAGATCACGGCAGAGGAAAAATGCCACAGCAGTCCTTGTTCAGTCGCTCAGTCACGTCTGACTCTTTGCGATCCCATGGACTGCAGCACGCCAGGCTTCCCTGTCCTTCACCATCTCCCAAAGCTTGCTCAGACTCATGTCCACTGAGTCGGTGATGCCATCCAACCATCTCATCCTTTGTTGTCCCATTTCCTCCTACCTTCAATCTTTCCCAGCATCAGGGTCTTTTTCAATGAGTCAGTTCTTCACATCAGGTGGCCAAAGTATTGGAGCTTCAGCTTCAGCAGCACTCCTTCCAATGAACATTCAGGGTTGATTTCCTTTAGGACTGACTGGTTTGATCCCCTTGCAGTTCAAGGGACTCTCAAAGAGTCTTTAGCACCTTAGTTCAAAAGCATCAATTCTTTGGTGCTCTGCCTTCTTTATGGTCCAACTCGCACATCCATTCATAACTACTGGAAAAACCATAGCTTTTACTATACAACCTTTGTTGGCAAAGTAATGTCTCTGCTTTTTAATATGCTGTCTTGGTATGACAATACCTTATATGACAATAGCTTTTCTTCCAAGGAAAAAGTGTCTTTTAATTTCATGGCTGTGGTGGCCATCAGCAGTGATTTTGGAGCCTGAGAAAATAAAGTCTGTCACTGTTTCCATTGTTTCCCCATCTATTTGCCATGAAGTGATAGGACCGCATGCCATGAGCAGCCTCGAGTCTGTGGCTTCCAGATCATCAGTGTAGTTCTGAGAGCTCTTCCTGGAACCTAAGCCTGTTCCTATAGCCCTCCCAACAACTGCTTATCTGACAGTCTTTTAAAAATTCGTCTGTGCTAAAGTTAGCTGCATTGGATTCTTCTGTCTGAGACTAAGTACCCTGGCCAATATAATCCTAATAACGAAGGGAATCAAAGGACTATCAAGTTGACAGAAAAAAAGTAGTCTAGAGAAGAATAAGGAGTCTCTAACTAGGCCTACTGTGAGTAACAAAAAGTGAAAGTCACTGGACTCTGTTGTATTATTTTTCTGCAGATCCCATAATAAAGTACCATTAAATATAGTGGCTTAAGACAACACAGATTTATTATCTTACAGTTCTGGAGATGAGAAGTCCAAAACTGGTCTCAATGGGTGAAAATCAAGGTGTCAGAGGACTGTGTTTCTTTCTAGAGTCCCAAGGCTCCAGAGAATCATTTTCTTGCCTTTTCCAACTTCTAGAGGTTGCTCTCAATCCTTGGCTCATGCTCCAGCTTTATCTCCAAAGCAAGCAATAGACATTAAGTCTTTCTCACATGGCACAATTCCGACATTGACACTTCTGCCTCCGTCTTACATTTATGGATCTTTGTGTTTATACTAGGGCTTTCCAATACTGGGCCCATCTATATAACCCAGGATACTCTCCCTATTTTAAAGTCAGTTGGTAACAATCTTAATTTCACCTGCTACCTTAATTCCTCTATGCCATGTAAACAAATTCCAGAGATTAGGACAGATATCCTTGCTGCTGCTGCTAAGTCGCTTCAGTCGTGTCCAACTCTGTGCGACCCCGTGGACGGCAGCCCACCAGGCTCCCCCATCCCTGGGCTTCTCCAAGCAAGAACACTGGAGTGGGATGCCATTTCCTTCTCCGATGCATGAAAGTGAAAAGTGAAAGTGAAGTCGCTCAGTCATGTCCGACTCTTAGCAACCCCATGGACTGCAGCCTACCAGGCTCCTCCGTCCATGGGGTTTTCCAGGCAAGAGTACCGGAGTGGGTTGCCATTGCCTTCTCCGAGACATCCTTGGGGTACCATTATTATGCCTACCACAGGCAAGAGAATCAGAAGACTTGCTGGGTATCAATGTACTTAGGATGGAAAATTATCTAACAGTAAGATAATAATCTGGTGAAACTAATTCAACCCTAAAGTTGACCAAGTATGTAGCTAAAATAACTGTAACAAACATGGACCAAGAAAGAATTTTTGTTTTATGAATTTGCATACATATTCACATAGTCATTTTTAAAACCCATTAAATGATATAAAACTTAAATCACATATTAAATGAACCACTCAGTAAAAATAAATTAAGAAGTGAAATAATATTTAGTAAATACTTCAGAGATAATAATCTTTGTATGAAATTAGGGCTGTTCTGAAAAATCTGGGAGGGGATTTTAAGTTTTGAAGAAATAAAGCTAAATTTATCAACACATTACAAACAGGTAATGCACACCTCAACATGCCAAGGCAAAGTCCTTAAATTTAAGATGATTTTATAAAGGTTGAATGATTTGTGTTACTTTCTTTAAACAAACAAACAAACAAACACAAATGTCAGTTCCCGCCTTCTAGGTAAACAGAAATGATCGGTTTCCTTTGTTTGGCTGCTGTAGATCAAAATTATTAAGTTGTGGTAGGGGGAGTAAGTGAAGTGGATAAAGGTACAAATCAAGAGGTACAAACTTTTAGTTATAAAATAATTAAGTCCTGGGGAAGTCATGTTGACTATAGTTAACAATACTATATTGTACATTTGAAACTTGCTTAAGAGTAGATCTTAAACATTATCACAAGAAAAAAAAATGTGTCACTACATGTGGTAATGGATGTTAAAAACCATTAGTAGTAGTATGATTTAAGGCAGAAGTAAGGGGAAACAAACATGAAATAAAATATTATAAAGGTTTTAGAAGCTTTGGCTCTTGAAAATATGTTCTTTTACAGGTAAGATTGCCCTAAGTCAGCATGACTGAGAGTCTCACATATTGTGTCAAGCAAACAATGTAGGATGTTTTATTTATTTATTTAGAGGAAATTTAACCTCAAACACACTTAAAAAATCAATTGTAAATGTGTACCAAGATTGGAGTTGGGATCATTTAATGTCAAAAGTGTACATAAAATGCATATACTTTTACAAACTATTTGACCAGAAATATCAAAAACAACACTGCAAAATAGGTTTAAATGAACAAATTCCAACACTTTTATCTAAAGGGGACTGGAGCAAAAACAAAATCAGCTTAAGATGAACCAAGAACAACTTTGAGGAACTAATTCATATTAAGCAAACACAGAGGAACCTGATTTATAAACCAGAATGCCAATTTACAATATGAATTAATGGACAAAGCTAAGACAGGGGTGTCTCTATATACCTATCTTTCAGTGACCATTTTGATAACTATCTCCACACAAAAAATATTAGGCCAGCCAGAAAATTCATTCAGGCTTTTTCATAACATCAAACCAACTTTCTGGCCAATCCAATATATAGGTAAAATAATTTAACTGATAATTAAGGATACTAGTAAGACAGAGTGAATGGATATCAACATATGGGGAACTGTGGGAGTCTTATACATCTTTTAATCTCCTGCAAATGCTCATGGATACTTAAAAATAATCACATTCCATTAAACTATTATCTGTAAAAATGGCATACACATTTAACTCAAAGCTACTAAAATTCCATAAGAAAACAGGATTAAGCTCAGCGTATCATGTATGCATGTGCTCAGTCGCGTCCGGACTCTGCAACCCTATAGGCTATAGTCTGCCAGGTTATTCTGTCCATGGAATTTTCCAGGCAAGAATACTGGAGTGGGTTGCCATTTCTTACTCTAGGGGATCTTTCCAACTGAAAGATCGAACCCACGTCTCCTGAGTCTCCTGCATGGGTCAGATTCTTTACCACTGTGCTACCTGGGAGCCCCATGAGGATATTTTAATCTTTCATTTTTCTTTGTTTTCAAGCCCTAATCAATTACCTTACTTCCACTCCTCTGATTTCAATGTGAGTGGAGGGGATGCAACATTCTATGAATGAATCGGAATTCTATGAATATATCTAATTGTAGGCCTTATTGGAAATTCTATCTTCGGTTTCTTAGTAACCATTTTTTCAAACCTGAAACACATTAACTTGTGACTTCAGAAAATACAGCATTGCTAAGGCCCCAGTTTTCACATATGTAATACCTACTTTTACAAATTTAAAGGGCACTGCATGCTACATGTTCAAGCAGTGCCTGGTAATTATCACGTGCCTAATAAAATGGTTATTACTTGGTTGAATTTTATTTCTAAACAAGGTAGCATTCAATCTAGCAAGAAGAAAGGTACTCCAAGGAGTTACACAAAAGGCAGAAGAGGAACACAGTGGATCATTTCAGACTTAGGTAATCTACCTGGGAAGAACAAAAAAGGGCAATGTAGCAGATTATCTCACTCAGGCTGACCAGAAGATTCCATACTGACCAGTTAAGATTACATTCCTGGGGGAGGCTTATAACTGCAATTAGGTTAGGTAAGTTTTGGTTTGTTGACATAGGGGTTAGCACAAAGGACTTCATTTGGTTCTTTTTAGTATCATATATTATACAGAAATACTGGGTTGGCCAAAAGGTTCATTCATATTTTCCCATAAGTTGGTACAGAAAAAACAGAATGAATTTTTTGGCCAATCCAATAGCATGTAAGAAAAAGAATATTTTTCAAGGATTTCACAGCTGATATTCTAGACCTAAAAAGAAGAAACCAGAATAGAAAACTGCCCTTTATTAATAACATCAGGTATTCCCTACCTATAAAATCTAGTACAAACACATTTGAATTTGCTTCGCCCTTTGACACTGACCAACATTATTTATTAAAACATACAAGGTATGTCATAGTTAATAAATTCTTAAAATTCTCTAAAAATTCTAGAATATTTATAGAGTTCTCAAAAATTTTTATGAGCTTTTATGTGTGTATGAACACAACGCTCTGAACTTTTCTTCAGTTACTTTTCAATTTCTGATGTATACTTCTACATTTCTACATGTCTCAAAAGCAGGAAATTAGTTTTACCTTCAACTACTATATTCATTGTTTCAAATGAATATAGGCTGCCAAAACAGTAATTGCAGTTTCAGACCATGAATTTTAAATCATTATAACCAGACTCAAACACATCTTTATTAATAAAAATAAGAACCATTAAAATCAACACATTTTTACCAATGAGAAATAAGTTTTACTTCTGTAGCATAAAATCCATGCTTCAGGATTCAACAAACTCTTGGAAGCATTTTCAGCATTCTGCTGGCTGTGGAAGCATTTTTCCGCAAAAAGTTGTCAATATGCTTAAAGAAGTGGTAGTTGGTTGGTAAGAAGGTCAGTGATTATAGCAGATGAGGCAAAACTTCATAGCCCAATTCATTCAACTGCTGAAGCACTGGTTGTGTGGTCAGGTGTTGTCATGGAGAAGAACTGGGCCCTTTCTGCTGACCAATGCTGGCTGCAGGCATTGCAGTTTTTGGTGTATCTCCTCAATTTACACTCTTTTCAGATGTAACGGTTTCATCGGGATTCAAAAAGTAGTAGTGGATCAGACGGGCATCATAAGTGACCATGACCTTTTTTTGGGGTGCAAGTTTGGCTTTGGGAAGTGCTTTGGAGCTTCTTCTTGGTCCAACCACTGAGCTGGTCGTGTGGGTCCTATACAGTCCACTTTTCGTTGCATGTCACTATCCGACTGAGAGATGGCGTTGTTGCACAGAAAAAAAGAAGATGACACTTCAAAATGACAATTCTTTTGATTTGCAATCAGTTCATGTGGCACCCACTTATCAAGCATTTTCACCTTTCCAATTTGCTTCCATTGCCAAAAGACCATAGGATGGCTGACACTGAGTTCTTGGGCAACTTCTCATGTAGTTGTAAGAGGATAAGCTTCAGTAATCCTCTCAGTTGATCACTGTCAGCTTCTGCTGGCCAGCCACTGAGCTCATCTTCAAGGCTCTCATCTTCTTTACAAAACTTCTTGAACCACCACTACACTATACGTTCAGCAGTTTCTGGACCAAATATATTGCTGATGTTGCAAGCTGTCTCTGCTGTTTTATGACCCATTTTGAACTCAAATAAGAAAATCACTCAAAATTTGCTTTTTGTCTAACATCATTTCCCTAGTCTAAAATAAATATAAACAGCAAGTAAAAAGTCATTAGCAAAAAAAACACAGTGAAAAATGAGCATTAAAATGATGTATAACATAACCATACTTATTTAGAATATATTCCAATATAAAACAGCAAAGCTTAACAATGCAAAACCACAATTACTTTTGCACCAATGTATAAATATCCTTAAAAACATTACCAAATGGCCAAGAGAATGGAGACAAGACTTGATAAACTGATGACACTATCTTGGCTTTCTTAAGGCTTGAGATTAAAGGGCCTTCCCATTTGAAAGGTTTTATAAGTATTAAGTGAATATCCTCATTTAAATACAAGACTTTTGGGATTTTATTAGATGGTCTTTCACATGCTCAGATAACCAATAAATCATAATTCAGTCTCAGTAAATGTCATTCCAATAGCTGTATTATCTACAGACATGACATTACAAATATGTAGTATGTTTTAAAGCTGCTAAGCCCCATGGTAACAAGAATTTTATCCATTTTACTATATATGTACTAATTTTTTAAATCTATGCCATTTTGTATATTTTGTGTATTGAGTATATGAAATCTGAGATATATATCACAAATAATTTGTGCTTTTCTAGTTTAGAAGCAATTATTTAAGTTTTTCATCACTCGTTAAGTATGTATGAGGATATGATCAGTGAAATCCATAAGATTTCATAAACTCGGGCTTATTTACAAGTGACTATTTGGAGAACTGTTAATATTTAAGACAATGTTAAGAGACTAATTTGCCAAATTAACAAAGCTGACACTTAAAAAAGCAAAAACAAAAAGGCTGCTAAGTCAGTATAATACAAAATATTTACTTCAAATTAATCAAAGGTTAATTTGGTCTGTTAGCCTCAAGATGCACTTAGACACTACACATAGCTCAATCTGTATATTAAGGGTTAAAATCACACAAATTAAAGGTAATGGAAAATAGCAAACAGTCATTTGCCAGGAAAGACTTCCAGAATGAAAAAAATGTTACTTTCAGAGGCACACAATAAAGGGAGATTTTCTCCAGCAATTCTACATCATCAAGAATAAGTAAAGAAAAAGACTAGGTTTTGGTTTGGGCAGATAATTATTAGTCTGGCAAGAGTTAAATTACTATATTTTCTATAAGAAAGAAGTAACACAAAACCAAATATTCAGTTGGTCTTCAAAAATCACTTGCAACAGCCAGATTATGATATATAGCTTTCAAGTGAACAGGTGGAAAAATAAGGGGCCATGGGCACAGGAGGCATTGTCACTTTCTTTAAAAAAAAATATGGATACACAATTTTATAAAGATCAATGCTGTCTCATGCTCTAAAAATAATACTCATTCAAATAAAACCTTTTTCATAACAAAATTTGGATATGTTATTCATTGAATTAACCAAAAGTAATGTTAAATTAGGCTCACATTTTTCTCCTTTAAAAATGTTCTGGCTTTATCTTGCCTGTTTTAATTGAGAAGAATCAATTCTAATTATACCTAACAAAGCCAATGGTTTCAGAAAGCTTTAGTGTCTCTAACTTATATCCCATTAGCAAGACTTCAGTTCAGTTCAGTTCAGTTGCTCAGTTGTGTGCAGAAGCCTTCAGCATTGTCCTAATGAAAGCTTTCCAACACAACACTTCATCCTTTCCACTCCTGGGAATGAGCAGCCAGATAGATCACTTCAATGGCAAAGATAAAAGATGAGATAGCAAGTTACTTTGCCATGGCAACAACTTTTAAAATTCTAAACAGATCACTTCTATTTAAATATAAGTGAGGTCTAAAGCAGCTGCTACAATGACTGACAAGTTCTCAATCAAAATCTATCACCACGAGGATTTCCAACTTAGTATGTATAACAATTATTGGTTACTGAACAGAAACAGAAGCTTAAAACATATCATGCCAAACGATGTTTCAAATACAGATATTTAAATTAGAGTATTAGAGTCCAATCTCAACATGTCTTTAATAAGTGTATTTCGGTTTTATTCTAGAGAATCAGGACAACACAAAAAAATCTTACAGGGCATTTTAAGTTTGGGTGTGCAAACTACATCTCATGAGCGCTATTTAAATCCTCCAAAGTATTTGATCAACATATACAGCCCACAGAAATAGCTAGTGAAGCATGGTATTTTTTATCTATTAGCCCCTTTGTCATACCCTAAAATAGTAAGGTTCCTACAGAAATATAACCTGAGAACAAAATTTGTAAGATTTCTCTACCAATAATACTTCCGTAAAGATTTACTTATTGTCATTCTGCTGCCGCCAAGTCACTTCAGTCGTGTCTTGATTCTGTGCGACCCCATAGACGGCAGCCCACCAGGCTCCCCTGTCCCTGGGATTCTCCAGGCAAGAACACTGGAGTGGGTTGCCATTTCCTTCTCCAATGCATGAAAGTGAAAAGTGAAAGTGAAGTCGCTCAGTCGCATCCGACTCTTAGTGACCCCATGGACTGCAACCCACCAGGCTCCTCCATCCATGGGATTTGCCAGGCAAGAGTACAGGAGTGGGGTGCCATTGCCTTCTCTGACTTATTGTCATAAGTTACATTTAAAAAACAACACAATTGTGGCAGAAGGTATAAAATATTCAGTAACTTACAAATGAACCTAAACCTCAGATAAAACTGTGTTAAAAACCCAATCCTGATTTTTTTTCTTCAAATTTAATCAGAATACATATTTGTAATTTATCCAGCACAGTTCAAGGTCATCTTCATATCATCAAAAAAGTTTTTATTAAACACTGAATACAAGTGTGAGTCAAAAGCTCTGTCCTTGTCTTGAAGCAGTCTATTATTTAGTAGCTTATTATAGATTCGGAATTTCTATTTAAATGTATTACTATCTAAAAAAACTGTATGTCATTGCTTGTGCTTATCCTTTCAGCCTTTGATCTTTCTAGGGGATGAGCTACCAACTAAGTTTACTTCAGTTGGGAAAAACAAAATCAAGTTGCCTTTTCTACATGGCTAATTAGCATTTTGAACACCACCAATCCCAAAAGGACTCCTTCCTTAGTAACAAAATAAGAAAAGCCAGAATTACAAAACACTGATCTCCTTTCCATAGGATATGATTTTTAAATTATATGGAAAGCAACAAAATTTTAAAATACACATGTAAAAATTTCTCCATCAAAGTCCTTAAGTACTCTGGGAGACAATAAATTAAATGTAAGGTGTACACACACACACACAAACACTTTGTTGTTCAGTCGCTAAATTGAGTCTGATTCTTTGTGACTCCATGGACTGCAGCACACCAGGCTTCCCTGTCCTTCACTATCTTCTGGAGTTTGCTCAAACATATGTCCATTGAGTTAGTCATGCCATCCAACCATCTCATCCGTTGTCACCCCCTTCTCCACCTGCCCTCAATCTTTCCCAGCATCAGGGTCTTTTCCAATGAGTTGGCTGTTTGCATCAGGTGGCCAAAGTATTGGAGCCTCAGCTTCAGCAGCAGTCCTTCCAATGAATGTTCAGGATTGATTTCCTTTAGGATTGACTGGTTTGATCTCCTTGCAGTCCAAGGGACTCTCAAGAGTCTTCTCCAGCACCCGAATTCAAAAGTTACCAATTCTTCGGCTCTCAGCCTCCTTATATGTGTATAAATAAATATACTTCATACATACACACATATACACAGAGGTAAACCAACAAACGGAGAAGGCAATGGCACCCCACTCCAGTACTCTGGCCTGGAAAATCCCATGGACCGAGGAGCCTGGTAGGCTGCAGTCCATGGGGTCGCTAAGAGTCGGATGCGACTGAGCGACTTCACTTTCACTTTTCACTTTCATGCACTGGAGAAGGAAATGGCAACCCACTCCAGTGTTCTTGCCTGGAGAATCCCAGGGACAGGGGAGCCTGGTGGGCTGCTGTCTATGGGGTCACACAAAGTCGGACACAACTGAAGCGACTTAGCAGCAGCAGCAGCAAACCAACAAAATCAATCTTAAAAACTTACAGATCACCAAATAAGAAGTTCTGGGAGCTTGTCAGGATCCAGGCAGTTCTGGAGTTGCAAAGGGAAGGATAAAATTCTGTGCTCAAAGAGTCTCAAGAAGTTTATTTCAGTCAATTTAACCTCTTAATCAATAATACTCCCACTGAATAACCAACTTGAAAGATTCTAAGAAAACCAAAGGCTTTGAAGTCAAAGAAAACCAAAGAAGATCCTAAGGACTTGGAATCTACTTAAGAAAAATGTAAAGTAGGATGAGTTTTGGAAAAGTAATTAAGATATAACATATTTCCTTATTTTAAAAAGCTTCCTCAGTCCACTCTGAGATCAATTTCTCACTCATGGCCCCAAGCACTCTATACACTATCAGTACAGATTAGTTTTGCCTTTTCTAGAATTTCATATTTATTCCCATTATTAATTCTGTGAGATAATATGTGGCTCAGTGAAGTTAAGCAACTTGCACAGCTTCACGCAACTCCAGGATTCAAATTGAGGATTTGAAATCAATCGTCTTCATTTTTGCATCCCTAGCATTTTTGCATAGCTCGTCTCAGAAAAATGAATCAAAGGAAACTGACCTGAACGTGGGACTCAAGAAAAACAAAGGTCCATTTTGAATGATAAAGCAGCAGGTCTCAATCACTGTTTAAAGGGAAAAGAGAAAGATAAAGAGTCCTTGGAGGTTATTTAAGTAGCTCCCAAGAAATTTATTAACAACAATGGGAGAGACAGTAACTTTCCAGTGGCGAAACACAGCAGAAACCACTGTAACCAAAGGATTAAGATGGACATTCCTAGTAAGAAAGATATACTGCCTTCACGAACACCGCGATAAAAAGCACACACCATGGTAAAAGACACACATCATTTTTGCCAGTAAATAAGACATACTAACTTCATGAATACCAAGATAAAAGGCACACATCATTTCTGGATTCTTGGAAAATAAATAACTTTAGTCTAATCATGAGAAAAACTGGCTTGAAACTCAACATTAAAAAAATAAAGATCACAGCATCCAGCCCCATCACTTCATGGCAAGTAGAAGGGGAAAAGTAGAAGCAGTGACAAATTTTATTTTTCAGGGCTCCAAAATCACTGCAGACAATGACTGCAGCCACGAAATTAAAAGACACTTGATCCTTAGAAGGAAAGCTATGACAAACCTAGATAGAATATTAAAAAAGAAGACACATCACTTTGCCAACAATAATGTGTATAGTCAAAGCTATGGTTTTTCCAGTAGTCAGGTATGGATGTGAGAGTTGGACCATTAAGAAGGCTAAGCACTGAAGAACTGATGCTTTCAAATTGTGGTTCTGCAGAAGACTCCTCAGAGTCCCTTGGACAGCAAGGAGATCAAACCAGTCAAACCCAAAGGAAATCAACTCTGAATATTCATTGGAAGGACTGATGCTGAAGCTCCAATACTTTGGCAACCTGATGCGAAGAGCTGAGTCACTGGAAAAGACCCTTATGCTGGGAAAGACTGAAGGCAGGAGAAGAGGGAGGCAGAGGATGAGATGGTAAATAGCATCACCAACTCAATGGACATGAATTTGAGCAAACTCCAGAAAACAGTGGAGGCGGGAGGAGCCTGGCGAGCTACAGTCCACGGGGTTGCAAAGAGTCGGACAAGACTTAGCCACTGAACAATAACAATAAGTCATGAGAAAACACTGGACAAACTAAATCGAGGTCATGAAAGACAAAGAAAATCTGAGTAACTATTGCAGACTGCAGGATAATAAAGATGAAATAACAGATAAATCCAATGTGGGATCCTGAATTGGATCCTGATCTGAAAAAGGGCACTAGTGGAGAAACAAGTGAAATTCAAATAAGGCCTATAGTTTATTTAGTTAACAATACTGCGCCAAGGTTAATTTCCTAATTTTGATAACTGTACAATCCTTATGCAAAATGTTTATATCAGATGAAGTTGGTGACACATAGAAACTCTGCCACTATTTTTGCAACTTTTCTCTAAGTCTGAAATAATTTTAAAATAAAAAGTTAACGAAGGAGGGACCTTGAATATTTTCCTGCAACTTGTGAAAGGAACATAAAAAATGGGCTGGATACTGCCAAGAGAGCTCTCTACAATGGAGCTAGGAGGCAATGAGAAAGTGTGGTTTATTATGCACATCTCAGTCTGGACAGAATCTGATGTTTATTCACTGTCCTCAAGATATTCACCAGACCCTCACTCTAAAATAATTCATGACAGCCTGTCTACTTATCAGATCCCTAACCCAAAATAACTCATCATGATTCCTTAAGGACAAATATTCCCTGACTTGCATCACAGTCAATCAAAAATCTCATCAGGCAACTTTAACAAACTTAGGGGTTTTGTCTTTATAAGCCCAATTCTTTGTCCTTCTCAGAATATACTTGTGGTTTTGCCCAAATCCATGTCTCAAAACGCGATTCTTAAGACCCCACATAAAGAAAGCTCTTTTGTTCTTTGAAGCCTCAATAATGATCACAGTTCAACATTCTTCATAATCTTACAATAATGAATACATTTAAACCAAACCTATGATGAAACTATAATATATATGGTCAATTTCTGTTCAACTCAAATCATGTCAAGATTTATTGAACATCATCTCTATGTAAGATAGCATGTATTGTAGTGAGAGTGACTACCTCAAGCTATTTGTGATATAATAGTGAGCTATGACAAATACAAAAAGCTGAAGCCCAAAATTTTGAAAGAATTAGTCCAAAACACAAAATCAGTTACTCTGAAAAGTATAGTTTTCATATCTTAAGATCAGAATATTTTTGTCTTTTTAGTCTCTCAAGAACAAACAATTCAATCTCAGACTAGTAAGTACTAGATCTTCTCTTTGCACAAATTCCACAAGTTCTTAATAAAAACATGGAATAAAATTTGGAAATCACAGCCAAGCACATCTATGATAGATATACACTGTTAGAGACATTGCTTTGTCTACAGAGAACAAAACAGTGCAAACTTCCTGCTATGAAATGCCCATTTCCCTAGGTTGCAATTGTAAAGAAGCTACCATTTGTATTAAAATCCCGCCTCTTTATGGCTAGGAGTCTGGTGGGTCTAGGAGCAGACATCTGACCAAAGTTGATTCTATCATAAACCCCACCTGGTCTATGTATTAGTTAAGCTCTTTTGATGAAAAAAAAAAAAAAAAAACAATCTGAAGAAACTGAAAATAAGATTGGGAGAGAGGCAGTTGGTCAGCTTTATAGGAAAGCTGGAAGGAGACTGGAGTAGTGCCCAGAACTGAAGAATTAAATCATCAGGCTTTAGTATGTTAGATCCAGGGCGGCTCTGTAGAATTTAGTAGCCTATGGGCCTTCCATCTTGGATGCCACCATCTCTATGTCAAGCCACAATCTGTTTCAGGAAGACAGGAACAGGTTTTCTACCACTGTATCTCTAGCAGTTAAAACAATGTGTGTCGTATAATGGGCCCTCAATAAACTTTTGCTGACTAAATGAATGAATAAAGTTAGTTTTATAAGTAATCCCTGAGTAAGAAAATGCAATTAGCCAAGTTTACATCAGGAATCTACTCATCAATCAATCAAGTGATCCAGGGAAGCTATGTTAGGGTCTTTTCCATAAAAGAGAAACAAGTAAATACTAAATGGCACTTAATTGACCTATATTTCTTTCAACTTCTTCTCAGTATTTAGACTGCTTACACAGGAAATTGTATTAATCATAAATATGATTGATATAATTCTACATTAATCCATTATTAATTATAAAATGTCCATTGGTAGAACAAATTACCTAAACAAGACAATCATTCTATTATAAAATGTTAATGTTGTCTCTTTAAACACACTCTCTTTTTCTGACTTATCTTTTCTTAAAAATAAAGATTGACTTACAATATTATATTAGATTCAGGTGTACAACACAGTGATTTAGTATTTTTATACATTACAAAATGACCACCAAGATAAATCTAGTTACCTGTCACCACACAAATTACAATAGTATTGATTATATTTCCTTTCCTATATATTATATACCCATAACTAAATACTCTTAATTAAAAGATTTTATCTGTCAGTCTTGTTAGTAAACAGGTTTAATAACTGTTAGAGCTAAAAATCAAAAGCCAACTAAACAAAGAAAATTTTATCAGATTATGTTTATAAATTTACAAAATTAGCTCCTCTACTTCATCTGATCATAATTCTAAATTTTGATAATACCTATATAATTAATCTACTTGTTTTTAATGTTTTAAAATATAACACTATTATGACAATCTAACCTTTAGAAAAAACACCATTAAATCATCTCAACCTTGGAATTGAGAAGAATTATATGAAATTAACTGAGAAGGAATGAGTTGCAGCTGCAACATTCCCTCAACCTGCAATCTTTGTACACATACACAATTGTTTATAAAGCTTCTACAGCAAGTTAGAATTAGAGAAATGGGCTCCATTAGACAAATTAAGAGGTTTCCTTCAGAAAGAAAATTCATTCTTAAAAGAAATCCTACTTAAGATCTCAGAGGAACCTAACTAGATACTTGTAACTGGATATAGAATTAAAGAAAATTTTAAAGCTGAAAGACAATTTTAAATCTAACAGATTAATGTAACTTTGTTTATGAACAGGCTTTTAAGACAAAAACCTCATAGATCAAAATAAAATTGTTGTGAGTCAAGTAAGAAAAATCCCCTTTATACTTGTGATTCTGGAGTACAAAATATGAAATCAAATTGACCTTTAGGTCCCGGCTGACCTTGTATCAGCTGTATAATCTGGAGAAAATTATTTCACTTCTCTATACCTTAGTTTCTTCATCTGTAAACACTTCTTAGATTTATTGTAAATATCAACGTAATAACACAAGCAAAAGGCCTGGAACTATGTTTGGCACGAGCTCTTCAATACAGACTAGTGATTTTTTTTTGTTCTTTAATTGGTAGATTAAAGTAAGGGCTTCTCCGGTGGCTCAGATGGTAAATAAAGAATCTGCCTGTGATACAGGAGACCTGGGTTTGATTGCTGAGTAGGGAAGAACCCCTGGAGAAAGGAAAGGCTACACATTTCAGTATTTCTGCCTAGAGAATTCCATGGACAGAGGAGCCAGGTAGGCTACAGTCCATGGTGTCAAAAGAGTTGGACATGACTGAGCAACTAACACCTTCACTTTCAAAATAACTGAAATTTTTTATATTATAAAAAGACACTGTTGTTATATTTTTCTAAGGACCAATTAGTTGTCCCCACATAAAGCTCAAACCTGGAATAAAAATAACCACATCAACTTAACAAGATAATTTTCATGAGAGATAGTTCTCATAAGTTCCTTTTAATGTTTACTCCCAACCCTAATTTATCTAATAAGATTAATGAGTTAATACTACTTCAAGGAATTAGAGAAATTTACAAAAATTTATGACGATAAAGCAAAGGATACAGAAAAAGATAAAAAAAAGGAAACTAATGTTAAAGGATCGATATAAGAAAACTATTTTATACCCATCAACATATATGTACCTAATACAGGAGCACTCAAATACATAAAACAAATACTAATAGACAAAAAATAGCAGGAGACCTCAACACTCCACTCCTATCAATGGACAGATCTTTCAGACAGAGAATCAATAAGGCAACAGAGGTCTTAAATGATACAATAGAACAGTTAGACTTAATTGATGTTTTTAGGACTCTACATTCAAAAAAAAAAAAGGCAGAACATGCATTCTTTTTAAATGCAGATGGAATATTCTCTAGGATTGACCACATCCTGGGGCACAAAACTAACCTCAACAAATTTAAGAGTATAGAAATTATTTCAAGCATCTTCTCTGACCACAGTGGCATGAAACTAGAAACCAACCACAGGAAAAGAAACAAGAAAAACATGGAAACTAAATAACATGCCACTAAAAAAACAATAAGTCAACAGGGAAATCAAAAAAGAAATTAAAAAATACCTTGAGTCAAACAACAACGAAAACACAGCCATGCAAAATCTATGGGACACAGTAAAAGCAGTTCTTGGAGGGAAGTTCACAGTGATATAGGCTTTCATCATCAAACCGCAAGAAAAATCTCAAGTAAACAACCTAAGTTACCACCTAAAAGAATTAGAAAAAGAAAAACAAACAAGACCTAAAGTCAGCAGAATGAATGAAATACTAAAGATAAGGGAAGAAATAAATAAGAGATTTTAAAAAAACAGAAAAAATCAACAAAACCAAGAGCTGGTTCTTTGAAAGGGTAAGCAAAATTGGCAAAACTATGACAAGGCTCACCAAGAAGAATAGTAAGAACCCAAATAAATAAAATAAGAAATCTCAGATACCTCAGAAATGCAAAAATAAAAAACAAAAGAGAATGCTATGAATGATTATATGCCAACAAATCTGACAACCTAGAAGAAATGGACAATTTTCTAGAAACATACAATCCACTGAAATTAAATGAAGAAACAACAGATAGTTTAAACAGACTGATCACTAGAAATGAAGTAGAATCTGTAACAACAACAAAAAACTTTCTACAAACAAAAATCTAGGACCAGATGGCTTCACAAAAAAAAATTTGCCAAATTTTACCAAGCATCAAAAGAACTTACACCAATTCCTCTTAAACTCTTTCAAAAGACTGAAAAGAAGGGAGCATTCTTCAAGACATTCTATGAAGCCACCATCACCTGATACCAAAACCAGATAAACACACCACATGTACAAAAAACTACAGACCAGTATCTTTGATGAATATAGACACAAAAATTCTCAACAAAATATTAGCAAACCAAATCCAACAACATATTTTAAAAAAGATCATACACCACAACCAAGTGGAATTCATCTCAGGTTCACAAGGATTGTTCAACATACACAAATCAGTCAATGTAATACACCACATTAACAAAAGTCAAAAACCATATGATCATCTCAAAAGATGTAGAAAAAGCATTTAACAAAATTCAACATCTGTTCACGATAAAAGTAGGAATAGAGGGAACATAACATATCTCAACATAATAAAAGCCATTTATGATAAACCCACAGCCAATATAATAATCCACAATGAAAAACTAATAAAATCTGGAAAAAGACAAGGATGCCCACGCCTAACCACTTTTTCATATTAGAAGCAATCAGACAAGAAAAATAAATAAAAGGTATCCAAACTGACAAAGCAGGCAAGACTATAAAATGAGAAAACCTCTCTTCAGCAAGTGGTGCTGGTAAAGCTGGACAGCTGCATGTAAATCAATGAAATGAGAACACTGATAGCATGCACAAAAATAAACTGAAAATAGCTTAAAGACTTAACAGAGCATAGGGGAAACATTCTCTAATATAAATCTTCTCAATGTTTTCTTAGGTCAGTTTCCCAAGGCAATAGAAATACAAAAATAAATAAATGGGACATAATCAAACTTACAAGATTTTGCAGAGTGAAGAAAGCCATAAAAAAATGAAGATAACATAGCGAATGGGAGAAAATATTTGCAAATGATGCAACAGACAAGGGCTTAATCTCCAAAATATACAAACAGCTCACACAACTAAACAACAACAACAAAAAGCAAATTAAAAAATGGGCAGAAGACCTTAATAGACATTTCTCCATAGAAGACATACAGATGGCCAGTAGGCACAAGAAAGATGCTCAACATCACTAATTATTAGAGAAATACAAATGAAAACTACAATGTAGTGCCATCTCACACTGGTCAGAATGGCCATCGCTAAAAAGTCTACACATAACAAATGTTGGAGAAGGCATGGAGAAAAGAGAACCCTCTTACACTGTTGGTGGGAATATAAATCGGTACAGCCACTATGGAAAACAGTATGGAGGTTCCTCAGAAAAGTAAAAATAGAATTACCATATGATACAGCAACCCCACTCCTGGGAATATATCCAGACAAAACTATAATTCACAAAGATACATGCATCCCTATGTTCATAGCAGCACTGTTCACAATAGCCAAAATGTGGAAATAACCTAAATGTCCATCAACAGATGAATGGATAAAGATGTGGTACATATATACAATAGAATACTTTTACTGTTAGTCATTCAGTCGTGTCCAACTCTTTGTGATCCCTTAGACTGTAGCCCACCAGACTCCTCTGTCCGAATACTACTCAGTCATAAAAAAGAAAAAAATGCCAATTGCAGCAACATGGATGCTAGAGATTATCATACTAAACGAAGTAAGAGAGAGAAAGACAAATATCATATGGTATTACTTATATGTGGAGTCTAAAATATGGCACAAATGAACCCATCTGTAAAACAGAGAGAGACTCATGAACATAAAGAACAGACTTGTGGTTGCCAAGGGGGAAGATGACAACAGGGGGATGGACTGGGAGTCTGGTAGATGCAAACAACAAAGTCTTAGTGTACAGCACAGGGAACTATATTCAATATCCTGTGATAAACCACAATGGAGAGGAATATTTAAAAAGAATGCATATATGTGTATAACTGAGTCACTGTGCTATACAGCAGGTTGGCACAACGTTGTAAATCAACTATAATTCAATTAAATAAAAAAATTATGAAAATGGTTATCAGCATTATTTATAATTTTTAAAACTTAGAAATAATGTCTAAAAATAGAGGATGATTAATAGTTGAAACTGTAATAAAAACTAATAATTATCACCATCGATACCATCACAATCACCATGGCTAATAATTTTCAAATGCTTACTAAGTTCCAGGCACTGTTTTAAGTGCTTCACATATGTCAATTCATTTAATCCATAACTCTATAATGGAGGTAGTTTTTTCACCATTTTAGAGATGAAGTGATAAAATATTTTACCCTAAATCAAATGTCTAGAAAGGGAAGGAACCAAGATTTAAGCCCATGTGATTCCAGGACCAAAACTCCCACTAGGCCATGAGACTAACTGCAAAAAAATTAGGTTACTATCTTAACTGGATTGGACTACAAAGTCAATACTCTGGAGAGCTTGTGCTTTGTTTTTAATCTTTGCCTGCAACATCGATTCCAAATGTTCACTCAAAACAAAGAAAAATAATATACAGAGATCTTTCATAGAACTCTAATATGATCAACAAATTTCTTAACAACTGTTAAGTCAATAGTTCTTAATCTTGGCTGAATATTAAAAATCATCTAGAAAGCTTTTGGCTGTGCTGGGTCTTCCTTGGTGCGTGGGCTCTTCTCTAGTTGCAGCAAACAAGGACCACTCTCTAGTTGCAATGCGCTGCTCATGTGGTGGCTTCTCCTGTTGTGGAGCATCAGCAGCCCTAGGACGCACGGGCTCAGTAGCTGCGGTTCCCAGGCTCTAGAGCGCAGGCTCAACAGCTGCAGCACACAGGCCCAGCTGCTAAGCGGAATGTGGGAATCTTCCCAGACCAGGGACTGAACCCTTGTCTCCTGCATTGGCAGGCAGACTCTTTACAACAAAGCCCCTGGAAAGCTCTTAAAAATACCAACGCCCAGTTTCCAACCCCAGAATTCTAGTTTAAAAGTCATCCTTAGCCTAGTCCAGTTAAATCAGAATCTCTTGAGAATGGGGCTTAGGGATAATATTTTTGTCAATTTCTCAGGTAATCCTAGGTGGAACCAAGGTTAAGAACCAGAACTTTAAATAATGAGGGTCTGGAGGAGGAGATAACTTACCTGAATTGTTTAGCATTTCCTGTCAGCGACCATGAAAAATAGACATTCCTACCTAAAGGATACACATATTCAAAAAATCATATATTTGGAATATACTTACTTATGTGAAACTGATACAAAGAGAAATTTGATGATAATATCTTTATTCAATTTCTTCATCAAAAAACCCATTTTTCTACACTATTCAGCTGAATGGTACTAATGATTTCATATTCATGCCTCTATGCAATAAAGAGATTAAAATTAGTTTACACTTATTTTTAACACCGTTGAAACTAAATTTCCAAATATATGATTTCTTAAATCTTAAAATATAGCAGCATAATGTTTGAGTTTTGCTTTTTTTAAAAAAAAAAAAACAAACAAACCTAAGACATCAAAGACATTTAAACAACCCACAGAAACAGTCAGAGAAACCACATGTGTTTCAAAGACAAAAGAAACAGGTAAGCTGAAGATGACCTAAGCCAAAACCATTTAAATCCACTGTTTTGCCAGGACTTCACAAACTCTGCTACCAAATGCATATATTTGCTTTGGGTATCATGCAAAGGTTACATCTGAATAAATGAATCCCACAGCAAAAGAAACACAGTAAAATGGTCACATATTGAAGAGCTAGTTAATATGCCACTTAAAAAAAACCTGAAGATCCTAAAACTTATTTGAGGATTAAATTAAGAACTATAATCATATTAATAAACTTAGCAAATGTCACAAGTGTTAGCTAACACTAAAATGTTAGCTCTAGTATTGGATTTTCAAGAACCCTAATGGTTTAAAAAAAAAAAATCAAAAGAATCAATTAGATAAATTCTCAGTATATGCTTTAACAAATAAACCAATAAATTTTACTATAATCTTCCTCTGGAAAAAAAAAGAGGTTCTTATTCAAATAACTCCCTTTTACACTAGAGTGCTAATCCTAAATCCCTAAAAAATTAAATACATTCTATTATTTTTAAAAATAACCCAAATTTAAGTTTAGTAATAGAGATTTAACAGATAACAGAAATTTATACCATGGGCTGAAATGTGAAACAAAAGAGATACCAAAAGTATTCTTAACAGTGTAATTACTGGAGAAGACATTATTAATAAGATGCTAATTACAACTGGTATTTAACAACAAGTTTCATTTAAGAAGTCGTGATAAATACATATTTCCCATCAGGTTTCTAACCCAACTAAGAAGTACAAGGGTTCCCCCCACACTTATTAGTATGAATCTTCCAATGGCCAAATCTAGACAGAAGCCTCAGGCTGAACCCCTGAGACAGAAAAAAGGAAGTGAAAATTGAGATATGAATCTTAAAGCAGGAAAATGATAGAAGAGAGTACACTCCAAAACTTCTTCTAGTATTAGGAGATATTATACAGATCTTATATTTTATAAAGTCTTATCCACATCATATCCTTATCTAAACCATGCCTCTTCTGAAGTCCTACATTCCTCAATTTAAATTCCTTAAACCACTATGATACCTAAAAACATAAGGACTATATCTAAGTAGTTCAAGTTGTACAGGATTCCAAGGGGCATCTATTCCAGTGGTTAGATTTTAATCCCTAGCCAGAGATTTTAATCATCGGAAGCAAGGGTTCACAACTTCCGGGTCACAGATTGGTACAAGTCTGTGGCTTCTTAGGAACTGGGCTGCACAGCAGGAGGTGTTTCATCTGTATTTACAGCCACTGCCTATTGCTCACATTACCACCTGAGCTCCGCCTCCTGTCACATCAGTGGTAGTAAAATAAATGTATGCACTTGAATCATCTTGAAACCATCCACACCATCCCAAAACCCCATCTCAGTCTGTGGAAAAACTGTCTTCCACAAAATCAGTCCCTGGTGCCAAAAATGATTGATTTAAAGAATTAGAAACAAAATCCAGAAACACCAACACCCAGCCCTGCCAAACACACCCTCAAAATCAATTAAACCAAAATCTTCACAAGTGAAGCCCAGGAACTGGTACTTTTTTCTAAAAACTTCCCAAAGTGATTCTAATGTGCAACTAATCTTGAGAACCACTAATCTATCCAAAATATTGCTAAAATTCTAAGGATTAAAAACTAAAACACGCTCAATGACAAACAAAAGCCACAGCCAGAAGAGGGCAGTACGGAGCTATTTTGGAAAGCCACAGATGTTAAACTAGGTACTAAGGCGCCTTTCTCAGGGAAAGACCCCTGGGAGATTCACAGGTTCAGGGAGAAATGCCATGCCTCAAGTGGGAACTGCTGAGCAGTAAGGAGCCAAGCAGAGATAAGCCAGCAAACAGAGTGAGCTGAAAGAACAAGAAAAAGCCTGAAAATGTTAAAGTACCTAGCACAGACCACACAATGGATAAAGAGGCTAAGATTAGAGTCATTGGCAAGCAGAAGGAAATTCTCCAAAATAAGAAGGCACAAGTTAGAACAGTCTCTTGAAGTCTCCATCTTCAACAATAACAACCCTAACTGAACTGAAAAACAGTGTGAATCATGAGAGGTGGTTTCGGTATTCACAAAAATACAATAGGTTTAGCATAAAACAAGTAGCTTAAAAACAATATTGGACAGCATAACATAAAGAACCAATATGAGATGTCAGAGTGACCCACAATAAAAAATATATCTTCATTTTAAAATTGAAACTACATATACTAATAGATGATCTTATTTGCAAAGCGGACATAGAGACACAGACATAGAGAACAAACTTATGGATACTAAGTGGAAGGGCACAGTGGGATGAACTGGGAGATTGGATTGACATATATACACCATTGTGTATAAGACAAATAGCTAA
Organism: Bubalus bubalis; assembly: GCF_019923935.1. NCBI lineage: Eukaryota > Metazoa > Chordata > Mammalia > Artiodactyla > Bovidae > Bubalus > Bubalus bubalis. The sequence continues at coordinate 56,853,601 of NC_059162.1, forward strand.
TAAGAACTTACTGTATAGCACAGAGAACTCTTCAAAGCTCTGTGGTGACCTAAATGGGAAGGAAATCCAAAAAAGAGGGGATATATGTATGTGCGTGCTCAGTAGCTTCATGTCTGACTCTTTGTGACCCTATGGACGGTAGCCCATCAGGCTCCTCTGTGCATAAGACTCTCCAGGCAAAGAATAGTGGAGTAAGTTACCATGCCCTCTCAGGGCTCAAATCCGCATCTCTGGTCTCCTGCATTAGCAGGTAGATTGTTTACCACTAGAACCAAGGGAAGCGTGGATATATGTAATGCTGTGCTACGCTTAGTCACACAGGGTTGTTCAACTCTTTGCAACCCATAGACTGCAGCCCACCAGACTCCTCTGTCCTTGGGGATTCTCAAGGTAAGAATACTGGAGTGGGTGGCCATGCCCTCCTCCAGGGGATCTTCCCAAACCAGGGATCAAACCCAGGTCTCCCACATTGCAGGCGGATTCTTTACCTCCTGAGCCACCAGGTAAGCCCAAGAACACTGGAGTGGGTAGCCTATCCCTTCTCCAATCTTCCCGACCCAGGAATCAAACCAGGGTCTCCTGCATTGCAGGCAGATGCTTTACCAGATGAAGGGAAGCCTGGAGATATGTATACATATGATTTATTCACTTTGCTCTACAGCAGAAACTGACACAACAGTATAAAGCAACTATACTCCAATTTTTAAAAACCTGAAACTACAAAACTTATGGCCTTTAGCAATGCATGATTTCATAATCCTCTTCTACAGAACAAGTAGCTGTAATAATTTAGGCACTTATCTCAACTATTTAAGACCCTTAAGTATTTTTTGGCAAAAAAGAAAACCACCACTTCTCTTTTAAACATTAATCCCTCTTTTCATTGGCCATTAGGAAACTCGGGGCTTTTAAGTCTTTTTTCTGAGTCTTTTAAGGTTGCATGTCATGGCATACATTTTTGAATATTCATTTCATCCTTATAACTACTTATATTCTTTATGCTCCAGTTACCCAAATTTCCTTTTTACATTATCTTACTGTATCACTGAAGAATGCATACAATTCTTTTTGCAATGAGACTGAGATTAAGGGAATCTATTAAAATATGACCCAGACTCACAGAACCTTAGCTATTTAGTTCATTTAGTACTTTACAAACACTATCAGTAATACTACAAATATATGGCATTCCAAAGGGGTTCTAGTGTGAAAGTAACAGTATAAATCCATCATGACTACTAAAAAAAGCAGCTTTAAGCACACGGTAGAGTTTCTCATCCTCTATATATTAAGATATTACTATTCATATCTCTCCTACTAACCATGTAACAATAAAAGCAACAGACTGGGGGTTCAAGATGGTGACGTGGGAAGAGCCTGAACTTACTTCGTCCTACACACATAACCAAGTGGCTCTAGTGGTAAAGAGCCTGCCTGCCAAAGCAAGAGACATAAGAGACGTGGGTTCGATCCCTGGGTCGGGATGATCTGGGGGAGGAGTGCATGACAACTCACTTCACTATTCTTACTTGGAGAATCCCCATGGACAGAGGAGCCTGGCAGGCTACAGTCTACAGGGTCGCAAAGAGTCAGACACGACTGAAGTGACTGAGCACATACATATGGATTGATACTCTATGAAAAGAAATTGAGAACTAGATGAACACCTATGCTACAAGAAAGGATAGAGAGGACCACATCAAGATGGGTAAGAGCAGCACAGAAACACTCTTGCCAAAACCCTTTCATCTGTGGCTACACACAGCAATAAGGGATCTCATTAGGTGGGCACTTCCCCCAGAGAGGTGAAGGGTTGGCACACCACATCAGGCACCCCAATTGCTGGGATCTATACCAGATAGACAAACTTCTAAAATGTCTGGCTTAGAAAACCAGATGCTGACATCCAAGGTCCGAAAGTGCTATAGGAAACTGAAACTCTCCCCTTAAAAGGCTCTCATGCCCTGAAACGCAGTGAAATAGCAGTTTTAAAAGGTGCCAAGACTGTATGAGAAGGAGAGTAGTTTTTCAAATCGAAAAGCTTCAGCTGGAGAGGTTGGGGGGTGGAGGGGGTGTGTGGAAATACTCCCTGTAGTGATGTAGCACTATCTCACCACATCAATGAAAACTGTAGAGCTCCAGTGTTGGATGCAACACGCCCCAGCTCCCCGGGTGAGAAAAGAAGGATCCAAATAAATAAAATCATAAGTGAAAGAGGAGAAGTTACAACTGATACCACAGAAATACAAAAACTCGTAAGAGACTGCTAGTCACAGTCATATCCCAATGAATTGGACAACCTAAAGAAATGGATAAATGTATAGAAACAGACAATCTTCCAAGACTGAATCATTTAAAAAAGAAAAAAAAAAAAAAATATATATATATATAACCTGAATAAATCAATTACCAGCAATGAAACTGAGTAATGAGTAATTTAAAAATTCCCAACAAAAAAGTTCAGGACCAGGCAGCCCACAGGTGAACTCTACCAAACACTAAAGAAGAGTTAATATGTATCCTTCTTAAATTAGTCCCTAAAAATAGAAGAGGAAGGAATGTTTCCAACCTCATTTTCAAAGGTCAGCATTACCCTGATATCAAAACCAGACAAAGACACCATGAGAAAGGGAAATTACAGGCCAATATCACTGATAAACACAGAAGCAAAAACTCTCAATATAATATTAGCAAACCAAATTCAACAATACAGTAAAAGAATCATATACCATGATCCAGCGGGATTTGTTTCAGGGATGTGAGAATGGCTCAACACCCTCAAATCATTCAATGCAATATATACCACATTAACAAGGTAAAGAATAAAATTCATATTATCATCTCAACAGGTACAAAAAAGCTTTTGACAAAATTCACCATCCATTCATGATAAAAATTCTCAACAAAGTAACCTCAACATAATAAAAACCAAATACGACACACTCACAGCTACTTTCATGCTCAATGGTGAAATGCTGAAAGCATTTCCTCTAAGACTGAGAACAAGGATGGCCACTCCTGTCACTTTTATTCAGCATAAATCTAGAAGTCTCAGCCACAGCAATTAAGCAGGAAAATTGGAAATGAAAAAGTAAAACTGTTTTATGTTTTGTAGATGACATGATGCAACATATATAGAAAACACTAAGAACTCAAACAAAACAACTATTAGAACTAATAAATGAATTCAGCGAAGCTGCAGGATACAAAGTTAATATGCAGAAGCCTGTTGCATTTCTATACACTAATAACAAGATACCACAAAGAGAAATTAAGAAGAATATCATATATACAATGGCATCAAAAAGAACAAAATACTGAGAAACGAATTTAACCAAAGAAGGTGAAAGAGCTGTATTTGGAAAATTATAAGAAATTGAAGGTGACATAAGTAACAAAATCAAACTGAAACAGGCTTACAGGTACAGAAAGTAAACTGCTATTTACTACAGGATAGGGAGTTGGGGAAGGGGTGAAGTAGGTAAAGGGGATTAGTAGTATAAACTTTCAGTTATAAACAAATAAATCATGGAAATATGGAGTACACCATAAGGAATGCAGTCAATAATACTGTAGCAACTCTGTATGATGACAAGTGGTAACTAGATTGACCAGAGTCACCATTTTGAAACTATATATAAATATCAAATCACTGACGTACACTGAAACTGACATGATATTATATGTCATTTATATTTCAATAAAAAATGAATATACTGAACTCAATATCAGAGAAGGCAATGGCACCCCACTCCAGTACTCCTCCCTGGAAAATCCCATGGACGGAGGAGCCTGGTGGGCTGCAGTCCATGGAATCGCTGAGGGTCGGACACGACTGAGTGACTTCACTTTCACTTTTCACTTTTGTGCATTGGAGAAGGAAATGGCAACCCACTCCAGTGTTCCTGCCTGGAGAATCCCAGGGACGGAGGAGCACAGAGTCAGACACGACTGAAGTGAATAAGCAATAGCAGCATTATATAGCTTGTATATATATATCAATATATACACTCAGGCTGGCACTGAATCAATGGTTACTTTTTCATTACTAAAAACAAAAAATACAAATTTACTGAAGAGTACTTTAAAAGATACTTTGTCTTAGGATTTAGTAAACACAATTTTTCTCATTTCCTGGCAAAAAAAAATATCAGTTCAGTTCCGTTGCTCAGTCGTGTCTGTCTCTTTGCAATCCCATGAATCGCAGCACACCAGGCCTCCCTGTCCCTCACCATCTCCTCGAGTTCACTCAGACTCACGTCCATCAAGTCAGTGATGCCATCCAGCCATCTCATCCTCTGGTGTCCCCTTCTCCTCCTGCCCCCAATCCCTCCCAGCATCAGAGTCTTTTCCAATGAGTCAACTCTTCGCATGAGGTGGCCAAAGTACTGGAGTTTCAGCTTTAGCATCATTCTTTCCAAAGAAATCCCAGGGCTGATCTCCTTCAGAATGGACTGGTTGGATCTCCTTGCAGTCCAAGGGACTCTCAAGCGTCTTCTCCAACACCACAGTTCAAAGCATCAATTCTTTGGCGCTCAGCCTTCTTCACAGTCCAACTCTCACATCCATACATAGAAAGGTATTAAAATTTTTTCAGAAAAAATTTTTAAGGTAAAAACTTAGGCACTACTTTTTAAATAAACACAACAAAATAAACACAACAAAACCACCTTTTTCCTAACCACCTCACTTTTCTACAGTTTGAGGAACAGAGAAGAATCATAACCTTGGAAGAGAAGAAATGAATTATCACAGATTTTCACTTCTAATTCACTTGTAATCACAAGTGCCTAACTGATCACAGTATCCAAGTGACCTTAATGTCAATCACCTGAGTACAAATTTTGTATGTTATAACTGTATTAAGTCAATCTCTATCTTAAAATTACTCCATCAGTTCAGTTGAGTAGCGCAGTCGTGTCCAACTCTTTGCGACCCCATGAACCGCAGCACGCCAGGCCTCCCTGTCCATCACCAACTCCCGGAGTTTACCCAAACCCATGTCCATTGAGTCGGTGATACTATCCAACCATCTCATCCTCTGTCGTCCCCTTCTCCTCCTACCCTCAATCTTTCCCAGCATCAGGGTCTTTTCAAATGAGTCAGCTCTCCGCATCAGGTGGCCAAAGTATTGGAGTTTCACCATCAACATCAGTCCCTCCAATGAACACCTAGGATTGATCTCCTTTAGGATGGACTGGTTGGATCTCCCTGCAGTCCAAGGGACTCTCAAGAGTCTTCTCTAACACCACAGTTCAAAAGCATCAATTCTTCGGCACTCAGCTTTCTTTGTAGTCCAACTCTCACATCCATACATGACTACTGGAAAAACCATAGCCTTGACTAGATGGAGCTTTGTTGATAAAGTAACGTCTCTGCTTTTTCAATATGGTGTCTAGGTTGGCCATAACTTTCTTTCCAAGGAGTAAGCGTCTTTTAATTTCATGGCTGCAATCACCATCTGCAGTGATTTTGGAGCCCAGAAAAATATAGTCTGACACTGTTTCTACTGTTTCCCGTTCTACTTGCCATGAAGTGATGGGACCAGATGCCATGACCTTAAGTTTTCTGAATGTTGAGCTTTAAGCCAACTTTTTCACTCTCCTCTTTCATCAAGAGGCTTTTTAGTTCCTCTTCACTTTCTGCCATAAGGGTGGTGTCATCTGCATATCTGAGGTTACTGATATTTCTCCCAGCAATCTGGATTCCAGCTTGTGCTTCCTCCAGCCCAGCATTTCTCATGATGTACTCTGCACAGAAGTTAAATAAGCAGGGTGACAGTATATAGCCTTGACGTACTCCTTTTCCTATTTGGAACCAGTCTGTTGTTCCATGTCCAGTTCTAAGTGTTGCTTCCTGACTTGCATACAGGTTTCTCAAGAGGCAGGTCAGGTGGTCTGGTATTCCCATCTCTTTCAGAATTTTCCACAGTTTATTGTGATCCACATAGTCAAAGGCTTTGGCATAGTCAATAAAGCAGAAATAGATGTTTCTCTGAAACTCTCTTGCTTTTTCAATGATCCAGTGGATGTTGGCAATTTGATCTCTGGTTCCTCTGCCATTTCTAAAACCAGCTTGAACATATGGAAGTTCACGGTTCACGTATCACTGAAGCCTGGCTTGGAGAATTTTGAGCATTACTTTACTAGCGTGGGAGATGAGTGCAATTGTGCGGTAGTTTGAGCATTCTTTGTCATTGCCTTTCTTTGGGATTGGAATGAAAACCGACCTTTTCCAGTCCTGTGGCCACTGATGAGTTTTCCCAATTTGCTGGCATATTGAGTGCAGCACTTTCACAGCATCATCTTTCAGGATTTGAAATAGCTCAACTGGAATTCCATCACCTCCACTAGCTTTGTTCACAGTGATGCTTTCCTAAGGCCCACTTGACTTCACAGTCCAGGATATCTGGCTCTAGGTAAGAGATCACACCATCGTGATTATCTGGGTCATGAAGATCTTTTTTGAGCCTCAATTCTTTAAAATGTGCACTATTAGGTTACTGCTTTTGTAATTCTACAATAAAATGCTACATGCTTAATTACACTTAAACATCTTGGAAGCAAAGTTTATGCTTAATTCATCTTTATATCTTTATATATTGATGATACAGTAATATGGTCTCAATAAGATCTTTTTCCTTTCCTTACTTTTTCATTGTCCTGCATATCATACCTACAGTATAGTGTGGAAAACTAAAAGTTTCAAATGTCTATATCAGAGTTATAAACTTAATATATTTATTAAATATAAAATTATCTGAGTAGAAAGCCAGATGCTCCTCAATGAATTAATGGATCAACAAATTGTGGTATGTATATACAAGGGAATATTACTCAGCTATAAAAAGGAACGAAGTATGGATACATGTCACAACTTTGATAAATCTCAAAAACTTGATAAATGAAAGAAGTCTGACAGATAAGGTCACATACTTTGTGATTCTTTTTTTATGATATATTCAGAATAGGCAAATGCACAGAGACAAAAATCAGACTGCAGGTTACAAGGGGTTTGGGCAAAAGGGGTGCATGAGGAGTAATCACTTAATGGATATGTTTTTATGGGGTGTTTTTATGAGATAAAATGATTTTTAGAGAGAGCTGTTGGTTGCACATTATAAACACTAAATAGTACTGAATTGTATACTTTAAAATGAATAATTGGAAATTTCACTTCAATAAAAAATATATATCTCAAGAAAAACCATATGTATAATGTAAAGTGTTATGAACAGCTGTGTAATACACCACCGAAGTGGGAAATAGTACCACAGAATCCTTTCAAGTGTTCCTCCTTATATCTCCCTTCTCTAGAGATAAAATGTATCCTGATTTTTAATAATAACTGCCTGGCTTTCTTTAGTTTTACCATCTATGAACCCATCCTAAGACAACATAGTACAATTTCACCATATTTTAAGAATTCTTCCTTGCTTTCTTACATTCAACATTACATTTTTAAGAATGATTTACACTGTTGGATTTGGGCCTCCCTGGCGGCTCAGATGGTAAAGAATTTCCTTGCAAAGCAGAACTGAGTTCCAACCCTGGATCAGGAAGATCCCCTGGAGAAGCAAATGGCTACCCAATCCAGCATTCTTGCCTAGAGAATTCCATGAACAGAGGAGCCTGGCAGGCTACCATCCATGGGGTCGCAAAGAGTTGGATACGATTGAGCAACTAACACTTTCACTACTTTTCACACTGTTGGATTTACCCACGGTTCACTGTGTAGCTTGTACAGTCCAGGGAGATTATTTTTAATTAACCAAAATTTTATGCTAAATATAAGGTTTCTCCATGTCTTCTCATGGCTTGATAGCTGATTTCTTTTTATTCTGTATAATGGAATATTATGCAATATTCCATTAGGTAGATGTACCACAGTTTGTTTTTCCTTTCACTTATTGAAGGACATTTTGGTTGCTTCTAAGTTTTGACTAATAAAGTTGTTATAAACAATCATATGCTGGTTTTTGTGTAGACATAAGTTTTCAACACATCTGGGTTAAATACCAAAGAGTGTGATTACCAGATCATATGGTAAGAGTACATATGTTTAGTTTTGTAAGAAAGCACCAAAGTGCCCTTCAAAATGTCTGTACCATTTTGCATTCTCACTAGCAATAAATGAGAGTTCCTGTTGCTCCATATCCTCACCAACATTGGCTGTTGTCAGTGGTTTTCTTTTTCTTTTGTATTTTTGGCTGCACTGAGTCTTTGTTGCTGTACACAGGCTTTCCTTAGTTGCAGCAAGTGGGGTTTCCTTTTCCTTACAGTGTGAGGGCTTCTCACCGCAGTGGCTTCTCCTGTTGCAGAGCACAGGCTCCAGGTGCACTGGCTTCAGCAGTAGGAGCTTGCAGGTTCTACAGCATGGGCTCAGTAGTGGTGGTGCATGGGCTTAGTCGCTTCATGGCATGTGGAATCTTTCCAGACCAGGGATCAAACCCATGTCCCCTGAATTGGCAGATGGATTCTTATCCACTGTACCACCAGCAAAGTCCTACTGTCACTGTTTTGAATTTTAATAATTCTAATAGGTTTATAGTGGTGAACTTTTCTTATAATTTACAAATTCCTAATGACATATGCAGAGAAGGCAATGGCAACCCACTCCAGTACTCTTGCCTGGAAAATCCCATGGATGGAGGAGCCTGGTAGGCTGCAGTCTCTGGGGTTGCTAAGAGTCGGACACGACTGAGCAACTTCACTCTCACTTTTCACTTTTCTGCACTGGAGAAGGAAATGGCAAACCACTCCAGTATTCTTCCCTGGAGAATTACAGGGATGGCAGAGCATGGTGGGGTGCCGTCTCTTGGGTCACACAGAGTTGGACACAACTGAAGTGACTTAGCAGCAGCAGAAGCAATGATATATGCTTTCTTCTCTGTAAAATGGGCCAATTAACTACTTACCCTTATATGGTTTTCAAATTAATCTAATCCAAGGAAAGCATTTGAATAAAAGTCAGGAATCTTTTTCTTTCACAATTTGTCACTGATTTTTAAGATGACAAAATTTATTCAAAAACTTGAACTATAAATGTTCATAATTTGTTTATCACCTAAAGATTCACTTTGTACATACAACTTGTAACCTACAACTCTTGTTAATTTAGGTTAATATCTTCCCTTTCATAACAAAACAAAATGTGGTAGATCTTTTCACAGCATTATTCATCTGTAATTTCAAATGACAATATCATAAATGATTTCAAAGTTAAATATAATTCATTTTTACTGTCCAAAGATTCAAGGATGAGAAGTTCTATTCTACACTTTCTGAATACATTCAATAATTCCTCAAATTCAATTAGTGAAGATATATGAGTGACTCCAAGGACTATATCAGAGAAGGCAATGGCACCCCACTCCAGTACTCTTGCCTGGAAAATCCCATGGGTGGAGGAGCCTGGTAGGCTGAAGTCCATGGGGTGGCGAAGAGTCAGACACGACTGAGTGACTTCACTTTCACTCTTCACTTTCATGCATTGGAGAAGGAAATGGTAACCCACTCCAGTGTTCTTGCCTGGAGAATCCCGGGGACGGGGGAGCCTGGTTGGCTGCCGTCTATGGGGTTGCACAGAGTCGGACACAACTGAAGCGACTTAGCAGCTTAGCAGCAAGGACTATATATAGTCCATGGATTTCTCCAGGCCAAACACTGGAGTGGGTAAGTCTTTCCCTTCTCCCAACCCAGGGAATGAACCCAGGTCTCCCACATTGCAGGCATATTCTTTACCAGCTGAGCCACAAGGGAAGCCCAAGAATACTGGAATGTGTAGCCTATCCCTTCTCCAGGGGATTTTCCAGATCCAATATTCGAACCAGGGTCTCCTGTATTGTAGGAGGATTCTTTACCAACTGAGCCATCCGGGAAGTCTCAACTAACAAGAAAATGTTACTTAAAGCATAAAAAGAAAAAACCATGCAGCAGTGTAAACCACTCTAAACACAGGATAATTTACAAGGGAGGTGAGTACTACAGTTCAGTTCAGCTGCTCAGTCGTGTCCAACTCTTTGCGACCCCAAGGAGTGCAGCACACCAGGGCTTCCCTGTCCATCACCAACTCCCAGGGTCTGCTCAAACTCATGTCCATCGAATCAGTGATGCCATCCAACCATTTCATCCTCTGTTGTCCCCTTCTCCTCCAGCCTTCAATCTTGACTAGCATCAGGGTCTTTTGCAAGGAGTCAGTTCTTCGCATAAACTGGCCAAAGTATTAGACTTTCAGATTCAGCATCAGTCCTTCCAATGAATATTTCCTTTAGGAATATTTAGGAATATTTCTGACTGATTTCCTTTAGGATGGACCGGTTGGATCTCCTTGCAGTCCAAGGGACTCTCAAGAGTCTTCTCCAACACCACAGTTCAAAAGCATCAATTCTTTGGAGCTCAGCTTTCTTTATAGTCCAAATCTCACATCGATACATGACTAGTGGAAAAAACCACAGCTTTGACTAGACAGACCTTTGTCAGCAAAATAATGTCTCTGCTTTTTAATACTCTGTCTAGGTTGGTCACAGCTTTTCTTCCAAGGAGCAAGCGTCTTTTAATTTCATGGCTGCAATCACCATCTGCAGTGATTTTGGAGCCCAAAAATATAAAGTCAGCCACTGTTTCCACTGTTTCCCCATCTATTTGCCATGAAGTGATGGGACTGGATGCCATGATCTTCGTTTTCTGAATGTTGGGCTTTAAGCCAACTTTTTCACTCTCCTCTTTCACTTTCATCAACAGGCTCTTTAGCTCTTCTTTACTTTCTGCCATAAGGGTGGTGTCATCTGCATATCTGAGGTTATTGATATTTCTCCCAGCAATCTTGATTCCAGCTTGTGTTTCATCCAGCCGGGCATTTCTCATGATGTACTTTGCATATAAGTTAAATAAGCAGGGTGACAATATACAGCCTTTACATACTCCTTTCCCAATTTGGAATCAGTCTTGTTCCATGTCCAGTTCTAACTGTTGCTTCTTGACCTGCATACAGATTTCTCAGGAGGCACATAAGGTGGTCTGGTATTCCCATCTCTTTAAGAATTTTTGACTAAAATACCACCCAAAAAAAAAAAAAAAAAGGTATTTTTCCCAGTAGGAAAATCTTTGTGGTACTCTGTAAGGACACCAATCCTTTCCACCTAAAGGATAGTTTTTTTTTTTTCCCCCCAATCATAACTCAAGACAGCAGAACAAAAAGTAGGATCACAGAAACTGACTGGAAGTAAAGGCATCACAAGAAGATAATCTGAAGGAAAAAAATTTCCTTTTACCACCAATTCTCTTTCAGTATGATCACAGTGCTCAACACCAGATTTTTATGGGAGCATTACTAACATTTTTCTACAGCCATGATGACAAACTGGGAATATTTGTTTGAAACTATCTTTCAGCCAGAAATATCTAGGCCATCTATGTTTTAAAGAACTTTGAGGACACTAAATCAGACAAAGAACTGTTCTCTCAGAACAATCCTGGCTTTACCTGCAGATTCTCTAATAGCCTACTTTCCTCTGAATGTGGGACAACTTTGGATTCAAAAGGGGAATTTTAAAATTTTGAATTTCCAGAAAAGGAAATTATCTACTTATGTATTTATTTCTTAAAGCAATAAATTCACTCCTAGTTGATAACCCAAAATAATTGTACTCAAGCTCTTTCCTTGCCCAATTCTTATCAACAAAGAGATTTAGTGAAATTATATATATATATATGTATATATAATAAATATTACACAAACCTTTATACATACATATATGAGAACGTGTGTGCATGTATGTATATATACAAACATACAGAAGAGAGAGAGAGATATCAACCATTTCTTGATATGCTCTAAATTTTATTTTTGAATAAGGATTACTTATTAAGTCCCAAACCTTCACCCCCAATAAAAATTACACCTAAGAATAATGACATTAGCTTTCACTAAGGATGATGTAAGACAAGAGCTTTGTAAAACCCACCATATCACTCAATACTCCCTTTATAAGATTCCATGCAAGAAGTTTCTTTCAGAAATATGCACAAGGAAAAATTCTCCCCCCTCCTAGGAACTACTGCTTTTTATTTTTGGCTTCAGATAGAAGGAAATTTTCAGAATCAAATTCCCAGCCCCAAATCCTCAAGCTGTACATTTAAGATTTACACATTTTACTATAAGTAAATTATAACTCAAAAAAAATTCTTTCCAGCTCAGCTTTAGCAAATGTTCAAGAATTCTAACATGTTCTGTTACTATAGTCTTGACTTTCTAATTTATATTGTACCCTGTTCCTAAAACTGTATTCCTTTTTCATCTATTTTATTTTCCATTAAGATATCCATGGGAGAAGCCTGAAAATGCCTTTCAACATACATAAGCAGCAGCAGAAAAAAACAGACTAGGTCTTTGACACAGCCAATCCTACTAGTGAATTTATCATCAATTTCCTAGAGAAGGGGGATTAAATACATACTGTTTACTTAAAGTGTATAAGATATTTATAATTAGTTTAATAATGTATAACTAACCAATTTAGCGAGCCTATTGACCAAGTATTCATGGAGACATTATTTTGAAATAAATGTATTTTTATCTTAAAATCCCAATGCAGAACCTTATCCAAATATTATTTGCTACAAAGCATAACATATCTGAATCTAGGTGGTCAACAAAACGTTAAAAAGACTGAAACAGGCAACCCCTAATTGATTCTACCTGCAGCTGCCTACCTGTTGAGACTCCGAGCATCTGAAGTCACTGGAAAGTGCTATTAAGAGAACTGATGTACAAATACTTCTTACATGCACTGCAATTTGCCCTAAAAGGAAAGAACAAATCTGAATAATCTACTGTGAATAAATTCTGATGAAACAACACCAAAACATATAAGCTAGATATAAACATATATGTAACATATAAACTAAAATACTTTTATGTATATTGTTTCTTTGCCTGAAATGCCTGTCTTCCTACTCACTGCTTGAATCAACTTTCAACTCCTCATCTGAGGTTCAGTTCAACACCACTTTCCATTGAAAGGACTACTGAAACTTCACAAATCCATTCCATTGCTATCACATAGCAGAAAAAATGGAGGGGAATTTCCTGGAATTGTCGGCTAAACAGACAAAATAAGAAGCAACCTTTTTTACTCCAACTTTATATTCTAAAAAAATTCAAACCTAAAAAAAAAAAGGTTTAAGAAAATATGATGATGAGCACCCTGACAGCCTTCATCGAGATCATTCAGTATCAGTGGGGGAAATATGACGCCAAAAGGGCAAAATTAGTTCACGGGTTAGGGGTGGTAGTGAAAAAACTCTCTGACCAATACAAAAAGGTTGAGTATTCCACACTGACCAACTATTAACATTCTACCACATTTGCTTTCTCTTTTTATACATACACACTATTTTTCTTTTTGCTGAATCATTTTCAAGTTAGCTGCATATTTCATGACATTTCACCCCTAAATATGTCAATATGTACTCTTCTAAGAGCTTTTTCTTCCACAGTCATTATAATATTAAAATCTATTATTATTATTACCGTCCATTCTCAAATTTGTCCAATCAGTCCAAATTTGTCCTTTATGTTTTATCTTCCAATCCAATATAAAATGGACTCAGCACACAACACAGTTAAACTGCAGTGCCTCTTTAGTCTCCTTTAATTGCCCTGTTTATTTAATCTTTCATGTTACCAATATTTTTCAAGAATATTTTTACCAATATTTTTACCAATTGTTCTGTAGAAGATCCCCTACTTGGATTCCCCTGATTTTTTTTTCTTCATTAAATTATCATTTTTAAAAAACAGGCAGAAATTTCACACGAGTAAGTTTTATTCTTCTTGATGTATCACATCAAGATGCATATAACATCAGATCATGCTACAATGTTAAGTTTGATCATTTGGCTGGGTAACCAGTAAAATCTCTCCAGATCCTATCCTAACAATCTTTCACCCAGTGGTTTCAGCATCTTATCTGAATCAATTACTTCTCTAGTGCATATTCTACTTATACAGATTATTCTATTTATATAATTCTTGACATATTTATTAGTTGGATTAAAAAATAAATAAACAACCACTTTCCAACCATGTAACCTGTGTTGTGAGGACCAAGGAGAGGTTAAGTGAAATAGTGGAGTGATTCTTAAATTTTCTGAAGAGCATCTCTGCATCTTACTACCTTTTTTATATGGGATTCTGTTTAAAATCTCATGAACAAAGGGTTCAACTAACTGGCAGAAAAAAAAATACTGAAAACCACTATTAGAAGAGCACCGTTCAATACAACTCTCTGCAACAATGAAAATGTTCTACACCATCAATATTGGCTACTAGCCACACGCAGCTATCAAGCACTTGAAATGTGGTTAGTCAGAGCAAAAACAATTTCACATTAAATTTAAATTTCCATATGTGGCTAATGTACTGTATTATACAGTATGCATGCATGCGCAGTTGCTTCAGTCGCGTCCAACTCTTTGCCACCCCATGGACTGAAGCCCGCCAGGCTCCTCTGTCCATGGGGATTCTCCAGGCAAGAATACTGGAGTGGGTTGCCATGCCCTCCTCCAGGGGATCTTCCTGACCCAGGGTTGTAACTCACATCTCTCATGTCTCCACAGGTTCTTTACCACCAGTGCCATCTGGGAAGTCCAATCTCTCAACTTTTTATCACATTTGCCACTTAAATCCAAACACATGCAATGCAAACTTTTAAAAAACAATAACATGGCAAGAGTAATAGTAACTATCTATCATTTGGGAACTTTTTATATTACATAAGGTAATTTATACACAGCTTCATTTAATCCTCACGATGACCCTCTAATTGAGAGTACACCTTTCTGAGAAAGGTTTTATGATGAAATTAACCTGTAATAACAGAATTCTCTTTAACAAAATACACTTAGAAAAACTAGGGTCAGCTAAACTGTTAACTGAATCACTTTTTAATATGCTAAAAATCTTAGTACTACATTAAAAGCATTAGTTGGAAGAAACCAATAGCTACTGAAAACCTCTAACAGCTAGAAGTTTTAAAAAAGTTAGCAACACGTTTACTGTTGCTTAGTCACTAAGTCATGTCCAACTCTCTGCAACCCATGGACTGTAGTCCAACAGGCTCTTTACCAGCCTAATTAAAAATAAATGGCATAGGGAAACTTTATTTAATTTCTAATGTCATGGATAACTTAAGAATATGAACCACATTGTATCTGGAACAAGTGATAAGCCTTTCAAATGAAAAACAAACCACAATTCTGGTCAACAAATATAGAGATCTAACTGAATATATCTATTTTGAAAATTCTGTAACTGATATACAACTATACAGGAATGAAAACTATCCTTTAAACAGCAAACTCATAAGCAATCTTATCCAAAAACTGATACCTTTAATACTGCAGCATTCTAACACTATAAGATATATAGTCAAATCTCTCCCCCTCTCCCATCCTCTCCTCCCAAAAAAGAGGTTTGAAGAGTCTGCATGAAAGGTTTCATATGCGACAAGCACAACCCACTGAGATCCATAAAAGCAGAACCTCACTCCCTAACAGAATACAATTTGCAAAGACCTCAACAGGTCTGAATTTGAAACTCTGAAAAAAAAAAAAAGGTGATTATCAGTATCATGAAATACTCACAATTCTACCTTCTCTCTCTCTACTCTTCTTGAAATACTCTTTTGCCTATTATCTGTCTTTTCCAAACTTTTTGAATGTTTTTCATTCTCCCAGGGAAACCATTCTAAACCTTTAGCCTATAAGTCTCCTTCCCTCAGCTGGTGCAGGACTGGTTTGAGGATTAAATAAAAACAGAAATAGGTGGCATGTAACAATTCTGAATACAGGACGTGCAATGTTCTATTCTATATACCCTGCTAGCATACAAGTATCTGGTCCACGACAGGCACACAAGTATTTGCTGAAATAAAACAACACAACACAGAGGGAAACTGTTCCAAGATAGAGAGATAAAGGAATCAGGAATGTGAATATTTTAAAAGAAAATCCAATTAACCAGAACACCCTTCATCAAAACTAATAGAGTTAACTTTCTGGTTATTATAGTTACAAGGGGATGTAACATGCAAACAATAAAAGTATCTCTTCAAATAAAAAGAAAGTCAACAACAAAAAAAAAGTGAACAGAGATCACACTTTTGAAACTTGATTTTTTTTTTTTGTAATAGCCTTGGAATTTAGAGTGCCTTTCTCTAAAGCAAAATTTGTGCTCCCTAAGTTCAGGGCTCCTCTCCAATAATGCACCCCACTTCATGTGCAGATGTCATCCAGCCGACTTCATGTCACCTATAGCAGGTGGACCTCAGCAAACTTGTGCAAAAACACTGATACTCACGTCTTCTTACCAGCTTCCATGAAACTCTGGCAGGCTAATTTGTTGGTTTACAATGAAATCTCAGAACCTGTATATCCATAAAAGTAATCATGTGGAAAAGTCAAAGGTCTCACAAGTCTAACATTTTTCTTAGTTTTTCAGAACATATATGATAATCCAATCAAATGTCTTTTGTGAGCACTGGAAAGGATAATTTTATGGTATCTGTCCACAAAGCTACCATTAGATTATTAAGCTACCTGTTTTCTAGATACTTACTTCCAAAATACAGTAATATTTTCCATTTTTCTAGCCACAGAGATATGCTCAATGATTAAAGATGCTTTTGATATGATACTCTAGCCAAGTGTTTTTCAAAGAGCAGTCAATATATGCACTTTGTGAAAGATGCCCAGAAGAGTCTGACATATAGCAACCTACATCTCACCCAGGTAAAACCATTGCTTTAGGAGTCCATCCTCATAAACAGTAAGAGACTTCTATCATTAGGGTGACAGTCTACATAACACCCTCTTATAAACACTGGAGGTAGTACAATTTGATAAAAATAGTTGTAGTTCTAGTTCTAACAGCATTAAATGAATAACTAACTTCAGTCACATCATCTTGTTTCCATGCTTCGTTTGCCCTATCTGTTCGAGAAGACTCCACTGGACAATTACTAAGATCCTTTCACCTGTAAAATTCTTTAACTCACATGCTACCAGTTACTAAAATTGCTGTGATTCAATGGAAGATATTCACCTACTACAACAACAATAATAAAAATAGTTTGACATCCCTTTAATATACAAACAATGCTACTTCTGGGTTAGAAAACAAAACAAATACACATAAGTCAGCTCTAAATTCATGGAGCTAAGAGGTAGTTGCTGCTGCTGCTCTTAATTCGCTTCAGTCGTGTCAGACTCTGTGCGACCCTAGAGACGGCAGACCTGTCCCTGGGATTCTCCAGGCAAGAACACTGGAGTGGGTTGCCATTTCCTTCTCCAAGGAAAGGTAGTTAGACACATTATTAAAACCTGATCCTTTTCAGCCCAGACCTAAACTGTCAAATATTTGTGGACAGACAAATGAGGGTATCCCTGAACATACCAGTCTGACCACTTGTCTCAGACTTTCTTGTTTTTTTTTTTTTTTCGTTTGTTTTTTTAAGAGCCTTGGCTACCAAAGAGGATATTTTGTTATCCAAAACAGTCTCCTTTTGTGGGACATCAGTTCATGTTCATGTTCCTGTAGCAGTGTATACGTGAAGCACTGTAGCAGTGTATATTTGAAGTTCTTCCGAAGATAGACATCTTAATAATCAGGGTTCTTCCCTCAGGCCAATATGTCACCTAGACTATAAGAAGTTCAAGATGTAGCAAAATTCTTGTATAAAATCCACAGGTGACTGCAAGGCAACTTTACCTAGAGAGGACTAACATGGCAGCATATTTTAAGAGAGATGTGGATTCAAATCTAACTTATTAGCTGTTTCAGCCTTTTCAACCTAGTTAAAAGCCAACACAGGACTGTGTGTAAGAATTAAATGAGACTATTTCATAAAGGGCCTAACAAACTTGGACCTATTTAAATGTTCAATAATGACACCACCCTTATGGCAGAAAGTGAAGAGGAACTAAAAAGCCTCTTGATGAAAGTGAAAGTGGAGAGTGAAAAAGTTGGCTTAAAGCTCAACAATCAGAAAACGAAGATCATGGCATCTGGTCCCACCACTTCATGGGAAATAGATGGGGAAACAGTGGAAACAGTGTCAGACTTTATTTTTCTGGGCTCCAAAAATCACTGCAGATGGTGACTGCAGCCATGAAATTAAAAGACACTTACTTCTTGGAAGGAAAGTTATGACCAACCTAGATAGCATGTTCAAAAGCAGAGACATTACTTTGCCAACAAAGGTTCATCTAGTCAAGGCTATGGTTTTTCCCGCATCATGTATGGATGTGAGAGTTGGACTGTGAAGAAGGCTGAGCGCCAAAGAATTGATGCTTTTGAACTGTGGTGTTGGAGAAGACTCTTGAGAGTCCCTGGGACTGCAAGGAGATCCAACCAGTCCATTCTGAAGGAGATCAACCCTGGGATTTCTTTGGAAGGAATGATGCTAAAGCTGAAACTCCAGTACTTTGGCCATCTCATGCGAAGAGTTGACTCATTGGAAAAGACTCTGATGCTGGGAGGGATTGGGGGCAGGAGGAGAAGAGGACGACAGAGGATGAGATGGCTGGATGGCATCACTGACTCAATGCACATGAATCTGGGTGAACTCCGGGAGTTGGTGATGGACAGGGAGGCCTGGCGTGCTGCGATTCATGGGGTCGCAAAGAGTCGGACACGACTGAGTGACTGATCTGATCTGATTATTAAATGACCTGAAATTTGTGATATTCCATGATCTTTTCCTTTAACTTCCCACTTGCATCCCACTATTTCCTAACAAAATTGTACATTTTTAACATGCCACATCACATCGCAAATGTTGAATATGCTTAGGTGCCTTATGTTCATACCTTTGATCATGTCATTCTCTCTGCCTGAATTTTCCCTAGCAGATTCTTATCCATTCTTAGAACTATTGATCAAATCCCATTCCCTTTCAAGAGAACTTCAAATACCTACTCCTTTCAGAAAGTCAGTCAGACCCCTGGGTGCTTGCAGCTGGGGCTCAAAGGGAAACAAATTATTAACCCCTAAGAAAATTTAGACAACTATAAGAACAGGTGCTGGCTTTGTAGAAAGTAGAAACTATCAACATTACAAATTAACTCAAACATTACAAATAGGCTAAAAGAAAAAAATCTTCATTGTGAAACTAAACTTATATTGAAAGTAGGGCAAAGACAGCAGAATATCCAGAATATAGACAGGAGTTGCTTCATGACTATTTGAGTCAATGAATTTACGAAAAAAGCCTGAGGAATTAAAAATACTATTTTGCGTGGTTCCTGATAGCTATGTTGGAGAAAAAGGCTCACAAAAGTGTTCAAGTAAGTATGCTTCCCACATTAAAAAAAAAATCAATTTTTAATAATGTTTCACTTTTTAAATCATTAGGTCAAAGTTATGTCATTCTGGCACTGTTTTGATTTATATACTCAACTTTACCCCCTACCTCAAAAGTCAAAACCTAATTTTGAAATTTTCTTTATGCTTCCTATAATCTCTCCCAGACATCTCCTTCCACAAAAAATTTTTTCTTAATTTTCTAATATTTGCATTAAGGCCAACCTAGAGAGTCTCATTTCATAATTTAGGATCCCCCCAAAAGAAATGACAAACATTAAATCTTTCAAAGTAACTTTTGAAATCTTTTGTAAGAAGTCTTCAGAAATAAAAACTGTGAATTAAAATTGTTATCACTGGGTACACACCGATGGTGTGATCACTCATACTCACCTTGAGCCAGACATCCTGGAACGTGAAGTCAAGTGGGCCTTAGGAAGCATCACTATGAACAAAGCTAGTGGAGGTGATGGAATTCCAGTTGAGCTATTTCAAATCCTGAAAGATGATGCTGTGAAAGTGCTGCTCTCAATATGTCAGCAAATTTGGAAAACCCATCAGTGGCCACAGGACTGGAAAAGGTCAGTTTTTATTCCAATCCCAAAGAAAGGCAATGACAAAGAATGCTCAAACTACCACACAATTGCACTCATTTCACACGCTAGTAAAGTAATGCTCAAAATTCTCCAAGCCAGGCTTCAGTGATACGTGAACCGTGAACTTCCAGATGTTCAAGCTGGTTTTAGGAAAGGTAGAGGAATCAGAGATCAAACTGCCAACATCCGCTGGATCATCGAAAAAGCAAGAGAGTTCCAGAAAAACATCTATTCCTGCTTTCTTGACTATGCCAAAGCCTTTGACTGTGTGAATCACAATAAATTGTAGAAAATTCTGAAGGAGATGGGAATACCAGACCACCTATATAGTGCTCAGGAAGCAACAGTTAGAACTGGACACGGAACAACAGACTGGTTCCAAATAGGAAAAGGAGTACGTCAAGGCTGTATATTGTCACCCTGCTTTTTTAACTTACATGCAGAGTACATCATGAGAAATGCTGGGCTGAAGGAAGTACAAGCTGGAATCAAGACTGCCAGGAGAAATATCAATGACCTAAGATATGCAGATGATACCACCCTTATGTCAGAAAGTGAAGAACTAAAAAGCCTCTTGATGAAAGTGAAAGAGGAGAGTGAAAAAGTTGGGCTCAAGCTCAACATTCAGAAAACTAAGATCATGGCATCTGGTCCCACCACTTCATGGGAAATAGATGGGGAAATAGTGGCTGACTTTATTTTTTTGGGGCTCCAAAATCACTGCAGATGGTGATTGCAGCTGTGAAATTAAAAGACACTTACTCCTTGGAAAGAAAGTTATGACCAACCTAGACAGCATATTGAAAAGCAGAGACATTACTTTGTCAACAAAGATTTGTCTAGTCAAGGCTATGGTTTTTCCAGTAGTCATGTATGGATGTGAGAGTTGGACTATAAAGAAAGCTGAGCACAGAAGAACTGATGCTTTTGAACTGTGGTGTTGGAGAAGACTCTTGAGAGTCCCTTGGACTGCAAAGAGATCCAACCAGTCCATCCTAAAGGAAATCGGTCCTGGGTGTTCTTTGGAAGGACTGATGTTGAAGGTGAAACTTCAATACTTTGGCCACCTAACGTGAAGAAGTGACTCATTTGAAAAGACCCTGATGCTGGCAAAGACTGAAGGCAGGAGGAGAAGGGGACGACAGAGGATGAGATGGTTGGACGGCATCACGGACTCAATGGACATGGGTTTGGGTAAATTCCGGGAGTTGGTGTTGGACAGGGAGGCCTGGAGCGCTGCGGTTCACGGGTTGCAAAGAGTAGGACACAACTGAGCAACTGAACTGAACTGAACTGAACATATCAGGTTATCTTAGCATCAGTGGCTGAAAAGTCTAGTCCCACCTACCTGGATGCTGATTGATTAAGACACTAAATTTACTCTTCTTATTCAGTAAGAACTTAGTTTTTTCTTCAGAAAAAGTTAGATGTAAAGCTCAGTATTAAACATTTAAGCTCTACTAATAAATATTCAATGTTTCATATGTAATTTTAACACTAAGACTCACACTAAGCACATATTCCTAAATGTTTTTATTCTGAAATTTTAGGATACTTTTAAGAGGAATCTGATCTAAAATCTGTAGTTTTTATTCAAAGTCATTATTAATATTTCTTCAAAAAGGTTTTAATACTATACTTCAACAGTTAATTTTAGATATTAAGGGTCACCATAGTATTTTAAAGCTGGAAGAAACCTCAAACATCTCTTGCTTATTATAAAATGTAAGGCTAAAATATAAGACTAGAAAAGACAAAGAAGTAGAAGCCACAAAGTTTGATGACTGACTAGATATAAAGGGAAAAAGTCAAGGATGCTTCCCAGTTTTCAAGTCAAAGTAGAGTTTAGAAGGGAAACCAATTGGGAGGGCAGGAAGAGTGGAATAAGAGAAAGGTTATTTTGCTGCTGTTTTATACAGAGTATGACACTAATCTTACCTTATCAATGGAGAAAAGCTCACTCTTCTGAGATGAATGGGAGGGGTGTGGAGAGGGTGGAAGCTAATCACTGCCCCAGCCTGAAGTAGGAAATCTCTGTCTTTAGCCCATACACAAATCCTTTTCCATTTCCCACAAATAAATACCTAAATTAGTGCCCAGAAATATAGCCCTCACAAAAGCACTTGATTCTCCTATAAATACAAAATATTTCCATTATTTCTAAAATAATTTACTCATATTTTGAACTCTAAAAAGATGTTCAATCTTTGTTCCACCCTCTTTAGCATTACTTCAGTCCTTTTCATGTGAACCAAAAAGAATAGCATGTAGAACCAAGATAATCCAATCAACAATAACCTATTTTAACTGTGCACTTTAAATTAAAGTCTAAATGAATTCTATTCATTATCTAAAATTTAAAGGGACTGATCTCTTATTTGACAGAGAATTTACTAAAGATAAAAGACTTGGCTGGTTTCAGTGGTGTGGGCACCATTAATTGTGCCTGCCAACAAGCTAGTCTCATAAACACTGGATTCTGTTCATCCAATGTTCCTTGTCAACAAGCCATAATCACATTTTGACACACATTAGTAGATTTTAACAAAGTAGAATTAATCCTGTGTGTCTTCTTAAAGTTTAGGTTCTCAAGCTTTTACAATTTTTTAACAGGAAAGTCTTTAAACAATCAGTACTGAATGTTCATATACAAAAAGATGAAAAAAGTTTATATGCAGAATTGGTTTCATCACTAATTAATAACCTCCAGTGGGGTATCAAGTGTCTGCTCATAAACATTTCTCTCCTAAATTTCATCTCTTTTATTACTTGAGATTTATGAAAATATTTGGTTTATGAAAATATTTCTGGAAAAGATAAACCCCACACAGTGGGTGTCTGTGCAGAAGAACAGAGGGAAATAAGTTCAGTGAAAAGTACCAGAGGCTTTGACCTATCTCTAAAGCTTTATTATGAATGTAAAAATATATTACTGCTTTAATAAATCCAAGTGGTATGTACACAGGCTATAAATTAAGTATATGGTTGGGAGGGAAATTATAAAAATCACTTTGTCTCTCAACTTACCTGTTCTACCTCCCCCATGCACTGCTTCACCCCACCAACCCCCCGCAGCAAACTTTTTAGCTATAAGCAATTTTGGTCAAAGGAAAGAAGACATAGTTTGGGAATATTATACATTTCCTAGGAAGGTAAATCTTGGGAGTGCAGAGTAGGAAAGATTCCAGAAAACAGGCATCCAAATACAAATTATGACATAATTTTGCCAAGAATTACCAGTATCAGTAACTGTCTTTGGAGATGCTTCTAAAATTATCTTTAATATCATTTTTTTTCCAGTTCTACAGCAGATTACAGATGTTTAGGCCACAAACTTTTGATTATCCTGGGAGCAGCTTTTCTAACTTTTGATGTGTTTTTAATAGTCATCATTTTCCAAAATCATATGAGAATTTCAGTTTAATTTTCTCATAGCCAAATATGCTGAAATAAGACTGCCAACAACCTTTACCCAAGTGACATCAATTACTCTGAATAGAACATTAAATATAACTTTAAATCTAATTGGACTTTCTACTATAGACTACTGAATCTGAAAATAATATGAGAAGTTACCTAAAGTTTCTTACACGTACCTTTAGTAAGCAGTAATTATTAGAATGATGAATCTTTTTTAGTAATGTTCGCACACATAACTTCAAAAATCTCTGTCAAATTTTGAGACTGAGGGAAAAACGACTAGAATACACATGGTGTATTTACAAAATCCTGTGAAAAAATACTGCCAGCAAGAAATGGACTAACTGGGATTTTATTCATCTCCCTGAATTATGTAAGTTGTGGGGCTGACCAAGAAAACAGTTATTTCTCAGCATATCTTGTTATTTCTTGTATTTTAAAGGAAATAACAATTAACTATTAAAGTTAACTGTTAAGCCTTTTGGTCTTTTGGTCAAATCTGGTAACCAACATTCAACATTTAGGCAGTAACAATGCCAATTTTAAGGTGACGGTGGTAAACTCAAAACCATAATTTAAAATATTCATATTAGTGTTATAACTATGACAAGAATTCTGAGGAGCTTAAAAAAATGACAAAAAGCTATTATACATTTGAACTGAGTAGGTTCAGAGTGAGTCCCTAGAATAGAGTCTTTCAATCTTATCAACCTCACCTGCACAAGAGAATCACATCACCGAGGGAACTGAGGACCAGGCCACACCCCAAACCAATCAAATGAAACTTGGAAGGGTGGGACCCAGGTATCAGCATTTTTTTAACATTTCCAAGGTAATTCCCATAAGTAATTAAGGTTGAGAACCACAACTCTAAGATCCTAACATTATAAACCTTATTTTGGTACCCCACTAAATCACTAAACACACATGATATGGAGCAAAAAAAATTAAGCAGTCTGCTTTTTTTGTGGTACAACAGACAGGAACTTTTGTGCATATGATCCTGCTGTACTTGAGCTCAAGTGAACTTTCCATCACAAAAACAAACATGCAAATCCATCAGATACAAGAGATAAGCCATGGAAGTGGCATGAAAACACCTTTCTATACAACTGATGATTGCACACACTTGCAACTAGTCTATACCCTGAAATAAGTGAGAGATGAAACATCTATTTTTCCTAAGGCTTATACTTCATGCCTGTGCTTAACGAAAATAAAAGTCCAAGCGATAATGATGAAAATCCATCCCTATCAATGAGAAAACATCATATCTGAAAGCAAACCTCAAGAAGCCCTCCTACACATTTTATACGGCAAGAAATTTCAATTGAATCTACTTGCATCAACACTTCACAATTTTATACATATATATTTTTAAAAAACCAATACTTAAGTTTTACATATATTCAGGTATTAACTAGTATTAGAAGGAAAAAACCATATAGAAATTCAAATGCAGTTTCTTCTTTAAAAGAAGTATCTTCTACCAAAGTATCGTCTACTTTGTTGTATGGCAGACCACATTTATACTGTTCTGACATTTCCTAGACTCCCTAAGAATCAAGCCATCCAACATCTTTGTGAGATGGAAACTAATCAGTTACCCACACATTATTCTCAACTCCTTATTTCTAAGACTGAAAAACTTAACTCATAAGCAGTTACTTAACCGAGCCAAGGTGATTGAGACCAAAAAAAAAAAAAATCTGAAAACTTGCCAACATTCACTGTTCCGTTGTTCTGTTTTGTCTTACTAATCCACCCCACCTCAGCCAAAAAAAGGGAAGTTATAACATGTGAACATTTATCCCACTGTTTTTCATAACTGGGGTACCACAAAAGCTATGCAGGGAGTCCTCGCTTTCCCCCAAAAAACAAAAACAAAACAAAAAACCCTGCTGAAAGAGAAGCAAGTATAAAGAACTCAATAGGGAAGAGAATGAAAAACTGAAGAGGAATGGACAAGAAGAATTATTCACAGCAACTTAATTGAAAGTGATTGATATTTTAACTATAAAGAAAAAAAGATTCTCATTAAAAAATTAAGCAACAGTGCATTAATCAAATCTAGAAGATATCCCATTTCCATACGAGTCTATATACACTTTAATTTCAAATTTTCAAGCTGTTTACAAGTAAATAAGCGCACCCAGTTTCTCATTTCTGTTAGTGCAGAACTTCTGAATAAAAGATGTCTCTACATACAGTCTATCTTTAAAAATAAAACAGAATACACTTTAGACACACTGTTCCACCAACGTACCTTTCATTTGACTAGAAGAAATCAACATATAATCTTACCTTTCCTTCCAGAAGATTTCAGAGTAGTAATACTATGGCAACAGCTCAGTATAAGGAATACAAAGCTAAAATCATTTAACAAGTGACCTAGGTATATCTCAGAGAATGACTGCTGTTTGAGTATACATGTAGAAGAGGTTAATGACAAAAACAAAATGCATTCTTAAAGGATTTAACACGTTAAGATCTAGAAGCACAAGTGTGGTATTCACAGCTTCTATCTAATGAAGTATCCGAAATAGAGAAAGACAGAAGAGAAGGTATCAGTGAATGCTACAGCAGAAGACAAAGTACCCAAAGAAAACAATACAGCTACTAAAACCAACTGATCAGCTCAGATTTGAAAGGGATATAAAGGCACAAGCTAACACGAAAGGCAACCTGACAAGGACAAATATAAGAATGACACAGAATTAAGAAAACTGTTTAAGACTGCAACCATGGTTAAAAAATTAACCACTTTCCCAGAAATAACATGCTAAAAAAAAATGTAGAAACTTCCAAAATGTAAAAGAAGACCTGACTAAACAAAGAGAAATAACTTTCCAGATGGGGAAGTCCAAACATAACTCTATCATTCTAATCATATTATTAATCTTAAGCAATTCTGCTTATAATACTGATGCTTTTTTCTTTTACTTAATAAAATGATTCAGAGGTTCAACTGGAATAATAAATAGACATATAAAGTAAAGAACCATGAAGGAAGGATTAACCCTAAAGACTAAAAGGCTGTTAAGAACTGAAAGTAGTATAACCCTAACACAAAAATTATTAGATAAAGCAGTGTAATGATGGCCCAGAAGCACACCATATTCCTTACACCATTACAAACTTAAAATCCAAAAAGAATGGACTGAAAAATAAAAGCCAACAAATAAGTGAATAAAATTACGTCACAATTTATAAAATATTACTAAGGGTTTCTGGTCTGACATGTAAGTGTTTATAAATCATTACCACTCACAAGAAAAAATCTGAACAAACTGAAAATTAACAATGGTTTTTAGATTTCCGCTCACACACATGTCATTTTATATAACTGAAGGCAAAAAACCCAAAAGATAAATGATTTTGACTATCTCAAAACAAAATTTATTGCATACATAAAAATACTATGAACCAAATTAAAAAGCCAACTACTATCTAGGGAAAATTATGAAAATAGTCTTATTACATTTTTTTTAACAAAGCATCTAGGGAGAGCATGAAGGATCGATTGCTTTGAATATAAAATAAATGGGTTTAATTTTACGTACTATACCATGGACAACCAGAAGAATGTTTGGGGGAAAAAAAGATACCAGCTCTCTTCAAAACTATCTTTAATTTAAGCTTTGGCAATTTCACATTAGACTTTAATATTAATCTAACAGCACTTACTTTAAATTACACATGAATGCTGTAGTTCAGAAATGTCAACTCAATCCACATTTTTCTTTAGGCAGGCTACATTAATCAGCCATAAACAACTTTATCAGATCTTCTTAAATTAAAAACCATCAAAGAAAAAGATGACTTATATATCATAAACAAACTTTTCTTCAAATTATTACATGGTTTCAAATTCTCTGTCAAAATGTAATTAATAATCAATATGTAAAGTTCTACCTTGATGGATTTTACATTGGAAACAAACTTAAATCATAGTTGGAGCTTCCCAGTAAGAACAGCATTATTACAAATAATTTCTGCTACAATATCCTGGTCTCAGTTCTCATGACTAGACTCCTAATTTTCCCAAACTGTCCAAAATAAAATGGGCTAAGAAACCTAAAATGGCAGTTAATATTTACACAAATACCTCTCCTACTTCATTCTGCCTTCTTCCCTCATTCTGTATTACATGTACATCTGGAAATCTCAATAATTTTTTAGGACAAGATAAATGAATAATAAATGTGGAAAAAGTGTATAATATAACTCAAATTTAGAAAATCAACTGCAGATATTTAACTATATTCAACACTATTTAAGTAAGACTTAGTATTCTTATTTACCATTACCTCTCTTCTCAAAGAACATTTTTAAGAGAGAGTAACTCCATATGAGGATAGGGGAAGGTTAGGTGAAATGCAAAAGGTTTATGGAGTCCTTCAATTCTATCATCCTCAATTTGGGATTGGCAAACTCACGAAGAAATAAACTAAGTCTTAAAGGTACAGCTAAAATGTAAGTAAACAGAGCCCCTAACAAATGCAGCATCTTGGTCAAAATATTTTCACTGCCAATCAGGAAAATTAAAAGTCTTTATGTTTCATAAACATAAAAGCTACTATAATATGCAAATCAAAAATCACTGCTTATTCATGAACTTGTATATCACAATTTTATATCAAACCTTCAGCAATGTTGACCAATACTTAAGAATAGCATGCTAATGCAAGAAAAAAAGAAAAAGCAATAATATATGATCAAAGAGGTGACTGCACTAGAGTTTGTTTCTCACAGCCTCTATCACAAAGGCCTACCAAATTTTCTGATCGCAGAGTGGCAAATAATGTTGACCTGAGTTAAGAAAAAAAAAAAAAACCTTTGAAGCTGTCTAGGAGCCAAGAATTCTGTTCTTTGGGATTCTCATAATCCCAGCAATTAGTATAAAAGTACAACCTTTTCTATTCTATTCTACATCTGAGTGAAAAGAAAAAAGAAAAAATTGAAGTTCCTAAATTAAAATTAAGGATACAAAACAAGTGTTTTCCCTCTATTTGAGAAGATGACAATGAATCACTGTGGGAAAACTGACAATAAAGGAACTACCACAAAAAACTTCTTCCATAGTGGAGAAATACATTTTTTTCCCTTCACTAGTTTGATCATCATTAATGTTTTTCAAAAAGAAAAGTACTTAGAATCTAAGGGGTAATTTTATACATATATGTGCGTACACACATACACACTGAAATTCCTCTCACAATCGTACCTTTAAACAGCAAAGTTGGCAAGGATCAGTAGGAAAGAGGGAAGGAAGTCTGGTCATGTTAAAAGTCCAGGGCTTTTCTATAATTTATATGAAAGTAAACAGATTTATACCTTTAAGAGAAAATAATGATATGAACTGATAGTGATTTTTACTTCATCCTAAGAGAGAAAAGAAACGAACAGCTAAACTGAATGTCAAATCTATAACTCATGTAACATCATCATTTATCTGAACCGTTAGACAAGTGTGATCCTTTGAGATAAGCCCACAGCAGAAAGAAATGTAAAGTCCAAACTACATTCAACCAGAAGACAACATCAAAGAGCAAGCAAATGTATTATTATCACTATTAATAACAACTTAAATTGTAGTTTTTATAGTTTACAAACCTTTTTATATTCTTTATACCATTTGAGGATTAACTGTTCTTCCCAGTAACTCTGAGGACAGTAGAAATAAGCATCCTTCACATTAAATAAGTTCTATATTTATAAAACACTTAAAGTATGCTCAGTACACAGTCTGATACAGTAAGTTTAGAGACCATGATGACTTGCCATTGGTAGGGAAAGGTAGAAAACCAAATAAGAAACACTGGTTCAAGGGCAAAGCAGGGAAAGATTCTAAACAAGTTAAAAAAAACCAAAGGGAAGTGGTCATGTGCAAGACTAGATTATAACTACTCACAGGGTTAATTAGTCACAGAGTTCCAACCAAGGGCAAAAGAAAAAAAGGCACATAATGACATCTCATGGATCAGACAGGTTCCTGGACAAGTTCATCCCAAGCCAAATGGAAACTATCATCACTAACAACTCCCAGGTTCAGAAGCAAAAGTCATACATACCCCTAATTTTCCTAGCTGGGAAACCTATTTTGAGACACTAAAATAGCATCACAAGTTTGCTTTTTTTCTGTTTTAACCTTCAAAACATGAAAAGAAGATATTTATGTTCTAGAGGCCAAAAATGAATGGGTTTTATTCTTTCCTCTTCAACAAAATGAAAAAGTTGTCTACAAAAACATACCTTAAGATACACTGTCAGTCTTTCTAATCAGCTCTTCTATGGAGGAAACAATTGAACTGAGTTGGTTTTCCCAGATGTATAACACATTGGGAACATGCAACACTTTATTACAGAGATGGGTGTATATGATGAGATAAAAAAATGCTGGCAACTGGAAGCAGCTTTCTAACATTCAAATACAAAACAATCACGAATTTCTCAGTCATATTTAAGAACCATTGTGTCAAAACTGATTGCTGAACTAGCTTCGGTAAGACATAGGCAAAGCTAAAATTACTAACAAATACAAGGTTGAAGGAAGATTTTATTGATTTTATTTAACTCCAACAACTTAATTTACTCAAACCTCCAATATTCCTCTAAATACTCAAAATATATTTATCACTAAAATTTTAAGATATTGTCCCTTTATATTACACATCTTTGAAATCTAAAGAACCATAAATAGTCCTAATTAATCACCAAGCTCTTTGGGGAAAAAAAAAAAAAAAACAGCAATAGGGAGAATTTACAACTCTGGTTTGGTTTTTGTTGTTTTGATGTGGACCATTTTTAAAGTCTTTATTGAATTTGTTACAATACTGCTTCTGTTTTTTATGTTTTAGATTTTTGGCCCCCCAAAATGTGGAATCTTAGCTCCCCAATAAGGGATTGAACTCATACCCGCTGATTGGAGGGCGAAGTCTTAACACTGGACCATCAGTGAAGTCCCACAACTCTTTATTGAAGAATTTTTTGCATTATGATTTTAGTTACAATGTTCATGCTGTGCAACTAGCTTTTTTTTTTAAGACTTTATTTTTTTAAAGTTACCATTAACTAAAATACAAGTATACTGTAACAAGGTATTATTTTGAAAGTACAATAGCAACAGAAAACTTAATACAAGAGTCATTGTTTAAAGTATGGAGACTCGGATACTAACCTTTTGACTTATTTACCGGGAAAAAGATCTACATTGATCAGTTCATTTCCTATACTCTTTTGCTTCAAAGCATAAAGAGAATATATAACAGGAGGATGTTACCAATGAACCAATAACAGCCCTAAATTACATTCATTAATCAACTCAAGCATAATATATAATTAGAAATAAATATGCCAAGAGCTAGTCTGCACCTGCATAGCCCCTTTGCTTCATTCCGTAACCATACTGAGCAAAATTTTAAGGTATTTTCCAACTTAGACAACATATGATGAGTCTTTAAATTCATTTGTGTGCTTAACTGTACAAATCACTTCTTTTCAGCTATGTTACAAACTTAAGAAATAAATAATGGAAACATATAAGGTGCTATGTGATAAGGTGACAATGGATGACTTCTAAATTCTACTGGAATTTAGAAAAACGGGCATTTCTTTTCCTTTAAATACAGTTTTAAATTGCTACATAAGTACCAAATTGATTTTCAAATTTTTAAATCACTATCTCCCAAAAGGAGAATCCAACAATTTCAATTAAAAGTGGTTGTTCCTCACAGCAGGGGAAGGAGAGCACGGAAGGGATTGAAAGAATAGCACTTACACATATATGCTACCAGATGAAACAGACAGCTAGTGGCAAGCTGCTGTATAGTACAGGGAGCTCAGCTTGGTGCTGTGATGATGAGTGGGATTGGGGGTGGAGGGGTGGAAGAGAGGCTCAAGAGGGAAGGGATTTATGTATACTTACAACTGGTTCACACTGTTGTACAGGGGAAACTAACATAATAATAAAGCAATTATTCTCCAATTTAAAAAAAAAATGGTTGTCCCTGATATTTTATAGTACCCATAGGGATTCGGTACAATCTAACTACCTTTAGCAAGAATTATTTCATGCAAAGTTGAAAATCTGGTAACTATAATAATAATGTTCATCTTAAGGTAAACTAGGTCCATTTTCTGTTGATGCAACATAATGTCCAGGCTTCCTAAGTGGCGCTAGTGGTAAAGAATCCTGCCAGTGCAGGAGATGTGGGTTTGATCCCTGGGTCAGGAAGGTCCCCTGGAGAAGGAATGGCAACCCACTTCAATATTCTTGCCTGGGTAATCCCATGGACAATGGAGCCTGGGGGCACTATAGTTCCTGGGGTCGCAAAGAGAAATGACTGAGCAACTGAGCACACACAATGATTACAGTTACTACTGGTATCAACATCCCTTAGAATTTCCTTCTCTACCGTTTTGCTTGCAATCGGGGTATTACAACAGGAATACAAAAAAGAAGCCTATGAAGAGGGCTCATCCACCCACCCCAGCAAGGATATGACCAATTAGTTCCAGAAGCATACTGACAGGAAAAGTAGAAAGCTCTTCCAGAGTCAGAGACTTCACTGCCCAGTTTGAAAGAGCCTCCATTGGACTCAGCTATATCTAAAGGGATGCAGTAAGAACTGGTTTCTTGAAGTTCCAGTAAAATTGGTAACAAGCAAAAGAATTAACTGACATCCACTTGAAACTTCAAAGGGGACGTGAGGAGATCCAGCTATTGCTGAATAAGACTTGCCTCTAACTTGGAACAAACAATTTACTAAGGGCCTGTGTGCAATACCATGCTAGAAATTATGAGCAAATAGAGAAAAAATAAAACATTATTTCACCCTTAAATTTATAATACTAGTTTTAGTTGTCAAATATAATTCAATTTATCCAACTTTATTACTTTCCCCTAAGTCAACCTAGGGACACACAATCAGAGATAACTAGGCCACCTGGCTTCCATTTCCAGCCAAGATACAGTAACAAGGGATTTATCCTCCCACCTGAAACAACTGAAATACATAAAATATATAACAAAAGGCTTTCAGACACTGGACACTAGACAGGAAATCTGTATAGGATGGGGGTCACTGCAAGAGAGAAAGGAAATGAAGTGAGTCATATGACTCTCCAAAGAGAGTTTCCAGGCTAGAGTACAGAGAAGGGGATCTCAGAGCCCAAAGGTCTCCCTGAGTTAAGGGGCCAGGATTGGGAGTCCAGGGAGGCCAAAGCAGCTGGCTTATGCTGGGCAGAATACTAAAGAAGACAAAGCTGCAAGAAGAGAATTTTCAGCCAAGTACCAATCAGTGCATATGTGTGAAGAAACTAACTGAGGCCACCCAAAAAACACAGGTGGAAAATCTTCTGGGGTTCACTCAACCAGCATTCCCACTAGCCCGGGTTGGGAAATAAAATACACAGGGTACTG
The DNA here is from genome assembly GCF_019923935.1 of Bubalus bubalis. Taxonomy (NCBI): domain Eukaryota; kingdom Metazoa; phylum Chordata; class Mammalia; order Artiodactyla; family Bovidae; genus Bubalus; species Bubalus bubalis. The sequence continues at coordinate 56,886,406 of NC_059162.1, forward strand.
GGTGGAGTACTCTGAAAGGAACTGCAAGGTTACTGCCTCAGTGGTAGGGCAAAGTTAATCATATATTCTGATCCCATCTAACAAAAGTAAAAGCAACCTCAGAAAGATCATACTGTTTCTAAGAAACTTGAATGTGTCCCAAATCAAGGCTTACGAATATGTTTAAGAATCTGAAAATATCCAACACCTAAATACCAAGCATATAAAAAAGAAGGAAAATATGGTCCACAATGAATAAAAAAGCAAACCAACATAAAAATATTGAGAAAAGACATAGAAGATAGAATCAGTAAACAAAAACATCAAGAGAGTCATTATAACAATATGTCATTTGTTCGACAAAATAAAGTAAAAGCATGTTAAGGAGACAAACAGAAGTTCTTTGTTGCTGTTGTTTTTAAAGATCCAAAATGAACTTCTAGAAATGGAAAAAATAACTGAAATGAAAAATACACTGAATGGAACTAAAAGCAGAATTATACACACAAAAGACAAGATTGGTGGATTGAAGACAAAGTAATTAAAAAATACCAAAAAGCAGAAAGACTGGGAAAAATAAATAAAATGTCATCAAACTGTTATGACAACTAAATGTAGGCAATATATATATGTGACTTGAATTTTTGAAGGAAAAGAAGTACATAAAAAATTATATGAAGTATTTAATAGTAATGGCCAAATTTTTCCAAATGTAACGAAAATTATAAACACACAAGTCCAATAAGCTCAACAAACCCAAAGCACAAGAAAAAAATCAAAAAACTACAGCAAGGCTTACCATAATTACTTAAAACCGAGTGAAAATCTTACAGGGAAAGGAAAAGATATGAATAGCTGAACAAAGATAAGAACAATGACAGACTTCTCATCAAACAGAATGCAGGCCAAAAGGCAATGGAGCAACAGCTTTAAAGTACTGAAAGAAAAAAAATGTCAACCTACAATTCTATACCTAACAAAAATTTCTTATAAACATTAAGGTAAATACATACCTTTTAGACATACAAAAGCAAAAAGAGTTCATCACCAAGTAGACTTTCAGTACAAGTAATTTCAAAAGACATCCTTGAGGATGAAGGAAAAGAGTACCAGATGGAAATCTGCACCTCCACAAAGGAATGGAAAGCATTAGGAATGATGCATGTATGATTAAGTTCTGTAAAAAAATGTTTCAATCTTTTTAAAAGATAACTGATTGCTTAAAACAAAAATAACAACAACGTATCATGCTTTGTTGTTGTTCAGTTGCCCAGTCATGTCCAACTCTTTGCGACCCCATGGACTGCAACATGCCAGGTCTCCCTGTCCCTCACCATCTTCTGGAGTTTGCCCAAGTTCATGTTCACTGCATCAGTGATGCCATCCCGCCATCTCATCCTCTGACGCCCTCTTCTCCTCCTGCCCTCAATCTTTCCCAGCATCAGGGACTTTTCCAATGAGTCATCTCATCACATCAGATGACCAAAATACTGGAGCTTCAGCATCAGTCCTGCCAGTTGGTTTGAACTCCTTGCTCTCCAAGGGACTTTCAAGAGTCTTCTCCAGCACCACAGTTCGAAGGCATCAATTTTTTGGCATTCTGCCTTTATGGTCCAGTTCTCACAACCATACGTGACCACTGGGAAGACCATAACCTTGACTACATGGACCTTAATCAGCAGAGTAATGTCTCTGCTTTTCAACATACTGTCTAGGTTTGTCATCACTTTCCTGACAAGAAGCAATCATCTTCTGATTTCATGGCAGCAGTCACCATCCACAATCATTTTGGAGCCCAAAAAGAGGAAATCTTCCACCTTTCTATCACTACTTCCACCCTTTTCCCTTCTATTTGCCATGTAGTAATGGGCCCAGCGGGCTTCCCTGGTGGCTCAATCAGTAAAGAATCTGCCTGCAATGAGGGAGAGCTGGGTTCAATCCCTGGGTTAGGAAGATTACCTGGAGGAGGGCATGGCAACCCACTCCAGTCTTCTTGCCTGGAGAATCCCCATGGACAGAGGCACCTGGTGGGCTACAGTCCATGGAGTCACAAAGAGTTGGACACAGCTGAATGATTAAGCACCAAGGCGCCAGATGCATGATCTTAGTTTTTTTTTAATATTTAGTCTTAAGCCAGCTCTTTCACTCTCCTCTTTCACTCTCATCAAGAGGCTCTTCAGTTCCTCTTCTCTTTCTGTTATTGAATGGTATCATCTGCATTATCTGAAGTTGTTGATTTTTCTCCCACCTATTTTGATCCCAGCTTGTAACTCTTTCAGCCCAGCATTTCTCATGATGTGCCCAGCGTATAGGTTAAACAAACAGGGTGACAGCAGATAGCCCTGTCATACTCCTTTCTCAATCTTGAACCAATCAGTTGTTCCATACTGGTTTCTAACTGTTGCTTCTTTACCCACACACAGGTTTCTAAGGAGACAGGTAAAATGGTCTTGTATTTCCATCTAAGAGCTTTCCACAGTTTGTCATGATCCACATAGTCGAAGGCTTTAACACAGTCAAAATAAAGACAGGTATTTTCTGAAATTTCCATTTTCTCTATAATCCAGTGAATGTTGGCAGTGTGATCTGTACTTCCTCTTCCTTTCCTAAACCCAGCTTGGACATCTGGAAGTTCTCAGTTCACATAATGCTGAAACCTAGCATGCAAGATTTTAAGCATGACCTTACTAGCATGGGAGATGAATGCAACTATCCAATGGTTAGCACATTCTTTGGTACTACCCTTTTTGGGGACTGGCATGAGGATCGACATTTTCCAGTCCTGTGGCCACTGCTGGGTCTTCCAGATTTGCTGACATAAGGAATGCAAAACCTTGATGGCATTATTCTTTAGGGATCTGAATTGTTCTGCAGGAATTTCATCACATGCACTAGCTTTATTAATAGCAGTGTTTCTTAAGGCCCACTTGAGTTTGCACTCTACAATGTCTGGCTTTGGGTAACTAACCATACCATCATAATAATTCGGATCATTAAGATCTTTTTTACATAGTTCTTTTGTGTATTCTTTCCATCTCTTCTTGATTTCTTCAGCGTCTACTAGGTCTCTACCATTTTGACCCTTTATTGTGCCCATCTTTGGGCAGAATGCTCCCCTGAGGTTTTCAATTTTCCTGAAGAGATCTCTAGTCTTTCCCCTTTTGTTGTTTTCTTTTATTACTAAGCATTGTTCATTGAAGAAGGCCTTCTTGTCTCTTCCAGCTTTTTTCTGGAACTCTGCGTTTAACTGGATGTGCTTTTCCCTCTCTCCCTTGCTTTTCACTTCTCTTCGTTCTTCAGCTACTTGTAAAGCCTTCTCAGATAACCACTTTGCCTTCGTGCTTTTCTTTTTCTTTGGGATGGTTTTGTTAGCCACCTGCTTCACAATATTATGTACTTTGGCCACCTCATGCGAAGAGTTGACTCATTGGAAAAGACTCTGATGCTGGGAGGGATTGGGGGCAGGAGGAAAAGGGGACGACAGAGGATGAGATGGCTGGATGGCATCATCGACTAGATGGATGTGAGTCTGAGTGAACTCCGGGAGTTGGTGATGGACAGGGAGGCCTGGCGTGCTGCAATTCATGGGGTCACAAAGAGTCGGACACGACTGAGTGACTGAACTGAACTGAACACAATATTATGGACCTCTGTCTATAGTTCTTCAGGCACATTGTTAATCAGATCTAGTCCCTTGAATCTATTCATTACTGCTACTACAAATTCAAATGGAATTTGATATAAGTCATACCTGGCTGGCCTAGTGTTTTTCCTGGTTTTCTTTAGTTTAAGCTTGAATTTTGCCATGAGAAGCTGATGAGCTGAGCTACAGTCAGCTCCAGGTTTTGTTTTTGCTGACTAGTATACAACTTCTCCATCTTAGGCTACAAAGAACATGATCAATTTTATTTCGGTATTGACCATTTGGTGATGTCCATGTGTAAAGTCATTTCTTGTGTTGTATGAAAAAGGGCATTTGCTATAACTAGTGCATTCTCTTGGCAGAATTCAGTTAACCTTTGCCCTGCTTCATTTTGTTCTCTAAGGACAAACTTGCCTGTTACTCCAGGTATATCTTGACTTCGTACTTGAGCATTCCAGTTCCCAAAGATAAACAGAACATCTTTTTTAGGTGTTAGTTCTAGGAGGTCTTCTAGGTCTTCACAAAATTGATGAACTTCAGCTTCTCTGGCATCAGTGGTATGGGCATAGACTTGGATTACTGTGATATTGAATGGCTTGACTTGGAAATGAACTAAGATCATTCTGTTATTTTTGAGGTTAAACCAAGTACTGTTTATTTTGGACTCTTGTTGCTTATTAGAGCTACTCCATCTCATTTATGGGATTCTTGCCCACAGTAGTAGATATAATGGTCATCTGAATTAAATTCGACCATTCCTATCCATTTTAGTTTGCTGATTCCTAGGATGTTGATGTTTACTCTTATCATCTCCTGTTTGACCATGTCCAATTTTCCTTGAGTCATGGACCTAACATTCCAGGTTCCTATACAATACTGTTCTTTGCAGCATAGGATTTTACTTTAATCACCAGACACATCCACAACTAGTGTCGTACCTGCTTTGGCCCAGCCGCTTCATTCATTCTGGGGCTATTGGTAATTCTCCTTCGCTCTTCCCCAGTAGTATACTGGACAAGTTCAGACGTGGGGGATTCATCTTTTGGTGTCATATCTTTTTGGCCTTTTATATAGCTCATGCGAAGGTTCTCATGGCAAGTATACTGGGGTGGTTTGTTATTTCCTCCTCCAGTAGATCATATTTAGTCACAACACTCTACCATGACCCATCCATCTTAGGTGGCCCTGCCTGGCATGGCTCATAGCTTCACTGAGTTATGCAAGCCTCTGCATCACAAGGAGGGATCCATGAAGGGCACAAAAAGACACAAACAGATTAATATTATACTAAAAGAATGGGAAGGATACACTATGCTAAAACTAATCAAAACTGAAGTGACTAAATTAATAACAGACCAAGTAGGTTTCAGAGCAAAGAATATCACTAAGGATAAAGAGCATCGTCTCATAAATGAAAAAGGGGTTAATTAATCAAGAAGATATGACAGTCCTAACATTCATGCAACTAATCACAGTAGTTCAAAACACATGAAGCGAAAAGTAACAGAACTCTAAGGAGAAATAAACCCACAGTCACCACCAGAGACTTCAAAATCCCTCCCTATATAACTGATGAAAGGAGTAGGCAGAAAGAAAATCAAGGATACAGAAGATACAGAAGACTGGAACAACTTGACCTGATAGTTATAGCATACTCCACCCTGTAACAACGGGATATACATTTCTCATGTTCACAAAGAACATTAATCAAGACAGTTTATATTCTGAGTCACAAAATATCTGAAAGGATTCAAAAGATTCAAATGTATGCCCCCATCTTCCATAGTATACAGCCACAAATGTTAAAGTGACTGCCAGCTAAAAAACCCATTTTCCACTCCCCCCACCACCCTTGCATAGAGATTATAACTACTCCTCATCCATGGCTTCCCTGGTGGCTCTGTGGTAAAGAATCCGCCTGCAAATGCAGGAGATACGGGTTCCATCCCTGGTTTGCAAAGATCCCTTGGAGAAGGAAATGGCAACCCACTCCAGTATTCTTGCCTGGGAAATCCCATGGACCGAGGAGCCTAGTGGGCCAGTCCATAGGGTCATAACAGAGTCAGACAAGACTCAGCAACTAAAACAACAACAAAACCTCATCAATAGATTGAGGGTAAAAGAGGTCAAAAAAGTTGAGAAAGGCGCACCGCCTCACCTTTCTCTTGCCTCTTCCCCAGGCTGACAGCAGAGAACTCCAAACCAGAGGGGATGGCATAACTAATAACAGAAAGTACCCAAGACCTTGAATAACTCATGAAGAGGAAAACCATCCACCAAAATGATCACCTAAAACATGATGGGGAAAAAAGAGTCATTTACTATGTTTAGCCAATAAAATTGTGGACTTTGTTTTAAAAACAGCTATCATTACTCTAACTCAGGAAGCTTCTAAAGAGCTTTATGCAGAGGAGTGACATGATTTTTTTACATTTCAAAAGGCTCACCAAGCTGTTATATTAAGAACAGTCTGTAGGGAGGCCAAGTGCAGAATCAAACAGACTAGTTAAGACATGGCAGTAATCTAGGGAAGAGACTATAGTATCCTGAATTAGGGTGATAAGAGTGGAAGTGCTTAGTAGTAGTCATATTCTAGAAACATTTTGAAGGTAAAGCTAACAAGATATTTCTGAAAGATTAGATGTAGAGTGTGAGAAAAGAAAAGTCAAGTTAACTAACAAATGGAAGGATAGAGCTGCTATCAACTGAAATAAAGGTCAGATAAAATTATTGGGGGAGTGTAGGAGGGTTCGGAGGCATTGTGCAGAAACATCAGAAGATTCGTTTTGGCCACAATGAATTTAAGTCTATTAATTGTTCAAGTGGGCAACTCAGTTACATGAATCTACACAAATCTAATGTTTAGGAAACAAGTCTCAGCTTTAGAAGTTGTCAGCACATAGGTCATCAGCTAAGGAAGAGTAAAGAGGAGTTTCAGGGACTCAGCCCTTTGGTATTCTTATGGTAAGGGGTTGAAGAGAGTACTAAAAAAGAAGCTAACACAAGAGACAGAGAAATGACTCACTGAGGGGGGGAAGAAAGCTACGAGTATGATATGTTGGAAGCCAAGTAAAGAAAATTGCTCAAAAGGAGGAAGTGATCAACTGTGTCAAATTCTCCTGACTGGTCAAGTAAGATGAAGACCAAAAACTGACTGTAGGACTTAGGGAAGTCGCTGATGATTGTGGCAATTAGCAACAGTGAAAATAGACAATTTTTAAGTTTTACTGCTTAGGGAAGCTGAAATATGAAACAAACATTGGCTGAGAAAGAGGAGTCAAGAGAAAAATATCATTTTATTTTTGGTTGGGAGAAATAACAGCATGTTTACATGTTAATGAGAAGAATCCAGCAGAAAGGGAGGAAATGATGACTACAGGAGAATGAGGGAAAACTTCTGGAACCACGTCTTTAAATAGATGAGGAAACAGGATCAGGTACACAAGTGGTCCAATAGGCAGTTAATCTATAATTAACAGGCAGAAAGGCAAAGTATATAAGCACAGTTACTAGTAGTTGGCCAGATAATTATAAACAACTGGACTATAGTGAACCATGATTGTAAAGTCCATCTATAGAAACATCTCTCAAAAGTAGTCATTCTGGAGAGCAGTGTTTGAATACTTATTATTTCAACTTCACTAAGTGCCCAAAAAGCTCTTAGAAGGCTTAGAGAGGTAGACAGACAGCCTAGTATCACTTTAATTGAAATCAACCATTTCAGTTGACTGACTACTCTATGGCACTAGATATCCTATCTGGGACTCACAAGTGAGACACCAATTAGCAACTCTAGAATAACGGCATTCCAATTAAACTGTTAAGTCCTCTAAACAGTAACTACTGTAAACTTTGCAAACAATTTTATAAGTAGAGAAATCTATCATTCTTGGGAACATTTTACAAGTATGTATGGTTTCGGTGGGCTTTCCTGATGTGGTAAAGAACCTGCCTGCCAATTAGGAGACATGGGTTCAATGCCTGGATAGAGAAGATCCCCTGGAGAAGGAGGCAACCCACTCCAGTATTCTTGCCTGGGAAATTCCATGGACAGAGGAGCCCGGTAGGCTATAGCCCACGGGGTTACAAAGCGTCAGACACAACTTAGTAACTAAACAAAAAAAAAACAGTGGCACTTGTAAAACCTACCAAATTCCAAAGAGATAAGTCCCAAGCTTGGCCCTGGAAGTTGGTTCATTAGTTAAGGAGGGTTTCAAGAACATAGAGATTAACATACTTTTGACCAATGAAGACAGCTACATAATCCATTCTGAGTTACTGTCTTCATTGAAAACATTAGGTCCTAAAGCATTCATTTATTTAGTGGTCTTACAAGCATATGAACAAAAAATATTATTTTAAATGCTTAGGTCCTATAAAAAATAAAGTTATCAAGCACATAATTCTGACATTTATGTAACAAAAGTTTCATTGACTGTTTCATCAGTCAAAATTAACAATAGTGTGCTCTTGACACTCAGAAATAACTAATTAGAAAAAGCAACAAATTCTGACAAGCAGAGTTCTAACAGCTAAGTAACTAAGCAGTAACCTAAGTAAATTTTCATTTTGACTCCATGTTATTTTCTATACCTCATTAGAAAAATTAAAAGTTTGTATACATTTTAATACTTTTCTCAATGTAATACCCACATTAATAAGTTTGTAATATAACACCCATATTAATATTAATGTGCTTGCATCCTAAATTTAACTCACAAGTTGCATGTTGTAATAAGTTAATATTAAAAACAAAAAACACACTCACTCCATTAAATATAAACCATCTACTGCAAATCAGTGATTCTTACCATTAAGGGTACTCCTTTGCAAATCTGATAAAAGATATGTATATAATTTCAGGGAATTCATAGATGCCTTGAAGCCTATGTATGAGTCCCTAAGACCAAAAGAATCTCTGATTAGTGGAAAATAATGGAGTCCAAAATTTATCCCAGAACATATGAAAACTTAATATGTGACTAAAACAAGAACTGTAACATACGGAGGAGGAAAAAAAAAGATGAATTATTAATATAATATTTGCCATAAGTGGCCATTCACTGAGAGAAATTACAATAAATATGATGCTTTAAAGAGCTAAATATAAAAATATAAGCTATAAAACACTAACAAAATATAGAGAATAATAACATAATCTTGGATGGGGGAAGACTTCTCAAGCAATGTAAGGCACCTACTTGCCTAAATTGATAGATCTGACTGCATAAAATTTTTAACCTCCATACACCATAAAGTCAAGGGACAAATGACAGACCTGGAGAAAAACAGATACAAGACACAACAGATAAATGATTACTACATCTAACATCCTTTTTAAACCCTAATAATTGGTAAGATGAAACACTGCCCAACAGACATGAAAATGAACATATAAATCATGTTCAACTTAATCATAAGTCAAGGAAACATAATTGATACAACAACATACCATTTCACAGCTTTAGAAAAAAATTAAAAGCTAGCAAAAATTAAAAGCTGACAATAACCTGCACTTGAGCGTATGCCGACAGTACAGATTATTATCACCCTTGGGAAATAAATTTTCAGGGAAGTAACCGATTTTAAAATCTGTTAAATTACAATATATATATCTATCTTTTGTCTCAGTAATCCCTTATTAGAATTTATTCTACTGAAAATAGTACCAACAAATAAATAATTAAATAAACTAATATAAGCATGTTTCTTGTAACACTGTTTTATAATATCAAGAAATAAAACAGTTAAAAAAAAGTGTGTGAAGGGGGATAAACTGAATCTTCATTATTGGCATAATGGCTTAAGAATTTATGACTCATGCATACTATAGAATGTTATACAGCTATTAAAATGAGTAAGTCAAATTTATATTTTTTGACCTGGAAAGATGTTCTGTGACATTAAATGAAAAAAGCAAGATGCAAAGCCAGTATTACGTATACTGTCATTCAATATTCATTGGAAAAAAAAAATAACTCTATTATGTGACACTGGTTTTTAGGAATTCCTGTTGATATACTTAATGATGTTTAAGTTTTTCTTTTTTTTTAAGCCATAAATGCAAAATTTAATAAATTTGACAACACTTTAAGTCAAAATTCTGTGTGACAGATGACACCACAAAAGTTTCTGTAAAGTGAAAATTGTGTAAGTTTTTCTGATGGCAAAATAAAAATGCTTTTATTGTTTGTAATTTTACACTTACAGAAAATAACTATCTTTTTTTTTCCCCGTAGCAAAAGAAAGCTATCTATTTCAGTCCTTTCATTAGATGATATAATTATGTTCATTACATGGGTATAAACAAGCAACAGACATTACACTAAATTAATTCCTTTGTGTCAGAAATTGAATTTTCTAAGAATGATATTCATTCTTAGCAATAAATGCAATTAAACATTGGTGCTAGTTTAAAAATTCTATTCAAACCACTACATCTTAGTGTACTGTCAATATAAAGTCCCAAGCAGCCTGGTATAATTAAAGGGGAACTTGATTTGAAATCAGACATACCTGGGTTCAAATACTGACTTTGCCACTTACTAGGTATGTGGTCAACTTATGTAACTTTTGAACTTGTTCCTGCATCTGTAAAAATGGCTTTCTATAGTGTTCTTGGAAGATCAAATAAGAATAGCAAATATGAAAGGGCCTAGTAGAGTCTGACTGTCAAAATATGCCTCCTTCTGTGTTCCTTTCCTAAGGAAGATTACTGACATCTGCTTTAGTACAGGCCGTTTCATAAGACGTTTTTTAAGTCAAAAGACTGCTGATGTGAAGCTATACATTTTATTTGTCATAATTTTACTTCTGGAAAAAAAGATGGCAACCACTCCAGTATTCTCGCTTGGAGCATTCCACGGACAGAGGAGTGTGGCAGGTTTACAGTCCATGGGGTCTCAAAGAGTCAAATATGACTTAGCGACTATCACTCACTCAATTCCACATCTCTATTATTAGCTCCTTCTATCTTTTCGAACATTGGAGAAGGAAATGGCAACCCACTCCAGTATTCTCGCCTGGAGAATCCCAGGGACAGAGAAGCCTAGTGGGCTGCTGTCTATGGGGTCACACAGAGTTGGACACAACTGAAGCGACTTAGCAGCAGCAGCAACTTTTTGTATGAGTCTCCTTTTCAAGAATTATTTCATTTATTCCATATTTACTATTTCTAACAAAATGTAAGAGTTTCTTTCTTGTAAAAAGTCTTAAAGAAACATGTTATCTACTGAGCCACTTATCTGTGGCTTTCTACATTTTTAAAATCATTCAGGTTGTGCCTATAGAAAACAATTTAAATTATTATGGGAAAAAATGTTAGACAAGGAAGGAAAATTAAAATTTGAAGTTATCCCAACCCACCATAATATGTATAAGAAATTCAAAGAGCAATACAACAAAGAATAAATATAAATTTTAATTTAATATAACTTTCAACTTTCTTGAAGAGGAGTCTTTTTTTTTCTGTAAAGCTGGATCATTAACCAGACTAGAATATGACCATGAATGCTGCTAAACGGGTACAAACAAAAAGAGTATATTGGCCAACCTTCAAAATTTAAAGTGAATATTTTCCCATCGTATACTATACATATTAATAAAATCATAGTAAATAAATTTGATATCTGTTCAAAATTATACAGGGCAAGTTTTACCTTAGAGCTGAAGAGTGGAATTATCCCTATCTTCAAATTTATTTGCACTTGTTAATTTATTTGATGTTCTTTGATAAACTGCACTTTAAAATTGTTTTTTCAAAGTATCAAAATTGCAAATGGCTAGCTACTATTTGTAATATTACAATTATTTTCTGATAGATTTTTCCAAAATATTAATCATAACAGCAGTATACGTTACTTCTGAGTCTAAATTATAAAGCTCCTATTTTATTGTTTGCATTTCGAAACTTATTTTAAATGATGTGGCAGTGAACGTGTATAAAATATACTTACTAAACATTTCCACATTCAAATTACAGCCCCTTGGGCTGATTTTTAAGTGCCATGTACATTTTAAAATCAAAATGTATTGCTGACATTCTTTTAACCCTCCCTCCCCGTTCACTCTTCCCAAATGCCACAGTTCCTTACTGCTCTGAAAGTACTTATCTGTGCATTAGTCTGGTCTTTCACAACAGCACACTCCAACTGTTTGTACTTCAGATCTCTCTCTCAATTAAAGTAACAAATGTTAACTCTTTAAGGTACTTAACCATACGGTAAACTTGCTGCACTCTTCCTTTCGTTAACTTTAAATCTCATTATAGCAATTCCCCCTCAACCTTTCCTCCCCTTCTAAATTCACTACACCAACATTGCTGCGAAGCAACATGCACATACAACTCCTTTCTTAAGCTCAAAATACCAGTTTAGCGCCACTAAAAAAATTCAGATGCCTGGTTACCTCGTTTCAGAACCTCATAGGAGCTTTTTATTTGCTTTCCTGTTCTACCTGGACAGTCTATTTCTCTCGTCAGTTGCGCGGTCCCTTGCTGCCCCCAGCACGAGTGCAACTCACTACAATGTGTTTCTTTTACACACCATCATTCCAGTATCTCCCCTCCATTTCAGCGCATCTGTCCCTTCGCGAACCTCCCCATTCCCAAAAGATTTAGTATCCAGGTGCCCACATATCAAATTAGAATACCCCTTGCCTGAAACTGCTGGAGCTTTCACTATGACTTCCAAGAGAACAGGCAAGCCTGACCGTTTCGGTCTCCTCCAACTGTCAGTACTGACTCCCCAACGAATTCGATATTCTCTTGCTTTCTCCCCGTGGCAACCCTTTGGCTCGCGGAAGTCCAACCTTGCAACTTCTGCCCCTTGACCTCGTGAGCCCAGCATACCACCCAAGCTTAATTCACACCATTCCTGGGGCTTGTGTTCTCTTTCAGCCTCCAGCCTCCAAGCCAGATATCAGGTTAGATAAACGCCCACTTGCTTGGCTTGCCGTGCCTCCCCAGCCTGGCCCCTTCCACATACCACTCAGCCCGGAGTGACCCGGCTACTCACCTAGCTTCGACCGGGACTCCTCCAGTTTCTGGATCTGGTTCTCCAAGAAGAGCATCGCCACCGCGAAGGCCACCACCGCCAGCAGCTGCAACTTGGGCGGCATCATAATCCTGAGGAGCCCCATGAAACCCGCTGCTCGGGATCAAGACATACCGCGGGGGGTGGGGATCGGGGCCCCGGGGGCGAGGGAGACGCCGGGAGGAGCCCACGGAGCCGGGAGAAAGGCAAGAAGAGCGCGACAGCGAGAGAACCACCGCAGCGACCCCCCTTCTCGCGTCCCCAGTCCCCCGCCCCCAGGCGCCAGCAGCAACGCCGCCGGTGCCCGCTTCTCCTCGACCGACTCCACGGACGGCTCCCTTCAAAAGCCCGTGCAGCAAACACAGAGCGAAGCAGCTGCCGGGCTCTCGCCTCCTTCTACTGCCTCAGTCCCCGACCCCCGCGCCCGCCTGCCTAACCGCCTCCTTCTCTTCCTTCCTTCCCTCCCTCCTTTGCTCGCGGCCGCGCGCTTCTCCGCCAGCGCTGCGGCTGCGGCTGCGCCGCCCTCGGCCCCGCCCCCTACCCATCCCTCTCCGCCTCCACGCGCACGCCTCCACGTACGCTGCTCGGCAACCAGAGGCTCCGCCCCCTATTCCCTTTCGGTTGAGCTTATTGGACCGAAGAACTCCAGCGCTTCGCTCTTGGTGCGTGTCACGGTTGGTTTCCTTTGCCGTAGGTGTCAACCAAATCGGCATTCGATTGGGTAAACTTAGAGAAGGAGGCAGGTCGAAACTGGCGAAGGCGGGGCTTCTTGACTGCTTAAGGAAATGTCGTGAATGAAAGGAAGGAGCCCGGGAAGCACAGATTTGAGGAGTTTAGGGAGATGCCTGATGTGAGTTATCGAAAGGACCCAGTGACTTCATATTTACATCAAGTGTAAAGTTTTTGCTCACCTTTAAGCTTACATATGCCCGTAGTTAATGCCCGTCTCCTCAGAATAAGAGACTTGATGGCAGCGGCCTTTAGCAGCCTGTTTTGGATCAGGCACTGGAGTAGACGCCCCTAGCAGAGGGGTCTTCTGTGCAGCCGGAGACCTACCAAAGGCGGCAGTGATGGCGGCCCGGCGGGATGGGTGGTTTGGCCCGGCGTTTGGGCTGCGACTGCTGCTGGCGACCGTGCTTCAAACGGTGAGTGGAGGTCACCTCTGCTGCAGCCCCAGGGCGAGCTACAGGGATTGCGCTAAGGAAGACAGAATATTCGGTCCCTTTTGGGAGACACAGCTGAAACGGGTGGGCTCCCCCAGCGGTTGCTGCTGCCGGCGTGCGACGTGGCTTTATTCCGCGTTTGACGATTATCTTTCCCCGCCCTGGGTTTAGCAGTTCCTTCTTCTGACCTGAGACTCTCTTGAGTACAATCTGTAAGACACGCTGTAAAAGCGGCGGGTGAGAGGCGGGAAAGGCACTAAGTTTTGCAAAGAAATGAAGATTATTTTTAAATTGACAGAAATGCAAGGAACTGCCGTCTTTATGACAAAGCTTCCTTTTAAGCCCAGAGGAAAGCCCTCAAGTCTTTGGTCCAGGGTACACTTCCTTTTTACTGTCAATTTTCTGTCATTTGTTTGTGGTAAGTCACTCTTAGTCTTTTACTTCTGTTCTCTGGCACTCACAGGCCGCTGGGTACGCCTCAGTATCATTTGTGGTTTTTAAACAACACTGTTGTAATAAAAGGAACTACTCCATACTAAAACATAATTTATTCTTGAAATTGATTTTCTAAAATGATAGCGCTCATCTCGCTTAAAATCGATCGTTGTCTAACCAAGTTTTTTTTTTTTTAATTTCGCTTTTATCCATTAACAGAAGAGATACCTTCTTTATATTTGAATGGGGAGAGGCTAGTTTCGACTTATTTTCCTGTTCACTCACAAACGACTTATTAGAAGTTTTTAGTTCGTTTAACTGTGAATAATAAAACTTTTTAATAGGCACCATACTTGGGGTTTTTACAAGTGTCTTTTATCAGCCTAATTTTTCAAGTGTTCTCTGTATTGAGTCTGCTGAGTAGTCTCCTAGAAATCTGGTTTAATTAATTTATTCAAGGTTTGGAGGATTGAGGGTCTATAGGGAAGGCCTCCACAAACACCTGGGCTTTTCTTTCATTAAGGAGTTTAAAGATCTTGCCTATTTACTTTTACAGCCTTACCTAAAAGGTGGATTCTTTACTTCTCTCATTAACTTTATAATACTTCATTATTCAGTCATTTGGTGCCTTAGAAATTACTGGAAGACCCCTTTCTAAACTTTGTACTCAAGAATTTTTTGTCAGTCTTAGATAATTTGTATTCACCACCATGAAAAGATAAAGAGTAACATTTCAAGTTGACTTCTTCTGATCTCATTATCTCTTTAACTGTTTGATTATCTGTGGCTGTGTAAGCACCCCCTATACTTAGTGGCTTGAAATAATGATTTCTCATGATTCTATGTGTTGAGCAGTTTCTGTGTTGATTTCCTTTGGCCTCATTTATACCTTCCCTGGTGGCTCAGACTGTAACGCGTCTGTCTACAATGCGGGAGACCTGGGTTAGATCCCTGGGTTGTAGGTCAGGAAGATTCCCTGGAGAAGGAAATGGCAACCCACTCCAGTACTCTTGCCTAGAAAATCCCACGGACGGAGGAGCCTGGTGCAGGCTACTGTCCATGGGGTCGCAGAGAGTCGGAAATGACTGAGCGACTTCACTTTCTTTCATTTACACCGCTGTACTGAGCCAGTACGTCAGCTGAACTACTGGCTAGGGTTCTAGGGTTCTAGATGGCTTCATACTTAGTGGTGCTGTCAGCTAGGGCGAC
The DNA here is from genome assembly GCF_019923935.1 of Bubalus bubalis. Taxonomy (NCBI): domain Eukaryota; kingdom Metazoa; phylum Chordata; class Mammalia; order Artiodactyla; family Bovidae; genus Bubalus; species Bubalus bubalis. The sequence goes on from NC_059162.1 coordinate 56,901,867, forward strand.
TTAGGTCTACTCCATGTGACCTCTCATTCTCCAGTAAGGCCAGACACAGAGCAAAAGTGGCATTGCCTCATGAAGCCTAGCCTCAGAAATCCCATACATCACTTCCACATCACAATATTTGCCAAAGCAAAGAAGACCAATCTGGATTGCAAGGGTAGGGAAATAGATTCCATCTCTGCATGAGAAGAGTGACATAGTCACATTGCAAAGAAGCATACATACCAAGGTAGGAGGAATTTATGGTTATTAAACAGTCTTTCAAAGTGATCCTCCACATAATTCACACCAAAGAAATTTGGGTGTCATCTTCGACTCCTACCTTTTCTTACATACCTCACATCCAGGTAGTTATCAAATCTTGTTGATTTTACTTCCTAAATAGCTCTCAAGTTCATCCACTTATTAGTAATCCTTCATTTAGGCCACCAACCTCTCTTTCCTTATATTATAGAAAATTTAACAAACTTTTTTTAAGAACATACTTATCTGTCTATTTGTCTGCCTCGGATCTTACTTGCTGGATGAGGACCCAGCAGTTGAGGTGCCCTAATGGGCTCAGTTGCTCCTTGGGATGTGGGATCTTAGTCCCCTGACTAGGGATCTAACCCAAGTGCCCCGCATTGCAGGGCAGATTCTTGAACCTCTGGACCATCAGGGAAGTCCTTAGAAAACTTACAAACTTTGGCCTAACTGAAAAGCTTATGACATTTTGATTCTACTTATTTGTCTTAGTATGAATAGAATGCTAGGTTTCTAATTTTAAAAAAATAGATATGCAACAAGCAATAAAGGTTTACTGTATAGCGCAGGGAACTATAGTCAATATCTTGTAATAGTCTATAATGGAAAATAACCTGAAAAATAATATATGTGTGTGTATTTATATATATATATCTAAAGAACTGAATCACCTTGCTGTGCACCCGAAACACTGTAAGTCAACTATACTTCAATAAAATATATTAAGAAAAAAATAGAGTTAATAGCAGCTCATGGTTATCAGCATTCCAATGAGGTGACAACTGGGAGGATATAAAGTGATTTAATCTGAAAATACATTCTGAGTATGCTTAAGCATTAAAAAAAAAAAAGCATAGCCTAAGGGAGCTGTTTTCTAGAGTCTCCTAGAACTAAGTGGTATTCACTTTTTCGTTCTGCTCGAACATAATTTTACTTTATTCAGAAAGGTCTGTACTGAAAGCAGTCAGTATAAAATGATTTTGTGTATCACTGATTCTAAGACACCACACTCCATCCCCTTTTCTTCACAAATTATCACCTGGATTGGTCTTATTTCAGTTAGTGTCATAACTGTCAGCGTGTTTGTTGTTTTTAGTGGTACATACAATAATGCCCCATCGTGGATTCTGTGAAAGGAGGTAGTAACAGTGGTTAAGGGTTTTGAGGGCAGGCTGGAATTAAAGCTTTTGTTTCCTTCTTTATAAGGTAAGGATGATACCTCCTTTTTCATAGGAGGATAAGATTAAATGAAATAATGATGTAAAGTGTTTAGCAACACTTGACAAAGTATCTGGTGCCTTGTAAGAGCTTGTCATTATGGCTTGTCATTATGTTTCTGGTACTTATTTTCTTGGGGCAAATCTGTAAACCCATGTATCCCACCCTGTCCTTAAAATCCATGTCTTTCTTACAAGGGTGGCTAATTATTATAAAATTTAGGAGAATTCCCTGGTCATCCAGGCTTCCCGTGCTTTCACTGCCAAGGGCGCGGTTCAGTCCTTGGTTGGAGAACTAAGATTCCATAAGCACTGTGGCAGAGCCAAAAATAATAACAGTAGAACAAAACATAAAAAGTAATATTTGACCTTACTGTGTACACTTAAATGCTATTCAGTTAGTTTTATGTAATAAAAAGATGGGTGGGTGTAATTTATAGTTGAACTCTCCTATATTATTTAGCATTTTGTACTTATAAAGTGCTTTAAAATAGGTTCTGATGTTCTTATTTGAGTCAGAGCCTTAAGTCTGCAAAAAACAAATTATGGTAGAAAAAAAGATTCACTCATGAAATTCACGATACCTTCTATCTCCCCCACACTTATCTCTGCTGCTGCTGCTGCTGCCAAGTCGCTTCAGTCGTGTCCGACTCTGTGCGACCCCATAGACAGTAGCCCACCAGGCTCCTCTGTGCATGGGATTTTCCAGGCAAGAACACTAGAGTGGGGTGCTATTGCCTTCTCAGTCACTTATCTCTAACCTGTGAGTACTTAATAAATGTTAGAATTATTCCTACCTTCCACTGTGAAAACAAAAACACTATTTATATTTAAATCATTATAATAGACACGGGTTAGAGATAAGTGCCTATTATAATGATTTAAATATAAATAGTGTTTTTGTTTTCACAGTGGATGGTAGGAGTAATTCTAACATTTATTAAGTACTCACTGTGTACTGGACAGGATACTAGATGCTTTCTGTACTTTTTCTCCTTTAATCCTCCAAACTCTGAAGTAAGTGGTCGTTATTCCTATTTAGAAATTCAGAAATAAGGTTGCTCTGAGTTGGTATTTGAATCAGGATGTCAACAGACTCAAATACGTTTTGCATGTTCACTCTACCTGTCAGTTGGTGCTCAGTAAATGCCAGAATAAAACCAAGTATTATAATCCCATGATTTTTCATTTGAGATTCTTGTTTTATAAAACATGCTTTGGTAACAGTTTCTTACATTTGTTTAGCAGTTCACTGTTTCAAAGTGATTTCACTTTTATTGCCTGTTTTAGTTAGCATGGCTGGAAAACAGATCACCCTGAAATTTGGTGGTATAAAACCATTGTTTATTTTGCTTTCAGATTCTATGGGTTAGCAATTCAGACAGGCACGACAGCGTGGCTGTATGTTCCACGGTGTCACAGACCTCAGCCTGAGACTAAAGACTAAAGCGTGAAGGCTTTTTACTCACACATCTAGTAGGTGATGCTGTTTGTCAGCTGGAGGCCTCAGTTGTTCTCTGCATGGGCCTCTCCACATTCTCTCTAGTTACAGCATGGTGGCTAAAAGTTGAGTATTTTAGAGAAACAGAGACATGGCACCTGCAAGCCCTAGTCAAGCAGAGATGGCTTCCTTTTTTATGGCCTACCTTCAGAAATCACTTCTTGACACTCTGTTTGTCAGAATAGTCACAAGCCCCTGCCAGTCACATTTGGGATGATGTATATGTTTTGGTGTGGCCATCTTTGGAGAAGTAGAAATTAACCCGTGAAATAGATCAAGCAGATCACTTTACAAGTAAATAAACTGTATTCAAAGTATTAGTATAGGAGCAAGGGTCTTAGGTCCTTCTGGCTAGACTGGTATACTTGATCTATTTTGATACATTATGATATATACCGCACCCTATTACTTAACATAAGGTAAAGGATGTTTGTATAAGCTATCAAATTAGGATGTTGACTTAATGTAAGGCCAGTGGGATGATTAGCATTTTGGAGGAGTATGCCAGCAATAGTTAAAGTTTTTTTACAATGAGATATGCCATTTGGTTTTATCAGCTTGATTAGTTAGCTGGTGGGCCAAATCCAGCAAGCGTTGTTTTTGTAAGTGAAGTTTTATTGGAACACAGACACACATGCATTTATTACTGTCTGTGACTGATTTTGTGCTACAGTAGCTGAGTTGAGTAGTTCCAACAGAAACTGTATAGCCACCCAAGTGAAAGTGAAGTTGCTCAGTCGTGTCTGACTCTTTGCGACCGCATGGACTGTAGCCCACCAGCCTCCTCCATCCATGGAATTCTCCAGGCAAGAATACTGGAGTGGGTTGCCATTTCCTTCTCCAATAGCCATCCAAGCCTAACACAATTACTATGGGACCCTTTACATAAAATTTGCAGACTCTTGGTCTAGGAGATCAACCTGTTACAGTCAATCTGAAATTCCCCATACTTGAGTCTGTGGTTTTGACCAATTCCTCTGCTTAACACACCTGAGAACTAGCATGTCCCTGCATGCTAAGTCGCTTTAGTCATGTCTGACTCTTTGCAACCTTATGGACCGTAGCCTGCCAGAGTCCTCTGTCCATGGGATTCTCCAGGCAAGAATACTGGAGTGGGTTGCCATACCCTTCTCCAGGGGATCTTCCCAACCCTGGGATCAAACTCCCATCTCTTAAGTCTCCTGCATTGGCAGGCAAATTCTTTACTGCTAGTGCCACCTGGAAAGCCAAGTGCTGGAAATACAAAGAAATAACTTAATGCTTGCCCTTGAAAGAGTTCACAGTATTATTGGGGAATCAAACAATCATAGGTTTACATAGTGCAGTGTCATGAGTGTGCTGTTTTACAGCTCTGCATAAATTTCTTAGAAAAGATAGCGGCTAAAGATTGGAATCTGCTTTTTCTCAGAGAAGGCTTCCTGAGAAAACTGATACTGATCAAGTTCTTGGATTAAGTAGAATTTAACAATGTGGAAAGGTATAAAAGAGCCTAGCATAAAAAAAAATATGAGCAAATGTATGTTTGAGTAAGGGTTTTGTATTTTCAGGTACTATAGGAATCCGTTATAGCTGAAAAGTAGAATGAGATTGGAGGTGTAATGAGAAGTAGGACTAGCTGACCATTTAAGCGACTGAGGCAGGAAAGGATTTGAGAGTTCTTTTAGAGACTTGAGGCCTCTTTGAATTGTCAAAACTTAATTGATTGGTTCTCAGTTCATTCAGTTCAGTTCAGTCACTCAGTCATGTCTGACTCTTTGCGACCCCATGAACCACAGCACACCAGGCCTCCCTGTCCATCACCAACTCCCAGAGTCCACCCAAACCCATGTCCATCGAGTCAGTGATGCCATCCAACCATCTCATCCTCTGTCATCCCCTTCTCCTCCTGCCCTCAATCTTTCCCAGCATCAGGGTCTTTTCAGATAACTCAACTCTATGCATCAGGTGACCAAAGTATTGGAGTTTCAGCTTCAACATCAGTCCTTCCAGAACACCCAGGACTGATCTCCTTTAGAATGGACTGGTTGGATCTCCTTGCAGTCCAAGGGACTGTCAAGAGCCTTCTCCCAACACCACAGTTCAGAAACATCAATTCTTCGGTGCTCAGCTTTCTTCACAGTCCCAACTCTCACATCCATACATGACCACTGGAAAAACCATAGCTTTGACTAGACAGACCTTTGTTGACAAAGTAATGTCTCTGCTTTTTTTGGTTCTAAGAATGGTGAAGAATGTGAAGTCTAGGTTGACTGACCTGGATGACTGGGTAGTCAGGGAAAATGGGACCATTTTGCTAAGATATTCTGAATATGAATACATTGGAAGGAATAGATTTTTAAAGATGTCACTGTTGGAGAATTTGAATTTGTAGTGCCTATATATCTAAATGAGAAGATGTTGGAAGCTTGACGCTTAAGAAAAAAGACTTGAGAGTTTTTAATAAATGAATATTTGAAGCCATGGAAAAGATGTAGTTCTCCATGGAAAATATGCAAAGAGAGAACTAAAAATAGAAATGGGGAACATTTAGGAGATGTGTAGCAGAAGGAGGAGAGGGCAAGCAGATTCTAAGTTCTTGAAATGAAAATTCATTTTTCTTCAAGATATATATGTATGTATATCACAAAGAAATAATATATGATCTTTTTTGTAAATCCATGTTTTAGCCAAGCTGCAATATGACAAGTTTTTAAGGAAAAAAAAAAAAATGGGGGGAGATGGGAAGAACCAAAGATTCATAAGGTTATAGAGTTTAAAAATAATTTAAAAATTGTCTCCAAATGAGGCGTTTCAGTAACTCTCTAGTATGTGTGTTACTCTAGCTTGTTCTTTTTTGGAAGCTTTGTAATGTAAAGATAACCTTTTTCCCCCTTATTTTTTGTTTTCAGGTCTCTGCATTGGGAGCAGAGTTTTCCTCAGAGTCTTGCAGAGAGTTAGGTTTCTCCAGCAACTTGCTCTGCAGCTCCTGTGATTTGCTTGGACAGTTCAACCTTCTGCAGCTGGATCCTGACTGTAGAGGGTGCTGTCAGGAAGAAGCACAATTTGAAACTAAAAAGGTACTGCTTTCTAGTATCTCTCTTCCATTAGATAATTTAGTTGAGATGAGGTAAAATGTTAAATTGCCTAATCAACCTAACTACAAAGAAGTCATTAGCTTCTACATTTTGTAGATTTAGAAACGCAACTGATTTCTTGCCTGGGGCATTAGATCAGTCAAAGCAAATGAAGGGGAAAATTATGGTTATAGACCAATAGACCATCCTACCATGGCTGTGCTGTCCAGTCTTCCTTACTTCTGGCCACATGAAGCCAAAGAATAATTAATTAGATGTTTTTATTCAGTTACAGTAAGAACCTAGTCTTACATTGAAATTTGAGATGAAAGTAAAGCACCTATTACATGCACATAATTGTCAACAGTAAGTTATAACCTTTAATCTGGTTAACTAAAGAATATGGTCTGTTAATTTGCACACCTGTTACTACTATTTCCTGATATCTACTCTCACCGTTAACACCTGAAGACAACCAGGACTAGGTAGTTCTAAGTATCCAGTAAAATCGGCTATGGTTTTACCCACTGTTCAAATTAACAGTAAACTTGCTCAATTTTTAAATCTTTTCATTAGACCTGTAGATTAATTAAAAATTATCAGGAAAAGGTCACTTATATCATCCAAATCAAGCTGAATTAATGAAGTCCCTATGTTTGAGAAAAAATGTCAACATCTCTCTGCTTTGTTTCCTTTTAATATTCTTTCAGTTTTACTTATTGAATCCTGTTTGAGGCATTATGGTTTGTAAAGCTTTCAAATAGTATCTTCTCATTATTAGGTAGTAAAGGATTATTTCTAACAATGAGTACAGTTTTATAGGTTTGTAAGAAAAACAAGCAGACACGCTTTAACATCAGTATTCAACCAAAAGTTACCCTTGATTTCTCAGTTGAAAACCTGAAATTCCTGTGTCCCAGATATGGCTTCCGTGTCTACAATGGCTTTCATTTTCTTGGTTCACATATACCCATAATGTATTTTAATGTTTAGAAGATTCCCATATATAAAAGTTAGTCTTTATTGCAAGTAGGTAAAATCTAAAGAGATTTTTAAAATTTGATTTTAGATAGACTTAAGACATAGGACCTAATTAGTAGGCTCCTTCCTTCTTGTTTTCTGTTTTGTTTCTTCAATGGTATATTCACAGGAGACCAGTGGCTGCAGTGTGGTTCATCCTCTCATCCTTAAGCTGTTATTCTATGGTCTGTACAACCACTTGGCCAACAATAATTATTTCCTGAGACACCAAACTGAGATGGATTGAACAACAAGGGGTGTTTTAAAAGAAATAATCTTTATCACACACCCCCTTTGTAATCAAGAGTAAGCTGAGAAAGTCTAGCCTTTGACTGATATCAAATATGCCTTTAACTATAAACTAAGTGCATATAAAAGCTGTTTTTACTTTATTGCCCTTTCTCAGTAATTCTTTATAATATACAAATTTTGTGAGTTTTTTTTTAAGCCACACCATGCCACATACAGGATCTTAGTTCCTCAGCCAGGGATCAGACTTATGCCCCCTGTAGGGGAAGTGCAGAATCTTAATCACTGAACTGCCAGGGAAGTCCTTGTGATATAATTTTAGTAGAACCAAACTTCAGTCACACGCTTCTCAAATTAATCATATTTCTGTTCAGTTTTCATTATTAATTGAGCTGTGTTTGATATCTTGACACTTTGCAGCAGTTACAGCTCAACATTATCCGTGGGGAAATAGCCCACTGTTTAATACATGCCTAACTAGTCACACAAACTGAAATGTTTATTATATCTAAGTGCAAGTGAGCCTGTATCCTAATATTCCTTTTATACTGTACTTGTTTTTTCTCAACTCCTTGCCTGTAATCTTTAAGATGTACTCTCATTAAGTATTTGCTAGGACAGTGTTGCACAAAATCAGTGAATGATTTTCTAGAGGCCTGGTGAAACCAAAACACTTAAAATAGTAGTATAAATATAAAAGTATGGCAGGTCAGGCAAACCTCCATGTAGATATAAACCACATTCTTATATAAAAGTGGTATGCTTAATTTAATCTCTGCAGTACTGCTCTCTGGATTATTGGTACATAATCATAGGTAGTCATGTATGGATGTGAGAACTGGACTATTAAAAAAGCTGAGTGCCAAAGAATTGATGCTTTTGAACTGTGGTGTTGGAGAAGACTCTTGAGAGTCCCTTGGACTGCAAGGAGATCCAACCAGTCCATCCTAAAGGAAATCAGTCCTGAATATTCATTGGAAGGACTGATGCCGAAGCTGAAACTCGAATACTTTGGCCACCTGATGCGAAGAACTGACCCATTTGAAAAGACCCTGATGCTGGGAAAGATTAAAGGCGGGAGAAGGGGATGACAGAGGATGAGATGGTTAGATGGCATCACTGACTCAATGGACATGAGTTTGAGTAAACTCTGGGAGTTGGTGATGGACAGGGAAGCCTGGCATGCTGCTGTCCATGGGGTCACAAAGAGTTGGACAGGACTGAGTGACTGTACTGAACTGAACTGAATCATAGGTAACAATACACACAATAGCTTTTCTGTCTCATTCAACTCTGGCTTAAGGCTTAATTTTGAAATTATAGTTTAATTTAGTTCTACTTAAATGAAAGTTAAAATATGCAATATATAGACTAGTTTGTTGTCATTTAGTCACTAAGTCATGTCTGACTCTGAGACCCCATTGACTGTAGCCCACCAGGTTCCTCTGTCCATGAGATTTCCCAGGCAAGGTTACTGAAGTGGGTTGCCATTTCCTTTTCCAGGAGATATTGCATATTTGGGGATTGAACCTGCATTATAGACTAGCACCTTATGTCAAAAATATTAAAAATACTTAAACATGGCTGTGTGTAAATCATTGGGAATATAAATTTTGTAGAAGAGGAAATTTGTAGTTTATTTGTAGGACTGTCTTGGCAATTTATAATAAAGAAATGTTACCTAAATACTCATTTTGGTTCTGTCTTAGTTGCATGCTTTATAGGTCTGTTCAGGGATAAAGCTAATCATTTTTCAAATGCATACACTCAGTCAACAGGCTAAATTTAGCCTTTGATAGGCAAAAACATAAAATTTGCTTTTAAAAAAACGTATTTATTCCCAATAAATGCAGAAAATATCTTCAAAGTCCCTTATTCTGCAAGTAGATATTCCTATATTGCTTGTATTTGGTCTTGTTTCTCCCCCTTTTGATTGTAAAGGACCTAAGTAAAGATCACAAATATAACTAGAACAAGATTTTTTGGTTAGCTGATTTACTACTGTTTTAACTAGTTTTGCTCATAACTGTGTACTTAGGTACAATTTATAAACATTCATAAGGATATTGACTGAATTATTAAGAGCATACTAATTTGTTGTTGTTTAGTCACTAAGTCATATCCGACTCTTTGCAACCCCATGGACTGTAGCCCATCAGGCCCCTCTGTCCACGAGGTTTCCCAGGCAAGAAGACTGGAGAGGGTTGCCAATTTCCTTCTCCAGGGATTGAATCCATGTCTCCTGCATTGGCAGGTGGATTCTTTACCACCGAGCCACCAGGAAAGCCTGTATACTAATTTGTAACTTAAAGTAAAAAAATGGTAAACTAATGAAAGAAAAATGTTTACATCTTGGTGCTATTAGTATTTACTAAGTAGTGTAAGTGACTTCTGCTTTTTGTACATAGAATCTTAAGATAGAAGGGAAGGAACTGTTCACTACTGACTGACTCTTTGCTTGGGGTGGGAAAACATACAACTGCCAGTTCTTGCTTGTTGTATTTTACAGCTTTTCCCACCAGAAAAGGACTAATTCTTCTCCTGTTAACGTTTTTGAAGTATTTTAGACAAGGGTTGTTACTAGCTCAAGTTGAGTCACTAACCATTTATTGGCTAGGATTATGGAATAATGTAAGAACTGCCACAAAAGCTGCCACAGTAGCCATGTGAGAAGTTACACCAGGGAGCAGATGGATGACGCGCTCTTAGGTAAAGAACACACTGGTTTTTCCCCTCAATTACTAGAGTAAACCACTTCTACTTAAGCTGTTTTAAAGATTTAGCTCAAGTGTCCCCTTTGCTGGGAAGTCAGCGAGTTTCTCTTCCTCAGCCACCACCACTGCCACTTCCAAGTTACATTAAGCTACACCTAGGTCTTCCCTCATAGCTTTGTCAGTAAAGACAATGCAGGAGACCCGGGTTCGATTCCTGAGTCAGGAAGATCCCCTGGGGAAAGAAATGGTAACCCACTCCAGTATTCTTGCCTGGAGAATCCCACGGACAGAGGAGCCTGGCAGGCTACAGTCCATGGGGTTGCAAGAGTCAGACATGACTTATCAACAAAACCACCAACCACCACTGCATTTCCAAAGCACTTAAACATGCCTGTGATTTGCAGTTAACTCCATTATATTGTATCTGATGTCTGGCTTTCTTTCTCTCCCAGTATTTTATGCTTTTTGAAGTTCAGAACTATTTTTTTTTTTATGTTTCTGAATCCCCAGCCTTTAGCTTATAATATTTCATAAGTTTTTGCCCTTGAATAAGGCTCTTTTTACTAAGAAATAATACATGAAATTCTGTGGCCAACTTTAGAGTAATTTAGAAGTCAGCTTAAACAGCATTATTCAAAACAATGGCAAATTTTAAGCTTTAGCCTTTCAGAAGCTGAATGCTGCTGATGTGTAAAGCATAGAAGGATGAAATGGAGGTTAAGCTAACTGTGCATGAAATTGTAGTCGCTAAAGAGATTTCACCATTGCTTAAAATAGATTCACTTTTGTAGTGTGTGTAACATCAAATCTATGAACTGATTTCTTCAAAGGAAACAAATTTAATTCAACAGGTTATTCTAATATAAAAACACTGTTCAGAAAGTTTTTTTTTTTTTAAACGTTTAGCAGCAATTCAAATTCAGTGTAAGAATCAGTAAGACTCGTGAGTAGCAACAATACTAAATAAAGACATAAATTTGCTTAATAATAGCTTCAAACATTCATTAAGTTCTTATTATATGAAGGTGCTCTTCCAAGACTTTATATGAAGTAACTTATATAATCCTTACAACAACTCCATGAGGTAAGTACCGTTATCATCTCCATTTCATACCTAGGTCTGAGGCAAGGAGATCTTGCCTAAAGTCATACAGCTAACAAGTGACAGTAAACATGTATGTCATATATTTGTGTAAGAAAAGTTTAAAAGTTTATTTTGTGCAGTTAGTTATTCAGTTGAACTGAAAATAGTTTAAATTTATTTTTTATATTTTCTATATGGGGCATTTCATCTGCCTCTAATGAAAAATAAACGTGGTCAGTTTTCTTAGGTATTTACAAATCAGAATCAGCTTCTGTCTAAGCATGTTAAAACATTCTGTCACATTTACAGATTGTAATATTTATAAGGAAAATAAACCCTTAAAGTAATCATTATTAATTTCCAGGCTGTCTTACAGCTGCATTTCTTTTAGTTGTACCTACTTCAGAATCAAAATAAACTTTGTTTATGTAGTAAATATTACTTCATACTGTAGGCTCTGAGAATGCCAAAATAAGACAGTAGTCACTGTCCTAGAGGACTCGAAGAAATATACATGGAAATTGGACTACTGGAATGTATTTGGCAGGATATTCTGTTGGGATAAAACCTAATATCCAATAATGTAACTGCTAAAAAAAAATTAGAAATTGGCATAATCAAGAACTATAGATACAGCCATGTTAATCACTATGGAAGTGACCAACAGAAGAACTAAAAACAGTAAGAACTCAGATAAGTTCTGTAAACAAATGGTATAAAAGCACCACAGAAGAAAGGATATAACCATTTGACAGGTCAGGTAAACATTACCCCTTGCTTATGTAGAAGTTGATGCTTATGATAAGTTGGACAGTGATTAGGAGAAGGTCATCTCTGGCAGAAGGAAAAGTATTTGAAAAGGAACAGAGTCATCATGAGAGAGATGGTCATCTAAGATGAATCAGAGAGCTGCTTATGAAGAGAGAGAACAATAGGTAAGTAAGTAGGGCCTGTGTGCCTTGGTAAGAAGTTTGAACTCTACCCTATAGGCAGGTGATGACAGTTAAGGACTATAAACAGTAAATTGACATCAGATTTGTGTTTTAATAACTTTTGTTGGTGTTGTGAATGATAGTTGATAGAGTAGTGAGGAGTACCATTGGCAGAAAAAGAACTTAAGATGCCAGCTTCCAAAGGAAAGATGCAAGAAGGAGCTTAAGCTAACACACTGTAGTAAAAATGGAGAAGGGGCAGATCTGAAATAGATTGAGGCAACAAGAAACTACAGGATTTATTGACTAACTGGATTGAAATGTGGAAGGGAAGAGTGAGGACACTTTCCAGTGTTTTTATGTCAGAAACTGCTAACCTTAGCACAAGGCTACAAAAGAATTCCATCTAGCTACAAGGTAGCCCCTAAAGGCAATGATGGTGGATGGGAAAAGAGACAGCGACAGAGGATAATTTTTAGTGAAGTATACATCCCTTAGTTTCAAACTGCCTTTTCAGTTTTCTTTTTGAAGATAGACGTGTTAAATTCTACTGTAGCAGGCCATGAATTTTATCTCGGTACCATAATAAGTTCTAAAATAGATAGTATACTCTTCAGAGAGCAGGCAAAAAGTGAAAATGTGTAGACTGGCCTTGTTTCTTTTGTTCTAATTTCACATTGTTGCTCTTGGTTTTTGTATACTGTTTAACTTTTGAATTATTGCAGCTCTTTTGGTATCTGTTTTTAAAGTGAAAATATATTAGGTGATTAATTTTAATAGAAATCATTTAATTTGAGCCAGCTCTTATTTTTTATTTCAGATAATTGTAATCTTTCTTGCAAATGATAATAATTGCCTCCTTTTTTATGACAGTGGTGTTCACTATTGGATGGTAATGGAAATACACAAAGAATTGAACTTTCTTTTGAAAAGCAGCTTTTCCTGCTTTATCTTTAATATGAAAAATAAATGTAGTTAATTTTTTTTTTTTTTTTTTTAGATATTTACAAATCAGGATCTGCTTCTAAGCATGTTAAAACATTCTGTCACATTTGCAGATTATAATATTTAAAAGGGAAATAAATCCTTAAAGTAGTTCATAATCTATCTCCAGGCTGTCTTACAGCCACATTTCCTAGACATACCTACCTCAGAGTCATTGTGGCACATTCATGTTCATTTTTTGAGACTATTGAGTGGATATTGAACTGTGTTTTAATAGGATCTCAATCTCAGATTTTCAAATTAACAGAAATATAGGTTAACTTTTCAAGCACTTAGGAGCAAAAATTAATTAATTTTTTTATTATTGAATTTTTTTATACATTGACTTTTGTTTTTTATTGAGTACTTACACTAAATTGTTTGCCATTTTTTCTTTATTTATACATATTACCAAGGGGCTAGTTGGTTTTGTTTTTAAAACTGTTTACCTTTAAGATATTCAAGCTTAGGGTCATTTTTACCATTCTCTGGATATTTTGACCTCAGGAAACATAGTGGCATTGTGTCATTATTCTTTACATTGTGTGATATTCCCTAGGTATTAGTAGGGTTGAATATATTGTTCCCAAACTATACCCTGAATTATTCATACTTATAGCTGAAGTGTGTATGGGAATGTGTGTGCTCTATATCTGTGAATATATTTGCTTCTAGGTGGAAATCTGATCGTTACAGTCTTAACCCCTTGGTGATGAAATTCTCTTTCTTTTAGGTGTATATGCAAATACTGTTTCTTATCACAGTATTAAAAGAAGCCTTGTTCTTTTCCTCAGATTTCATAGTTAGCATGGTCTAATTTAGATTGTGGTGATGTCAGAGAAACATATTTTATTTTTTTTTTTTACATTTTCGTTGAGCTTTTTAGTGGAACAGTGATTGTATCTTTATGGCAAGACTCCCTCAGCATACTCTTACTTTCTTCAGAGCCTAATTTAAGGTAGGTGTTACCTAGCTTGTTTTTAACTTAGAGGAAGCTTCCTTAGACACAGTCATTGTTTTATATTTTTGTGGAGTTTGGTAGAAAACACCTAAAAATGAATAGTTTGATCTCAGGTGTATGATTTTAGAGCATTATATTTACCAGGTTGGTTTGCTAAAATTGTAAAACCCAACTTATTTCCCTAATCCTTTGTATTCGTTCATTGTTCCTATACAAGAATGCCATCAGTCAGAGTGTGTATGAAAGTGTTAATAAATATAACGTTTGGCTTATACACTTAAGGTAACTTAAACTGAATCTTCACAAAAGCTTACTATAAGATCGCAAATATTTAGTACTCTAATTATTTGCTCATGTGTAGTTGTAGCTTTTTGTTTCTAGCATTACAGGTATTTTAAAAAATATTAGAAAATATAGGAATGACTTTGATAAATAATGAATTAAAATTTATAACATCAGCAGATCCCTAGACATAGTTTTAGTTGTAAACATTTTCTCTGAGAATTAACTGACTAAATTTTGCTTAGAAAAAAAATAGCTTCTGCTTAATATATTTTTGCTCTCCAGATGTATGTGAAAAAAGTAAAGTTGACTTTAAAAAATAACGTTTGTGTGTACTACGTTGCTTCAGTCATGTCTGACTTTGTGTGACCCTGTGGAGTGTAGCCCACCAGGCTCCTCTGTCCATGGGATTCTCCAAACAAGAATACTGGACTGGGTTGCAATGCCCTTCTCTAGGGGATCTTCCTGACCCAAGATTTGAACTCACATCTCTTATATCTCCTGCATTGGCAGGGAGGTTCTTTACCACTAGTGATATAATTGTTTTAAGAGTGGGTCGCATATACTTCAATGTTATCATAATAGTTTTTTCATTTAAGATCTCTAAATATTATAATACTTAGATTTTTATCATTTTATAGCCATGCTTCCTTATTTTTAAACTCCTACATTTTAATTAAGAGCAGGCAACCCTTCAGAGGAGACTTTTCTGGTGGCTCAGACAGTAAAGAATCTGCCACCTGCAATGCGAGAGACCTGGGTTCCATCCCTGGGTCGGGAAGATCCCCTGGAAAAGGGGGTGGCAACCTACTGCTAGTATTCTTGCCTAGGGAATCCCCATGGATAGAGGAGCCTGGTGGGCTACAGTCTATGGGGTCACAAAGAGGTGGACAGGACTGAGCAACTAACACTTTCACTTTCACTTTCTCTCAGGGCTTCATAAGACCAATAAAATAGTTGCTGCTCAGATCTGAATTCTGTTCAGCAGTCAAAGCTTTTCCTTTGGCTAACCTAACATTAAGTCATTTTCATCATAGTACTACTCTCAGAGTTTTTTTCAGTTTTTTCCTAAAGTTCTGCTTTAAAAGAGGATTTCAAAAATTAAAAATGCATGGCTGCAAATGATTATTCCAACCAACCTAGACAGCATATTAAAAAGCAGAGACATTACTTTGCCAACAAAGGTCCATCTAGTCAAGGCTAGGGTTTTTCCAGTAGTCATGTATGGATGTGAGAGTTGGACTATAAAGAAAGCTGAGTACAGAATTGATGCTTTTGAACTGTGGTGTTGAAGAAGACTCTTGAGAATCCCTTGGACTGCAAGGAGATCCAACCAGTCCATTCTAAAGGAAATCAGTCCTGGGTGTTCATTGGAAGGACTGATGTTGAAGCTGAAACTCCAATACTTGGGCTACCTGATGTGAAGAGCTGACTCATTTGAAAAGACCCTGATGATGGGAAAGATTGAAGGCAGGAGGAGAAGGGGACAACAGAGGATGAAATGGTTGGATGGCATCACCAACTTGATGGACATGAGTTTGGGTAAACTCTGGGTTGGTGATGGACAGGGAGGCCTGGCGTGCTGCGGTTCATGGGGTCACAAAGAGTCAGACACTACTGAGCGACTGAACTGAACTGATGAGAAGAAAAACAGTATTGCAGCATTTATCTTGCTTTTAGTCATTGTTTATTAGCTAGTCTCTTAAGCAAAAGTCTACTACTATTTGATTGCTTTGTAATTTTTGCCTCTTTAATAGTTGAGGGTAGTCCAAGGCATCCCCAGCTGCACATTACAGTCACTTGGATAACTTTAAAAGTAGTATATATTAACTAAAAAACTGGTGCCTAGACCACAACCCAACTCTCCTGATTTACTTGAACTGGGGTGAGTTCCAGGGATCAGTAATTTTCAAAATCTTAGATAATTCAAGTGTATAGTTGTACAGTAAGGCTTGAAAACTCTGCTCTAAGGTCATGTGAATTTGAAAGCTTGAGAAATTTTGAAGTGGAGAGGAAAATTTGAAGAAATTCTAGTAACAGGAACAATGAATAACATCCTTGAACAGGCTATCAGGGCTTCTATGAAAATGGATACACACCTTAACCATAATTGATAGCGTGAAAGAAAATATTCACTATTCTTACATATTGAGCATCTAAAGAATCCAAGCTTTTTGTGTGTTTTGTGATTTTTTTTTTTTTTAATTTGTTTTAGCAACTCTGGAAGGTAGGGAATATTTCTTTTTTGTTGTTGTTTTAAAGGTTTACTTTATTTTTTGGTCATGCTGGACCTTCCTTGCTGCAAGCAGAAGCTGCTCTTCCTTGTGGTACACAGGCTTCTCATTGCAGTGACTTCTCTCACTGCGGAGTACAGGCTCTAGGGCCCAGGGGCTTCAGTAGTTGTGGTGCACAGGCCTAAGTTGCTCCCTGGCATGTGGGATCTTCCTGAACCAGGGATTGAGCCTGTGTCCCTTGCATTGCAGGATAGACTGTTAATTACTGGACCACCAAGGAAGCCCTGGGAATATTTCTTGTTCAGATGGTAAACTGAAGCTGAGAGAGAATGATTTGCTGTCTGTAACTAGCAGAACTAGAACTAGACCCACATACACATTTGATTTTTTAACCTGAGCTCTTTTCACTATACTCTTAAAAGATACAGTGAGGCCTATTAAAAATTTTAGTGGTTTAAGCATAAATCAATTCAAACTGGGTAACACCCAGCTGGAAGTGGTTAGAAGTACCTCACCAACAGGAATTAGGGATAGAACTTAGAGACGATGTGGAAGCAAAGCAACGATATGTTTTGATTGGCTGTAGCTTAAGCTACCTTATTTGGGAAAACCTAGTTGATGACTCAGAGAAGGCAATGGCACCCCACTCCAGTACTCTTGCCTGGAAAATCCCATGGACAGAGGAGCTTGGTAGGCTGCAGTCCATGGGGTCGCAAAATGTCGGACACTACTGAGCGACTTCACTTTCACTTTTCACTTTCATGCACTGGAGAAGGAAATGGCAACCCACTCCAGTGTTCTTGCCTGGAAAATCCCAAGGACCGGGGAGCCTGGTGGGCTGCCCTCTATGGGGTCGCAGAGTCTGACACGACTGAAGCGACTTAGCAGCAGCAGCAGCAGCAGTTGATAACTGGTAATTTTAGGACTGGAAAAGGTCAGTTTTCATTCCAATCCCAAAGAAAGGCAATACCAAAGAATGCTCAAACTACCACACAATTGCACTCATCTCATACGCTAGTTACTGCTACTGCTGCTAAATCACTTCAGTCATGTCCGACTCTGTGTGACCCCATAGCCTGCAGCCCACCAGGCTCCCCCGTCCCTGGGATTCTCCAGGTAAGAACACGAGTGGGTTGCCATTTCCTCCTCCAATGCATGAAAGTGAAAAGTGAAAGTGAAGTCACTCAGTCATGTTCGACTCTTAGTGACCCCCATGGACTGCAGCCTACCAGGCTCCTCCATCCATGGGATATTCCAGGCAAGAGTACTGGAGTGGGGTGCCATTGCCTTCTCTGATACGCTAGTTAAGTAATGCTCAAAATTCTCCAAGCCAGGATTTAGCAATACGTGAACCGTGAACTTCCAGATGTTCAAGCTGGTTTTAGGAAAGGCAGAGGAACCAGAGATCAAATTGCTAACATCCGCTGGATCATGGAAAAAGGAAGAGAATTCCAGAAAAACATCTATTTCTGCTTTCTTGACTATGCCAAAGCCTTTGACTGTATGGATCACAATAAACTGTGGAAAATTCTGAAAGAGATGGGAATACCAGACCACCTGACCTGCCTCTTGAGAAACCTATGTGCAGGTCAGGAAGCGACAGTTAGAACTGGACATGGAACAACAGACTGGTTCCAAATAGGAAAAGGAGTACGTCAAGGCTGTGTATCGTCACCCTGCTTATTTAACTTCTATGCAGAGTACATCATGAGAAACGCTGGGCTGGAAGAAGCACAAGCTGGAATCAAGATTGCCAGGAGAAATATCAATAACCTCAGATATGCAGATGACACCGGCCTTATGGCAGAAAGTGAAGAGGAACTAAAAAGCCTCTTGATGAAAGTGAAAGAGGAGAGTAAAAAAATTGGCTTAAAGCTCAGCATTCAGAAAATGAAGATCATGGCATCCGGTCCCATCACTTCATGGGAAATAGATAGGGAAACAGTGTCAGACTTTTATTTTTTTGGGCTCCAGAACCACTGTAGATGGTGACTGGAGCCATGAAATTAAAAGATGCTTACTCCTTGGAAGGAAAGTTATGACCAACCTAGATAGCATATTCAAAAGCAGAGACATCACTTTGCCAACAAAGGTTCTTCTAGTCAAGGCTATGGTTTTTCCAGTGGTCGTGTATGGATGTGAGAGTTGGACTGTGAAGAATGCTGAGCACCAAAGAACTGATGCTTTTGAACTGTGGTGTTGGAGAAGACTCTTGAGAGTCCCTTGGACTGCAAGGAGATCCAACCAGTCCATTCTGAAGGAGATCAGCCCTGGGATTTCTTTGGAAGGAATGATGCTAAAGCTGAAACTCCAGTACTTTGGCCACCTCATGCAAAGAGTTGACTCATTGGAAAAGACCCTGATGCTGGGAGGGATTGGGGGCAGGAGGAGAAGGGGACGACAGAGGATGAGATGGCTGGATGGCATCACTGACTCGATGGACATGAGTTTGGGTGAACTCTGGGAGTTGGTGATGGACAGGGAGGCCTGGCGTGCTGCAATTCATGGGGTTGCAAAGAGTCGGACACGACTGAGCGACTGAACTGAACTGAATTTCAGGTTTAATTTCTTAACTTTAAAGCATTTATAGGCTTAGGTTTTGGTTTGGTTACATAAGTCACTCATGCCCTAGAACCGCCTCGGTGTAGTAGCCTCCTTGTTTAACAATACCATGCTGTATGAAAATTTGATAGTTTGACTTATTTTAAATAACTAATTTTTCATTGTAATGTTTCTTCAGAGCCATTGATACCATCACCAACAAAAGTATTAAATATTTAGTGTTGAGAAGTAGCAAAATATTTCTTACTTGGACAAGGTTTATAGATTTGTTGTAATGTGGTGGTATGATGGTGGCGGTAAAAGTTAAATGTAATACTTTTTTAAAATTCTTTGGAAATTTTACAAAACTCACATATGTTGCCTTAACTTACCTAGGAATCTAGCTATCCGGTAGAAAGTAGCATACACTGATCTTTTTGTCTTACTATTAATATGATCCATTTTATAGCTACATAGTAAAACTTTTAATTATGGCAAAGTTATCACCACAAAGTAAAGAATTTGATTTTTTTATATGAGAAACCTCATTATAGGCTCTAACTAAAATTTTGTAACAAGAGGTTGGTCAGTTAGGAAAGAAATCATTATATTTCAACAGTAAATAAATTACCAGGGAAGTCTTTCAACAGTGAAGGGAGTACATTGTCTCAAAATATTAGGAAAATATATGAAATGTACAGAATTTAAATTAAGGTAGCTTATAAATAATAGTCTTGGTAATGCTCAAAATATATTTAAATTGCAAAAAATTATTTAACTGCAAAGCTGAAATTTATTTTAAGAATAATAAAAATCAGTTATTTTTTAAATGAAAGGGAAATTGGAATATTCAAAAATCCTGTTACAAATAAGGTGAATTAGTTATAGGGCTGAAGTAGTTAGATATTTCCACTTCCCATTTGGAGGATGCTATCAAAAATTTAGGAAAACTGGCAATAAGTAATATGGAAATAGGTATGGATGCCAAAAAGGGAAATGCAGTTTTATGCATCATTTTCATATTTTTCTAAAGGTGTCTGTATATTTCCATTTAAATTATTTGGGTCAGTGTAATATAATCCTAATGGAATAGTGCCTAGAGTTAGATTATCGGTTCAAATAAGGCTTCTCTTTATTAATGCACATAGAAGAGAGCCCTACCAACTCGGTGTTGGTAATATATGCAAAATAATAGCTTGCTATATAGAAGTTATATAACTTGGTGCTTTGATTTTTCTTCAACTGATATTTTTCCACAAATGTTTGAAGGTCAGTTTTTATGTTTATGTTACTTTAAAAACACTAAAGGTGAAATTCAAGGAAGTTTAGAATTTTAACTTTTTTTAACCCTTTCATACTTCATACCCTTGATAAATTCTGAGTAGCATATATTTCCTTGCATGTGAATGTATGTGTTGCCAAAGATTCTTATGATTATAAGGCATTGAAAATTTACCACAATTTGTAGTTAATGTACTGCATTTATTCACCACGAAAAACATATTTTCCTATGAACACTGCAAATTCTTAAAAATGCCAAACTAGCCTCACAAATTAATGCTTTAAGCACTTGAAATTTTCCTTAAGAAGCTCACATCTGAACTTGTGTAGTCATTAAAAAATATGTTTCTAATATTTTTCATTAATCAGTTCATGTTTTGTGGTGCAGAAAATGGGTTACGAGAGTGATAGGATCCTTCAGTCCTTTGGGACAACCAAATGGGAACTCAAGTGAGCAGAGGCCCCCAGGCTGCTGCTGCTAAGTCACTTCAGTTGTGTGCGACTCTGTGCGACCCCATAGACGGCAGCCCACCAGGCTCCCCCGTCCCTGGGATTCTCCAGGCAAGAACACTGGGGTGGGTTGCCATTTACTTCTCCAATGCATGAAAGTGAAAAGTGAAAGTGAAGTCATTCAGTCACGTCCAACTCTGTGACCCCAGGGACTGCTGCCTACCAGGCTCCTTCGTCCATGGGATTTTCCAGGCAAGAGTACTGGAGTGGGGTGCCATTGCCTTCTCCGGCCCCCCAGGCTAGTCATCTCCAGTTCTAAGCAGCAACTTCCTTTTACTCCAGTGCTCCAAACAGTTGTTACTGTTTTCGCTGTGTAATGATACGAAGAATTTAGGGATACAATGGTATAGAGGAATGCCATCATATAAGGTAATGGAATCTCCACTTAGTGTTTCCAAGGGATCATAAACTTGGAAACAAGATAAATCTAATAACCGAATTTGTATATAGCCTTATTTTTTAAATTATGGTAAAGTGTACATAAAATTAAGCATTTTAACTGTTTTTAATTGTTCGATTCAGTGACATCAGGTACATTAACGTTGTTGTCCAAGCTTCATCACCATCTATCACCAAAACTTTTTCATCTTCCCAACATGAAACATAGTTACTAAACAATAGTTCCTCCATACCACCACCCACCAACCTCTGACAACCACCATTCTACTTTCTGTCTCTGAATTTGACTACTCATAGTACCTCATAAAAGTGTAATCCTATAGTATTTATGCCTTTGTGGCTGCCTTATCTTAGGATAATGCTTTCAATTGTCATCCCTGTTGTAGCATGTGTCATCATTTCCTTCCTTTGTATGTATATATACTGCATTTTGGTCAGCCATTCATCTGTCAGTAGACATTTAGGCTGCTTCCACCTTTTGGTTATTGTGAATAATAACACAAATAACTATTCCAGTCCCTGCTTGTAATTCTTTTGGGTACATACCTAGAAGTGAAATTGCTGGATCATATAATTCTATTTTTAATTTTTAAAGGAACCACCATTCTGTTTTCCATAGTGGCTGTACCACTTTACATTCCCAACAGCAGTCGACAAGGATTCCATTTTCTCCACATCCTACTCAATCACTTGTTTTGTTTTTTTAATAATAGCTTCTAATGAGTGTGAAGTGGTATCTTATTGTGGTTTTGGTTTAATTTCTGTATTGATTAGTGATGTTAGAATCTTTTTATGAGCTCATTGGTAATATGGCCTTATACTTTTAAACATTTGGGGTGTGGGATTAGCTAACCAAGATTAACCAAATCTTATTTAAGAATCTTAGAGATCATCAGAGTTCTTAATCTGAAATCCATCAGTGTTTCAGAGAGTCCATGAGTAGTGTGAATGAAAACAAATTCAATCAGACTCTGAGTAGTTGTGCCTCTCAAAAACTTAAGAACTTTATTGATCCAACCCAGAATCACCAGAATGTTTTTTAAAGTCATTATGTTGGGAGGAGTTGGAATTAAGGTGATTTTTTTAAAATTTGTGTTTTGTGCTTTTATTTTTTAGTGTCTGAAAAAAGAATTCATAGTGCACGTGATTTCTGTGCTATTTTAGAACTTGAAAAGTAAAATTTATCTTTAGCTCTTGGACCTACAACTAAAAAACAAAAAAATGACTAAAAGCTAAGAAGAAGTAAAATGGATGTAGTATGTTTTTATAATTGCCTGTCTTCTCAGAGTCACAGCATTCCCAAGTCACTACCAAAAAAATGGACAATGCGCTACAGCTACAAAAAAGTGATATTTACTATTGAATCCATTTCAACTGAATTCATTGCAATAAAATCATTGCATTTGAGTTTTTTATAATAAGCTTCTTATTATAAAGAGAATGTGTAGATAGAAAAGCAACATTTACCATTGAATTCATTTCAGCTGGATTTCATTAAGAGAAATATTTGCATTTAAGTTCTTTATAATGAGATTTTACTGAGTTTTCAGTAATATCTTTACACATAGTACTCTAATTACTTTTTAAAGGTATTGATTGGGGTTTTGTATTATTTAATTTTAAAACATTGATCACTTAATTTTAAAAGCAACCAAAAGGAATTCTCATTAAATATTTTTGTTGAATAGATGATGGATACACACCTGGATTCACGTTAGCATCCTTAAAAGAAAAACTAGGAAATCTTTAAAATTTTGTAAAAAACTTCTTAGAACAGCTTACCTATTCAAGTTCATTGTCAAGTCTTCATATCTTCTTCAGTCTTTTTGAATAAGTGTGAGTGTACTCCAAGAAGGGTTTGAATACCTCTACTGTTTAATACCCTTAGGCCTTCATTTTCTCTTCTAATGTTTGTTTGATCTATATATCTGCTTAACTGGAATGTTTATACTATGAAATTTTATATTTATTTTATGGATACATTTTTAAAATTTAAACTGGTTTTTTAAACTCCTGTTTTTTTCTTTTGCAGCTGTATGCAGGAGCTATTCTTGAAGTCTGTGGATGAAAATTGGGGAGGTTCCCTCAAGTCCAAGGTATGTAAAATTAACTCTAGTGTAAATTTCAGTTAATAACTTAAAATCAACATTTCACAAAAATAAGAAGAAAATTAAATACCATAAAACTTGAGGTGTAGAAGAAAGGAAATCAATCATACAAGTGCATCTTCACAGGAATTAAAGATAAATAAGTATGTGAAAGGATAATTGTGAAAGTGTATTTTTTTGGTTGACAGCAAACAGTAATGGAGATTTGTATCTCCAGAAAGACTTGAACCTTTTCTATTCCATTCTTGCATGTCACTTGAAAATCAGTTTTATGAAGGTAATGAAGTTTTTTTTTTTTTTAACTGAAATGCGTAAGTGCGATATTTGTATACCTCATTCTGTTTTTGCTGCCTTTCCTGTGGTTTCTTGACTTGTTTACTCAATGGCAAGAGCATTTTTTGGGTTTAGTATTATGTAAAATTGCCCATGTTAACACATGCCCTTTATTGCTGGCCTAGAATTATTTATAATAAAATATTGTTCTTTTGGCACAGAAATGTAATCAAACAGTTTGACTTAGGGACATTTTATTTGAGACCCAGAGCAGATGCACATCTAATTAAATACATTCTTTATTAGAATAAGAACATATTCTGATATAGCACAGAATATAACAGCTTCTACTTGGGGAGAAAATTCCTTGCTCTTAGGATTAATTTTGCCTCAAACACTTAAACTCAGAATTGTACCAGAGTTGTTTTAGCTTTTTTTAATATCAGTTATCTGAATGATAAAGTGATCATTCTTATTCCTAAAATGTTTTGACATTTCCTTTCAATTATATTGATTACTCATATTTACTGACTTGTCTTATTAATAATTTTTTGTGACTCAGATTTTCATGAGGTCAAGAGTAGATTGCAGTTAGTGCTTCTATTTGTGATGTCAGGTTTTATCATGTCCATAATAATTTCTACAGCTGCTAGTTCAGTCTTTAAAAGATTGAGTGTAGTTTATTAATCTTTGGATTACAACTTTATTATATATATATTTCTTATGTATAGTTAAATTATCAAACTTGTGGGTATATGTGGTCATACTGTCATTTCCTTTTGAAACATTAGATTTTTAATTCTGTGTATAAATATTTAATTAGTACAAACGAGTTTAAATTAAAATGATTGTATAATTCTTTAATCCATAGCCATATTTAATATAATTATATTATCAATATTTTCTGAGCCCATGAGAAACTAGTACATTTTTTAAGTTTATTTAATTTAAATTAGCCATGTCATGAAACAGAAGGAAAAAATAATGTTAAATTATTCTAGAAGAGAGAAGGATTAAAAATTTGAAATGTCGTATCCACATTAATTAACTCAGGTTTTGTGGGGGGAAAAGAAGTCCCAAGTCATGTCTTAGCTGATTCCAGATATACCTCCTAAAATACTTTGGTTTTCCATGTTATGGTTGTTTAAGTAGGAAAGTCTATATGTATAAAAATTTCTTGTTGTATATTGGATCTAGTGTTTTATCACTTAAGTGACATCAGAGCAATGATGTTAAGTATGTTTTCCTTCTTATGCACGAGTCTTACCGTGATAAGGATGTGTCTGCAGTCTGTCTCGCCAAAATAAAAAATGTAAATTTCCCCTGATTTTGTAGGTCTTAGCAAACATTTTCTCTAAAAGACCAGATAGTAATACTTTTCAGCTTTAAAGCCAACAGTATATCCATTGCAGCTTTTGAACTTTGCTTTTGTAGTACAGAAGAAGCCATAGAAAATATTTAAATGAATACATTTGGCTGTGTTCCAGTAAAACCTTATTTATAAAAGCAGGGAGGCCAGTGTGGCCTGTGGACTGTAGTTTGCCAGCCTCTGTATTAGAATCATAAATCTTTGGATACAGAAAGGAATTTTAAAATGATATACAACTGAGATAGCAAATAGGTTTTCACTTCTTGAGTGATGCCTAGGATTATGTTACCTCTGAGTTTTACTGGAAGGAATACTGATTGATTAGCACTGGCTTCATCAATTTACTCATTTATAAAGTGGGTTAATAGGTGGTATAAAATCAGTTAATATCTACCTTATTGGACTGTTTTGAGAATTGAATAACAATGACTTTCTAGCATTTGACTCTCTCCTCCCTTCACTTGTGTGAACAGGTTTTTTTATTCTCCTTTTTTGGCATCTCATCTACCACCCAAACTTCAAATATTGGGGTCAGTCACAGGCTGTGTTCTTATTTTCCCTTTTTCTTACTCTCTTAAATGGTGTCCCACTCCCTCGGTTTCTACTGCAGTGTTCACCTGGCGACTCACAATTTATGTCTTTAACTCAAACCGTTCTTTTGTTTATCACCACACTTCAGACTGTGACTGACATTTCCACTTAGGTGGTCTCATAGAGTCTTAAACCAACATACGTATATGTCACCTGGGGGTCTTGTTAAAATGCAGAGTATAATTCTGTAAATTGGGTTTGTATCCTAACGGTTCTATAGATTGTGGCCTACATTTTTAGTTGCTGTTCAGTTGCTCAGTCGTGTCCTACTTTTTGCACCCCAGTGGACTGCACCATGCCAGGTTTCCCAGTCCTTCACCACCTCCCAGAGCTTGCTCAAATTCATGTCCTTCGAGTCAGTGATTCCATCCAACCATCTTGTCCTCTGTCATCCCCTTCTCCTCCTACCTTCAGTCTTGCCCAGCATCAGGGTCTTTTCTAATGAATTGGCTCTTCACATCAGGTGGCCAAAGTATTGGCGCTTCAGCATTAGCCCTTCTAATGAATATTCAGGATTGATTTCCCTTAGGATTGACTGGTTGAATCTCCTTGCAGTCCAAGGGACTCTCAAGAGTCTTCTCCAACACCACAGTTCAAAAGCATCAATTCTTTAGCATTCAGCCTTCTTTATAGTCCAACATCCATACATGATCACTGGAAAAAACCATAGCTTTGACTAGACAGACCTTCGTCGGCAAAGTAACGTCTCCGCTTTTTAACACACCGTCTAGGTTTGTCATAGCTTTACTTCCAAGGAGCAAGCATCTTTTAATTCCATGGCTGCAGTCACCGTATGCAGTGATTTTGGAGCCCAAGAAAATAAAGTCTCTCACTGTTTCCATTGTTTCCCCATCTATTTGCCATGAAGTGATGGGACTGGATGCCATGTTCTTCATTTTTATGAATGTTGAGTTTTAAGCCAGCCTTTTCACTCTTCTCTTTTACCTTCATCAAGAGGCTCTTTAGTTCCTCTTCGCTTTGTGCCAGAAGGGTGGTGTCATCTGCATATCTGAGGTTATTGATATTACTCCCGGCAATCTTGATTCCACTTTGTGCTTCATCCAACCCAGCATTTCACATGATGTACAACTCTTTGAATTTGTTAAAAATCCATATTTTGGAAGGCTCATTATCTTAGAGGCTGAAGTGGTCCAAAGGGGTTCCTGAGAAAAGGACTGCCTGATTGGTGGGTGCAGATACTGGGCTGACAGAACTGCTTTTTACTTTATAATTGAGGTCTAGAATGATCGATTTCTTAGAAATTTTGAGTTTATTTTCTTGTGCTTCCATGTGGAGGAGACAGGGATCCTGACCTCAACAGGGAAAGATAGCTCCATTCAGTCCTGCCCACAGTTTGAAGGACACACACTTTAATTTCTCTTTCCACTTTCCCAACCCCTGGTGGCCACTAATCTGCTTTCTATTCCAGTGGATTTTCTGACTCCAGATAAATGGAATCATAATATAAGGTCTTTTTTGACTTTCTTCTTTCACCTAATGTGTTTTTAAGATTCATCATATTGTAGTGTATTTCAGAACTCAATTCCTTTTTATGGCTAAATAATATTCCATTATACAGTTACACTGGGAGATTCCCTGGTGGTTCAGATGGTATAAAATATGCCTGCAATGGAGGAAAGCTGTATTCAACCCCTGGGTCGGGTAGATCCCCTGGAGAAGGAAATGGCAACCCACTCCAGTATTCTTGCCTTGAGAACTCCATGGACAGAGGAGCCTGGTGGGCTATAGTCCATGGGGTCGCAAAAGAGTTGGACATGACTGAGGTGCAACTAACACTGTACACTCTGCATATAAGTTAAAAAGCAGGGTGACAGTATACAGCCTTGACGTACTTTGGAACCAGTCTACTTTTCCATGTCCAGTTCTGTTGCTTCTTGACCTATATGTGGGTTTTGCAGGAGGCAGGTAAGGTGGTCTGGTATTCCCATCTCTTGAGGAATTTTCCACAGTTTGTTGTGATCCACACAGTCAAAGGCTTTAGTCAGTCAATAGCAGAAGTAGATGTTTTTCTAGAATTCCCTTTCTTTTTCTATAGTCCATTGGATGTTGGCAATTTAACCTATGGTTTCTCTGCCTTTTCTAAATCCAGCTTGTACATCTGAAAGTTCTCAGTTCACCTACTGTTGAAGCCTCGTTTGGAGAATTTTGAGCCTTACTTGGCAAGCATGTGAAATGAGTGCAATTGTGCGGTAGTTTGAACAATCTTTGGCATTGACCTTCTTTGGGATCGGGATGAAAACTGACCTTTTCCAGTCCTGTGGCCACTGCTGAGTTTTCCATATTTGCTGGCATATTGAATACAGCACTTTCACAGAATCATTTTTTAGTATTTGAAATAGATCAGCGGGAATTCCATCACCTCCGCTAGCTTTGTTCCTAGTGATGCTTCCTAAGGCCCACTTGACTTCACACTCCAAGATGTCTGGCACTAGATGAGTGATCACACCATTGTGGTTATCTGGGTCATTAAGATTTTTTTTCTGTAGCTCTTCTGTGTATTCTTGCCACCTCTTCTTAATATCTTCTTCTTCTGTTAGATCCATACCATTTCTGTCCTTTATTGTGCCCATCTTTGCATGAAATGTTCCCTTGGTATCTCTAATTTTCTTAAAGAGATCCCTAGTCTTTTCCACATGGTTTACTGAGGAAGGCTTTCTTATCTCTCCTTGCTATTCTTTGGAACTCTGCATTTAGATGGATGTATCTTTCTTTTTCTCCTTTGCCTTTTGCTTCTCTTCTTTTCTCAGCTATTTGTAAGGCCTCCTCAGACAGTTTTACCTTTTTATATTTTTAGTAGAGAGGCCGTAAACCCAGCACATTCAAAAATTAAATTAATCCTCTTCTCTAAAACTACACTGTCTTCTTCACTATTTCCACAAATGGCAGTATCATCAAGCAAAAGTATTAGCATGAAACCCGAGACGCATGATTAATACTTGCATACTTTATACCCAGCTAGTCACCAAGTTGTGTCTCTTCCTCCTCCTTAATAACTTACTTCATATCTTCATATCTTACTCCTTTGGCCTATTCTGTGATTTTAATCAGCCCTTAGCATCTTTATCTGAAAGAATTAGTTACTTGTTATCTGGCCTACCTGTTTTTTTTCCCTTTTCTTCTATTATCTCTCCTACACAACTACCAAAAAGACCTTTTCCAGAAGACAGATTTGATTATGTGAACCTCTTATTTAAAATTCTCTGTGGTTCCCCATCACATAGAGAATAAATGTCAAACTCAGCATCATAAACAAGACCTATCATGACATGGACTCTCTTTTCTAGGTTTATGTCTTTCGTTTATATGCAGAACTCTTGCAATTCTCTGAACTCTGACCTCTAAGTCTTTGCACACACTGCATGTTCTTCCTGACTTATGCTTTTTGCCCATTCTTGTGATGAACCCTATTCATTCAAAAGTCAATTCAAACATTTGGGGATTACTTTTGCACAGAATTTTTCACTCTCCACATTGTGTTCCATAGCATTTGCTGCATAATATTTTAATGTATTTATTTGCTTTACTGGTCTTCTGCCTCTAGAAAACTTTGTTGTTCAGTTGCTAAGTCATTTTGACTCTGCAACCCCATGGACTGCAGCTCCTCTATCTTCCACTGTCTCCCAGAGTTTGCTCAGATTCATGTCCGTTGAGTCGGTGATGCTATCTAGCCATCTCATCCTCTGCTGCCCCCTTCTCCTTTTGCCTTCAATCTTTCCCAGCATCAGGAGCTATCTAGTGAGTTGGCTATTCACATCAGGTGGCCAAAGTATTGGAGCCTCAGCTTCAGCAACAGTCCTTCCAGTGAATGTTCAGGGTTGATTTCCTTTAGATTTGACTGGCTTGATCTCCTTGCAGTCCAGGGTACTCTCAAGAGTCTTCTCCAGCACCACAATTCAAAAGTATCAATTTTTCGACACTCAGCCTTCTTTATGGTCCAACTCTCACATCTGTACACAATTACTGGAAAAGCCATAGTTTTGACTATATGGACCTTATCACTAATATACTCCCAGTCATCCTAACACTGTACCTCATATTAAGAGGAATTCAGATACGTATTGAATAAATGAGTCTATTTACTAAAGTTATCCAATTCAAGGGAGGTTCCACTTTTGACAAATGGAAATCTGGTTAAAAGCCTATGTTTACATTGGTTATATACCTTTTATGAATATATAGTCTTCAGGAGTCCTTTTCTGACTTTTTTATTCTGATCTGAAAAGTGATAATCTTTTTAGTTTGTCTTGTCTTCATTATTGTACCTCCAGTCTTCTCAGATTCTTTTAATTATTTAAATTGCCATTCTCTGAATGTTTTTAAATGCTTTTAAATTGTCTTGTCGGAAGGACCAAAATAAGTCCTTTGCACTCCAGATAGTTTGTATACAATAGTAAATTTTCTTATTTTAGAAATATATGGATTCCCAGTAGTTTTTATTGAGCACACTTGAGAATTCAGTTCTCTTGTTGTTGTTGCTGGTGCTCTTCTCTTTGTATTATTGTTTCTGGATATGATATGACCTTTTTATTTAGAATATATACTGATTCAAATGTACTTATTTCTAATCAACAGTAAAATACCTAATTATCATTCCATGTAACTTTGTATTGGCACTTCACAAATCTTAATTGTACCTGCTGTAAGCCTTTATTTCGGAGAAGGCAATGGCACCCTACTCCAGTACTCTTGCCTGGAGAATCCCATGGACGGAGGAGCCTGGTAGGCTGCAGTCCATGGGGTCACAAAGGGTCGGACACGACTGAGCGACTTCACTTTCACTTTTCACTTTCATGCATTGGAGGAAGAAATGGCAACCGACTCCAGTGTTCTTTCCTGGAGAATCCCAGGGATGGCGAAGCCTGGTGGGCTGCTGTCTATGGGATCGCACAGAGTCGGACACTAATGAAGCGACGTAGCAGCAGCAGCAGCAAGCCTTTATTTATTAAATCTTTAAACCAATAGAGTACATTGTATGACTGCTTCTAATGTGATCAAAGATACATCATTATATCTAGCAAAGTATATTTTGCTTCTATATTTTCACTTGTTTATGATTTTGAAAATAATAGTTCCAACTTATTTTTATTTCTAGACATATCCTTCCTGTTACCCCTCATCCCCACTTATCCTCTTTTGGAAGATATATTTTTATTTTTTAATACTCTTCAGTTAACTTTGAAGAGCCTCTGAATTATAAGAGCAGTCCTATGACTTTCTAAGCAGTGTATATAGCAAATATTTACCCTGACTTCTAGGCAGCTGCACAAATGCCATGCTGATAGGAATCTTAACGAAACTGAATCATTTAACCTGTTTCCTAATCATTTCTGTATATTTGATCACTTTAAATTGTTATTTACAAATCTGCCTTGGTAATTGACAAATAGTTAAATGGCATAAGAACATTTCCTTGAAATAGTGACTGAATTAATCTCTAGGAATCTTCAGGCTGATATCATTTAGTTAGTTATTTTTAGAACAGCAGAGGGCTTCCCTGGTGATGCAGTAGTTAAGAATGAATGTGCAGTGCAGGGGAAACCAGTTCAGTCCCAGGTCTAGGAAGATCCTCCATGGTGCAGGGCCAACTGAGGCTGTGTGCCCCAGCTACTGAGCCCCAGCACCAGCAACGGCTGAGCCCACGCACCGCAGCTACTGATGTGCACCAAGGGCTTTTGCTCTACAACAAGAGAAGCCACCACTATGTGAAACCCGCACACCACAGGGAAAGAGGAGCCCCTGCTCTCCACAGCCAGAGAAAGCCTGCACACAGCAGCACAGACCCAGTGCAGCCAAAAAGAAATAAAAGAAAAAATATTTAAAAAAATAAAACAGCAGAAAGTAAAGTAGAAAAATAAGTTACTCTGGGATGTTTTTTGCAAGTCTCATATTCTCATATAGTCGATCCTAGTGCTGTGTGTATATAGTAAATATTCAAATATCTTTTAAAAGTTTAGTTTACCACCTATAAAATGTGTTTTGCCACTACAGTGTATTTAATGGATACTTCCTTCATTCAAAATTAGGAGCTTGTGGATTTATACATAAGAGAGAAGAGAAAAGAACAGATGAAGACAGTCATTATTTCACTCTCCATGAGTCATTAAGTGGCTCATCTTAATATTTCTTTTAAATTTATTCCTCATTCCAGCCTGTTAAAAATCTTCTGAAAGACAAAGTTATAGCTTTTGTTATAAATACAAAAAAATATTTAAGAGTAGTTCTTTTCTCTAGAGATATTTTTTTGTAGTTGTAAACAAACTGTGTTAAATGATGCTTTGCACAGGTGTGCATTATAGCATTTGCCAAAGGAATGGTATAAAACCCACAGGATATCATAAGCTCATTTTCATTTGGGGACTCAGGGGTATTTGGACAAATCTGAAAGGATGAAGGTAATAGAGAAGACATTCTAATAAGCCAGAATAGTAGAATCAATTTTATTTTGAACTAAATATAGTAGGGGAAATTCAGATGGGATATCTAAATCTCTTCCATCAGTTCTGCAAAACCTTGAAAAGAAAAAGTATTTATTAATTTTTGTTTGGTTGTCCTAGATGCACATATATAAAATCTTCGTAGTGAAACATGTGTACAGTTCTATTGCTAGTTGATTCTTAGTTTAAAAAATAAGTTCTCAGGACTTTGCTGGCGCTCCAGTGGCCAACTGCACTCCCAATTCAGGGGGCCCAGATTTGATCCCTGGTCGGGAAACTAGATCCCACATGCCACAACTAAGACCCAGTGCAGCCAAATAAGTTAAAAAAAAGAAAAGATAAGTTCTCAAAAGCATGCCTGTCACTATAAAATCTAATTGGAAACTAATGCAAATGATTATAGAACTGGTATTAAGAACTGTCTTGTATCTAAATGAAACATGTTACTTGTATTTTTTTTAATATATTGTGAAATTTTCTAACTTGGACAGTTAAGATATGATCATTACTAAAGACTTGGTAAAATGTAGATCAATAGTAACCCAAAAAGGAAGGTATTTATTTAAAACTTCCCCACACCCTCTGCTCCAGATATAACTCCTATTAAAATAATAGTTATTGTTTTGAACTGTTAGGTGTATTCTGCTAAGTATTTTGTATTTTCTCACTTAATCTTTTTTTTTTAAATTTCGTTGAATGCTTCCAAGCTTTTTCCTTTGCAAATATATATTTACAGATAAATATATAAATACATTAATGTAAATATATAAAAACAATGTATCTTTTTTTAACAACCATGGAAAACAAACTGATCTCTAAACCTTTATATGCATTTGTGTCTATACCACTAAATATAGATTAATACAATTTTTAAATGATTGGGTGTGTATGAAACACACATACATGTGAGTGAGGTCCGTGTTAATTTATTTAACCAGTAGCCTTTTACACACTTAGATTATTTTCAGATCCAGACTTGGTTAGCAGGACCTTGTATCTTTGTTTGCCGTATATAGTGTCATTGTTTCCTCAGAATAAAATTCTGAGAAAGATACTTGCAAGTCTAAAGAGTGTGCACATTTTTAAGACATTGGTTCTTTTTGCTAAAAACCCTTCAGGAAGGATGTGTCCGTTAATATTTCTCACACAGCTAACCCTCAGCAAAATGTTCTCTACCCCGTCTCTAACCTTAACTATTCTTTTTAATTTTTGCCACTCCAAATAAGGTTACCTCATTGTTTTGACAGTTCTTGGATTATTTTCTGAGGTTGAACATTTATTTCAAATGTTTAGTGACCACTAGTGTATTTGTATATTACATGTTCCTGTCCTTAGTTCATTCTAGTACCTAGTATTTTTTATTATTATTAATAGGAGCCCTCTTATATACTGTTAGAAATAATTTTCCCCAATTTGTCATTTTTACTTTAACTTTGTTTCTAGTGGTGTTTTGCTATACTGTGTTTGCATTTTTATAGAGGCACATTTATAAATCATTTTCTTTAGAATCATGTGTAGGAAAATTTTATTTTATTTATCCAGGTTGTCCGTGTTAAATGTCATGGTAATAATCCGAATCTTTTTTTTAAACACTTATCACAATTCAGATTATCAGTTATATGATTACTTGTTTAGCATCTTTCTTCCCCACCAGACTATAAACTCCATAAGAGCAGGAGTCCTGTCTGTTTTATATAGCTTTATCTCTGCTGTCTGGTATACAATAGATATTCAAAAGTATTTATTGCATAATACACACACAAACTCCCAGACACATGCATACATAATCTTTTTCTTTCTCTCTCTCTGGCTTGATAGCTTTACTGTATAAAAAAATAGAGGTGTTTTTAACTCTCTAGATTTCCTAATCTGTTCCTTTGTCTTATCCATTCTGATAATAAGTATCACATAGTATATTAAATAACAGTTGAACAAATTCTCCCATATTTTACTTTTTCTAAACTGCTCTATTCTCAAACATTTACTCTTATATACTCTTATACTCTTACAGAGTTTTGTTGTCATTTTGTCAAGCCCTTAAAATCCTATTGTAATTTGGGATTTTTATTAACTTGAAATGACATCTTAAAATATTTAGTCTTTCCATTGAAGAATATGGGATGTCTTTCTACTTACAGGTGTTTTAACTTCCTTGGTTTTCCCATATAGAAAAGAATCTAATTTTTTTATTTGGTGTATTTATTTCTCCTTTCTGTATTGATCTTTATAGTCAACTTATATCTGGAAGTGAACAATTTGAATCTGTTTTTCTTTTCTTTTAAGCTTTCGTCAGGAGTGATAAACCCAAGCTATTCAAAGGACTGCAAATCAAGGTAATGTAATTTTAATGTGATCCTTTTTTTCCAGCATTTTTTTTTTTAATTTATAAATTATTTATATTTTAAATTAACTTTTATTTTTTAGAACAATTTTAGGTTTATAGAAAAATTGATTCTAGAGTTTTCATATACTCCCATCTCCATCCTCCAGTTACCTTATTAACATCCTGCATTGATGTACATTTGCAGATGAACCAATATTAATACATTATTAAGTGAATTTCATAGTTTGCATTAGGACTTATTCTTTGTCCAGTTCTAGGAGTTTTACCAAATGCATAATGTCATATATCCACCATTATAGTATCATACAGAAGTTCCACTGTTCCCAAAACTCCCCAGTGCTCCACACCCCACCCCCTGCCAAACACCTGGCAACCACTGACCTTTTTACTGTCTCTATAGTCTTGGCTCTTCCGGATTATCGTATAGTTGGAATTATACAGTAGATAGTTTTTTCAGATTTCAGATTTAACTTGATATACATTTACATTTTCTTTGTGTCTTTTCTGTAGCTGAATAGCTCATTTCTTTCTACTGCTGAATAATATGAACAATGTTCTGTTATATCATGGTTTGTTTTTCTGTTCACCTATGGAAGGGCATGGTGGTTGCTTCCAGTTTTTAGCAATTACAAGTAACAGTGCTGTGTACATTTTTATGTAGACATAAGTTTATCTTTGGAGAAGGCAGTGGCACCCCACTCCAGTACTCTTGCCTGGCAAGTCCCATGGACGGAGGAGCCTGGTAGGCTGCAGTACATGGGGTCGCGAAGAGTCGGACACGACTGAGTGACTTCCTTTCACTTTTCACTTCCATGCATTGGAGAAGGAAATGGCAACCCACTCCAGTGTTCTTGCCTGGAGAACCCCAGGGACGGGGGGAGCCTGGTGGGCTGCCGTCTATGGGGTCGCACAGAGTTGGACACGACTGAAGTGACTTAGCAGCAGCAGCTAGTTTATCTTATTTGGGTAATTGCCTAAAGCACAATTACTGAATCATATAGTAAGACTGTTGGGCACTTCTTACAAAGCTAAACTGTTTTCCAAAGTGGCTATATCATGCTGCAGTCCCTTAATAATAGATGGGAGTTCCTGTTGATCCACATTCATCAAAATTCGTTATTGTCAGTGTTTGAATTTTAGCCATTCTAATAAGTGTGTTGTTATCTCATTTTCATTTGCATTTTCTTAATTGAGCATCATTTCACATGCTTATTTGCCATCTGTATATCTTCTGTGGTGAATCTAAGATCTTTTGCTCACTGTTTAAAATTTTAATTACGGTTAAAAAATTTTTTTAAGAAATTTCCCTGGTGGTCCAGCACTTAAGACCCCATGGGGACACAGGTTTCGTCTCTGGTCAGGGAACTGAGATCCCACATGCTGTGCAGTCAAAAATTTAAAAACTTAAAAGCAGTTAGGATGGTAAGTTCAATGTTAAGAGCACAGTTCAGTAGTGTTAAGTATATTCACACTGTTGTGCAGTAGATCTAGAATTTTTTCGTCTTGCAAAACTGAAACTCTATATCCATTAAATACTAATTCCCCTCTCTCCTGTCTCCCGCCCATGGCAACCAACTTTGTTTCTATGATTTTGACTGCTTTAGATACTTCATATTAGTGAAATCATGTAGTATTTGTCCTTTCATGACTGGCTTATTTCACTTTAGCGTGATGTCTTTGAGGTTCATCCATGTTGTAGCATGTGACAGGATGCTTTCTCTGCATTTGTTGATACAAGATTTCTTGTTTAGCCTGTTGGTAATAATGGATTACATCAATTCATTTTCAAATATTGCACCAGCTTTGTATACTTGGAGCAAATCCAAATTGGTCATGGTATATGATTCTTTATACATTGTTGGGTTTGATTTAATATTTGAATATTTTTGCAGCTGTGTTCTATGTAGTTTCTAATTTTGTGACTAAATGAGTTTTTTTAATTAAAAAATGAAGTTTTAAAGCACAGTTTATGTAGATATTCTGATCCAAAAGATTTTAGTAGTAATGTTATTGCTTCATTACCCTAGAGGGCCACAAATGGGTTGAGAATATACCCAATGCTAATAATCACATCAGAGCTTGTCTTCATCTCCCGAGTTCACAACCCTAGAAAACCTGGAAAAACTGAAGCATAATTGCTAAAAGAAGTTCTCAGAGCTCCCTTTATCATCACTGCTACATTCTAGTTATGTGGTCCTTAATTTAGCATTGAAGATTGATCGCTTAATGAATGGGATCATGTTTGTTATCCCATTTACCCAGAGTAAGAATTCCTCAGAGCCTTCAGGCGAAATATTGGACCCTGCTACTTAGGTCTGAAGTTTTAGGAATCCAACCAAATTATAACTATTTACAACAAAATTAATTTTCTCTGGTTTAAGAAATCGAATGAAAGTCAGTGCAGAATTATCTGATAATTAGTAGGCACAGTCTTTTTTAACATTGCTCTTAATTATCATTCTCTTCATGTATGCAATAAACACTTGTTATATTCAAAAGTAAGCTTAAACCCCAAGTAAAACTGTCTTGATACCAGCAAGTGTTTCTCTTCAGAAGTAAAGTGTGGGTTTTTTCCCCTATTTTTTATGAAATCCCTAAAAGACTTTAAAAGCTTATTATTATTAAATTTAGTTAAGCTAGATTGAATTGGTTTGGATTTTGGTTGAAGCTTAAGAAGACTCCTTCTAAGCAGAAATTTATATTCCTCTTTTTTGTAGTATGTTCGCGGTTCAGACCCTGTGCTAAAGCTTTTGGACGACAGTGGGAACATTGCTGAAGAACTAAGCATCCTCAAATGGAACACAGACAGTGTAGAAGAATTCCTGAGTGAAAAGTTGGAACGCATATAAATCTTAAATTTTGTCCTATCTTTCTGTTACCTTGTCCAATGAAATACTGTAGCACCTAGAAAATAATTTAGTTTTGTTTTCTTTCATTGATCAGTCTTTTACTGTGAGGCATTAAACATCTAATTAAAAGTTCAAGCAGCAGCGCAGCCCATGATAGGTAAGAAGTTAACAAAACCCTTTTTTATAAGTTTCCATCCTTCATTTGTTGATACCACTAGTAACAGAAGGCCTTCTAATAGACTTGTGGTTAATTATGCAAATGATAGTTTGTGATAATTGGTCAGTTTTATGAACAACAGATTTTTAAATTAGATTAATAAGGGAGATGATTATTGTGCCTTGTGTGCTGTGTGCTCTTTGAAAGTAACGACAACAAACTTGAAAGCAAGTAAGACATACCGAGCCTCAACAGATTGCCTGGTCCCCAGATCCTCTCATATTTTTGTACACCCAGCCTTCCTTTTAATAGAAACGTATAGTTTATAATGAATGCACTGCATAAAGACTTTATGGCTGCATTATTGTAAAACAGATTCAAGATCTACAGTAAGAGTGAAATATTCACACAAAGATTTTGCATTAATGAAGACTACACAGAAAACCTTCCTGAGGATTTGTGTGGACCTGATACTTAGCAAATTTTTGTGTTTTACATTCTTATGGAAAAGTCAATTTAAAAATGATCATTTGTAAGACCAAAATGTAAATAAAAAGTTTCAAAAATCTATCTGAATTTGAAATCTTTCATGTTTAAAAAATGACACATTTCTCAGTACATTTTTATTTTCATATAAGCCTTTGTTTCAAGCCAAAAAACACTTGAACACATTTTCATTAATACCTTATTATATAAGGAACATCTCTTAAAATACATCTTTTTTTATGAGCTATTAAAATGACTTTGCTTAGTGTTTTGTGTGATGAAAGTGACTTTTAAAAGATGGTTCACTAAGACCAGCATTCATCCAAATGACTTTAGGTCATTTACACCTCTTACTAAATTAAATTGGTCTAAAATCTTACTGTATTAACTCAATCTTAGAATAAATTCTTAAACTATCTTAATGAAGGGTATTTGAAATTCTTTTAAAGACAGCTCTGCCAGGAAATGTAGAATATTTAACAGAGGTCAGTTGTTAATATTTACTGGCATTTTGTGACATGTCATTTTAATTAAGACATTTTAAAAGCCAGCTGGAAAATGAAAAAATGCTATAAGTCCTGGCATACAAGCTGTGGTCTATTTTTGGTCATCCATAGTAATGGAGAGAGCCATCACTTTGATAGTACAAGGCCCTGGATAATATACTAATCCCTAATGGTGGTTATTGGGCTTCCCTGGTGGCTCAGTGATAAAGAATCTGTCTTCCAATGCAGGAGACGGGAGTTCAGTCCCTGGGTCGGGAAGATGCCCTGGGGAATGAAAAGCACCCCACTCCAGTATTGTTGCCTGGGAAATCTCATGGACAGAGGAGCCTGGTGGGCTTCTGCCCATGGGGTCACGTAAGAGAGTTGGACATGACTTACCAACTAAAATAACAACAAATGGTGGTTATTCAGAACAAAAAGGAAGTGAAGCCAATCATGGAAAGTGGGGAAAAACCAGCAAAAGAGGAGTTGCTGCCACATACAGAGAAACAGCTGGATAGAAAGGGTGAAACTTCAGAACTTCTGGGGTTGGCACAGAAACAGGAGGAGCCAGTCAAATGAGTTATCTGGCATTGAGAAGCCTGAAAACTCTATTGTATCCAAGTTGTTATTAGAGATCAAGAGACTGAAGAACCTTAAACTTTGAAAAACTTTTAAGTTCTTGAGTTGATGAATAAATGTGTTATCTACCAAGCTCTACTATTTTAATTGGGAAGTTTGAGTTAATTAGCCAGTTCCAACTCTTTTTCACCAATTCCAATCAACAGCTAAAACCTTTTTAAAGAAACAAATCTTGATTACCAAGAAGAGGGTATATAAATACTGATCCAAAATAGTACCATTTTATAGCCAAATTTTGACATTTGATTAAGCTTATTCAAGTTCACAGATATGGATATGTAATAGTCACTTGATATTTATAAATTTGTTCCCCATGCCAACATTTTGTTACTTACAACGTAAAGCAGTTAAAATGTGTCTCTAAATTCCTGAATTTGGCAAAAGCCTCTTACGAGGAGCTATGAGCAAGAGCTGACATTTCCTGTTTTAAGAGGATTTGAGACTTGAAAGCCAATCTAAAATTAAAGTTAATAAAATGCATAAAATATTTTTTAAAGCAAAACTGAAATACTTTGGAAATTAGAATTGGCAGTAGCTACCATGTGAAAGCGTGTCTACAAATATATGGAAAGTAGGAGTACAGATTACAGATATGAGCACAACTAGGTAAGTATTTCTTTTACTTAAAAACTAAAGTATATTCTAATTACATCCTGTGGTGACAGACAACTTTTTCTAGGAGAAGATCACATGTGTTTGTGATAAATTCAAATTAGACTTTTGCTGATTAAAATAAACATTTTCATTTTGCCTTCAAACTGGTCTTTAACCCAGGAATCTAGCATGAAACATGATTGCCTAGAAATGCTAAAGGAGTAAAACTAAGAATGATCTGAGACCTCTAAAACTAGTTCTTTCCTATTAGCTAGTCTTGAAACAGACTACGAATACATACAACATTTTATCTAGTATTATGAGAAGACTGAAGTTTAGACCTTAAAGTTCAAAATGTTTTTTAAAAACCATTTTGGTAGAAAGACTAAGCTAAAGTTGACCCTTATTCACAAATTCCATATTTGCAAATTCACCTGCTCATTGAAATTTAATTGTAACCCAATCACAATACTCTTGGCGCTTTTGAAGTCGGCCACGGATGCGTGCAAAGCAGTGAAAAATCTGAGTGCCCCATGCACACATTCCCAGCCAAGGTCAGACAAAGTGACATTCCGCCTTGCTTCAGCCCATGCTGTGAACAAGCATCCTTTTCACAGTTGATTTAATGCCACGTATTTTGCATTTTTGGGCTTTTTGTTGATGATTTCACTCTTAAGAATGGCTCTCAAGCGTAGTACTGAAATGCTGTCTGGTGTTCCTAATAAGTGCAAGAAAGCTGCGATGTGCCTTCTGGGAAGAGATTCGTTTTAGGTAAGTTGTTTTTTTTTTTTTTAAAGTAAGTTTTGTTCAGGCTTGAGTTACAGTGCTGTTGGCCATGAGTTCATTGTTAGCAATATGTTTTAAATAAGCAATATATTTTAAATAAGGTGTCTTTAAGCAGAAACACAAAGCAAGGTTATGTACCGATAAGTTAGCAAAAATGTGATCAGAGGCTTCCAGGATTCTAACCCTATGTATCCCCTAAAAGCAGTAGTTTTGTGTTCACCAGTTAAGTGCTTGCAGTGACTTTATAGCACATAATAACTACTGTGAGTAATGAGGACTGACTATAATTTAACATTTTTATTGAGACATTTCATATTTAAAATTCACCTACTTAGAGTATGCAATTCACTGGTTTTTTAGTATATTTACAGAATTATTCAGCCATCACTACAATCTAAATTTAGAACATTTTCATCACTCCAAAAAAGAAATCCTGTACCTGTCTGCAGTCAATCCCACACCCAAACAACCTCAGTCCTAGACACCTATCCAGGTTGTCTCTGGATTTCTCTATGAATTTGCCTATTCTGGACATTTCATATAAACAGAATCACAGTATGTGCCTGTTGTGTCTGATTTCTTTAGTATGTCTTCAAGCTTCATTCATATTACAGCATCTATCAGTCCTTCGGTTCTTTTTGTGGCTGCATAATAGTTCTTTATATGAATATACCATATTTTATCTATTATTTGGTAGACCTGGGTTTCCACTTTGTGGCAATTATGAATAACAGCCCTACACACTGATGTATCACTGTTTGTGTGGAGATGTTTTCATTTTTCTTAGATACATAACCTGGGAGTGGGGTAATACACTGTCAATGTTTAACTTTTTAAGGAACTGCCAAACTTTTCTAAAGTGGCTACACCATTTTACATTGTAAAATGTAAAATGTACATTGTACATCAGCAATGTACAAGAGTTCTAATTACTGCACATCTATAGTCTTCATCTCTCATTAAGGGTACTCATTTTATACCCTTATCATCTGGGGACATTAAGTGTTAATAAGCACTATGCCCTCCACTAAAAGTGAATTAAAGACTGAAATTCTTTTAATTCTTTAGATCTCTCTCTCAAATTTTCCTGCTTCTTGTGCCGTCTCTCACTTTACTGGATTTTAGCTTATTTTTCTCTTCCCCAATTGCAGTCCTGAAAAAAACTTAACTGTTCCCATATCTACTAGAGGTCACATTCTAGTGTGAGAGGCAACCATTAAACAAATAAAGGTACAAATATATCATTGCAATTATGGTACAAACAATGAAGAAAAAAGTTACTCAGAATTACAAAGGAGACGAGCGAGTAGTTCAGAGACCTCTGGAGGATGTGAGATGTAAACCAAGGCCTGAAATATAAATGGAAGCTATTTAAGAAAAGAATACTTTGAAATGCCTTTCAGTTAGAGGGAAGAGTACGTGCCAAGACCCAGACTTGGTAGGAAGTCAGGCACTTCCACACACCTGCAAGAAGTCAGTACGTGTGGAAACTCGCGATCCAGAGAGGAGGATAGTAGGAAGTGAGGTTGGGAAGGTAGGCAGGGAGGGTCTGTGCTGTCTTACGACTTTCGCTGCACTCTGAGTTGCTTTTGGAATAAAACCAGAAAAGGAAAAACACCTCAATCAGGGGAGTGACAAAATCCGGTAAGATCAACTCTCATGGGCACACTCAGAAAATATGTCTATGTAAACAGTGCTTTACCTACTGCACTTATAGCCTCTTTAGGAGCATCTAGTGTATAATTTACACTTTAAAATAACTCATCAACTTGCTTTGAGAACAACACAGACAACCCTAAGCTAAAATGTTAAGTTCTATGAGATTTCAATGTTTATTTGTATCTATACTCAAGGATCCTTAGACTATTCACTAGTTATACAGACTCATAGGGGGTCCTGTTAGTCCACACCACACCCGGGCATTCT
The DNA here is from genome assembly GCF_019923935.1 of Bubalus bubalis. NCBI lineage: Eukaryota > Metazoa > Chordata > Mammalia > Artiodactyla > Bovidae > Bubalus > Bubalus bubalis. Next base: position 56,944,134 of record NC_059162.1, read on the forward strand.
ACCTTGCCCCTCTAAATTGGGCATTAAAGTCAATTCTAGCTCCAAGGAAAGAACATGGAGCTCCAGCCTTGAAACTATGTGATTCCATATCCATAGCAGTCTTTCTGTCACCACCCCCACTGTAACTAGTACCAGAGTTCTTGTGCCCAGTTTCACCTACATTCAAGCTTTTGACCCATGTCCGTGGCTCCTGTTTCACCTGATCGCCCACATCATAAATACCTATATGACTCAACAAGACTGTTTTAGCTGCCATTCCAAATTCTGAGATCTATTCTCCTGGCCTGAAGTGTTTCCCCATTTCTTCCTTCCTGGCTTGAACATCTGGACCTATAGCCCAGACTGATCTGATCTCAGTGTTTCCTGCCTAATCTAGTCCTATGAACAATGACTAATTCATCTACTTTAAACTCATAACTCTTCATCATAGCCTAACAATACAGGACTCTTCCGTTTCTCCCCATATAAAGTGAAATCTTTATCCAGCTGTACCCCTTGCCTATCCACTCAGAATCAGCTCGATCTTATCCCAAAGCCCAGCCCAGATCCCAGCCAAGCTCTTTTGGTCTAGTTTCCACTGCTGCATTACAAATCATCCCAAAACTTAATGGTTTAAATATTTGTATATCTGTGTATAAACAAATAGAGAAGGGAAAAGATTCCATTGATTCTGTTTTCCTAGAGAAGTCTAATATACCTCTTGCAATTCTCTGTGCATTAATGATTAACTTTCACTCAGAAAGATTTGCAAGGAAAGGGTCAACATAAGTCTAGACTATACAGGCTTACAATCCTCCTGCAAAGCAGGAAACTCGGGTTTGATCCCTGGGTCAAGAAGATCCCCTGGAGGAGGGCATGGCAACCCGTTCCAGTATTCTAGCAGGAAAATCCCGTGGCGAGAAAAGCCTGAAAGGCTACAGTCTGGACACAACTGAAGCGATTAAGCACGTACAACCTATGTTCTGAGATTGTCAGACTGACAGTGTTTCAGTTTTAACAGAATTTTTTAACAGAATTTTGACATGCTCCTCTTCATAGCCACCTAGCCAAAGCGCCTTCATCAAAGTGGTGGTGTTTTCCTCATTAGCAGTAACACATGAGATTGTGTTTATGTTTGACTGTATACAGGATATACCATCAAAGCTGATTAAATGAATCATTTAACACTGTTTACAGGAAAAGATTTAACAGATGTCAGAAAGAAGAAAGTCGTCTTTTGAGTGTAAACAGTGATGTCAGTTGCTACAGAAGTTTCTGAAAGGCAAAACAATTGTGGGAAAAATATGTTTTGTAACTGATGTGCAAACAGAAGGGGGAAAGTTAGGGAGTAGTAAATTAGCCTGCTCTGGAAGAAATACTTCCTGTCAAATCAGTGTAATCTTTCTCCACAGAGTTACTGGCCTGTTAGGACAGGGATGGGTATAATCTGTCCTCAGTGTGGCCAGGCATTTTATCCTAACTTTACAGAGTTATTTGTAAACTAGGAGAAACATCATCTAATACCTCCATTTTTTTTAAGTGGGTGCATTTGAGAATGAGAAGGTATTGTTTCTGAATTCTTTTCAATAGCTGAGTATCAATGTAGAGCAAAGCTTCAGGTTTCCATTATGTATAACTTACTAGAATCACAGTACTTTTCAGTGAGAAGCCAAGAGGGCGAAAATCGACAACTGGGGATTCTCTTACTCCTGTCATTTTTTCCCATCGGTGTCTGACTTTTGTTTCCCCTTCTTGTGATGTCTCTTGGAATAAATGATACATTTGCTTCAGACTCACATTCCCTGATGCCAGCTCTCTATGAAGGTAGCCCCTCTGCCCTCTCTTTTGAGTATTTTGCCTCACATGATTTTTCATGATCACTGGGGCACACCAGTCCATTCTACGGGAGATCAGTCCTGGGTGTTCTTTGGAAAGACTGATGCTGAAGCTGAAACTCCAGTATTTTGGCCACCTCATGCGAAGAGTTGAGTCATTGGAAAAGACCCTGATGCTGGGAGGGATTGGGGGCAGGAGGAGAAGGGGACGACAGAGCATGAGATGGCTGGATGGCATCACCGACTCGATGGACGTGAGTCTGAGTGAACTCCGGGAGATGGTGATGGACAGGGAGGCCTGGCGTGCTGCAATTCATGGGGTCGCAGAGAGTCGGACACGACTGAGCGACTGAACTGAACTGAACTGGGACACGTTAGAGAACTTTGCCTCTTCTGTGTCCTCATTGCATTCTGAGGCACTGAGGGCTAGGATTTCATCATATTTCATCATAATTGGAAGGACTCAATTCAGCCCATAACACTGCCTGAAACTAAATTTCAGGGTGGCGAGGGGAGAAGTGAGCTGAAGAGAAATTGGGAGGTGGGACATAGAGACAACTGTTGGGAGAAATTTGAATGAGAGAGGAAGAAGCTAGATTGGATTTGAGAGTTGAAGGATAAGTTTTTTTTTAGACTGAGAGAAACTTGAGTGTGTTATAGACAGCGGGGGAAATGCCAGGGAAAACGTGAAATGAAGAGAGGCAATGTGCAGAGAGACATGCCTTTGAGCAGAAGGGAGAGCCTGGAGGACAAGCAACGGGATGGCATACATGGCCAGGGCTCACACGGTAGGAGCACAGGATGGCAGTCAGGGACCTCCGCTTCCGGTGATGCCGGGGCAGGGTCATTCATCACGACTGTAGAGAGCAGACAAAGCAGTGAGCAACAGACTTGTAAAGAAGGTTTGGAGTAGTTGCTGAGGAAGGCAGAAGAGGAAATAGGAGATCTAGAGTGGTGCTGATCTTACTTGGAATCTAGCCTGGCCTCTTCACTAACCTACTGTGTGAGTTTGGCTCAGTTATCTAATTTTTTTTTCATGTTATTCTCATCGGTGAAATGGTTAATAATAGCCACTGTGAATACTCTATGATGAGGATTAAATCAGAAAGAGGTTAAACTTTCAGTGACACTGTTAGTAGCATCTGGTTCTCACGTTACCCAGCACTGGCACCCTGGTTTAGCAAACTGGTTCTAACTTCTCATTTTCTTATTCAAGCTTCATCTGGGCCATTTATCAAGGGTTCATTTGTCTGACTGCATAGATTTGTTGATGGTATCCCCATTTCCCATTCAAATGTTAAGCCAGGAGGTATTCCCTTGCCCATTTAGTCTTAATCATTCCCAGAACATCCCAAATAAAGTCTGTTTTTTCTCAAAGAAAATAAAACACACGCATACCAAGACATTCTCAAAATAGGCACTAAACAGACATATTTCTGCCAAGAATAATTTCTGCTGTACTCAAAACTGGTTTACAGGATTGTAAATTGAGATCAGCCTTTGCGTCTTACTCTATAGGGGCAATGAGTCAGGATTTCCTGAAATTAAGTGATCATGTAAAATGCATTAGTGGCTTCTAAAAGACCTTCGGTGCTTCCTTGTGCCAAGAACTTAACCTGTTTAATTCTTGGCATCTCTTTCATTTCCCCCAATGACTTAGTTAAGGTCCTTCCATCAGTCACAGAGTCAGTATGACAATGTAGCCAAGATGCAATGAAATTTTGTTTTCTAGAAACATAAGTCTGGTAATGACTGCTGTGTATCAATGAGAAGGCTGGATTATAAGTCTGAATAATTATTTTTTTAGTCAAAACTACACTGGCCCCTAGTCCTAGTTCAATTCCTTGCATTGCTTAATCCAATCATAATCTAGTTTTACCCACTTCAAACAGTAATCTAATTGCTAATCCTTTGTTCTCATTCTATTAATGTTTGAATTTTCTGTACTGATTTCACTTCTGTCTTAGAATACCTTTTGCTTTCAACACACCACTTTTTCTTAGTTCTCTTCTATCCTTCATTAGTTACTTCTCCTCTGCCTATTCCACAAATAATAGCAAGTTGTCCCTTGCGGCCCCTTCTCTCTGCCCAGTGTTAGAAATTTAAATGGCATTAGGGGCCAGGGTAGGCAGGTAATACCAAGGTCAGATATAATTAATAGGGAGTGATAAGAACTCAGGCAAAGAGAAAAGGCATATTCCATGTAAAATCACCCACAGCTGAAAAAATTTTAAACAACCGTCTTGGCCAAAAACCTTTCCATGGACTGGACTGGACAGCTGTTTTATGACAGCTGTTCTCAGAACCCAGGTCTTCCTGCCCAAGACTCCGAGCTTAGGACCCATTTACGGGGTGTTTTGTGTACCTCTTAACCCCTATATCAGAGAAGGCGATGGCACCCCACTCCACTACTCTTGCCTGGAGAATCCCATGGACGGAGGAGCCTGGTGGGCTGCAGTCCATGGGGTCGCGAAGAGTCGAACACGACTAAGCGACTTCACTTTCACTTTTCACTTTCATGCATTGGAGAAGGAAATGGCAACCCACTCCAGTGTTCTTGCCTGGAGAATCCCAGGGATGGGGGAGCCTGGTGGGCTGCCATCTATGGGGTCGCACAGAGTCGGACACGACTGAAGCAACTTTGCAGCAGCAGCAGTAACCCCTATATAACAAAACAACATTCATTTCTGACTTTGAGTTCAGGGATCTTGTGTAAGTCACCCAAACCTGATTTGTTTTCTTTTTTTCAAGAAGGTATTAAATTTTCTATTGATTACACATCATAATGGATGATACACAAGCTTCATTCCTATAACTTTATCTGGTACCATAATTCAATTTAGATATATTGCATAGGATGTGACAACAATCATTAATAACCAAAAAAAAAAAAAAAAAAAAAACCAACCCATGACTTTGCATGGGTGACTTTCTTAATGGTGAGCTCCAGGTCACAACACAGTAACTGTCAGTTCAACTACACCAAGGTTCTGAAGACAACAGCTTCTCCACCAAAGCAGGTTGTAAATAAATTTCAAATGGAACCTGGCATCACCCTGAAGGAATTCTTACTTCATACTGTTGGGGTAGTTAACCAAAATGGCTTCACAGTAAACTAACTTTACACAGCACATTAAAAAAAAAAAAAAAGACATTTATTCTGCATCATGATCAGACTATTACATTTAGAAATCAACAGCATGGGTGCAAAAAAAAATCTACATTAAAACCTTTTGTTGGAATGGTTTATACTTTCCACAGAACAGAAACTAAAATACAATTAAGTTTATACAATTGTTATAAATTAACTGTTATACAATTAATCACAAGAATAGTCCTCGAGTTTTTTGCCCATACACATGAGTATTGTCTAAAACATGTCTTCTTTGTAGCACCTAGGCCCTGCCACCACTGTGCTCGGCTGAGTTCACAAATCTGTTGTAAGCTGTAGCTTCCCTGTCACTTCTCTGGCTCTCCTCTCCTGCTAAGCTTTGTTTCCCGGCAGTAATTAAAACCTCCTGCCACTGCCATAGCTCCTGCTGCTGCTGGAACCACCATAGCCACCTTCATTTCATGGTTTGGCGAAGTATTGAACTCCACCACCATAGGGGCCAGAACTTCTGCCTCCAACGTTTCCTCCTTTCATGGGTCCAAAATTTGAAGATTAATTGTTGTAATTGCCAAAGTCATTGTAGCTTCTGCCAAAATTGCTTCCGTCATTACCAAATCCATTATAACCATCCCCACTGCCACCGTATCCGCCACCACCACGGCTGCCACCAAAGCCACCTCGACCACTGAAGTTTCCTCCACGACCAAAGTTGTCACTCCCACCCAAACCACCTCCACGACCGCCACCAAAGTTTTCAGAACCACTTTGACCTCTCTGGGTGGATGAAGCACTAGCCATCTCTTGCTTAGACAGGGCTTTTCTCACTTCACAGTTGAGGCCATTCCCAGTGTGGTATTTCTGAATGACAATCTTGTCTATGGAGTCATGGTCATCAAAGAGTACGAAAGCAAAGCCTCTCTTTGTCACTGCCTTGGTCAGTCATGATTTCAATCACTTCAATTTTCCCATACTGTTCAAAATAATCTCTCAGGTGATGTTCTTCAGTGTCTAATGCCACCAACAAAACCCTTTTTCAAAGGTAAGTGGGCACCAGGTCTTTGAGAATATTCTCTTGAGACGGCCCTCTTGGGTTCCACAACTCTTCCGTCCACCTGTGTGGCCTTCCTTTCACCTCCTCCACCGTGGTGTATGTGACAAACCCGAAGTCTCTGGGGCGCTTGGCGTTTGGATCCCTCATTACCACACAGTCTGTGAGCGTTCCCCATTGCTCAAAACGGCTCCTCAGACCCTCGTCAGTTGTTTCAAAGCTCAGTCCTCTGATGAAGAGCTTCCGCAGATGTTCAGGCTCTTTGGGAGACTCTGACTCAGACATGACGGCAATGGAGGTGGGATGGGGGAACTTCAACGATGCTTTCTCGGCGGTGTACACAGGCAGAAAGCCTGATTTATTTTTAATCTGTAAAACAAAATTCCTCAGAGGCTCACTTAAATTTCATAATATGAGGCAAACATTTTGCTAAGTGACAATGACATCACTTACTTTAAGTTTTCCAAAGGGCCCTTTTCTATTTCTCCAACTTAGAGCTGTCGCCTCCACGGTACAGAAGTGTTCTCTCCCGCCTGTGTCATCCGCCCAGAGTTTATACCGTCACCTGACACTTGCGCAGAACTCAGGAGGGAATAGCACAGTCCATCTGAAAGGAAGCCCTCACCTTCTCTATCCAAAGGTCTTTGTTTTTTATGCTCTGCCTGTACGGTTTGGAAAACTCTATTCTCTTGGACTTAGCACCATAAATAGTTATTTCTTTAACATTCTTTCTCAATGAAGTTCAATTTTCTATGAGAAAACTTGTTTTAAAGAAGAATCCGAATTAGAACTGTACATCTGAAGGTACTTTTTCTTGTACACTCAGAACAGACATTTTAAAAATTACAGCATTTTCTTGAGAAAGTTCTTGAAATGATGCACAGTCTTACACAGTAATTTTCATGTTTGTTGAAGCTGCTACAAAGACTCCAGAGGAATCCCTCTTGGGGGCAGAGACTAAGAAGACAGAGTTGCTTCTCCATAATATCTTAGCATCAGCTCAGCAGTGCCAGTTCAACTCAGCTCAAGAATCACTGGTCCTCATTTTGCAAGATTCTGAACAAGTGAAACACTCCCTACTCGTAGTTTGAAATGAAAGAGGATCCAGGTTGTCAAGGTAACAGATAAAAAGAGACACAAGAAGAAGCACAAGGCCAAAGTTCAGTCTTCCCACCACCCTCCCACACTTGGCCACCATTTCCCCACCTCAATCCTCTCTGCATATTATAGATTAAAATACCAGGCATTTTCATCAAGTCCTCTCTTGAAACAGTCACTCCATTTCCATCTTCCTCCAGCTCATCTGGCCTGTTCTTTCCTTCCCACTTCGTCTCTAACAATTGATGGGAATAAAATTCTGTCTCCTTACACGGGTGTTTCCTGCACAATCCACTAGAGTGTGACTGCTACAAGAACAGAGACCCTGTGCCTCTTATTACTATTGTATTCACAAAGCTGAGTTGAGTGTCTGGCACAAGGGAGGTGCTTCATGAAAACTTGTTAAAGTAAATGGAGTGTTCATTACAGCACCACGTCTTTGTCCCAGTGATTCTCTCTACTCTTTCTACCCAGTATGTCCTCACTCTTCCTCTCCAAAATTCTCAAACCCACACTCATCTCTGTGATGGACTTAATGTTTGTGTTTCCCCACCCCAAATTCATATGTTGAAATCCTGACCCCCAATGTAAAGGTATTAGGAGATGAAGGCTGTAGGTCATGAGGGTAGAGCCCTGGTGAATGGGATTCAGTTCAGTTCAGTTTAGTTCAGTTCAGTTGCTCAGTTGTGTCCGACTCTTTGCGACCCCATGAATCGCAGCACTCCAGGCCCCCTGACCATCACCAACTCCCAGAGTTCGCGCAAACTCACGTCCATCGAGTCGGTGAGGCCATCTAGCCATCTCATCCTCTGTCGTCCCCTTCTTCTCCTGCCCCCAATCCCTCCCAGCATCAGAGTCTTTTCCAATGAGTCAACTCTTCACATGAGGTGGCCAAAGTACTGGAGTTTCAGCTTTAAATGGGATTAGTGCCCTTCTAAGAAAGCCCTGACGGAGAAGGCAATGGCAACCCACTCCAGTACTCTTGCCTGGAAAATCCCATAGATGGAGGAGCCTGGTAGGCTGCAGTCCACGGGGTCGCTAAGAGTCGGACATGACTGGGCAACTTCACTTTCACTTTTCACTTTCATGCATTGGAGGAGGAAATGGCAACCTACTCCAGTGTTCTTGCCTGGAGAATTCCAGGGACGGTGGGGCCTGGTGGGCTGCCGTCTATGGGGTCGCACAGAGTTGGACACGACTGAAGCGACTTAGCAGCAGCAGCAGCAAGAGAGCCCTGAAAGAGCTCTTACCACGTAAAGACACAACAAGAAGATGGCCGTCTGTGAGACAGAAAGCCAGCTCTCACCAGACACCAGATCTGGTGGTCTTGAACTTCTCAGCCTCCAGAACCGTGAGAAATAAACTCACGTTGTTTGGCCATACAGTCTCGATGCTTTGTTATAGAAGCTCCGAGTGACTATACTAATCTCATTCCTCTGACAGCTATATAATTTCAGGTTTGCTCTGTACAGCTTAATGTTTGAATATATCCCACTTTGGTGATACTCATTCAATTTTCAGGAAAAGACATAGTTGACTGTTAAATTCTTTACTGCTCCTAACACATTGAGTTGCTCAGTGAAGACTGAAAGTCCTCAAGGAGACACTTACTTATAATATCTGATACTTGCCAGAAGGAGCTCCACTTAATATTTTGAGATCAGCACTGCAGGGTTCAGCTTTCAAATAAGTCAGATTAACTCAAAGAAAGTCTGAGTAACAGTAAGAAGTCAGAAAAGATAGAACAAGCTGCTCTGACCCAAGAAACACAAGATCTTCCTTAGGGTCATTTCCAAAGAAGGGCGATAAATTCCCTCAACAGGAACATTTGGGCCTGACTTTTCTACAGATCCAGTTCTTCCCCTCCACAAAACAAACCCCAGCTCTCATTTTTACATGAACTGAATAAGAGCTCTTCTACAGGGTTCTTGAACATTTGTGAGTGTCAGCCTCTGGGATCATTTTGTCTTTCAGTCAAGTGAGTACTTTGGTTTCTTGTGGACCCTTTGCTCTAAGGTAAAGATTCATAGGAGTACTTGTTTCTTCTTTGTGACAAGGAAGAGATAAACTCCAGTTAAAATCCAACTTCTGTGGCAACAGCACATGACCCTGGCAGAATGGACTTACAAAGGGATTTTTTTTTCCTCCTAAAAGCTTCTATTTCATGACAGAAATAACCAGTTTCTCTACCATTAGTGCATCTGTGACCTACTAGATAAAGATCATATTTTATCGAATGGAAATTTATATCAGGACTTTTCCCACTGTAGTGAGAGAAATCTACTCAGACTAAGCCAAAAAGGGAATTTAATGGCAAACCTAACTGAGAAGTCCTAAGGTTATCTGGCTTTAGGTATGGTTTGGGTAGGAGCTGGCGAACTATAACTCATTGCCTGTTTTTGTAAATAAAGTTTTACTGGCACAGCCGTGATTGTTCTTTTACATATTGTTCATGGTTCTTTCAAGCTACAACAGCAGTACTGAGTACTCACAAGAGAGACCTTACAGCCAGCAAAACCTAAAGTATTACATGGCTCTTTCTAGAAACAGTTTGCTAGCCCCTGACCTAGGAGCCCAGGTGATGTCCTCAGGATTCTCTAAGCTCTTGCCTTTGATCCTACTCTGAGATGGCTTCATATGTGTCTCCAGCATCCCCAGACTGATATCATTCCTTTCTGCTAACAGTCCTAGTTGAGAAGAGCACTTCTTTCCCAGTAACTCTTGCCAAAATCCTAGGGTTTACCCTAAACTGACAAGTTGGGTAAGGTACCCATCCTTAGATTAATGCCCTACGGTTTGGAGGATGGACTTTTCACTGATTGGCGTAGGCCTGGGTCACACCATCCTGGTGCTGGAGTTGGATCGGTCACCCCAAGCATTCCTCCCAAGAGAGAAGAATGCTAGGAAGGTGGAAATCTACAAATGTCCATTATGAGCCTTTTCCCTGGTTGGTCACATTCTGAGCTTGGACATTTCTCAGAGTATGTCAATGAGCTATCTGCATAATTTTAGAAACCCTTAAATGGAGTTACTATTAATAACAACCAGCTGTTATTGATGAGGTTTCAGTGCCAGATACTATACTAAGGATTAAATATTATCTTGTTTATCCTCTCAACAGCTATAAACATCAGGTATTTTTATTTCCAGTTTACCAATGAGGAAAATAAGGATGAGAGATTTAATAAAAAGTTGGCTTCAAAGTTTCACAGTCAGGATTGGAACCTAGAGCTGTGTAACTGTGAACTTGAATTATGCTGCCTGCTTCTCCACCCCTATAGCCTTCCTTTTCTGGGAATTCCCTACTCACCCCCCTGTGCCCGAATAGTGCTTGAGCACTGAACTCGTGACCAATGGGCCCGAGCTCTAGTGAACTCAGCTCTGCCATTAACTCACCGGAAGACTTTTAGCAAGTTACTTAGCTTTCAGAATTTCTGTCAATACTTTCTGCCTGAGGAATTTCCTCATCTGTAAAAATGAACAGCTTAAACTATCAGTGATGTTCAAACTATGTTCTACTAGCAGGGGGGCTTCTTGGCAGTGCCCCAGAGTTTGCCATCGAGAGTGAAGGACACTTGACCAGCTGTCTCTCCACACTCCCTCAATCTCATAATCTCCATCGCTTTCCATTAGACTCCTTCTTAAGTCTAATATGTAAAGAATAAACATTCCTGTTGCAAAAAAAAAAAAAAATTAATTAATCATGGGACTAAAAGACCTTTCAGATCTGTCAATACTTTCTGCCTGCTCTTGTGCCTCTCTCCACCTGCTTGTGTCCTGGGAGGCTGACCTGTATGGATGGACCACATCAACAGGTTTTCTGTGCTCTGGCTTCCTGTTGGGTTCAGCCAGTAGGAAAGTAGTGGAAAGGGGATGAAAGGGGAGAGAGGTCGGGGTATGGATTCCCCTGGCTCAGTGGCTAGGTTCAAAGATTACAGCCCTTGCTGGGTAACTCCCTCCATCAGCTCAGTTTGGGTTTGGGAAACTGTTTCATTCTCTGCCCCAATCCTATCTAGGAGTAGTAACAGTTCCTTGCTGTCACTAGCCCTGGGGTACCCTGCCATTCCTTTGAGTTTTGTTATAATGATAGTATGTCTGGTTATGTAGATACTGTTGTAAGTAGTCCCTTCTTTAAGTATTCCTCGCTGGGGAAGGTGGTCAGGATGGCAAAGTAGGAAGAACCAGACTCATTTCCTCCCATGGACACACCAAGACTACAAATGCTTTGAGAACCATCTGAAGTACTAGCATAAAAGATTTTCCACGACTAAAGGCATACAGAAAACAACAACAACAACGAAACAGGTAGGAGGGGCGGCGATGTGGCATAGTCAGGACTCACCCCTGAGTCAGTGACCCACATATGGGAGGAATATCACAATCACAGAGGTCCTCTCCAAGGAGCAAAGAAACTGAGCTCCACATCAGGCTCCCTGGCCCAGGGGCCCCAAGGGGAACAGATGAGAACACCTGGCTTCAACAACCAATGGGATTTACAGTCAGAAGATCTAGAAAGCTAAAAGAAACAGAGATTTCACTCTTGAAGGACTCATTCAAAAGCTCACATGCTGTAAGTCTCAGAGCAGAGGCAATAGTTTGAAAGGAGGCTTATTCAGACCTACTTGCTAATCTTGGGGAGCCTCCTAGAGAGACAGGGGGCAACTGGGACATGCCCTGGGGATGGAGATGCTGGTGGCAGCCCTTCTGGGGAGCTTATTTAATCACAGTAACACTGGTACTTGAAAGAGCCATTTTGGAATACTCTCTTTAATCTATTAGCATCAGGGACCCAGCCCCTCCCAACAGTGGCCAGGCACCCCCACACCCTCTCAGGATACAGCAAAAGCAGTTCTAAGAGCAAAGCTTATAGCAATGCAAGCTTACCTCATAAGAAGAAATAAGAAAAATCTCATCAACCTAACTTTATACCTAAAGGAACCAGAGAAAGAACAAGCAAAACCCAAAGTTAGTAGAAGGAAATAAATCATAAAAATCAGAGCAGAAATAAATGAAACAGAGACTAAAAAAGAAAAAAATCAATAGAAAAAATTAAAAAAGAAACTAAGAATTGTGAAAACCAAGGACAAACTGGTAGATAGAGCTTGGAGGAATGTTCCAGATGAAGAGAACAACATGACCATAGGCCAATCAGCCAGAAATTACAGGAAGTGCTTCAGACACCATATAATAGTTCAATCTGACTCAGGCAGACATGTGAGCTCTGTTTTTGCCACTCAGCCACAATTATTCATCCTTTGTCTACTGGAAATAATATGACATATTGTATTTTGAGAATAACCCCTCCCTGTAGTTATCTCATTAGTAGTAAGAGATTGACAACCTTCAGCTTCTAATGCGGGTCCCAACTGGGTTCAGTTAGCATAATCTAGCCCCAGAGTGACTGATTCAATGATGGGCATGTAACTCAATTTGGACCAGTGAGAATCAGAGGCAAGACCTGTGTTGAAAGTGACAGAGTTTTATCCAGAATTTAATTGTAAATTCTCTTTCCACTGGATTTGAAATTAAGAGGATGTAGAGGCAGAAGATGCTGCAACCAGCTCGTGACCATGAGGGCAGAGCTTGACTAAGAACGGAGCCAGCACAGCTGAAAGGCGTCCTAAAGGTAGAAAGATAAAACCTTGTTTCTGATCAATTTACTCCTGAAGCTGAAACAATCTGTGAGTAATCCATTAGCCAGTTAATTACGACATCAATGAATTCCCTTTATCTCTTAAGCCAGTTTAAACTAGAATTTCTATGTCTACTTAAAAACATAAGGGTTAAGACTAGGAAGATAGTTTGAATCCAGGACAACGGATGTTGAATAGTAAGTCTTGAACTAGATTTCACAGGAAAAATTTTTGACAAGGATTGACGTAATTCTTCAATTTCCCTTTAGGCTGTACAAAGCAGTTTTACATAAACTACCTTATTGAATCTTTAGTTTTCCAATGTAATACATATTATCTTCCATGAGGAAATGGAGTTTCAGAAAGTCTAAACGACTTGCTTTAAAATCATGCAGCTTGTGAAAGAGCAAAGTGTCAGTTCTGGATCTTTCAGTTCTGAATCGTGCTAAGATCTCCTGCATCGCAGGTGGATTCTTTACTGTCTGAGACACCAGGGAAGCCCAAAGCCATTTCACCAACATGCAAAAGAAAAAACAAAAGCAAAACAAGCAAACAAAAAACACCTGAATCTGAAGATCTGAGGATCCTTACCCCCGAGATACCTTTCTGATTTCATGACCTTTCAGTGTTGGAATTCACATTTGAACAGAATGAGGTGATGCTGGTATAGATCTCTTCTGATCCTTGGAATCATCTAGATGAGCTTCAAGTACATAAAGCTTGACTACTCCATATCACTACGGCCACTGAGCAATTCATTTAATATTTCCTCATTTGTAAAACAGTGATGACAATTGCTACCTCGTTGGGTCAATATGAAAATTGAACATGTAAAGCGTCTGTTACAAAATAGACATCTGTAAAAGTTAGGTCTCTTTATTGTGGAAGGTAGTAGAAGCAGGTTTTTGAATCAGTCTTGGTTTTAAATTTTCACTCTTTTCCTAACTAGCTATATGCACCCATCTGTAGAGTTGGTTCTTTCTTTCTTTTTTTTTTTAAATCTGTTGGTTTTTTCTTAATACTTATTTATGTGGCTGCATTGGATCTCAGTTGCATCATGTGGGATCTTCTGTTGCGGCACATGGACTCCTGATGAGTAGTTGTGGCGCTCCAGCTTAGTTGCTCCTCGGCCTGTGGGATCTTAGTTCCCCTACCAGGGATTGAACCCTGATCCCCTGCATTGCAAGGTGGATTCTTAACCACTGGACCACCAGGGAAGTCCCTAGAGTTGGTTCTTGAAGGACAGGTACTGTGTCTGTCCTTATCTCTGCTGAATCCACAGTGGCCCTAGGAGGCAATCAGTAAATGTTTAAATTTAAATGACAAGTTTCCTAAGCTTTAAACAGTTGAGATAAAATATATAGTACAAGTATAGTATAAGAAATCAGGATATAACATAAAACAGTCCAATGCCTGGCCCATAGTAAGTGTTCAGTAAATAATAATTGCAGCTAATTTCTATTGCATACTTACTATGTACCAGTCCCTGCTCTAAACACCACAGATATTCATACAATTCTCAAATCCCCATCCCTGTTTTACAGATAAAAATCAAAGCCTCATTTTTATTATTATCTAAATACTTGACGTCACTTTAGGCCCCATGACTTGTGAGTCCAACTCTTTCCTTTTAAGGTTTGGGACCCTCGAGGAGTCTGATTCAGGGTCTGTTAAATTACGGCTTCTCTTTTTCCTCTTTTGCATTGTTAGAATGAAATAAAGCCTTCTTTCTTTAAGAACACAATGAAGACTTTCTTTTGATTTTCCTTCTCTTTCTCCCATTATTTCCAGAGTGAGGTTGGACTGCCTGAGGTTTTGTCTGGCAGGAGCCCTTTAATTCAGAGACGGCCAACAACTCAATGAGCCAGCAGGCCTTTGCCCTCAGCTGGCTGACACTGAAGCAGCAGTTGGACCTCCCAGTTGGGGTTGTCTTGCATTCTTTCCCCGAAAAAAAATGCCTGCTGCCATCTGCTGGCCAAATCTAGTCATCACACCCATGTTTTCAAGGTTTCCAAACGAGGCTGCGGTCCATGGGGTCGCTAGGAGTCGGACACGACTGAGCAACTTCACTTTCACTTTTCCCTTTCATGCATTGGAGAAGGAAATGGCAACCCACTCCAGTGTTCTTGCCTGGAGAATTCCAGGGCCGGGGGAGCCTGGTGGGCTGCTGTCTCTGGGGTCGCACACAATCGGACACAACTTAGCAGCAGCAGCAGCAGCAAATGAGGCTCCAACTGTCTCTCACAACTGCTTCCCAAAACACCTTCAGGGGCTACCCCAGAGGTGAATTTAGCAGACAGACCAACATGACAAGTCTGGACACCGTGACAAGTCTGGACAGACCAATGTGACAAGTTGGACCTTGGTTCAAAGCTAAGGTGCTCAGGCGAAGAATGTTGGTGGCTGATTTCCATTCAGGAACGTAGAAGTGAGTTTCCATTTCACTGCACTGGTGAAACCCCTACACTAACCCTCCTTCTATCCTACAAGTATGCCATCTTGTCCAGAGCCACATGTTTTATACCCATCTCCATCTCCCACCAACCTGACATTCTTCCATCCATGAGACTTGAATTACCATAACAATCCTTTACAGGAATGTTTGGTAAAACAGCCACACTCAGCAAAGTTACAAGGGTAGCACAGAGTCTTCTATATCCTTCTCCCAGGTCTCCCAGAGACCCCGTTCAAGTTTTGCCAGTTGTCTCAGTGGTTCCTCTGCAACAATGGATTTAATCCAAAGGCAGGTGCTGTTCCTCCTGTCATGGTCTCTTAGTATCTTTCAATCTGGAACATTCCTCACTTTTTGACTTTTATAACCTTGGCATCTGTTGGGGTGCAGTCCCTGGCCTACAAGCCTTGTAGTTGCCCAGACTCAAGACCAAAGAAAGAGCCCAGAAACAGTGACAGAGACATCAGGGGATCTTACATGTCCAAAGCGAAGGGTCCTGGAGCAACATCCCACCATGGTCAGCAGACAGCAGGCAGGGCATGGCAGCAATCTCTGCTTCTTTGGGGGAGAAGGGGACTACGATTTATAGGTGAATTGATGTCAGATTGGTTCATCTGTTATGAGGGGAAACCAGCAGCTAGCGCAGGAGGCAAGCATGTAACCAGTTACT
This sequence comes from Bubalus bubalis, assembly GCF_019923935.1. Taxonomy (NCBI): domain Eukaryota; kingdom Metazoa; phylum Chordata; class Mammalia; order Artiodactyla; family Bovidae; genus Bubalus; species Bubalus bubalis. Next base: position 56,959,961 of record NC_059162.1, read on the forward strand.
GATTAAGCCCTGTAATTAAGAGGCTAGAATAGTCATGTGAGTGGAAACAGGAATGGGCAGAGCAGGAAATGAGCAGAGAGCAAGAGAACAGTCATCTTGAGTGACCTGACCATGCATTCCACCCCTACATACCCTTGCCGTCTTGGTCTGCCCCTTTTCCATGCCATCCCTGGGATCAGGTATGTAGAGGTGCACTGCAACCCAGACACCACAAATGCAATAGAGATCGACAGCTAGAGAGTAAAAAAAATGGGCAAACTTTGGAGCCAGGTGCTTATTGGATCAATTTTTTTCATGAAAGTCCAGAGGAGGATAACAAGGGCGCCTTACTGACCACGCAAACTCATTTCACAGTGATGCCACTGTTATCCCTGTATCCTCAAATCCTAGTCATCCCTCTAATCAGGCTAGGGATGAAATGGAGACATTTAACAGGCACAGTACAGGGAAGATCATGACCATTAGGCAGACTTCAAGCAGTAACAGCATTCTAGGTCATACCACCCCTGCCCATGGGCTTTGTCCTGGCCAGCTGCACCATCCCGCCTGTCCACCCTCAGTGCCCACAGCTGGGGCCGAATCCAGGAGAGGTGGCAAAACCACAGACCACAGGGTTAGTACAGTGGTGCCTGTCTCCAGTAGGGCCCGGATTACTTACCTTTGGAGTCTCAGACGAGCCAGGTAGAAGACAGGTGAAACGTGTTAAGTCTCTTTCTAATCCTATTCCCCATGAAGAAGCAAACGCAAACCAAAAGGGGCTTACCTGCCAGCCCTAGGGCCTTTCTATGGTGTGTTCCCCTCAGTGTAGACCCTGCAGCCAGGGTAAAAGTGACTTGTTGCCCTGACCCATAGTTGGCAGTGGTCCTTCGGTGGGCAGCAGTTGAACTCAAATGGTGTGGGCTGGTTGCTTCTGGGTTAACACGACGCAGGCACTGGGACAATTGCTCCTGGGTGTGTTCAGGTGTTGGGGGCCTCAGCTGTTGTTGAAGTAGCCCCTTCATCCTTCCCATTAGTCTGGAAGCAGCAGGGTGGTGAGGCAGGTGGAAACACCAGTATATGACTTTTTATCAGCCCATTCCTGATGGGAATGGCCTTCATGGCCGGCAAAGTGGGATCCTGGGTCACTATCAATACCAGTGGGTGCCCTGTGTGTCACACACAGCTGTTCTAGACCCTGAACACTGGTTCTTCTGGTGGCTTGATGACGCGGGTACGCCTGTTGTGACATCTTCCACCTGTTGTAAGGCACAGTAGGGTGCATATCGCAGCTGTTCCATCACACTGTATCCTTCCAGAGCTGAGGACAGAAGTCCAAGGGCACTCTATTATTTCACTGTTACCATAGTTACCACAGGCCCCAAACAAACCCTTCCAGGTAACTGCGAGTGCTTAGTCGCTCAGTCGTGTCCGACTCTTTGTGACTCCATGAACTGTAGCCCAACAAGCTCCTCTGCTCATGTGATTCTTCAGGCAAGAATACTGAAGTGGGTTGCTGTTTTCTTCTCCAAGGGATCTTCCTGAGCCAGGGATCAAACCACTGTTTCCTACATTTCAGGCAGATTCTTTACGGTCTGAGCCACCAAGTAACTGGCCACGTCCAATTTGCAAGCCTGTCTCTGAGTTAACATCCCTAACGCCTGAGTCTGTAACTGTTTAGGAGTGGTGGGTCCTGGGTATCCTCGTATTTTGTAGATAATCCAAGTCCTTTCATTTTGTCTGTATTCACCAGCCACCCCCATACCATCAGATGAGCTGTGAGCATGGTTTAAATTGAAAGAGATGAAGGTTTATAGAGTATCATTAATATAACGGAAGAGGAAAACATCTCTCATGGTGTTCAACTGCCACAGGCCCCACAGGCTAGTGGACAATCACCTCGGGGTTACCTGCACAACTTTCCATTTCTTGTCCTTATTTCCGGACTTCTCAGCCCCCACGGGAGTTTCCTTGGCCTCTTGACTGGCTCACCAATTGCCAGGTTGCACCCACAGGCCTGCAAGCCTTGTAGCTGCCCAGCTTCAAGACCAAAGATAGAGCCCAGAGACAGTGACAGAGACATCTGTGGTTTAGTAGAAGGGGGACCTAACATGCCTGAAGCAAGGTCCTGGGGTGAAACCCCATCGTGTATGGCAGAAAACAGTCAGGACGTAACAGCAATCTGTGTGCTACCTGGGAGAAAACTGCTACTGCTAAAGTCACCTCAGTCGTGTCTGACTCTGCGTGACCCCATAGACGGCAGCCCACCAGGCTCCCCCATCCCTGGGATTCTCCAGGCAAGAATACTGGAGTGGGTTGCCATTTCCTTCTCCAATGCATGAAAGAGAAAAGTGAAAGTGAAGTCGCTCAGTTGTGTCCGACCCTCAGCGACCCCATGGACCGCAGCCTTCCAGGCTCCTCCGTCCATGGGACTCTCCAGGCAGGAGTACTGGAGTGGGGTGCCATTGCCTTCTCCCCCTGGGAGAAAAGGAGGCTACTATTTATAGGGGGAACTGACATCAAGTCAACCCATCAGTTTCCAGGGAAGCCAGCAGCTGGGGCACCTGCTTCATAGCCCCTCAAGTTAACAACCATCACAAGGGGCAGAGGTTTCCCTTTAGTAAACAAGCAGGTGGAGCTGTTCTGGCCTCAGGGGCAAGGGGCAAGCATGTTCGTGTGAGTAGAGTGTAGGTGGAACAGGGACTAGTCGAGCAGGGAAAGTACAGAGAGCAAGAGAACAGCCATCTGGAGTGGCTTGACCATACAGCATTTTAAAAAAGTGAAATCTACATTCATTTTGTAGAACGTCCCTCACTTTGGGTTGTCTGATGCTGTCTCATGATAAAACCCAGCTTATGCATTTTGAGCCAAAATAGAGCACATGCTGTTTTTTCATTGTCTCATGTCTGACGGAACACAGATGGTACACTATTTGTTTATGACAGTCTTAATTTTAATCACGTTCATTCAGATAGTATCTGTCTGATTCCTCTGTTATGAAGTTTCTTTATTTCCCTTTGTGACTATGTCAGTTTTCTATTGCTTCTGTAACAAATTACCACAAACTTCATGATTTAAAACAATACACATGTATTATGTTATAGTTCTGGAAGTCAGAAGGCTGACCAGTATCACTGACTTAAAATCAGTGTCACAGGGCTGTGTTAATTCTGGAGGCTTTAAGGGAGGATCTGTTTCCTTGCTTTTTCCAAATTATATAGGCCACCTGCATGCCTTGGCTTGTGGTCCTTCCTCCCATCATCAAAGCCAGCAGTATAGCATCTTCAAGCCTTTCTCCAACTCGGACCTCTGCTTCTGTCATCACATCTCCCTCTCTGACTCTCCTACCTCTCTTTTTCATTTATAAGGACACTTGTGATTCCACTGGGCTCCCCAGATTAAGATCATCGCCTTCATCACACCTGCAAAGTCCCTTTTACCAGGTAAGGAAACGTATCCACAGCTTCCAGGACAGTATCTGAGCATCTTTCAGGGAGTATTATGCTGCCTTCCACGGTTACTAATCTTATTCTTGGAAAGATACTTTGAGACCATGAAAACTTCTGTTACTTAGCCTACTTCTACCAACTAGTTTTAGCATCCTTTGATGTTTCTTGCCTGATTAATGATTGCCAGATGATGGTTTTCTACTACTATCATTCATTTTACATTTATTAATTGGCTTTCTACTATGAAGGGAGCTTTCTCTTCTCTCCATTTATTTATCCTTTTCATTCATTCATTTATATCAATGTGGACTCATAGGTTCCTTATTTTGTTCAATAGATTATGATCCATTACTATTGGCATTTATTTTGGTGTTGAATTATCTCAGATTTGGCCAGTGGAAGCTCCTTCAAGCCCCCTTTTATGCCCTTTTAACATTTCTTGTCATTCTTTGAACACTTTCTTCCTTTGTGTCCAAAGATAGTTTAGGCTCATCTTTTCATTTCTCTGCTCAATCCTGGAATCAGCCATTCTCCAAGGAGCCCTGGTTCCTTTTAGTGGAGAGAAGTGTTTGGAAACCAAGATCTGGGCACTACATGTGCTCATTGCTACTAGGGTATCACTGCTCCCAATTCCTCTCAATGACAGAACTAGGAAACATGTGTACATACACACACAGTCACACGCAGTCACACACACACACCCCGCTCTATTCCTTTGTCCGTATATGTTGAAAACCAAGAGTTTGTAGTGATACCTACAACTCTAATTTACCACCACAGGTTCATTTTAGGTTTTCTTCTTTCCATATTGCTGCCATCTTTGTGAGAAAACTGATTCAGAATCACCCTCTGAGTAACCCTCACTTAGGCTTCCCGGGTGGCTCAATGTAAAGAACCCACCTGCCAATGCAGGAGACATGGATTCGATTCTTGGGTCAGGAAGATCCCTGGAGAGGGAGATGGCAGCTTGCTCCAGTATTCTTGCCTGGGAAATCCTATGGACAGAGGAGCCTGGCAGACTAGTCTCTGGGGTCATAAAGAGTTGCACATTCTTAAGCATGAGCATGCACCCTCACTTACCCTCAACCCATTTGCTTATCTGCTTGATCTTCCTGTGTGTAAATGATTTTTTAACCCAGCTGTGTGCTGTCCCTGTCTAGTGCAGCCTACAATCCCCAGCTCTTGTTTGGGCCTATCTAATGTGATGACAGAGGATGAGATGGCTGGATGGCATCACCGACTCGATGGACATGAGTTTGAGTGAAGACCGGGAGTTGGTGATGGGTAGGGAGGCCTGCCGTGCTGCAATTCATGGGGTCGCAAAGAGTTGGACACGACTGAGTGACTGAACTGAACTGAACTGAATGGCTTTTTAAGGAAGAAAGAAAGGAAGAAAGGCAGACAGGCTATATATATATATATATATATATATATATATATATATATATTTGTAATATACTTTTAAAGGGAAAAGAAGGAAATGAAAGAAGAGAAAATCATGTACATTTTTAATAGAACTATTTATCACTGTTGTAATTATTTATTTGTTTAATGGTAATTTTCTCTGCTAAAATTTAAACTCCCTGTAGACAATGGAACAACAGATGGTTCCAAATAAGAAAAGGAGTACGTCAAGGCTGTCACCCTGCTTATTTAACTTATATGCAGAGTACATCATGAGAAACACTGGGCTGGCGGAAGCACAAGCTGGAATCAAGATTGCTGGGAGAAATATCAATAACCTCAGATATTCAAATGACACCACCCTTATGGCAAAAAGTGAAGAAGAACTAAAGAGCCTCTTGATGAAAGTGAAAGAGGAGAGTGAAAAGGTTGGCTTAAAGCTCAACATTCAGAAAACTAAGATCATGGCATCCTGTCCCACCACTTCATGGCAAATAGATGGGGAAACAGTGGAAACAGTGGCTGACTTTATTTTTCTGGGCTCCAAAATCACTGCAGATGGTGATTGCAGCCGTGAAATTGAAAGACGCTTACTCCTTGGAAGGAAAGTTATGACCAACCTAGATAGCATATTGAAAAGCAGAGACATTACTTTGTCAACAAAGATCTGTCTAGTCAAGGCTATGGTTTTTCCAGTAGTCATGTATGGATGTGAGAGTTGGACTGTGAAGAAAGCTGAACGCCGAAGAATTGATGTTTTTGAACTGTGATGTTGGAGAAGACTCTTGAGAGTCCCTTGGACTGCAAGGAGATCCAACCAGTCCCTTCTAAAGGAGATCAGTCCTGGGTGTTCCTTGGTAGGACTGATGTTGAAGCTGAAACTCCAATACTTTGGCCACCTGATGCGAAGAGCTGACTCATTTGAAAAGACTCTGATGCTGGGAAGGATTGAGGGCAGGAGGAGAAGGGGACGACAGAGGATGAGATGGTTGGATGGCATCACCGACTCAATGGACATGGGTTTGGGTAAACTCTGGGAGTTGGTGATGGACAGGCAGGCCTGGCGTGCTGTGTGGTCCATGGGATTGCAAAGAGTCAGACACAACTGAGCGACTGAACTGAATTGAACTGAGACAATGATCATGTCTGCCTTGCTCACTATGGATTGAATCCCCAGGGCCTAACACAATGCCCAGCAAGCACATAAATAAGTACTTAATATCCTTTTGAATAAAGATTGTCATATAAAGCAACAATAACAAAATTATAACTATTAAACAGTTTATAATACAACCAAGTGTCCACAACCTAAACAATTACCACTGTCTACATTGGTCAAATCATCTTATCATCTTCGACTTTTCCTAACCATAAACTAAAATTTGACACCTTAAATAAACGTGCTTTCCCCCCCTACAACCTTTTTCCCTCTAAGGATGAGTTCCCTGGGGGAAAGTGATATCTTCTCTTTTACTAAACTTTTGTGAAATATTTCTTTAGTTTTGGAGTGTATTTAATTATTTCAAACAGATTTTCAAAAATAAGAATTTCAGTACAAAGTCGTATCTCAAGACAACTTCAAATGTCACTGTCCCAAAGTATTTGGTAGAATGGATGTTGGCACAGGCAAAACAATGGAATGTTCCAGAGTCTTGTTGTGAGAAATAACTGCTGTCATACCTAGCCTTGCACCAACATAATAGGCAAATTGCTTCATGCCAGGCCTGTCCCTTCATTCTCCTGCAAGCAGCTTTTAAATGGCTGTAATTATTTGTTCCCAGCTTCTACCAGCAAATGTCAAAGACAGTCTTAACTATATAGTGTTTGCTTCTCCCCTCTGATTTCCTCTCAGAGATGAAGTCCTGGTGCTTTTGTGCTTTCCTCAAGTTAAAGGCATCCTTTTCAGTGACTGATGAAATAAACAGCTGGACCCTTTCAGAGGCACCTAGAAAGTGAGGGTTTGTGCTGAAGCACAGCTGCAGTCAGCGCTCAGAGTGGTTGCTCAGCACAAAGGGCTACAACTTTGGGCAGAAAGAGCCATACTTTTCCATCTCTCACAGAACCTGCCTTTCAGGGGTCACTCCGGTTCAGTGGAAAACAGCCTAAGTGGTGCAGCCTCCCAGAAATGATTACATCAGCCAGGAGAGCAGGAAGAGAGCTGAGCTCAAGAATTCAGGTTGCTTTTTGTGCCAGGACCTCTCAGTGGTCTCTGTGATGAGCCCACCCACCAAGCCCCCAACATCCCAGCTTCAGCCATGGCTGTATGGCTGTGTAGACCCAGAGAAAGTAAAAGATTTGAATTCCAAGGGCTGCTTCTGACTCCAGGCCCTAGGGAGAGCAATGAACCCCCATTATTAATTGTCTCATCTGCAACCAGACTTTCTAACCCAGTGGTTCTCAACCCTGGCTGCTCAGAATCGTTTTATCAAAATCCTAGTGTCCAAGAACCACCTGCAAAGATCCCAAGTTAGTTGGTTCAGGAGGGGCCAACCACAAGTTTATTCAAAACTGGCCCAATGATTCCTCTGTGCAGCCAGGGTTGAGAACCACTGTCCCAGGGTTGGTCCTCCTGTAGGCTTGTGAGGGTGAAGCCAAGAACACCAGGGCGCCTAAGCTCAGTGACTCCGTCTTGGTGCACGTTAGAATCACCTAGGGAATTGCCTAAAATTCCACTGCCCCAGATGAATTTTATCATTTCTCTGGTAGTGGTTCTATGATCTGCACTTTTTAAAACCCCTCAGGAGATTAAAATGGGCAGCCAAATCTGAGAGCCATGGAGCCCCTCTGAGTCTCCCAGTATGTTCTGAGATGGTGCTTCTCAAACTACTGCTGAAAGGCTAGCTTTGAGTTTTGTATTTGTTCTTTAGCTTTTCATCCTTTGCTGACTGATACTTTTGTAAAATACAAGAAAAATAAATCGCTAGCAAAATGGAGATTTTAAAAGCAGACATAGAAGATAAACTCCAGATATTTTAATTATTCGATTGAAAGACACAGTATTGCTTTTGAAAGTTTCTAAACTGTCTCCATTTCTGTACTTAGGGATTGTTTATAGTTTGTGAACCTGAGCTGGTCTGTGGGCCACACTTTGAGAAACAGTGCTCTGAGGAACACCATTACAGGAACTGTAGATAGATGCTGTATGGTGGGAGGAGGGATTGGATAGATGTGATAAATATAATAGATTATATCCAGTCATCCAGTCCCACCAGGTCTTCCCTAAATGGACTGGGGTCTCTCCACTCCTGCCCACTGGCTGTGCCTGAATACCTGCTCTTTACCCCTGAAACGAGAACGATAGTGCTGAAATCCAAATCCGATCCTGTCACTTCACTGCCTATGAACTTCTTTGGCTACTACTGTTGGCTGTCTTAAACCATCACTCCGCATCTGTCCACACTGAGTTAGTAACAACTCCCTGTGTACACAGAAGCTTCTTCTAGCTGTCCTCACCTCTCCATCTCACTCTGTCCTCTCTGGCTAACTCAGCCTTCAGAGTCAGCCTAGATGTCCCCTCCCTGGGAACCTTTCTTCACCCACTCAATTTAGGGTGGGGATCCCTGTTCTGTGATCCCACAGGACCGGTCATCATACTTTCTGTGTTGTGATTGGCTGTTGACCCACTAGATGTGAATTCCTTCAAGACAGGATTTATGCCTTACTCACTGTTCTATCCTTAGCACCTGGTATCCTGCCTAGACTAGATAAGATAATCAATAAACACTTATTGAAAAAGATGGATTAATCAATAAATAACATGAATCCAGGCCTGAACCATAAGGGACCCTAGAAGAGCTAAAAGATTGCATTTCAGCATCTCAGAAACTCCCCAGATCCAGCAAGCACCTCCATTTCAAACTTCATTATCAATCCAGTCACCCAAGGGCTTTCCTTTTTGCTGTTCTTAGGATTCTGACTCTCTACTCAGCTCTTCAGGCTGATACCTCTGTGGGACCATTGGCCTGATTTGTAGTTTAGGTTTTACTTTTTTGAAGCTGCCTCTCAGATCATTCTCAGAGTCATAGTTCCCACCCCAAGGATCTGGGGTCCTTGTTTCCTGACTCTAGATCAGCAGTCTGGGCTCCTACTTTTCCTGGTGGAGTCAGGGCATCATCACTAGACCACTGCACCTACTTAGAACAATCACCCAGGCCAGGTTGATCTGGCCTGTGCAGAGGGGAGCTTTCTGGCCCGTGCAGAGGAGGGCTTTCTGAGACTTATGGAATTATAAACCTGCTGGGCTGGTTATTCTCTGCTTGTCCCTCTGCACTCATTCTCCATCCTCCTCTGTCTGCTCTGCCCATCACATTGGCTCCAGTGCCCTGTGGGTTCCTGATGAAGTTAGCTAACATGGGGCACCAGAGGGCATTGGAGGTAGGGAGGAAGAAGTCTGGGGTGCATTCCTTGGCTCCATCCTGTTGGGTGGGGTTTGGTAGTGCCTGGATTCCTCCACCACCACAGCTCCTGTGAGATGGTTTCTCTTCCAGGGTGCCAGCTCTCACAGCTTCAGGTTGTGGGTGGAGCTTCCTGCCTCTGTGAGTCCCTGATACTTCATGGGCTTCTGTTGGTTCACTTCACTCTGCTCCATACTTCTGTTAGTACTCTCTCCATGAAACCTTCTTTAATTCAGCCTTCCAGTGCACCATCTGTGTCTTGCCAGGACTCTGTCTGATGAGAGTCCCTTCTTGTACAGCAACTAGAACCATCTCCTGAGCTAGTCCAGTGCTTTTTCCACCCCACTGTCATCACTTCCCTTACTCTGGAATCTAGAACCTAAATAGTACATGTAATAATGATACAAAACAATAGCAACAACAATAATAATAGTTATCCTTTGAGTTTTTCTTATACGCCAAGCATTGTGCTAACTGAATGAGCTCCTTGTATTCTTACCCCAAGCCTGTGAGGCAGGTATTACTTACTATCTTCATTTTAAAAATAAAAACCCTGAATCTTACAGAGAATGAGTAATCTGGCAGAATTCACACAGAAAGTAAGTAGCAGAGCAGGGGTTTCTGTCTGGCTCTTTGACTCCAAAACTGGTGCTTTGATAACTATGAGGACATTTGCTCTTGTGACGACCCCATCGCACTGTTGACTCTTTGAGCTCACTGTCAACTTACACGCCATGATTTAATAGATGTGGTTTGGTTGGGGCCTGCTGGGGGATCAGAATGAGAGAAAAACCAGCCCTGAAAACAACGATGAGACGAAATAGTTCTGCCTCAACAAAGTTGGCCAAGAGTCAGAGTTTAAAAGGCGATGCTGGTGACTCAGTAAAAGAAAGGGCAGAACAGGCTTCAGGTGGAAAAAAGTTGCAGGTGGTTTATATCACACCCCAAGAGTGACCACCCCCCGTGCCTGTGAGGCTGGGTAACAAGAGCCCCTGGAGTTCCCAGAGAGAAGGCAGAACTGGGCTTGGATTTTTAAGAGTAGGACAGCAGAGTTTGCCACTGTATATGCCGGGAGTCATCGAAGAGCATCCAGGCCAGAGTCAATCCTTGTCTGTTTACTAGTGACATCTCCAGGTGCAGGAGAAGAAAATATGAGCCTTTGAGCATGAAGAGACCAAATTTCTCTCTTGCATTCCTCTATTCTCAAGTAGCCCAAAAGTGATTAAAATGAATCCTTTATTTTTTTCCTTACTTGTCCCTCATTTGATGAATGAAACATAAAAATATTTAATAAATATCTGCATTTTTGCACCTCCCAGTGAGTTCAAAACTGTCGATGAATCCCTATATTCTTCCCTCAGATAGAAAGTAAACTACTCTAAGATGTTTTCCTGTGAAACATGGATAGTTGGAAGAATTTATATTTCCTATTCTAAATTACAGAATGAAGTTCTTGGTGTTGGTGGTGTTTCTACATTGTAGGTTTTGCTACAGATGAAGAAAGTGGGCACCCTGTGCTATAAGCATTTTCCCAAGCTCATTCCATTATTTGTTCTCTGAAGAGTGAAGTTATCATCAAGCAGCAGCTTACCATCATGAGTACTTTTCAATGGAGAACTATGATTTCAAAAGTACTACATTTCAGTTCAGTTTGCTGCTGCTGCTGCTGCTGCTAAGTCGCTTCAGTCGTGTCCGACTGTGTGCGACCCCATAGATGGCAGCCCACCAGGCTCCCCCGTCCCTGGGATTCTCCAGGCAAGAACACTGGAGTGGGTTGCCATTGCCTTCAGTTTACAAGGCGGTAATTTTGGAAAACAGTATGAAATATATGATGAAGGAGTCAGCATGCTGGTGAGAAGCAGTGAATGCCTTCAGCAACTCAGCCGAAAGCATACTTCTAGAAGGAAGGAGGCCAAGGAGTGAGGGGAGGAGAGAAAGAAAGAAGAGCTCACAGTAGCGGGCCAAGAGGCTGCTCCCCACTCTTTGCACAAATCCCAGTGTCTTTTAAGAGGCTCAGCCTGCATTCTCTCTCAGGGCCTTGAGCTAAAGTTTAGATGCTACCTTCCAGGCCCAGCCCAGTTAAGAGCAATTTTCTTTGTAGAGGGGTGACTTTCAGATCTTGCTCACTGGTTTTTGAAGTAGCAATTTCCCAATTCATTATTCCAATTTTAGCAATTTTACTTCTACTTATAATTGTGTACAGACATTTTAAAGCTTTAACTCATTTTGTAATACTAAATAGTTCCCCTTTCATCGTTCATGTCAGACACCTATTAACATTTCTTAAAAATTTATAAAACAATTCTGAGCTGTCAGGAAAAAAAAAGCCTCTTTAAGATTCAGATTATTAACTTGCTGTCTGTTCTCCATGTTAATGTATTTTCTCTCAGTCAGTGGTGTCACAAAACTGTTTGTACAAGGCTTAATATTCAGAAAGTAATTTTATATTTTATATTTTTACACATGGGAAATGTTTTCCTACATTCTCTCCATCTCAAATATGCTGTCTGTCAACCTCCCCTGTTTGTTTTATTTCCCTTTATCTTTGACCCTTCTCAATGTCTTTCCTCTGAAAGGGTTGATCACCACCACCTACAGGAAATGAGGCCACCACGCACAGTGGTTAGGAGCATGGCTTAGGAATGCGACAGGCCTGGGCCTGAATCTTGGTGAGGCCTTTTCCAAGCTATGTGAGCGTGAGTAAGTTAAGTCCTTCTGAGCCTCAGGTTCTGCAGCTGGTAAACTGAGCAATAGTACCTACCTCAGTCGTAAAGGTCAGGAGAAGGCCCTCGTATGGCTCATAGTAACAGCTTCACATATTGTAGCTACACACATACACACACACACACACACACAAACACACACACAGTGGACGACTGTTGACATTGTCGCAATTACTGTCAATCCTTCCTTTCTAGGGTAGGATAGTTGAGAACTATTTCTATCCCTCACAGGGAACAGCTGAAAAAAAGGCAGAAGAGAAGGCAGAGACTGGGGGTGGAAGTCATAAAGATTTGTTATCTTAATCTATGGTATTGGAATAGGCTATGTTGGTAGGAATCGTGGGCAGGAATACAAACTTATCTAGGTAAATAATGTGGAATGAAGTACAAAATATCATTAGCCGTTAAGAAGAATACAGCTTATCCTATTCCATTTATAAATCCCCTTGGTTAGCTACCAATCAGAGATTTCAAATAGGCATGGTAAATGTGTAGTTAATTAGCAATGATGAGTATTATTCTATACCTAACACATGCTGAAGAGAATATAAAAATGTGAGACCATTCCTGCTGATGCAGCAGAGAAAAAGGTCCTAGAGTTTGAGTAAAAATCCTGGCTCCATACCTTTTGCTCTGGGATTGGGGTGAGCAACTTAAATGTTCCTCATCTGTGAAACAGGACAAGAGGAAATATCACACAGAGCTGTGTGGATGCTCAGTACCCAGTCCTGTGCTTGGTCCCTAGAGAGTGCTCAGTGACTATCTGCCCTTCCCTTCAGGTTTTATGGGGAGAGATAATTAGAAAAGATGGTTCAGATGCTAAGATGCTAAATACAAGCAAGGGCAGAGAGAGAAAAATAGGTATGTAGAACGGTAAGTGAAGGTTCTTCGGAGGAGGGGTCTTAACCAAGTGAAGCGGTGCTACTGAGAAAGGTATCACTGAAGAACCCAGAGATCCTCCAATTTTCTACTCTCAAGAAAAGTAGGGGCTCAGCTTGGGCACCAGTGCCTCCTCCAAACAGATCCCTGTTTGCTTCAACATAGAACGATTTGGGCTGTGAAGCCCAAGCAGCACACTGAGATTCCTAAGTGTCCCCTTCAAAAAGCCAGTGTAAGCAAGCGATGCTCAGGGCCAGGAGAGAAGGCCCTTTCCCCTGCTTTCCAGACAGAAAATGAGAGGCCCCTGCCTGCTGCTGCCCAGGTTTTAAACTGGAACCTTGCTCTTGTCTTCAACAATCACATTTCAATTTTTTAAAGCAAAGAAGGATTGTGGGTGCTTCAAACAAAACAAACCTCCTCTGATGTCTCCTTTCATGTGATGAAGTGCCCATTCTCCTCTCTTCTTGCTTGAACCAAAAGAAGTTTAGCATGCAGCAGCAGAATCTCATTGGATGTCCCAGCGGCCCCGATACACAGAGTACAGCTGTCCCTCTCCTGGTGAGCTGGTGCGGTCCCTGGCTGCACTGTGCTCATATCTGAGCTTTCATTTTCCTCTTCTCTTGGCCTGCAGCTGAGGAAAAGCTCATGGGAGGGGAGACAGTCTTTTGAAGCAAATTAAGGACCATGTTGGGCTTTTGAACTTAAAGCAGTATGTGTTTACACTCATGCCCTCTGCAAATGGCTCTTAAGGCCACAAATGGATTTCCTTCCTCAGATTACACTCCCCAGCAGCTAGGCATTTCTGTTTGTTCCGGGACACCCACTAAAGACAGAACTGTGACCACATCTTCCCTTTCCTCCAGAGAGCAAGGATATGATTTTAAGGGGAAAATAGCCACAGATACATTTTTGAGAACTTGACACTTACCAGCCCTGTTATGTTTTGTTAGGCACACCAACCACCCCAATCAAATCTTCATGGGCCACAGCAACAAGAAACAATCCCTCCGCCGCCAAAAAGAGCTGGGCCCAGAGCAGTAGGAGGGGAAATCTCCCTTCCAACATAAAGACTTCCCCGAGGGCTGAGCAAACCAAACAGGGGGTGAAGGATCATAAAACCCTGCTACTTGGAATAGCTGAAGGAAAGCAGGGCAGTGGGCTGCAAATATGAAAAGAGTTGCTAAGGAGAAGAGAGTTTAGTTTAGGTTTGCTCTAAATGAACTTGGACCAGGTCATGGATCTACCTCCAGGGTCTGAATCCAAATACCTGTATCCTCAAAGGCTGAAAAGGAGTATTTCAGGAAGAAGCATCATAAGAGAGGCTGTACTGGTCAACTTTCAAAGTCCCTTCCAACCCTGAGATTCTCTGAGGAGCAATGGAGAGAGGAGCTGTAAACTCAATCCCTGCCTTTCTCTTCTCAACACGCTCCAGTTTGGTTTGGGCACCCCACATGATTCTAGGAGCTCATTTCATGTGACTCAGTTGGTGAGCAAGGCTAAACCAGTTAGCCCTCTCTTGCTCTCTCTCTCCCTCTTTCTCTCTCTCTCTCTCACACACACAGAGCCACAATAATTGATTCAGTGATTATTGGAATTATTTAATCCCTTTAAATTAAATTATAAGAATTTGTTAGGGATATTAAAACAAATAGGGGCTTTCCTGGTGGCTCAGATGGTAAAGGGTGTGCCTGCAGTGTGGGAGACCTGGGTTCAATCCTTGGGTTGGGAAGATCCCCTGGAGAAGGAAATGGCAACCCACTCCAGTATTCTTGCTTTGAAAATTACATGGATGGAGGAGCCTGGCAGGCTACAGTCCATGGGGTCACAAAGAGTCGGACACAACTGAGCAACTTCGCGCACGCAAAACAAATAATGCTTTCTCTTCTCTGCTAGATACAAGTAAGGAAAGCAAGAAGTCCGAACTGCTGTTTGCAGGTATTTGGGGCCACTACAGAAGCCATCTTTCAGAGAAGACCAGATGAAGGAAGGAAAGGGACCTTGGTGACATGGCTGAATCTCGGATCAAGCCTTAACCAAAGTCAGACCTACCTTTGGGACCTTTTGAAGTTGAGAATAAATAAAATCCGTTGATTGTTTAAACCAGTTTTTGTTAGGTTTTTCTCTAATTTGGAAATAAAAGTCTTAATCAAAGTGGGGCAATAATAAGAAATTAAGTCTCAGTCCTTGCCCTCAAAGAACTTCCTACATAGCTGAGGAGATGAGACATTTATGGGATAAATAGTAGTAGACAGGAGAGGAATGTAAGCAGTAACCATGTAGGTGCACAATGGGTGTCAATGAAAAATGTGAAAAACCACAGAAAGACTGAAGACAGGTCTATAAACTACTGAAGCACAGGCATGGAGCCCTGTCTTCCCCTTTGCCTTATTTCTGGTGATCTTTGTGACCCAGTGATTGAAAGCATGGTCTCTGGAGCCACATTGTACAGACTTGTATAGTTAGCCACTTAGCACCTTTGTGATCTTGGGCTAGTAACAATCTTTCCGCACCTTCAGTTTCTAATCTGTAAAATGAGTATAAAAACAGTAATTACGTCTTAGGGCATACAATGCACAATAAGTATTAGTTATTTTGTGTGTGTGTGTGTGTGTGTGTGTACTTGTGTGCTCAGTCACTTCAGTTGTGTCTGACTCTGCACCAGGCTCCTCTGTCCATAGGATTTCCCAGGCAAGAATACTGGAGTGGGTTGCCGTGCCCTCCTCCAGGGGATCTTAAAAATCAAGGGATCAAAGGATCGAACTCACATCTCCTCCACTGGCAGTCAGGTCCTTTACCACTAGCACCACTTGGGAAGCCCTAAAGCTATGGTTTTTCCAGTAGTCACGTATGGATGTGAGAGTTGGACTATAAAGAAAGCTGAGCACTGAAGAATTGATGCCTCTGAACTGTGGTGTTGGAGAAGACTCTTGAGAGCTCCTTGGACAGCTAGGAGATCAAATCAGTCCATCCTAAAGGAAATCAGTCCTGAATATTCATTAGAAGGACTGATGCTGAAGCTGAAACTCCAATATTTTGGCCACCTGATGCAAAGAACTGACTCATTGGAAAAGACCCTGATGCCGGGAAAAGTTGAAGGCTGGAGGAGAAGGGGAAGACAGAAATGAGATGGTTGGATGGCATTACCAGCTTGATGGACATGAGTTTGAGCAAGCTCCGGGAGTTGGTGATGGACAGGGAGGCCTGGCGTGCTGCAGTCCATGGGGTCACAGAGTCGGATATGACTGAGCAACTGAAGTATTAGTTATTACCATGATTCAAAAAAAAGTTTGTGAAAACTAATATATTAAACTTTCTATTTGGAGTATAATAACAGTGTATGAAACACAGTCTTCACCTCTAATGGGGTTACAAATTTGATGAAGGATACAAAATAGTGAACAGGCAATTGAGGAGTATGATAAATAAGCACAGGGAGGATAGATTAGCTAATATTCTTTGGTTATGAGAAACAAAAAACAACTGAGTGCTTTCTTAAGCAAAAGAGGAATTTTGTAATAAGGTGTAGAGGTATGTCAGATGGTAGTAGAAGCAGGAGCTGGAAAACCATTGGGCCTCACAAGTACTCTTACTTTGCAGCTTGCCTGCATTCTTTCTTTTTTTTGCTGCAGCTGGGCCTCCTGCTTTCCTGTTCTCACAGAGAAATATAACCAGCCCACATTTTGCCCCCGAGTTTGCAAACTGCTCCCTTACCAAGAGACTGGATGCCTGTCTCTAAGTCCTTATTTCAAGTTCATGTGGCAGAGAAACTTATGCGCCCACTTAGGTGAGGGTCCTGGTCTAATTTGGCAGGGTGAGGGTAGAAACATGGCTGCTAGGAGCCACTGACTGTAAACAATGGGGGAGGTGCCAGTGGGTGTCAGTGCTCAGAAAAAAAGCACGGCTCATGGGTTGATTCGATACCTCCAAAGGAGTCAACCGCAGCAGGAATCTAACCCAGCCTTGAGTCAAAGGAAGCTTCCAAGGGGACATCACGTATAGGCTGAAATTTCTATGCCTTTGGGAATGGGAAAAGGAAGGAGGGTATGGGAAGAGAATATTCTTGTAACAGAGAGAATATTGAGTAGAGGGAATCTAGCATGTCTGGGGAATATCACAGGGAGGCCAGAGATAGGAGACTTCTGCACAAGCAGAAGTTAGATCATAAAGAGTCTCGTAAGCTTTTTACAAGAACAGAGGAACCAGAGACCAAATTGCCAACATCCGCTGGATCATCGAAAAAGCAAGAGTTCCAGAAAAACATCTATTTCTGCTTTCTTGACTATGCCAAAGCCTTTGACTGTGTGGATCACAATAAACTGTGGAAAATTCTGAAAGACATGGGAATACCAGACACCTGACCTGCCTCTTGAGAAATTTGTATGCAGGTCAGGAAGCAACAGTTAGAACTGGACATGGAACAACAGACTGGTTCCAAATAGGAAAAGGAGTACATCAAGGCTGTATATTGTCACCCTGCTTATTTAACTTCTATGCAGAGTACATCATGAGAAATGCTGGACTGGAAGAAGCACAAGCTGGAATGAAGATTGCCGGGAGAAATATCAATAACCTCAGATATGCAGATGATACCACCCTTATGGCAGAAAGTGAAGAGGAACTCAAAAGCCTCTTGATGAAAGTGAAAGAGGAGAGTGAAAAAGTTGGCTTAAAACTCAACACTCAGAAAATGAAGATCATGGCATCCGGTCCCATCACTTTCATGGGAAATAGATGGGGAAACAGTGGAAACAGTGTCAGACTTTATTTTGGGGGGCTCCAAAATCACTACAGATGGTGACTGCAGCCACGAAATTAAAAGACGCTTACTCTTTGGAAGAAAAGTTATTGCCAACCTAGATAGCATATTGAAAAGCAGAGACATTCCTTTGCCAACAAACGTCCATCTAGTCAAGGCTATGGTTTTTCCTGTGGTCATGCATGGATGTGAGAGTTGGACTGTGAAGAAAGCTGAGCGCCGAAGAATTGATACTTTTGAACTGTGGTGTTGGAGAAGACTCTTGGGAGTCCCTTGGACTGCAAGATCCAACCAGTCCATTCTGAAGGAGATCAGCCCTGGGATTTCTTTGGAAGGACTGATGCTAAAGCTGAAACTGCAGTACTTTGGCCACCTCATGCGAAGAGTTGACTCATTGGAAAAGACTCTGATGCTGGGAGGGATTGGGGGCAAGAGGAGAAGGGGACGACAGAGGATGAGATGGCTGGATGGCATCACTGACTCGATGGACGTGAGACTGGGTGAACTCCAGGAGTTGGTGATGGACAGGGAGGCCTGGTGTGCTGCGATTCATGGGGTCGAAAAGAGTCGGACACGACTGAGCGACTCAACTGAACTGACTGAAGCCTTTTACTGTCTTAGGACTTAATTGTCAGTTCACCAGGAAAGCATTACAGATTTTCAAAGAGAAATGAAGAACGTGATCAAATGTTTATGTTGGAAAGTTATTTGAGCAACAATATGGAGAATACATTAGGTTTGTGAAGTGAACTCACTCAGTCGTGTCCGACTCTTTGTGACCCCGTGGACTGTAGCTTGCCAGGCTCCTCTGTCCATGGGATTCTCCAGGCAAGAATACTGGAGTAGGTTGCCATTTCCTTCTCCAGGGGATCTTCCCAACCCAGGGATCGAACCCGGGTCTCCCACATGGCAGGCAGATGCTTTAGGTGATAAGGGTGATGGTAGTATGAACTGAAATAGCAATAGGGAGAATGAAGAAAAAAGCTGTGTGCAACTTAGGATACCCACAATAGCACAGTGCCTGGTTTATATTGGGGCTTCCCTGGTGGCTCAGCAGTGAAGAATCTACCTGCAATGCAGGAGACATGGGTTTGATCCCTGGGTCAGGAAGATCCCCTGGAAAAGAAAATGGCAATCCAATCCAATATTCTTGTCTGGGAAATCCCATGGGCAGAAGAGCCTGGTGGGCTCGAGTTCGTGGGATTGCAAAAGAGTCGGACATGACTTAGTGCCTAAACAAAACTGGTTTATATTAGGATGTTTGCTGAGTAATAGCAACATAGAGATCAGATAAACTGGAGCTGTTACCTCTAGTTCAGTTATTGCTTGTGGCTTTGGTAATCAGTGATGCTAGATTGGAGGACTGGCTAGTAAATTTCGGCTGTAGGTCTGCACCAGAAGAGATAGATTAATGTTATTGTCTCCCATCATCCTTTGTAAGAGTTGATGTTCCTTGATGTGCCGGGGAACTTCAGCATTGTAACTCAGGAAGGAGAGAAGTGTTATGGATCAGGGCAAGGCCAGAGAAGGAGTGGGGAGAGGTGGGGTGAATGGCATGGATCTCCATCCTGATTGATCTCTGAGTGAAACAAACAGAAAGGATTATTTTCCAGTGAGTCTTTGTGAGGCATGAGAGGGGGACAAGGACCAGGTGACAGCTGTTCATAGGAAATGGGGTGGGAGCCAAGCAGGAGCAACATGGCGCTGCTGTGGGGCGATGCAGCTGTTAGAGCGTTTCAGGAGCCCGCATGGAATCCCCTTTGAGAAATATCTGGGGAGAGTAGGAGGAGGCCTAAGGGGAAGAACTGAATTCCTGCCTCTGTGTCTGTGTGCTTGCGTGCGTGTATGTGAATGACTGCAAGGAGGGTGGGGTGGAAGTTCATTTCTGTCCTTGTAATTTGGGCAAAACTGTAAAGAAACATTATTTTCTAGGCTGGAGGCATGGTCATTGAACCAGACAATCAATCAATCTGGGGTCAAGAAAACAAATAGAAAACACACTGGGCAAATATTTAAGCATCTTATTATTTTGTTCCCACGTCTCTATTGCGGGGGTATTTTATTCACTCTCTGGTTCCACAGGACACACTACCTTACCAGTGTGGCCTCAGTGTGAATCTTCCTTATGCCTGAGCTGCAGAGCTTAGCTGGACCATAGGTAAAGTTCCCTAAGTTCACAAGGACATTGCCTACCAATCAGGCTACATAGACCATTTCCTTTTATAAATCTGATGGTGGGATACACAGTCTTCTCCTTGTTTTTAAAGACTTCCTTAAAATAAATAATATTTATTAGTTTTTTAAAAAGCCACACTAAGTCAATAATTTTAAAAAGTAATTTAGGATAACACTTTGTAAAGGACTTTGCTTAATTATGAAAAATCCTATATACTTCGTAAAAAAACTGATGATAAAATATTTGATCGGAAACTTCCATTCAGGTTATAAGAATGAAGAAATTGGTGCATTTAATTTATGTTCTATTTCATGATAAGTGGAAATGCTTTTTCTATAAGTCAGAAAAAATCCTTGAGTGCCCTGCCTACATCCCTTGGACTCTACTATTTCAGTAAACTTCAAGATTTTCAAATGCCTTTATCTATCTCTTTATGCCTGAGAACTTTCTCCAAAACTGAGATGAGCTGCCACTGAGCAGGCAGGAAGTACTGGAGAATTAACACTATTCAGGAACAGACCTCAATAAATGACTCAGAGATTGGCATATAAATACTCCAGTTCCATCTTCTTTGGGTAGGATAATTCTGACACCATGTTTTATATAATTTCCTTATGGGATTAAGCTCCAACATCACCCACAATGGTAGCAGACATAATGATCTACTCTCAAATTAATCAAACAAGTAGGCCATTAGACTGAGGTGGTTCTAAGGCCTTAAAAGTGTATATAAGCCGACCAAAACCTCAGTCTGTAAGGCCTCAAGGCCAAGAATATGAAACTAGGGGCAACTAATCACAAATAGTTACTAGGTGGTTTTTTTTTTTTTTTTTTTTTGGTTACTAGGTGTTTAGTTGCTATGTCCAACTCTTTTGGGATTCCATGTGTTGTAGCCCTCTAGGCTCTTCTTTCCATGAGATTTCGCAGGCAAGAATATTGGAGTGGGTTGCAATTTCCTCCTCCAGGGAATCTTCCCAACCCAGGGATCAAACCTGAGTCTCCTACATTGGCAGGTGGATTCTTTACCATATTGAGTCACTGCTGCTGCTAAGTCACGTCAGTCGTGTCCGACTCTGTGCGACCCCTGAGACGGCAGCCCACCAGGCTCCCCCGGCCCTGGGATTCTCCAGGCAAGAACACTGGAGTGGGTTGCCATTTCCTTCTCCAACGCATGAAAGTGAAAAGTGAAAGTGAAGTCGCTCAGTCGTGTCCGACCCTCAGTGACCCCATGGACTGCAGCCTTCCAGGCTCCTCCGTCCATGGGATTTTCCAGGCAGGAGTACTGGAGTGGGGTGCCATTGCCTTCTCCGATTGAGCCACTAGGGAAGCCCAAATAGTTAATTAGGCTTTTCCAAATAATACAGTTTAAGCTATACCAAATCAAATAATTTCTTGGCGTCACTTTTGTCTTTTCTCCGTATAAGTCTTTCCCCTAGCTCCTGTCAGTGGAGCACTCCTAACCACTTCTGTTTTGGCACTACTGAATTCAAATCAATTTTTGCCCAGATAAATTCTTGAAATGTTTAATGTGCTTCTGCTTATCTTTCAACAAACTGCTGTTAGCTGTCTTATGTGGGGGAGGAAAAATTCTCCCTTCTAACCTTCTAGGTTCTGTAGCTTGTCTAAAAATTTAAAAGACAGATTAACAGGGGAATGTTTTAAAATTACTTAGCCTCGCACCAGAGCCCACTCCAGTACTCTTGCCTGGAAAATCCCATGGACGGAGGAGCCTGGTAGGCTGCAGTCCATGGGGTTGCTAAGAGTGGGATACGACTGAGCAGCTTCACTTTCACTTTTCACTTTCATGCACTGGAGAAGGAAATGGCAACCCACTCCAGTGTTCTTGCCTGGAGAATCCCAGGGACGGGGGAGCCTGGTGGGCTGCCGTCTCAGGGGTCGCACAGAGTTGGACACGACTGAAGTGACTTAGCAGCAGCAGCAGCAGAGCTTTACAAGTCTTATATACCATCCTGAGGTAGGGGAAGGGGTTTGGACTTCTGAGGGGCTGCTGGCGGAGGAGGCAATTCCCTGGAAGGCGAGAGGAGGAAACGCATGATAAATAAAGTTTGCCTGGCTTTACAGATATCTCCTAAGTGAGGAAAAAAACAAAAACAAACCTGTAATCTCTGGCAGTAGCTCTCTTCCTGAAACAAGTACTCTTTCTAATGGAAATTTATTTTTTAAATGTAGAATTCCCTCACAAATGGGATAATTTTTACTTTCTTTTTGGCATCTAAAGAGGAGGTAAAACACTTCTATTGAGTCTGCTGGGTCTTGATTGCCTTCAGGTCAAAATAATCCATCTGCCAAAGGGGCATGTATCAGGGTGGCATGTTCTGAGCCCCTTCACTTCAATTGTCTGAGTCACTTCCTCGCTTCCTTTCCAGTGGTCCTTGTACCTCCAAGATAAGCTACTGTGCTCAAATTCTTGTCTAAGGTCTACTTCTGGGGAATCCCAACCCAGACAAGGCAGTTATTTAAAATGGGATTGTTCTACTATTGCAAATTCTGTTAAATGCTGATTGAGTATCAAAGTATACTTTTCACACTGTTAGAAAGATAACTCTCATACAATAGATAACTTGTGTCCAGGTTTTATTTAATTCATTTATGGCAGAATAATAAAGATGACTCAATGTAATGATATATCGACAGTAGAAAAAGGAATGCTGAATAGATGGCTAAATTAGATGTAAAATTAGTTAATCCTTCAGCAGGGCCATAACACCCTAACCCTTGAGTTGTATTATCAACCAGAGGAACAAATATCATCATAGCATCAGATTTTCTACAGAGATCGAAAACTCTAACTTTACAGATTTCTAAGAGATCTGATGTTCAAGCTGGTTTTAGAAAAGGCAGAGGAACCAGAGATCAAATTGCCAACATCCGCTGGATCATGGAAAAAACAAGAGAGTTCCAGAAAAACATCTTTTTCTGCTTTATTGACTATGCCAAAGCCTTTGACTGTGTGGATCACAATAAACTGTGGAAAATTCTTCAAGAGATGGGAATACCAGACCACCTGACCTGCCTCTTGAGAAATTTGTATGCATGTCAGGAAGCAACAGGTAGAACTGGACATGGAACAACAGACTGGTTCCAAATAGGAAAAGAAGTACATTAAGGCTGTATATTGTCACCCTGTTTATTTAACTTATATGCAGAGTACATCATGAGAAACGCTGGACTGGAAGAAGCACAAGCTGGAATGAAGATTGCCAGGAGAAATATCAATAACCTCAGATATGCAGATGATACCACCCTTATGGCAGAAAGTGAAGAGGAACTCAAAAGCCTCTTGATGAAAGTGAAAGAGGAGGGTGAAAAAGTTGGCTTAAAGCTCAACACTCAGAAAATGAAGATCATGGCATCCGGTCCCATCACTTTCATGGGAAATAGATGGGGAAACAGTGGAAACAGTGTCAGACTTTATTTTTTGGGCTCCAAAATCATTGCAGATGGTGACTGCAGCCATGAAATTAAAAGACGCTTCCTCCTTGGAAGGAAAGTTATGACCAACCTAGATAGCATATTCAAAAGCAGAGACATTACTTTGCCAACAAAGGTCTGTCTAGTCAAGGCTATGGTTTTTCCTGTGGTCATGTATGGATGTGAGAGTTGGACTGTGAAGGTGGCTGAGCACCGAAGAATTGATGCTTTTGAACTGTGGTGTTGGAGAAGACTCTTGAGAGTCCCTTGGACTGCAAGGAGATCCAACCAGTCCATTCTGAAGGAGATCAGCCCTGGGATTTCTTTGGAAGAACTGATGCTAAAGCTGAAACTCCAGTACTTTGGCCATCTCATGCGAAGAGTTGACTCATTGGAAAAGACTCTGATGCTGGGAGGGATTGGGGGCAAGAGGAGAAGGGGATGACAGAGGATGAGATGGCTGGATGGCATCCCTGACTTGATGGACGTGAGTCTGAGTGAATTCCGGGAGTTGGTGATGGACAGGGAGGCCTGGTGTGCTGCGATTCATGGGGTTGCAAAGAGTCGGACATGACTGAGCGACTGATCTGACCTGATCTGATCTGAAGAGGTCTGAGCCACCAGTCAATTGGTTGTGCAGGGGAGCAAAATTTGTCATCCCAAATTCTGTCTCTTTGGTATGAGGATTAATTTTGGCTGATAATTTTTAAGGCCCCAAAGACTCAGGGATCTTCAATCTTCTTCCTAACCGCCTAAAAGAAGGTAGGTAGAGTACCTATTCCAGGAAATAAGCTATTAAATAGGTAACTACAGTGTGAACTAGGTTCTGTGTATATAGTTATAACTATAGGGAGGAACCTAGCAAAGTCTGTTTGCTAAAATTTCTTTCTGCATCCCATTGTCTCTGCATAGCCTAGCAAATATTTGTTTGCCAAACATACGCTTTTTAATTGTTGTAGCCACACGTTCCGGGAAACAAAGACTCAGAAGGACAACGCAGATAGTGGAGTGCAGTTTATTACACCGGCGGGCCCAAGGCAGAGTCTCCTCTTAGCCAAGAACCCCAACCAGTTTTTGTGAAAACTTTATATACCCTAAGTGTATGTGCCCAAACCCACCTCCCCAAATTCCCTGAAACTAGTCTGAACAGAGGAAGAGAAAGATACAATCAAAGTTAACCCATGATTCATATGCCTTAAGCCTAGGTAGTTAACAGTGGACAATTATCAATAGGCCTGTGGTCATACCTCAATAAGCATAATAGAATTTATGATTCCATTTGGTTACACAGATAATTAGGGTATTCTTTTAGGCAATGGAGAATCTAGGTACGAGCCCTGGCATTATTCCATCCGGGGGGCCTGGTTTTCCAGTTGGTATGTCGTTTCCATAGATACTGGGCATATAGCTGAAAGTCCATAGTCCGGCCCAAGATGGAGTCCTGCTTTCAAGAGCCTGCTCTGTCTGTTTCCTCCTTCATAATCTCCATAAAATTGCCTTTCTCCCCTTTGAAAGTCAAACTCTGCTCCTAACATCCTCTTTTGTCTTTAGCTGA
This sequence comes from Bubalus bubalis, assembly GCF_019923935.1. Classification (NCBI taxonomy): domain Eukaryota; kingdom Metazoa; phylum Chordata; class Mammalia; order Artiodactyla; family Bovidae; genus Bubalus; species Bubalus bubalis. The sequence goes on from NC_059162.1 coordinate 56,984,705, forward strand.
AGAAGGTATTTAAGGTCAGGGCTTTGGCCATTTTGGCAAGTTACTAGCTTCTCCTGGGTCTCTCTCATGTATCCATGTTATTAAACTTTTGCTTGATTTTCTTCTGTTCATCTGTCTCCTGTCAATTTAATTCTCAGACCAGTCAGAAGAACCTAGGAGGGTAGAGGAAAATGTCTTCCTTCCCAGCAGTAATAGTAAGTCAAATAATGTTACACATCAGATGGACTAATTAGAAAATGCCTGAGCATGATCAAAATGTCACTCAATAATTTTTTTTTAACTTATATCCAAGTTTAGAATCATTTTTCTGAACAACAGGAGAATTTTAAGGTTTTTCATAAGTGATCTATGGATTAATGAATGCAGTATTCTTAGATCAGTAAGTTGTAAAATATATGTGTTTTAATGTATTTTAAAATTTTAATTTTACTTGTTTGGGACAAAAATATGTTTTTAAGACATTTTAAAAATAAGAGATGCTGCACATTTCAATATAGATTTTAAAAAATGGAACATAGGCTATCAAAAACAAATTCCCCCTATCCTAGGTATTGGTCTTTTCTGTTTTAATTTTTATTAACTGTATCTGGTGAGAAGTGTTAGTCGCTCAGTCATGTCCTACTCTTTGGGACCCCATGTACTGTAGCCCTCCATGCTTCTCTGTCCATGGAATTCTCCACCAAGAGTGGATTGACATTCCCTTCTCCAGAGGATCTTCCAGATCCAGGGATAGAACTCAGGTCTCCTGCATTGCAGGCAGAGTCTTTACTGTCTGAGCTACAGGGAAGTCCATATTTGGTGAAATTATCTGTAAATTCTAGATCTGGAAATTGGTTACAGATATACTGTCCCCAGATTTCCCTTAATGGCAAAGGATCTCTGTGAAAACATCAATTATACTAGTTTTAAAAACAAAACAATAGACCCCAAAACGGAGTCAGTTATGCTAAACTTTATGACACCAAACCGAAACTTAGTTTCAGCATCTCCCAGAAATGGAATCTTAAACCAATCAATCATGAACCACCTAATCTCAGTGCACTAGATAATTTGCTTGAAAGACTCCTGTCATACCCTAAAGGAAAGTAACCTGGTAAGAATCAATCCACTACTTTTTTGGGGGGTGGGGGAGGGAGTGGGGGCTAGTAAAACTTCCTTATTGCTACTCCTTTCTGTCTATAAAAGTGTTTCAGCTTCTACAGCTCCTTGGAGCTCCTTTCTACGTGCTGCATTGCATGCTACTCCATTCATGAATCACTGAATAAAGCCAGTAAAATCTCTATAGAGGCCTAAAAGTAAATAAATAACACGGTGTATATCACCAGCCTCTGAAAATTGTACTTCTTTTGGTTTTGTCTTAAAAGAATCTGAATGGACTTCTTTAAGGTCATGATGCTTTTTTTCCCTTCCCATATCAAATTGTGATTAATGATGTAAAAAAGACAATCTTCTTTCCACTCTATTGTTAGAGAGACCTGAAGGATGGTCCCATTATCAGCTAACAAGATCCGCCTGCAACACTCCATTTGCAAACTCAGAAAAAATAAGCAAGGAGCACCTTCTGCTCTTCCACACCAGGGGATCTGGAGTGGAAAACCTTTGCATAGTTTCAGGAATTAAGAGGAGGTAGTGTAAGAGACATTCTCAAAGCCTGAGCTCAAATGGGCTCCTCTCTTCAGAGTTCTCTTTGAAAGCCAGTGTCTCTGAATGCTGGCAGGAGACGGGAGCATTCTCTCTTTGTAAATGGAATGACCTGATTTTTATCTCTAGTTGAATTCCAGGAGGAAGCATGATGTCATTTCAACCACTGGCCAACAAACTTCTTGCTTAATGAGCATTTTGAACTTACTGGCAGCCAAGAAGGCCTTTGTTTATAGTGCTTCCAAGCAGAGGTCAAAGATCCTGTTTCTTCAGCTTTAAGAAACAAAGAGACAGGCTTGCTAACCAGCCCCTATCAGCAAGTAAGTTTCAGACAATGGCAGACAGAGAAATACAGAGGGCTTCCCAAAAGGTTATACAGTCTAAGAGGCCAATAGGACAGGAGACAGAAGGAGCCGGAATGCCATCAAAGACAGGTTTTCTGCCTCATGATGGTGCATAAGTCATCCCTATCTGACCCTGATAGAGGCAGGGTTTCAGGCCAGCAACCTGTGGCAGGTGTGCACTAGTCACCCCATCCCCCTCACTAACTCCTCCTTTGTCCCGTCTCTTCCTCCCCCTCCCCCAGATTCCCTCAGCTGTTTCAGCAGTTGCAAAGGGCTTGGACAGTCTCCACCCACTGGCAGCTGTTGAAATGTATTCTGCGGGTGGAAGCAGATCTCTGGAACTCTGGTTACTAACTACCGAGGGCAATACTAGCAGAGAAAAGGAGCTGTGGATTGATTGCTGCTGTGATGCCTAATAAATTATATATCAGGCAAAAAGGAAAGCACAGTGAAGCCCATTTTCCAATAGAAATAGTGAAAGCCCTCTGAAGATTTTTCATTTTGAAAAAAGAAGAGCATTATTGAATTGACATACAAAAAAACTGAGCATGGTTAAATTGTATAGTTTGATAAGTTTTGACATATGTATATGTTTGTGAAAATCCATCACCACCATCAGGATTGTCAGCTCCAAAAGTTTCTTCCTATCTCTCTGTAAGCCTTCCTTTCTAGGGCCAGCCCTTCCCCACTCCATTTTCCCCATCCCCCTCTGACCATAGCTGCTTTCTGTAACTAAAGTTTGTTTTGGATTCCCTAGAGTTTTATGTCGGAGAAGGCAATGGCACCCTACTCCAGTACTCGTGCCTGGAGAATCCCATGCACGGAGGAGCCTGGTGGCCTGCAGTCCATGGGGTTGCGAAGAGTCAGACACGACTGAGGGACTTCACTTTCACTTTTCACTTTCATGCATTGGAGAAGGAAATGGCAACCCACTCCAGTGTTCTTGCATGGAGAATCCCAGGGACGGGGGAGCCTGGTGGGCTGCCGTCTGTGGGGTTGCACAGAGTCGGACACGACTGAAGCAACTTAGCAGCAGCAGCAGAGTTTTATGTAAGTGAACTTATATGCTCTTTTTTACCCAGCTTCCTGCACTCAGCATGCTATCCATGCTGTGGTATGGTGTTCATTCTTTTTATTGCCGAGTAGTATTCCATTCAGGGCTAGATCACAATTTGCCTATTCATCTATTGATAGATATTTGGGTTGTTTCCAGTTTGGGGTTATTACACTAAATCTACTATGGGCATCTGTGTATCAGTCTTAGTATAGCACACTTTATCTCAAGTAAATACCTAGGAATGAAATGGATGAGTCACGTGGTATATATTTAACTTTTAAATATACTGCCAATGGGGTTGTACTATTTACATCCCTCCCTCAGCCCAGGAGTGTATGAGGTCCCAGTTCTTCTATATCCTCATCAACAATTGGTATGGTCAGTTTTTAAATTTTTGGATGTACTAGAATAGGTGTGCATTTATCTTTTAAATTCTAGATGTGGATTAAAAGTGATTTATGGCCCACCCTGATAGTATTCTAATATTCTATATTTGTCTGTATATTTATCTTTACCAGAGAGCTTTCTATGTCCCTACACTTTCATGCTGCCATCTAGCATACTTTTATTTCAACTTGAAGGACTCCCTTTAGCAATTCTTGTAAAGGCAGATCTAGTGATGGTGAATACCTTAGCTTTTGTTTATCTAGGAAAATATTTCTCCTTTAATTTTGGAGGATAGTTTTACCAGATACAGTATTCTTTGTTGGCAGTTGTTTTTAATTTCAGCCCTTTGAATATGTCATTTCACTCCCTTCTGGCCTGAAATATTTCTGCTGAGAAATCTGCTCATAATCTTAAGGAAGCTCCCTTATAAGTGATGAGTCACTTTTTCAAGAAGCAACTTATCACCTACAAGGGAGCTTCCCAGATAAATGAAAGCTGAGGGGGTTTAGCATCACTAGACCAGTTGATGCAGTCTAAATTAGCTTTTCTTACTCATTTTGATGTTGCTCTTCTTGATTTAGAACTTACCTCAGGTACCATAACTTCCAAACTGGTTTCTAGAGTTTTCGTACAGGCTTTTTTGACTATATATTGTTGTTTAGTCAGTATCTCTATTGAGGGACAAAATCTGGGGCTTCCTATTCTGCCATTTTGCTTAAGTCACTTCATAACCTATGCAATATTTTAAAAAATGTTTAACCTGAATCTAAACATGGGGAAAGAAACAAATCCAGGGACAATCTGAAAATACCTACTATGAATATTTGAAAAATAGCAATGTCATAAACAACAGTCTGTCATGGAACAACAGACTGGTTCCAAATAGGAAAAGGAGTATGTCAAGGCTGTATATTGTCACCCTGCTTATTTAACTTATTTGCAGATTGCCGGGAGAAATATCAATAACCTCAGATATGCAGATGACACCACCCTTATGGCAGAAAGTGAAGAGGAACTCAAAAGCCTCTTGATGAAAGTGAAAGAGGAAAGTGAAAAAGTTGGCTTAAAGCTCAACATTCAGGAAACGAAGATCATGACATCCAGTCCCATCACTTCATGGGAAATAGATGGTGAAACAGTGGAAACAGTGTCAGACTTTATTTTTTTGGGCTCCAAAATCACTGCAGATGGTGACTGCAGTCATGAAATTAAAAGACGCTTACTCCTTGGAAGGAAAGTTATGACCAACCTAGATCAGATCAGATCAGTCGCTCAGTCGTGTCCGACTCCTTGCAACCCCATGAATCGCAGCACGCCAGGCCTCCCTGTCCATCACCAGCTCCCGGAGTTCACTCAGACTCACGTCCATTGAGTCAGTGATGCCACCCAGCCATCTCATCCTCTGTCGTCCCCTTCTCCTCTTGCCCCCAATCCCTCCCAGCATCAGAGTCTTTTCCAATGAGTCAACTCTTCGCATGAGATGGCCAAAGTACTGGAGTTTCAGCTTTAGCAACATTCCTTCCAAAGAAATCCCAGGGCTGATCTCCTTCAGAATGGACTGGTTGGATCCCCTTGCAGTCCTAGATAGCATATTCAAAAGCAGAGATATTACTTTGCCAACAAAGGTCTGTCTAGTCAAGGCTATGGTTTTTCCTGTGGTCATGTATGGATGTGAGAGTTGAACTGTGAAGGTGGCTGAGCGCTGAAGAATTGATGCTTTTGAACTGTGGTGTTGGAGAAGACTCTTGAGAGTCCCTTGGACTGCAAGGAGATCCAATCAGTTTGAGTGAACTCTGGGAGTTGGTAATGGACAGGAAGGCCTGGCGTGCTGCGATTCATGGGGTCGCAAAGAGTCGGACACGACTGAGCGACTGAACTGAACTGAACTGAACTGAATGTCATAAAAGTCCCTCCCCACCCCCCTGCAAGAAAAAAGCAGAGTGCTTAAAGAAAAGAGGTATGGTAGTCAATGAAGTGCATGAAGCTTGATCGATTTTGAATTTTTTTAAAGCCATAAAAATCATTTTGTGTATAATGAGGAAATCTGGATTATGCACTGCTGCTGCTGCTGCTAAGTCACTTCAGTCGTGTCTGACTCTGTGTGACCCCATAGATGTCAGCCCACCAGGCTCTCCCACCCCTGGGATTCTCCAGGCAAGAACACTGGAGTGGGTTGCCATTGCCTTCTCCAGGATTATGTACTACTTACATAAAATCAATGATAAATGTCTTAGGTGTGATAATTGTATGGTGAGTATATAGAATAATGCCCTTGTTCCTAGGAGTTGTGTGTTGAAATATTTAAGAGGAAAGGTTATGATGTCTGCAGCACACATACAGGAATGAGCAAATTTATGACAAAACATTAACTCTTGGTGAACCTACACGATATAAAAATATTCTTTAAACTTTTTATAGGTTTAATTTTCAAAATAAAAAGTTGGGGCAGAACCCTATAAGACATTATTCTTATCACCCCCAATTTACAGATAAGAAAACTGAGGTTCACAGTGATTAAGGAGCTTACTCTAGGTCACACAGTAGCAAAGCTGGGAATTCAACTTGAGTAGATTCATACAATGTTTATATTTTATTAAAGTGAATCCATAGCACTTAAGGTTGAAATTGTGGCCGTTTTTCATAGAGAAGGAATCTGAGGCCTGGAAATGAGGTGGAACCACCAGGATCAGTACAGGAGGCTGAACCAGAGCATCAGCCAAGGTTTTCCTTGGGGTTTGGTACTCATTCCATTACGTGTTGCTGAGAGAATGAGAGTGAGAGAGGAATTGATTGAATGATTGATTGGACAGGGCTAAAAGCCTTAGAATTTCTCTCCCTGATAACTCCCCATCCTTTTCTCTGACAAATATTTTAGTAAGATCTGGGCTGGGGCCAGTCATGAGGTAAGTCAACTCGGCTCAGTTTGCAGTCCGATGACTCCTACACGTGTGCTGTTCTCTTCGCCTGCCGTGTCTCCTCCCTTCCCCTGCCCCAGTCTCCTCACATTCTCTCTGTCTGTCTGTCTGTCTGTCTCTTTCTCATGTCCTCAGCCCTACAAGCCTTGTATATGTGTGTGTGCTAAGTTACTTCAGTCGTGTCTGTCTGCAATCCTGTGGATTATAGCCTACCGGGCTCATCATTAAGGCTTCATTTTAAACTTCATTTATTTCATGAAACTTTTCTTAACCCTCACGGGCCCTTGCCCCATACCCGTCCCTATAGGTTAAGATCCCGTTTCTTTCCGAGTTCCCTGTTATCATGGTTAATATTTATTGGGCACAAATTATGAGCATTTAACATGCATAAACTCATATAGTCCTCCAAATTTGTAAGATCTGTAGCATCTATATCATCCCTGAGGTGAAACTGAAAGTCGCTCAGTCATGTCCGACTCTTTGTGACCCCGTGAACTATACGGTCTATGGAATTCTCCAGGCCAGAATACTGGAGTGGGTAGCCTTTCCCTTCTTCAGGGGATCTTCTCAACCCAGGGATCGAACCCAGGTCTCTGGCATTGCAGGCAGATTCTTTATCAGCTGAGTCACAAGGGAAGCCTATATCATCCCTAATTTAAGGCAAAGAATCAAAACGTGGAAAGGTTAACTAATTTCCCTAAAATCACACAGCTAGTATAAATTCAAACCCAGGTATCTGGTTCAGAGCTTAAGCTTTTGACCCCTGTGTAGTAATTGTTCTTAGCACATGTAACAGTAGAAAGTATTTGTTTACTTCCTACTTCCCTGTCTTCCCCATGTAACTGAAAGCTCTACAGGCTGCTCACTAGTATTTCCTGGCACTGAGCCTGGGGCCTGGTATCCATAGGGCCCAATAAGTATTTGTTGCTGCTGCTGCTGCTACTGCTAAGTCGCTTCAGTCGTGTCCGACTCTGTGTGACCCCAGAGACGGCAGCCCACCAGGCTCCCCCGTCCCTGGGATTCTCCAGGCAAGAACACTGAAGTGGGTTGCCATTTCCTTCTCCAATGCATGAAAGTGAAAAGTCAAAGTGAAGTTGTTTAGTTGTGTCCGACTCTTCGCGACCCCATGGACTGCGGCCTACCAGGCTCCTAAGTCCATGGGATTTTCCAGGCAAGAGTACTGGAGTGGGTTGTCATTGCCTTCTCTGAAGTATTTGAGGAATGAACAGTAATTCAGGTAGGATGATGGGGAGAGCAAGGCATCAGGAGCCAAACAGACCTGAGTTTATCCCTTGGCCCCTTACCCATGAGGTGATTGTGGAAAGGTCAGTTGACTTTGCAGTGCAGTAGTTTTTGAAATGAAAATGGGAATTAAATTATTGTGTGAATTTTTGCATCTGTGTGGAAAAACTGTGATGAACTGAAGCCCTTTATATGTCAGTTCTGATGACTTATATACCTGATGAGTAACAGGAGTTTGGTTCTTTATACTTCCTAAAGAGAAACCAGGGGGAGCCTGTGTCCTGAAAAAAGTCATTCCCTGCCTACACCAAACAGGCCTCCAGAATGAGCCTGAAATTCTAAGTCAGGCCCCAAGAACCTGCCCAAAGAGGCCTGATGGAGCACTGGCCAAACTGCCCACCTCAGCTCCTTGCTTTGTGAGCTCTGTTTAGGCTGTGAGATTCAGAGGGTCCATGTGGAACCCAGGGCTGTACCTGGTTAGAATGCAGTGCATGGGGATAGTGCTGGGCAGAGCCCAGAAGTAGGGATGGAGGGGCTGTGAAACCACTGTCCCCACTCATGCACACATCACCCAACCCCAAGGAAGGACTTGACAGATTGAGGACTCCACTGACAAGGAAGCAATGTGCACTGTGAACTCTGTTCCCTACACATGCCCTGTTCTAGCTGCCCATGGGCCACTGCCTTGCCTTCAGACACGGAGGGAAGCTCAGGATCAGCAGGCAGCTGCAAGGAATGATGTGATTAGGCCCATCCTGAATACTGTTGGGGAAATAAGGAAAGCAAAGAAATCCCAGAAAAGCTTGGGTTATATAATGCCTACAAGTAAAGCTAGTTCTTAAAACATATTTCTTAGGTGTCTATGTCTATGAGTCTTAGATTCCTTGTAAGTTTCGCGGGATCCTAGAATGATGATTAAACAAAAGTTTTGTGAAGACTAAGAGAAGAAAGTGGCACCACTCTGAGCCAGGATGAACATGGCAGGAACAAATGATGCCTTTGTTAGAGGTTGGCTACAGACCATGGGAAGGTGCAGACTTGCAGGTAGATGGAGATTTCGGAGTTGGGTAAGACTTCCTGAAGGAGTTTGGGAGAGAAATGTGGATTGGATTCAGCTGTCTGCCCACGCCTGGGCTAGATGATAGGAATATATAGACATATAAGCACAGTTCTTGCCCTCAAGAAGCTCAATTGAGTGGATTTGTATTTAGATTAATTCTGAGCAGTTAAAAATGTTACAAGGTGGGAGTATTAATGAGTTAACTGGGTTCCTATTTCTGGTGTAGTGCTATCCCTTTAAAAATAAAAGGTATGCAGACACAGAAGTCATGACAATTTTTAGGTGACAAAAACTTGGGAGTGGTAACTTGAAGGTTGGAAATCTGAATCAATACCTTTAAAAAGTTTTGACAGATCTATTTTTATTTTTTTTTTTGAGCTTCCTTATCATTTTAACAAGTGTCAGAATAATTTTTTCTTTAACACCATGCCCCATAATTGTGGGTATTTTTTTGAGTGTTGCCATCAGCCTCTTTGTCCCTCTTCCTCCTTGAGAATTCATTTACTCCTGTTGTTTAAAATCTCTTACTTCTTTTAACCTTGACATCTCAGTTGCATCTTGGTTCTCTCCCTTGAACCTAGAAAAAAGGGACACAGGATACTGCTGCTGCTGCTGCTAAGTCGCTTTAGTCGTGTCCGACTCTGTGCGACCCCATAGACGGCAGCCCAACAGGTTCCTCTGTCCCTGGGATTCTCCAAGCAAGAATACTGGAGTGGGTTGCCATTTCCTTCTCCAGTGCATGAAAGTGAAAAGTGAAAGTGAAGTTTCTCAGTCGTGTCCGAATCTTAGCAACCCCATGGACTGCAGCCTACCAGGCTCCTCCGTCCATGGGATTTTCCAGGCAAAAGTACTGGAGTGGGGTGCCATTGCCTTCTCTGGGACACAGGATAAGAGACCTAAAATTTGTTGATCCGTGCTTTACCTATGTTATCCCATCTAATTACCAAAAGAACCCTGTTTTGTTTGGGTATTAGCATACTCATTTTTCAGATGTAGACATGGAGGCTCAGAGAGCCCAGAGACAGACATTTATAGAAAGACAGCTTGATGATTTGCACCTAGGTCTTTTGGATCCTCTTCCTGGACTTCTCCCACCACAGTGCTAATGCATCTCTCTTAGAATGTATGGTTTGTATTGGGCATTGATTCATTCATGCTATTCATTTACTTAGGCACTAACATTGCATACCTATAGGAGCTACTCTAGGGAGCGAGGATAAAGAAATGAATGGGGTATAGCCCTTTCTTTTTGAAGGTGACAGTCTAGTTAGAGGGGACTGAAAAGGCAGATGAGTACAAGGTCCATGCTGCATAATGAACAGTTTACCTTACCTTAGATACCTAAGGAGGTAATTAGGAAGGATGTTGTTGAGATCTTGGATAAGGAATAGAAATTTGAACTCTCATTCTAATACAGTCATGAATTTATTTTGCTTTTCATGTTTATATGTCATTTTCCTCTCCATTACAGGTACTGGCATGAAAATTTTAGTCACTCAGTTGTGTCTGATTCTTTGTGACCCCCTGGACTATAGCCTGCCAGGATCCTCTGTCAATGAAATAGCCATTCCCTTCTCCAAGGGATCTTCCCGACCCAGGGATCAAACCCGTGTCTTCTATGTTGCAGGCGGATTCTTTACCATCTGAGTCACTAGAAAAGCCCAGGTGGCATTGTAGGCCCTCAAATTATTGATGCAGGAAAGCTTTGAACAGGACTATGGCTGGAATGCAATGAAGTAGCCACACTTGATTCTTACATAAAAATCTCAATACATCAAACACTCGGTTGTTCATTACCCATACCGGACTCCTTATCAGTGTAACATGTTTCCTTTCTTTTTTGTAAGGGAAGAAATTATGCAGTAGGGAAGTTTAGTGACTCATGTAAGGTCACACAGCATTCAGTGTCAAAACTCCAAGTGGGGTCTGCTCGGCAAGCTCCCAATCCCTGGGAATTCACCTTTGTAACAGCCAACGTCTGAATGCACGTGTCTCTTCAAGGAACAGCGGACGATAAAGCCTGAGCAAGAACAGATGTGTTTCATCACTGCTGTTGATAGAAGGGTTCACAAAAGTGCATCCAGCATTGAGATCTCGCAATTATTAGGATCTCGCAATTCAGCCAATTTCTTAGCACCTGGATGTTAATGGCTGCAATTAGTCACCCACCTTGGCCTGACCCTGGGAAAAATCTGCCAGGTACTCTCCTGCCCTACAGAAACCACTTTGCTAACAGAGAAAAACCCATTTCTTGCCACTGAATTCATAGAGGGGAAGCAATTCTAATAGGCCTGGAATCTGAACTTTCATAAAAGGTAACTTAGCTCCCTGACTTTCTCATATGTCTTCATCTGTTCCATCGACTCTCATCGATGAAATATACCAGTAGGTGCTGCAAAGTGCTTTTTAATACCTTAGTAAACAGTTGAGAGAAGAACCTCATTACAGATAAAGTGAGAAGTAAAGTTGGACAGCCCATTTATCTTACTCAGTGTGAAATAAGGGCTATTGTTCAATTAGGTTAAAATAAAATCTCTCATGTTTCCTTCCAAATGTCTTGTTTGGGGACAGAGATATGGGGTGGTGGGGGTGGGGCGTGAGGGAGTGGCAGGATAAGTGAGCTTCTGAAATATTGCCCAGGAATGTGACAGCAGAAAAATACCTTTTTTGAGGAGGGATGATGGGTTTTGGAAGGAGGGGAATGGCCTAGGCAGCTGCTGCTACTGAAGTTGCTATGCTTTGGTTTCTGCCGTTGTGGCCAATTAGGAAGCAGGGGCTTGAGACAGTTAGGGATCTAATTGAGAGAGTCAGTTCAAGTCCCTCTTCAATGCTGGCTGTGGAACTTTAATTAGCGTGCCGGAGAGATGAGAAGGAGGTGGGGCCAGATGGCCAAGGATTGTGGCTGGGGCTCTAGGAGGGAGGGCTTGAGAGTCTATTTGATCCTAACCCAAGTATATGAAGAGTGTACATCTGTTCTCCTTTGGCCACTAACCATAGCAAATTTTTTTGCTGATTTTTCATGGGGATAGAAGGGAAAAGTGTAGGGGTGGAGGGTGGGGAGCAGGCGCTGGGAAAAAAATGACGGCAGAGAAGAAAAGAGCAGTTTGCACATGAGGTTCTCAGCTGCTGTGCTGATTAAGAGACTGCTTTCCTTATTTTTTCCCCTGACATTCATGCTTATACTCAAAAAATGGGGGAAAAAAGTCCAATTTTTGCTTCTAGACTTTTAGTCTGGCAGAAGGCTAGGAACATTGCTAGCAGATCCCTCTCCCCAGCTCCCACAACTTTCACCCCTGACTTTTTCTAGTTTGCTTGAATCAGATAAAATCTAGCCTGAGATATCTGTTACATTAAAAAAGAAAACACAGCCAGAATGAAGCCCCAAGTTCTGGTTTATTCATCTGATGTGTCAGACTTTCCAGGTACAAATATCCACTCTTGCCCTCAAACTCGGGTTTCGGGCATTGCAGATGGACTCTACCATCTGAGCCACCAGGGAAGCCACATACATGAGTAAAGTATCCGAAGTGGTTTCTGAAGCATTTCTCTTTGCTGACGACTTGAGAGAGGCAGATTTGGGATAGGGTTCTGGAACTTCTGGGACAGGGACGTGATCTGGACTTGGGTTTTGCTATGTTGATATTTGCTTCAGTTTTCACTTTCGGTCCTGTGGGCCGGCTGACAGGGAGGCTGCCATCCTTCCAACCAGGGGTGTTCAGTTATCCTGTGATGGGAAGGAAGGCTAGAGAAAGTAATTTTATTTTACTAACCTCATCAGAGAAACTAATCTTATTTAATAACCTAATCAGAAACTGAATCAAAACACCCTTTGGTAATAATTTCGTACATGATTCTCAAAGGCTAACAAGAAAATTTTGAAGAAACAAATGAATAGTTTGTATTTTTTTAATCTACACAAATTATTTTTAAAAAAACACAAGTCATGACGCTTGTTAAAATGATAAGGAAGCTCAAAAAAAAATAAAAATAGATCTGTCAAAACTTTTTAAAGGTATTGATTCAGATTTCCAACCTTCAAGTTACCACTCCCAAGTTTTTGTCACCTAAAAATTGTCGTGACTTCTGTGTCTGCATACCTTTGATTTTTAAAGGGATAGCACTACACCAGAAATAGGAACCCTGGATATCATTATTAACACAAGTGTCAGAATAATTTTTTCTTTAACACCATGCCCCATAATTGTGGGTATTTTTTTGAGAGTTGCCATCAGCCTCTTTGTCCCTCCTCCTCCTTGAGAATTCATTTACTCCTGTTGTTTAAAATCTCTTACTTCTTTTAACCTTGACATTTCAGTTGCATCTTGGTTCTCTCCCTTGAACCTAGAAAAGGGACACAGGATACTGCTGCTGCTGCTGCTAAGTCGCTTTAGTCGTGTCCGACTCTGTGCGATCCCATAGACGGCAGCCCAACAGGCTCCTCTGTCCCTGGGAGTCTGTAAGCAAGAATACTGGAGTGGGTTGCCATTTCCTTCTCCAGTGCATGAAAGTGAAAAGTGAAAGTGAAGTTTCTCAGTCATGTCCGAATCTTAGCAACCCCATGGACTGCAGCCTACCAGGCTCCTCCGTCCATGGGATTTTCCAGGCAAAAGTACTGGAGTGGGGTGCCATTGCCTTCTCTGGGACACAGGATAAGAGACCTAAAATTTGTTGATCCGTGCTTTACCTATGTTATCCCATCTAATTACCAAAAGAACCCTGTTTTGTTTGGGTATTAGCATACTCATTTTTCAGATGTAGACATGGAGGCTAATTCTTGTGTTAATAATGATATCCAGGGTCATTAGTACTGGTATTCAGTCAGCACACATTTGGTCCTTTGAACATGTTCATTGGGAGGCATTTCCTTCTCCGTTAGCCTTTGCCCAGCATCATTATGTACTCCAAGGCCAAACTTGCCTGTTAGGGGATCTTCCCGACCCAGGAAGCAAACTCGGGTTTGATTTTGGTCTATGCCAAAAAGTTTTTGATATTTGGTCCTCTCCAATACCATACCATCTGGCATGAACCATGGACATTTTGGACACGACCAAATTTCAAGGACCTTTGACATGGAGCAAACGTATTATGGATCAAATGTCTTACAGACATTCGGACAAGACCAAGTGTCCTGCAAGTCTTGTATTCCACTCTTTGTACCATGACTTGTGTTTTTTTAAAAATAATTTGTGTAGATAAAAAAATACAAACTATTCATTTGTTTCTTGAAAATTTTCTTGTTAGCCTTTGAGAATCATATACGAAATTATTACCAAAGGGTGCTTTGATTCAGTTTCTGATTAGGTTATTAAATAAGATTAGTTTCTCTGATGAGGTTAGTAAAATAAAATTACTTTCTCTAGCCTTCCTTCCCATCACAGGATAACTGAACACCCCTGGTTGGAAGGATGGCAGCCTCCCTGTCAGCCGGCCCACAGGACCGAAAGTGAAAACTGAAGCAAATATCAACATAGCAAAACCCAAGTCCAGATCACGTCCCTGTCCCAGAAGTTCCAGAACCCTATCCCAAATCTGCCTCTCTCAAGTCGTCAGCAAAGAGAAATGCTTCAGAAACCACTTCGGATACTTTACTCATGTATGTGGCTTCCCTGGTGGCTCAGATGGTAGAGTCCATCTGCAATGCCCGAAACCCGAGTTTGATTCCTGGGTCAGAAAGATCCCCTAACAGGCAAGTTTGGCCTTGGAGTACATAATGATGCAGGGCAAAGGCTAACGGAGAAGGAAATGTCTACCCAGTCTAGTTTTCTTGCCTGGAGAATTCCAACAGAGGAGCCTGGCAGGCTATAGTCCATGGGGTTGCAGAGTCTGACACAGCTGAGAGGCTTTCACATTCACTCATCATGTATAATAGAGTACTTTTTACACTTTTGACCTGTGCATGATCACATACCTGTCCCTGATTTCCACTTTATATTTTACAAATATAAAGTCCAGTATATGTAATTCATACAAAGATGACATGACATAAAAAGCAACACTTTAAACAACTAAGTTAAAAAATATTTTTCCTTAAACCATGGGGTCACTGCAGCCAACAGAGAACATCTGAAATCTCAGTCCTAGAAATAGTAATGTTTCTTTTATTTAGTATGTAAATCTTTCCATGCTACAAGTCCATATGAAGTCCTTCATGCTGGACGCTACTGGTTGCACACCCAGCACCCACTCCTTGCTTCCTTGTTATGAGAACCCTGCTTTTCTTTTCAGGTATCTACTCTTCCCCTGTATTGCTTAGCAGAGTGCATCCTCAGCGCCTAGAAATATCCTATTGGATCCCAAGTTAATCATGATAATCCCATTGCACTTTCTGGTGCTTGGTTTATAAATGACTGGAGAAAGTTGAAACAAGTGTCCTTGTAAAATGGGACTTATTGCAAAAGGACTGAACCTAAATGCAATTTTAAGGGAAGGAAGAAGATCCTCTTTAGGGCACTGGCCAGACATTAGGTAAAAGCAGAGATTTTTTTCACGCTGGTGAGGTCAGCATGGATCTTAATTTATTTCTCATGCTTTGCTTAGACAAGATAATGCACTTAGTACTGCTTGGTTGGTCTCAAATGCTTGGCCGGCTCTCAAAGAGCATTTGATTTGGGGAAAGGATAGAACAGGGTGTTCCCAGCCAGCCTTATCGGGACCAGACAGTACTCAAAACTGCAGCCTCAATTGTGTATGTGCCTTTTGTGAAACCATTAAAAGGCCGGATCTGCTTACAGAGCCATTAACTACAGGTCCCCAAAGTCACCTTACTGGGATGGCTGTATATCTGTCTCCTAAGTGCACACCAGTCATTAAGCAGGGGTCTCTCAATCTTAACCATTTCTACCCCATGACATACGTAATAGATGTGAGCAGAATTACCAAAACTGTGTGGAAATTCAACGATCTGTTAATTTTGCTAACATATCATTAACTCTGAAACGGGATGGTCAGAGGAGGCAACTTAGAGGAAGTGAGACTTTTCATCCTCATGAATTAAATTTTCTTGACCAGTTTTCCTCATTTGAACCACAACACACAAGTGATTTGAGTGACTGTTTTCTCAAATATTTTCTCATTCCAAGGATGGTATATAGCCAGTGCCATTCTTGATGCATGAGACAGAAGTTAATTCAAAGAGTGGATGCTGGGACATTAGGACCTAATCCTCTCATGGAATTATATGCAGTTTGTTTATATTTATTGTGTGCCTACTGTATGCAAGGTACTACTCTTACGGGTGTTGGTTATACAGTAGTAGACAAAACAAAGTCCCTGACTGCATGGAGCTTCCACTCTAGTAGAGGATTCAGATTCAGGACAGATGAAGATGTAGATCTAGATATATAATGTATATGCTATACATGTGAAGAAAAGATTGAACAGTAGAAGGGAAGGAGAGGTCATTTTACATGGCCAGGGGAAGACAGGCCATTTGGAAATGAATTCAGGGATCTCTTTCCAACTGGAAGGGCCAAAAGGGCAGGTTGACCCCAACTCTGACCACCAAACCTCATAATTCTTAAGCTTTCTTCTCCTCAGGGCCACAGTCAGACCACACCTTTAAGGGGGCAGATGGCCCTGGAGTCAGGTGTCACTTAGGATCAATCATCATATAACTAAGACATATCCAGTTTTTTGGCTATTATAAATTATAGCTTGGTTTCCTAATTTAAATTTCTCCAAAAGCACAGCCCAAGTCAAACATTTACAGCATGTGTGCTAAGTTGTGTCTGATTCTGTAACCCCATGGACTATAGCCTGCCAAGGTCCTCTGTCCATTACTCTTGATTATCCCAGCAAGAGTACTGGAGTGGGTTGCTATTTCCTTTTCCAGGAACTTCTGTAGAGAGTGTAGTTATTTGGGAAGTGATTCTAAACAATTCCCTGAGGGGACAGAGATTGCACTGGGAGAAGGGAACAGTCAATGAAGTGTGAAGTTACTGCTTTAGGCAATAGGGGCTGAACTCTGCAGGGACCACTGAAGCCTACAGAACAGCTTCCAGAATTGTCCATCTACCAGATAGGAGGTTGGGACATCTGTCCAATGGCTCCCATTCCCCTTTAGTTGAGAGTTGTCTCTAGGGGCTTCAACTAAACTCCTTCTTCCAGGAGAAACTAGGTGGGCAGAGTGGGCTCCTGTGGTTTTAGAGAAAGTCTTGAGATAGAAAAACAGAGAAAGGCAGGGGTACATGTGAGGTGAGACTGTCCATCTCAGGGGCAGCTGTGGCATAGAGGATGTAATGCTGTGGAGACATGTTTCTGTCACTTGCAACCTTGAGTTCCGACTAATAGTTTAGGATGAGTTGAGGGACTTGAGCTTCACGCTTTTAGTGTTGGCACTGTACACTTCTGGAACTCAGCTTCTTCCTCTGTTAAGTGAAGGAGGTGAACCACACAAGTTTTGAGTAGCCCTCTAGTGATTCTGTGACTTGAACCCACCTTTCTACTTACCATGATCATACTATGAGTTTCAGCATCAACCACCTTGCAATCTTCTCCTTCCCCTTTTGAAACAGTAGGCCACCCAGGTGGTAAGGGGGAGACTAGAATTTTTACATGGTCAGACAATTCTTGTTCCACTTGAAAACACAGACCTCAAGTTACATTTTCCTCTTTCTTTAAACCATTCATTTAATAAAATTGTACTGCATGCCCACCATGTGTCAGGCACCGTATTAGACTCTGGTATACAGAAGGAAACAAAATGACAGTCTCTGTCCTTTTGGAGTTTACATTCTAGTAGAGAGGGACATATAGGATGAAGGCTAGTTGTCTCGGGGGTCTTTCCTGATGACCTTCACTGGTGCAGTAGATGTCTGCATGTCAACTTCTGCAACTTTTCTCTCTCCACAGAAGACCTTTCCCCAACTCTCTCTCCTCTGACTCTTCTATCTCTAGCTGGGGTCTTGTGAGGCAGGTTGTATTCTCCAAAGATGGTTATAAAAGATTTCTCCCTCCACATGCTCGCCTTATAACATGATGTCAATACTCCTCTCACTCTCTCATCAAGACCTGGGGACTGTGCTCTCTCCCTCTGAATGGGTGGGTTTGTGACACTGGAAAAAATGATGTTATTTGACTTCTGTGGCTAAGTCATAAAAGGTGATGCAGCCAGTTGGGGCCCTGACAGATATTTGCACACCCCTGTTCTCACTAACATTCTTCCCAATATCCAAGAGGTGGGAAAAACCCAAGTGTCCATCAACTAAGGAATGGATAAACAAAATGTGGTACTTTTATACAATGGAGTATTATTCAGCCTTAAAAAGAAAGGACTTACATGAAGTACCTAGAATAATCAAATTCATAGAATAGAAAGTAGGATGATGGTTGTCAAGGGCTGCAGGGAGAAGAAAATCATGAATTCTTTAATGAGTGTAGAGTTTCACTTATGCAAGAGGAAAATGTTCTGGAGGTGGTTTGTACAACAATGTGAATATACTTAACACTACAGAACTGTATTCTCAAAAATAGTTAAGATGAAAATTTTTAATTTTTTGCCATAATTAAAAAGAAAAGGTGATACAGAGCTTCTGCCTTGCTTGCTGGAAAACTTTCACTAGAGTCCTGAGCCACCATGAAAGTTGTACAAATACCCTGAGGCTATCATTCTGTGAGGAAGCCCAAACTTGTGTACAAAGAGGTACATGAACAAACCTGATACTACGTGAACAAAGATAGCTGGCCAGCCCATCTACTCCAGCTACCCATCTCACTGCAATCTCACGAGAGATGCTGAATCAGATCCGTCTAGCCAGGCTTTCTCCAAATTCCTGACCCAAAGGAAACTTGAAAAAAAATTGTTCCTTTAAGTTACTAGATTTTGGTATAATTTGTTATGTAGCAATGGCTAACTAGACTCCTTGTCTCAATCTCTCAATCTGACCACAGGCAGAAAGGGATTAAGTAGCTCTAACCCATCACTGTGCAATGGCTGATGGTCTGGCATGTAGATTCAAAGCCCCTGGGAGCAAGAGCCCTGTATTCATCACTGCAGCGGTTATAGCACCACTCCATAGCACTGTGCTCGGTATATTTCATCTCACAGATATTCACAAGGTACCGACTCTATGCTAGGGACTGTGCTAGAACTAAATGTCTAAAGTATGCTCTTTGCTCATAGGGCATGTAAGAGGAGACAAATATTCAACTAATAAATTGTGGTAAGTTCGATGAGGCAAAATAACCAGGTACATTTAGGAAGATTTAAGAGGGACATCATTTAGATTGGAGGAGAGTCAGGGCAGGGGTCTCTGAGACTGGAAGGATGAGAAGGCATTAGTCTTTCATCAGAAGAACATGGGTAAGAACAATTCAGGCACAGGAGAGAACCCTTATGAAAGCCTGGAAGCCCCAAAGAAATTGCTATGAATAATATACTCAGTAATGTGTGTTTGCCTGCCTCAGCTTGCTCAGTGGCTTAGGTGTGGTCCCGGTCTGCTAACCTGTCTGAACCAGTGCCCATGGCAGGCCGTCCTCCTGCTGCCTGGCAGAAGCCCCACTGTGTAAACATATTACAAGCTTCCGCTCATGCACCTGCTAGCATCCCGTTGGACAAAGCAGATCAAATGACCAAGACTAAACACTGGGATAGAGAAATACACTCCTCCCATGGAGCTGAGAGGAAGGGGTGCACATACTTTTGCAAACAATCCTAAATGTCTGTCAAATGCCCTGTGTTTCATATTAAGACTGTGGCCCGGGCTCCCTCCTTTTATCTGTGCTAGCACTTTTGTAGATGGTACTGGCACCAACTAGACTGTTCTTCCTGACACTTTCAGCTGTGATATTGGCTCTCATCCGGTCCCTCCAAATATCCACGTCCATCAACCATCCCACGCCAATGCCTTGTTTGCTTCTCCATCCTCATCAGTCTGCCCCATTCTGCAGCACTTAACTGCCCATGCCAGCTGTATCCGCCTATGACAAGGAAATCTGATAAAAATGTAGGATGCTGGCAAAAATCATTTCAAAGAGATAAAGTAAAATTGCCCAGGCTGATTAAAATGCTGATGAAGAACTGAATTGGAACAGTATAATAAAGCTCACTTATCTTATAGAGATGTCACAAAAATTAGCTAGTTGGTATTCATGGTCTGAATACAAAAGAAGAATTGTTATTGATTTACATATAATGTCTCTGTTGCGTCTTCCAAAAGCCTCCTCAACTAATCTATAACAGGGAATGGCAAAACCAAATTTTGAGTTTAGGATTCATCCACCTTGGTTTTATTTTATATTTGCCAATTGAAAAATAACATCATTGGTGGCAAAGATAACAACCCTCCTCCTGACAATGGGAAGGAAAGAAGCAGAGAGAGCTGGCTTTGGACCGAGACGTTTTAAAGAATTCCAGGGTATATCATAAAACACCATTGCATTCATAAAGTATGGTTCATTAGCTTTTTGATGGAGTGCTTCAAGGGGCATCTGTTTTCCCTTCTCTTTTCCATTCTTCTCCCTCCCCCAAGTCCATCACCGTTAGAGACCATTTCAGGGTAAATTATGGCCTGTTCTCCAGCCTGATTATTCTGAGCCTATTTGGCTGGGAGGCCATCTTCCTCCTGCCACCTGGCATTGCTCCATCCCTCAGCTTCTTAGCCCTGACCCCTGAGAGCACAAGGGCAGAAACAAGAGGACGGACTCAAGCCAGTTCATTGTGCCTCTCAGTTGTGACGCTGGTAAGAGATTTGCGGGAAAGGAGACTGGAGTTCCGACCTTCTTAGCAGAGGTGGGAGAGGGAGGCCAGGCCTGCAGCTGCCAGTTAGCACTACCTCATATTTAGGGGCAAAACCTTTGTGCCCTCAAGCCTGCCTTTGCGATGTTACTGAGCAGGGCTTTCCAGTGTGTTTGGGATTTTTTTCAGAGTTGAATGATATTATGCTGTAATGATAATGGTCATAATTAGAAGAGGACACGTTCAGTGAGTGGGTGCTAGGCACTGTTCAGAGTTCTTTGGTTAATGTTCTCATTTAATTTCCACAAAGACTCTACAGGTGAGAACTGTTACTGTGCTTATTTTACAGATCAGTAACAAACTTGCGTAGGCTTCCCTTGTGGCTTAGGGGTAAATGCCAGCAATGCAGGAGATGCGAGTTCGATCCCTGGGTTGGGAAGATTTCCTGGAGAAGGAAATGGCAACCTACTCCAGTATTTTTGCTCGGAAATCCCACGGACAGAGGAGCCTGGTAGGCTACAGTCCAAGGGGTCATGAAAGAGTCAGACACAACTGAGCAACTAAACAATAACCGCAACAATTGAATTTGCCCAGGGTTATGGTGCAGAGCAGCAGCAGACACTGTGGAGAGAAGAGCCACCTGTTCTCCACCCCTCTTGGGGCTGCATTGCCAACCCCTTCTTTCCCTGAAGCACAGAAGCTCATGTGCTTGTTCTGATCACCCTTTCCCACCTCCGTGGAGGGACTCACTCCCTGCCAGCCCCTCCCCACCGGCTTGCTTGTGTGATTTCCGTGTGTGCATCATGGCAGCTGCCTCCGCAGCAGAACTCTGGCTCAGTCCCTCCCCAGTAACACAGCACACTGGTAGGGCACACTGGTTTTGGATCCAGACTGCCTGGACTGTAGTCTTGCTCCTACTGCTTCTGTCCTCTGTGGCCTTGGAAAGTCACTCAGGTTCTCTGTGCCTCAGTTTCCTGAGGTTAATAATCAGCCTCCTGTCTAAATGTGCTGAGAAGGTCAAATGAGACAATGCACTTGGAGCAGCGTCAGATACTTGGTAAATGCTCAATAAGTACTAGCTATTATTACTTCCTATTGTGTACTTGCCACTGTCCTGGGACTTAGGGGGCTTGAAAAAGTCTGGGATCAAAGAATTTGGGGTCTCCGGGAACCTTATGTTTTTCTGGGCTGCTCTAACCATTAATACTATTTCAGGCACATTAAATTTAGGCTAATGTGTACACTAATTTGGGACTCTCATCACTGTTTATAATATATAATGTGTCCTGAGTTTCAGAGACTTTTTGGAAAGTCCAGTTACTGAGGTGAACTTAATAGTCTGGGGACTGAATAAGAGAGGCACTCATTTCTTCCACCAATGATGAGACTAGCAAGGCTGCTACAAACCCCGAGAGTGGGGCCTTCTCAACCCATTGGAGATGTCAAAACGGTGGCACCACATGAGGTTAAGGAGCAGGAAGAAAGGGAAAGCATTTGCTGAGTAGGAACCACCAAAATAGCTTCATTAGTTTGTTTGGCTGCATTTGAAAAGCTGCATTCTGCCTGGGTTACAGAAAGGATAAACCTTGATTCCTATCCATTTTAAATATTGGTTAGACTCAGCAGTGTCGCTGTTCACTGGGTGAACAGTCAGTGTGAAGTGAGAAGTGAACACTGAGGGGAAGTCAAGAGTAAGACTTTTGGAATTAGGGAGCCCTGGGTGAAAGACCAGGCTCTGCCACTCTATCAGCCATGTGATGGAAAAGCCTTCATTTCCCCTTTTGTAAAATGGAGATAAGAGTGGTACCTATCTCACAGGTTGTTCCAGTGAGATACAGGTTTCAGCACAGTGCCTGGCATGCAGGAAGTTTGTAAATCATGACAGCAAGGTCTCTGCTGATAGGACTTCTGGGAGAGGGGAAGCTGGGAAAGGGATGATGAAGGCCAAGAAAGATATCCCTGCTGGCCACCTGCCTATGACTGTGGCTCATGTGATCAGTGACGTGAAGCTGCTGCAATGAAGCAAGTGACTGCAGGTGGACAGGGGTCTTTCCACTGCAGCCAAGTGGGTTTCTTTAATTTTTTTTAAGACTTTTTTTTTGACATGGACCATTTTTAAAGTCTTTATTGAGTTTGTTACAATATTGCTGCTGTTTTATGTTTTGGTTTTTTGACCTGGAGACATGCCTGATCTTAGCTCTCTGACCAGGAATCAAACCCATACCCTCTGCACTCACTGTGTTGGAAGGATAAATCTTTTTTTTTTTTTAACTTTTTATTTTGTAATGGGGTATGGCTGATTAACAAGGTTTTGGTAGTTTCAGGTGAACAGTGAAGGGACTCAGCCATACATAGACATGTATCTGTTTTCCGCCAAGCCACCCCTCCCATCCAGGCGGGCACATAACATTGAGCAGAGTTCCATGTGCTACATAACAGATCTTTGTTGGTTATCCATTTCAAATATAGCAGTGTGTACATGGCCTTCCCAAAGTCCCTAACTTCTCCTTCTCCCCCCAGAAACCATAAGATCATTTTCTAAGTCTTTGAGTCTCTTTATGTTTTGTAAGTTCATTTGCATCATTTTTTTTTAGATTCCACGTATAAGTAAGTGTTAGCCGCCCCGTCGTGCCCGACTCTTTGCGACCCCATAACTGCAGCCCCCCAGGCTCTACTGTCCATGAGATTTTCCAGGCAAGGACCCTGGAATGGGTTGCCATTTCCTTCTCCAGGGGATCTTCCCGACCCAAGGATCAACCCCTGGTTTCCTGCACTGCAGGCAGATTCTTTACTGACTGAGCTACAAGGGAAGCCAATTCCACGTATAAGGTATGTCATGATATTTCTCCTTCTCTGTCTAATTTAGTTCACTCAGTGTGATACTCTCTAGGCCCATCCATGTTGCTGCCAATGGCATTATTTCATTCTTTTAATGGCTGAGTAATATTCTATTATTTATATGTACCACATCTTTACCCATTCCTATGTTGATGGACATTTAGATTGTTTATATATCTTGGCTATTGTAAATGGCACTGCAATGAACATCAGGGTGCGTACATCCTTTCAGATCATGCTTTTCTCTGGGTATATGCCCAGGAGTAGAATTGCACGGTCATATGGTAGCTCTATTTTAGGGTTTTTAAGGAACTGCCATACTGTTTTCCATAGTGGTTGTACCAATTTATATTCCCAACAACAGTGCAGGATGGTTCTCTTCTCTCCACACCCTCTGGAAGGAGACATCTTAACCGTTGGTCCAACAAGGAAGTCCCGCTAGGTGGGTTTCTAAGGTAGACACCTGGTTGCTAAGAGTTGAACAAGTTTCTGAGTTAGTACTAACATTTTTCCATTATTTAACCGTTAAGAAAGGATTAGTGCTAGAGAAAGGAGAGGAAAAATGAGATGCAGCTTAGGGGATTTACTGTCTCTAGTGACTATGAGACCTTGGAAGGAGCATAGCACATTCACAACTTAATATCTTTAACCTAAACTTTGGTTTTCTCATATGCAGAGTGAAGACAACCAGCTCCACCTTATAGTGTTATTGCAAGAGTGAAATTAGAGAATGTGTATAAAATGCTCCATACAGTGACTGGCTTACTGTAAACAGCAATGAATGACACTTTTTTTTTTAATGGTGTGTTCTTGTCCTGCCAAACAGGGTGTATAATCTTTTTGGAGGAAACAAAGACTCTGACTAGAAAGAACAAAAAGCATTATATAGATTTGTTACCTTGGTAAGAGACAAATTTGTAGAGTATATTCCCTTATGGCTGAATTTTGGAACAGGCTCTTCCAATCCTTAGGCTCTTTCCCCTATTCCTGGCAACATGGTGCTCTAAAAAGTTTCACTTGCTCATCAGATTACTCATTAGTAATGGGCTATTTAACTGGAAAGAGTCAGTAAAATGGTATTGCATTTCAGCTTAATTTAGTAGCTTGCAGTAATATTTTGAGGACCGTCATTTATTGTTTCTGCAGGTAAGTAAGCTTTAAAGTGAAAGACAGCAAAGTAGTTTTAATTTCTCTGCTTTATTGAAACAGGTGCATCACAATCCCCTAGAGAGTTTGTTGACGCACAAGATGGCTGGGTTCCACTCCCAGAGATGCTGGGGACCACACTTTGAGAACATCTGGTTTAAGCCAAGGCTGATTTCTTTGCACTTACAGTGGTGATTGTAGTGGGGCTGAAAGATCCCTACTTGGCTTACAATAAACTTTGTAGATTTTTTTCTTAAGTTGCTCAAGCAGTAATTTATAGGTACTTTATGTTAGGAACATTTTTTTTTTTTTTCTACCTCAAGAAAAGTTACTCAGAAGGAGTATAGGAAATAATGGACCATTGACCATATTTTGGGGCACATATAAAAAAATTGATGTCTGTGTTACATACTGATTAAGAGCTTGGGCTTTGGAGATGAGAAGACAAGGAATGAGACCAAGATCTGCCACTTTCTGGCTCAGTGGCTCTCCACACTGTTTTCTCATCTGTGAAATGGGGTAAAAAATACCTCTGTTCATCACAGAGTGCCAGGCTGGGTTCCCTATGTTATACAGCAACTTCCCACTTGCTATCTGGGTGGGATGGGAAAGTAGGGGAGGCTTAAGAGGAAGGGGATATAATATATAATAATAATATAATTATGACTGATATGTGTTGTATGGTAAACACCAATACAACATTGTAAAGCAATTTTCTACCAATTAAAAAATGAGAATTAAAAAAATAAAATACCTATTTTCCTCCCAGGTTTAAAGAAGGAAATGTACATAAACTGCTTAAATAAATGTCAGCAGTTTTTTCAAAGGGATGTAAAAACTCAATATTGCTTAAGACTGTGAGTGCCACTGTTCGTATTTGTTTGCAGCACCCTTTGGAGAGCCTGAGCACGAGTGAATGCATTCTCTCTGAGGTCTAGGTCAGTTTGGTCTGTGAGTCTGGCTAGAGAGGGATTTCCAAAGGAGTTTCTCACAAGTTATCATTCCATTTTTTCTAGAAAATTCAGATTGAAGAGTTTTGTTCTCTACAATTAAAAAAAGCCCCAATAAACTCATTGGCTATTTGCTAATAGACTGTGTATGCATTTAACTTAATGACAAATTTGGGGTTTATCATTAGTTACTATTAATCCATGAGCAACTTTGCCTTGTTTAATGCATTTTAGGATGGATGCAAGGGCTTGAGAACTTTAGGGATCGTCTGGTTTAATCCTTTCAGTTGACAGAGAAAATTGTGAGCCTTTGAGGTCAAGTGGATAATTTGGCTGAGGACATAACCACAAATTTAATTTCTACTGGATGCTATCTAAATGCTCTCAGAAAGAATGGCTTATGATGAACTATTCTAAAACCACAATTGTTTTAGTCTCTTGCAACATGCAATTTGTTTATATCTAACACACCCTCAGATCAGATCAGTCGCTCAGTCATGTCCGACTCTTTGTGACCCCATGAATCGCAGCATGCCAGGCCTCCCTGTCCCTCACCAACTCCTGGAGTTCACTCAGACTCACGTCCATCGAGTCAGGGATGCCATCCAGTCATCTCATCCTCTGTCGTCCCCTTCTCCTCCTGCCCCCAATCCCTCACAGCATCAGAGTCTTTTCCAATGAGTCAACTCTTCGCATGAGGTGGCCAAAGTACTGGAGTTTCAGCTTCAGCATCAGTCCTTCCAAAGAAATCCCAGGGCTGATCTCCTTCAGAATGGACTGGTTGGATCTCCTTGCAGTCCAAGGGACTCTCAAGAGTCTTCTCCAACACCACAGTTCAAAAGCATCAATTCTTTGGTGCTCAGCCTTCTTCACAGTCCAACTCTCACATCCATACATGACCACAGGAAAAACCATAGCCTTGACTAGACAGACCTTTGTTGGCAAAGTAATGTCTCTGCTTTTGAATATGCTATCTAGGTTGGTCATAACTTTTTTTCCAAGGAGTAAGCGTCTTTTAATTTCATGGCTGCAGTCACCATCTGCAGTGATTTTGGAGCCCAGAAAAATAAAGTCTGACACTGTTTCCACTGTTTCCCCATCTATTTCCCATGAAGTGGTGGGACCGGATGCCATGATCTTAGTTTTCTGAATGTTGAGCTTTAAGCCAACTTTTTCACTCTCCACTTTCACTTTCATCAAGAGGCTTTTGAGTTCCTCTTCACTTTCTGCCATAAGGGTGGTGTCATCTGCATATCTGAGGTTATTGATATTTCTCCTGGCAATCTTCATTCCAGCTTGTGCTTCTTCCAGTCCAGCGTTTCTCATGATGTACTCTGCATATAAGTTAAATAAACAGGGTGACAATATACAGCCTTGACGAACTCCTTTTCCTATTTGGAACCCGTCTGTTGTTCCATGTCCAGTTCTAACTGTTGCTTCCTGACCTGCATACAAATTTCCCAAGAGGCAGATCAGGTGGTCTGGTATTCCTATCTCTTGAAGAATTTTCCACAGTTTATTGTGATCCACACACCCTACAAGAAGGTAAATTCATTTAGTTTCTCAGGGTTATACTATGAAACAAATTTCACTCATCAGAAAGTTTCATGGAATAAAATAGCCATTTTATAAGTGCATTATTGAAACTGTTTCATAACCATAACATGTAATTGGTAGAACATGCTTTGAAGACTTCCAGGTCAAAATGATCATGGAGCTTCAATGTCTCATTTTTTTCCTGGTGTAAGTATACACTGGACTGTTTTCCAAGGAAAATCTTGACCCTTTCTCCAAGTGCTCCTTTTTGCACCATAAGAGTCATTTTCTCTACAGTTTTCAGTTAGTTAATTTTTGGTAAAAGCAATTTCAACTCATTTTTTATGTGATTAGCTAAAAAGGGATTTGTACTCCTATTCTCATAAGAGAACTTAACTTCTAACCTTCAGCTGCCACTGTCTTATGAAAAGCTTGATAATGAGAAATATATATGGAGTTTTGCCTGAAGGTAATGTACACTCATTACTTTAGAAATACTAATAGTGATGATGATGATGACAGAAATTGTTAAGAATATACTATGTGAATCTTCCCTGGTAGCTCAGCTGGTAAAGAATCCACCCGCAATGCAGGAGACCCTGTTTCGATTCCTGGGTTAGGAAGATCCCTGGAGAAGGAGTGGCTCTCCACTCCAGTGTTCTGGCCTGGATAATTCCATGGACTGGATAGTCCATGGAATCACAGAGTTAGACAAGACTGAACGACTTTCACTTTCATGTGCTACTTACTGAGTTAAGTCATGCATTGTTTCATTTAATCCTCACAACCAGTGGTCCCCCAAGTTCAGCATGCAACACATCACCTGAGGGCTTGTTAAAATACCAGTTGTTTTTAATTTGGTAGGGATCTGATAATTTACATCTCTAATAAATTCCTAGGTGATGCTGATTCTGCTGGTTTGGGTGTTCAAGAACTACTGCTTGCCATAAACATAGGACGTAGGTGTTTCAATCTGTATTTGATAGATGAAGAAACAGGAATTGAGGTTATGTAATTTGCTTAACGGAGAAGACAATGGCATCCCACTCCAGTACTCTTGCCGGAAAATCCCATGGATGGAGGAACCTGGTGGGCTGCAGTCCATGGGGTCGCTAGGAGTCGGATACGACGGAGCGACTTCACTTTCACTTTTCACTTTCATGCATTGGAGAAGGAAATGGCAACCCACTCCAGTGTTCTTGCCTGGAGAATCCCAGAGACGGGGGAGCCTTGTGGCCTGCCGTCTCTGGGGTCGCGCAGAGTCGGACACGACTGAAGTGACTTAGCAGTAGCAGTGATTTGCTTAACACATAGCTAATAATTGGCAGAGTTGGGATTTGAAAACTTGCCTCTTTGATTTCAAAGTCTGTAATCTTAATTTCTGTGCTAGATGGTTTTGCAATAAGACTTTCTGGGCAGAATAGTAGGATAGGACTTGATTTCTCCCAATATTGAGGTTCAAATACATTAAAAAGTGTGGAAGCTGTGAAATGGTTCTCATGAAAACCAGACTTTTGGGCAGAATCACATGACCCCTAGAGGAAATTTATCAGGAAGACAGAAATAACTAGACTGGTGAACATATCCTTTATGTCCTAGGCTATGGGACAAAGGGGAATCTTGGGTCCTGCTGAACAATGTGTCCAATCATGGAATTTGCCTTCACTAGTCTTCCTTATTGGGGCTGTTCTGACAGAATTGGATTCTGTGTATAATTTGAGAGTGATCTCGTGCTTAGGGACTTACGCTTTGAGATACCTTCTACTGAACGTAGAGAAATGGCATCTCTTTATGTCATAGTACTCCGACTTCCATTTCCATCTGAGGAAGCAGTGATCAGGCACTAGGGACTGTAGATAGTATTGACGAAAGGGATGGTTAGGGGTTGGTAAGAAGCACAGGCATCTGGGTAAGATTCTTGTCACCATGAGATTGTACAGGTGAGGAAAAGAGCTCTATTATGTAACCAGTGAAGTCTTTGAGTCATGAAGATCAACTTTACTGCCTACCATGAAAGTGAAAGTCGCTTAGTCATGTCAGACTCTTTATGACCCCATGGACAATACAGTCCATGGGTTCTCCAGGCCAGAATACTAGAGTGGGTAGCCATTCCTTTCTGCAAGGGATCTTCCCAATCCCGGGATCAAACCCAGGTCTCCAGCATTGCAGGCGGATTCTTTACCAACTGAGCCACCAGGGAAGCCCAAGAATACTGGAGTGGGTAGCCCATCCCTTCTCCAGAAACTCTTCCTGACCCAGGAACCAAACCAGGGTCTCTTTCCCAGTTTAACTACCAGGTAAGCCCACCTAACCATGGAACAGAATTAATTAAAACAGCATTCCAAACCCACTTCTGTAGAAGGCTACCTCAGAGGCCATTAGTGATCTTCCAATTCTACCATCTTACAATCATCCCACTAAAACTCAGGTTCGCTGCAGTGGGCACAGAAAACTTTCAAGACAACTGGGATAGGAGTATGAGATGGGGTGGAGGGTCATACTGTTCTGGAATGAAGCTGGGAGGTGGGCCCTGAGTTCCCTCTCCTCCAGCAGATAGAAGAGGATTGATTTATGGACATAAACATCCCCAGAGATTGCTAGAAATATGTAGAGAAGGGGAACCCTCCACTTTCCGATAATCTGAAAAGTGAAATCTCAGAATTACTTTATTTGAGGGTGTAAAGTGAATCATTTATTGTTTATTTCACTTACAGGTTGATGGAGACTGCAATACAGCAGTCATGTAATGTTTAGTCCCTGAAACAGGGCAAGAGTTCTGGCCTCTGAAGTTAATTCTGCTTTGGTGCTTAATGTTGTCTTCAGTACCCCAATTATGAGTGGCATTCTCTGAGTGGCCAGCATGATTCTATAGTGCTGACCAGAAACTTTGTTCAGGTTTTTATGTAACAGCTTATAGAAAAACCAAAAGGAAATTTTTGGCCTACCCAACATATGTGAATGGACAATTTGAAGTGTGATTCATCCTTCTTTGGTTGCTGGAGTCTGAGTCAGATTTGCCACTCGTGAATAGCAATTGAGCAAGATTTTTTTATTATACCTTATTGAGCATGTTACCATTTTTCCTTTGTATATTGATATACCTTTCTTCTGTTATTTGGTGTACATTTTCCTATCCATATAACCATTTTGAAAGAAGAGGGAACAGGTACAGAAATGGAAAAAAGGGAGGGTAGAAAAGAGGTAGAGAGGAGAAAGGAAGGAACATTAACCTATTTTACAGAAGACGTTTACATAGAAAAGCTTAATGATGTATTAACAAATAATCCAGTCCTAACGTGAGGTGACTTATCCCAATTTAACATGAAATACAGATGATACAGCTTTACCATCTGAGCCACCAGAGAATGCAAACCTGGGTTCAATCCCTGGGTTGGGAAGATCCCTGGAGAATTCCATGGACAGAGGAGCCTGGCAGGGTACAGTCTATGGGATTGTAGAGAGTTGGACATGACTGAGCGACTAACATAGATATAGCTAATAAACTGTTGTTTTGCAAAATATACAGCAGTGATGAGCAATGTATAAAATGAACCAAATGGAGTCAGTGGGAAAGAATGATTGATCGATTTACTTTCAGAGAAAACAGATGTGCATTTTCTATGATACTGCTGTCCAAAGAAGGCAATGTTTCTTAGGGCAAAACCTGTAACAGCACCAAGCACGAGTCATTACCAGATCATCTGTTGAAATTAGAATGCTGTTAGTAGCTACCTTCGGAAGGTTGCTGAAAGTCAGTTTTAGGCGTACTATGTTAGGGGACACAAAGCCCCTGTCCTTGAGCCCAGCTAGGTTACGGTTGTTACATTCATATATATGAATAATTAATTCTGACTGAGGGAATCCAGCATATCTTCATAGCAGAGGGAGCCTTTAAATTACTCTTAATGTGAAGGTCTTCCGGTAGAGCTGAATACAGGAAGCTATATACAAAAGGCAAAGAGGCATCAATGCATATGGTTGTTGGGACAACCTTACAGCGTGTTTTATACCACTTCACTAGAACTGGAATTAGGCAGGAACATGTACCCAGCATCCTAGCGCATCAGGCTTTCAGAAAAGTTGCTGATAGTAGTAACCTTTCTTCTTTCACCTCATAGTCAATTTGTTCTCTCAGAAACCTGAAGCTTCCCATAGAGCCTTCCTCCCTTATACCCCCTCTTAAGTTCTCTTACGACTCACTTTATATTGACTGAGTAGTTCTAAGTTATAATCAGCAAGCTAGATGCTAATTTCAATGTATCTGGTTCATCCAAATTTGAAAATGGGTTGGTCTGCTATGGGGATTTATCTGCCATAATCACTGGAGATGTTACCTCTGGGACATCTCTCTTTTGGAAATACTGCTGAGAAATTTTTGTAATTCAGATACTTCTCTAAATAAATGTTATTATGAATGAATCACTTTTGTGTTCTTACTCTGCAGATATTGAGGCTTAACTGATTATCATTATCTTTACTGAGCTGAGCCCTCTGTGTCAGGTTCTCACAGGTGGAAGACAAGCCAGCCAAAGCCAAAAGATCAGCTGTAGGCCAAAGGTGGGGTTTCAGTCAGAAGTCTGGCATGCCTGACATGTCCAATTCACCATTTTAGAATATTATCATTACCATTTTGATATACTGCCATAAAAGCATAGTAGTTGAAATGTTCTATTAGTCACCTGTCGGGAGTTTTATATGATTAGGTTAAATGTGTGGAAAAAATGAGACATCCTTTAAGAAGTAAATTTTGTAGGAAAAGTCGGATGTACAAGGCAATGTCCATTTATTGTGACGCCTTTCACAAAAGGTTTTATTTGGCAATGGCAGTACTACTTCACTGAGGTAGATAATAGCAACTGCTCTAAAAAACTCAGGTGGAAATTCTACTAAGTTATTATCTACTAGGTCCTAGGCATTCGTCCATAATATGGCTAATTCTTTTAAGCCTACAAGGTAGATTTTATTATCCTCATTTCTACTGATGAGCAGACTCAGAGGTGACCGACACAAAAACCAGGCAACCGAATGGAAAAGCCAATGTTCTGCCTACTTTCCAAAGTTTTTACTTTCCCCTATTATGTCCACGTTCTCTAAAAGCAACCATAGGCCTGCATCAAAGTTATCACGGGATTCTCGTCTGTTGAGGATTGTTCTGTCAGCAGAAGCCAGAGAGGTGGTAGTGCTTCCAGGAGACCGAGTAAAAGCAAGGGGAAAGCCAGTGCTGCAAACATTCCCCAAGCGTCCCAAAACACGTACCAGAAGGTACAACAGTAAACGGTGTTCTGCCAGAATAAGTTAAGAGTGATCTTGGCTTTAATTTTGCAGGGTATTTTTATCTTCCTCTCACCCTTTACTTTTAAACTGAAGCTTCTAAAAACATTCAGTTGGAAGCCCTCCAAAAATAAATAGCATTCTTTCTTATACTGCTGATAAAAGTATAACCTGGTAAGTTTTCTAGGGGCCAAAGTGGCAGTGACAAAAGCTTTTATAAAGTGGCATACTCTACAGCAGCAATTCCACCTTCAAGTATTCACTTTAAGGAAATATTAAGAATACATAAAAGATTTAACAACACAATGTCCTTTAAAGCAGTTTATTAGTGAAAAATTGGAAACAACCTAAAAACAGTAGTTTAATAAAATGTGGCACAGGAGATGAAATACCATGCAGCCATTAAAAAAGATATAGAAACATATTTTGAAACGGCAAGATGGTCATGGCACTATCAAGTGAAAAAAAAGTTACAAAACAGTATGTACAACTTGATCCCATTTAAAAAATTCTACAAAAGCACAGAAGAATCTCTAAGTCTATACACCTAGATAACAGTAGCTCTCCCTGGATGGTGGAATTGTAAGTGATTTTTATCTTTATGTACTTTTTCCCTCCTTTTTTACCAATGCATTTATGACCTGTATTTTTTAAAAAAGCACTTACGATTCTTATAAGGTCTCCTTTAAAATAGGGAGAGCAGAGCTTAGCAGCCCGAGCACCAGGATGTACATGTTAGTCTGATATAACTTTAAATGGTTTGATGTCAAACTGTGACTGTGCAGAGTGGAAATGTGGGTGGAGGTAATGCTTACCCTTCTTCAGACAAACACTTCCATCCCTAGAAACCTTTCACATCAATCAAGTACAGGCATTCTAAGTGGTATTGTTCTTTCTTATACTAAGCATACATTATACCTTCACACCCACTTTAATACAGCCCCGAGTGAGGCTCCTCTACACTTAAGATAAATGTTGTTGGTATACAAAAGGCAGGGAGAATTTTCAAGTGATGTCAGATAGCAGGCCTGAAGGTAAAAGGCACATTATCTTTATTCTATGCAAGTGGGTCTCAAACTTAGGAGGGTAACAATCACCTAAATGACTTGTAAAGACAGAATGCTGGGTCCTATTCCCAGAGTCTGTTTCAGTGGAGCTTGGATAAGGCTTAAGAGTTGCATTTTTTTCTTTCTTTGACAAATACTGAGTATATACTATGTGCCAGGTCTCAGGCTGAGAGTTGGGAATTTAACTGTGATCAAAAGAATTAACAGTCTCAATCTCAGGAGCCTCCATTCCAGAGTGACAGATACATACATACTAAACAAATAATTTAAAGTAACTAATTACAATTAGTACTAGAACACAGGAAAAGATCAGAATTCAGTTTTTGTCTTGAAATGTATTTTAAAATGTTACATGGGAGAACTAAGACTAGTTTTATAGCCCCTTGAAGACAAGTACCAAAAAAGGTACTTGGACATATGAATTAACATTTTTAGCAAATTCCTAGGTGATGCTGATATTGCCTGTCCTGGGGGGTCTCAGACTGAGAACCACTTCGCTACTGAGCAGTTTCCCATTAGGATAATGTGGGAGAAAGGGCAGGTGTGCTGTGGACAAACACTACAGCCCCATTTGAGTCTCACCATGAGGTAAGAGCCCCTTAATCATTTGGAGAAGGGGCTGAGGCAAAGCTGTGCTGTGCTAAGTCGCTACAGTTGTGTCCGACTCTTTGCAACCATATACAATGTAGCTTGCCAGGCTCTTCTGTCCATAGGATTCTCCAGGCAAAAGTACTAGATTGGGTTACCATGCCTTCCCCTTCCTCTCAGGGACTGACCCAACCCCGGGAACAAACCCTTGCCTCTGATGTCTCCTGCATGGGCAGGCCGGTTCTTTACCACTAGCGCCACCTGGGAAGCCCCTGAAGTAAAGCTGGCTGTAGGTCATATTGCAAAGCCTCCTGTTATTAAGGCTTCTCACTCAGACTTGAAGTGCTACATATTATGGCAACATATTTCAGACTTTCAGGTGTTCCGGAGCTAGGGAAGATATTTTTAAGGAATCATTTCAAAAAAGCATGGAGGCAAGCTGGACCTTCCTGGGTAAACAAAGCTGTTGCTTTTTGTCCTGTGCTCCTTCATCTTCTGCATGTCCTCCCAAGACCAGCTCCTCCATTTACATCCTGTTCCTTTGTTCTGGTGGAGAACAGCAGACTATGAGGATGAACTCTAACCCACTAGTGACTCTGGCCTCAGGCTTCTTATTTCTCACATTATTCAGAGTGAGGCACATTCCCATTTCTGGGACCTAGTCTCCTACAATATGAATTTTTCTGATCAGCACAACAAAAAATTTAATGCAATGACCTTTTAAGTTAATTACCTTCAGGACAAATAAAAGAGATAATCAGTTACTTCTGTTTGTAAAAAGAGCCTACGATTATTTCCAAGTTTACTATTTCATTCATATATGCATCCTTCATATTACTGTATCTTTAGATTAAGCTCAGGGCCACAGACATTATTTAAGTAATTCTAAATTGCACCATGAATTAATAGGCTTCCCAAGGTTTTCTTCCATGCCTAAGAACCTACAGACCTTTACCTGAGTAAAAATTAAACCTATGATCTTATAAAATAAGCCCAAACCAAAATAAAACAAATCCAAAAGACTCCAAAGAACCCAACAAAACTCCATTAAAATAAAAAATAAACATAAAAACAAATTTACATATTGTGCTGGATTTGTGGTGGACAAAGGCACAAAAAAACCTTTGAACTCTAATATTACTGAAGGCTACTGTACATTATTGGGTTAGGATAAGCAACATTCATTTGATGGAAAGCAGAAGGTTCTGATAAAAATGTACACTGACAGTGGCGAGGTTAAACCTAGATATTGATCTGATTTAAACAGGGTGCAAAACACAATCAATAAGGAACAGAACAGAGCATGGACACAGAAGATGAATCTCTGATTCACAGTTGTAAACAAGGCCAACAGTCAGGAAGCTACGGAACCTAACAAGGGGAAAAATTTTTACAGCACATTTCTACAGTGTGCCAAGCTTTTCCCCCCAAATTATCTAACATACAAGATAGTTATAAAATCTACAGGTATAGATTTTATAGATATTTTATTACTATTTTTAAAACTTTTTTTTTTTTGCTATAAAATCCTCACAATAACCTTAGGGTGGCATAATTATTATCCCCATTTTACTACCAAGGAAATGGCAGTTTACATGACATCTGAGCTGAAGCTCAAAGAGCACAGTATGTGAAGAAGACTGGATTTGAACCCAGGACAATTTCACTTCACTACTCATATTTTTTCCCTTTTACTACTCTACTTCCCATAAGCCTAATTTACAGTTGCTATTAAAGCTGACCTGATCTTCTAAAGCCTAAATCTGGATTTACTTAATAGATGGTGCCCTTGTCTGGCTGTAGAGCTTCCTTTCTGGGGGAAAAAGCTTCACTCAAGTGGTTTTATGGCTAACTAACCAGCATGAGCAGCTCTGGGGATTAACAGTATGGAAATTCACAGGGTGAATCAAATCATCTTTTACAACTATAAAACTGCAGAGAAATTTGTCTCACAGAATAGAAATGTAACAGCTACTGTTAAAATTTGGACTGTAAACTGAATTATCAACATGTTCACCAAGCTCTCATTAAGAACTCTTAAACACCATTTTAAAACATCTTTTGTGCTGAATATTCATTTTTCAAAGTACCAAAACATATCATTTGGCACATTAACATTTCCTAAAGAAATTAACCACACCTTTATACTTAACGTGTAAGCCAGACTGAACCACTCTGGCGTACAGGCCTGAACCAGGCCTGGCGTAACTTTTTCCTCTGCCTGGAACACTTCCTCTCCAAACCATCTCCCACTACCCAAATTTGAATTAGGTGACTCCCAAAGCTCCAAAACACAGTATTGCATTTTCCTTGTATCATGACACCTATGCTGTTATATGACCATTGCTTACTTATTTTTCTGTATTCTCTACCTGTCTTTAAGATCTATAAGGGGAAGAATTTGGTGCATCTTGGTCAGGGTCGTATTCCAAGCTAATCAGCACAGTGCCTAGCACCCAACAAATGTTTGATGAATGAATGAAAACAAGAGCAGAAGTCCTGACATGGAAACAATCTGCTGATTCATAGCAATAGCCCACACAGCAATTTTCTGATTCCAAGTATATTACTAATTGTTTCATTAGTGTGTGAACTAGAGAGCCTGATTAGGATAACCTAAGTTCATTAGTAAATTTTTAAAATTTATTTGTAGGCTTAAAGTAACCAAAAGTATATTATTTGCATACAATTTACTCTATAACAAACACAGCTGTGCAAATCCATATTTTTATAAGGATTTGTTGTTGAATACGAACAAATTCTCTTTACTGTACTACAATATCTTAACACATCCAATTCTGATTATGGATTAAATGGTGCCAACTGAACAACCTTAGAAACATTGTTCAGTGAATTGAGTTTGTCCCAGATGATTTAGAACCTTAACTGCAAATGTACTAGAGAAATATGGTAATACTTCTTGAGGACTAGTTATTCTTAGAATAAATCATTCAGTAGTGTTTAATAAAAAGCCCTCAAAATAACTCACTGAAACAGAATATTGTCATCATTCAATAACTGTTGGAAAATAAAGTAAACATGGTATAACTAAGTTTTTGTTTATGAAAACATTCAGAAACATTCTATTTTTCACAAAAGAGGTTTATATCCTAGAGCTCTTTTTAAACCAAGTTAAAAACAAATTTTAACTTTATTCTTTGGCTATTAATTATACCTAATAAATGAGTCACTGATATCAATTCACAATAAATTTATTTTACATAAAAGAAAAAGCTTGCCATTAATGAAAAATCCAGTAGAAAACAGTTCTTCTGCTTTAACTTGGGGTTCAAAAGTAGAAGGTATGTATTAGTGAAACCTCAGTAGAAAGAGAATTTTGTAACAAAACATTCTTGGCATGAAAGCTCTAACATAACTTTTGTAATGAAATATTTACCATGCAATTTTATTGGCAGAAAGGCCAGTTTCTGATGGTTGGTATTTTCTTTTCAGTTTCTTAAGACATTATCATGAAAGATACTTAAACCTGCTTTATTAAGAGTTAATTATATATAAATATGGTATCTTTCCATAGTCCACCTATTTAATTGAGTAGTTCTAAGTAGGTAATTGGCACCCTGCCCTTCTGGTTTCCCCTTTCACCCATCAGCCAGTCTGAATCCATTCCAACGACACTGAAAACAGTGATTACCTACAAAATAAAACATTTCCAGTTATTAACTATATTAATAAATAAATACACAAAAACTAATCAGATTTAATTTGTTTAAATTTTAAATTATTCACTATAAAAATATAAATATTACCATAAACAAACACCATTATCACATCATAAAAATTATCATCAATGTGAAAGATAAAGGGTTTTATCAGAGGCAGTTTTAGAAATCTAATTATTTAGCAGTTAAAAGCTTTAAATAGTTCTGTGATGTTCTATTTTGTTAAAAAATAGTAGTTAAAAATTTATAAAATATTAATACAATCATCTGCAATCTATGAAAACATTCATAATAAACTATTTCTAAATAAGTAATAATGAATTTGCATTTTGTTATACTGGAAGGTTAAGTCATTTTGTTATACTGGAAGGTTAAGTCAATCTATGATACAGTTTTCTTTTTATATCCACATTACTCACCTCATCTGCCAGAAGTGATAATTCAGTACTGTTTGCAGCATCATAATCATACAGAACCCTGGCCCTCCGGCTGCCACCGCACTCCTTCAGGTCAGTGAGGTTGGAAGGAGAGGTGATTACTAGGCTACTTGTTGAAGTCAAGGCAGAGGAACCAATCACATTCGATGAAGCAGACGGTACAGGTGCCACAGAAGTCTGGTTGTTGTTAGAATGATAATTGGATGGAAAACTGTTGAAAAGAAAATTGCCAGTTATGTATACAGGACCAAAGTTTCTGTATATCACCACTTGGTGGCAGTATTTACCTTCTACCAACCTCCACTGGCTAAAGATTTAAAAGATGTTAACATTTTAATGATAAAGTGTGCTATTTACCCCTCTTGGATCAATTACATTAGAGAAAATGCAGGTTATTTTTAAATATAAAATCCTTGAAAGTCTGTTTCAAAGTCATCTTTACAAGTATAAACTTTAAATTATTTTTCTCCAGAAAAATGATTCATAATACTTCAATTTTCTGCTGTATGTTTTATTAACCTTTTCCTTCCTTTATGAATTTTTAAATTAAAAAAAAAAAAACCAGATGAAAAACTTACCTAAATGTCAGATACTACCACAGATTAAAGTTTTCAAGTTAATTCTTTGAGAAATATTTGACTAACAACTCTTTTTCATAAAATAGATTTTCACATTTTCCTGTTCATTCAAATATTTACTGAGTATCTCCTTGTCCAGCATCACTAGAACAAGCTGAGATATAAAGATGAAACAATACCATTCTTTTATGGATTGCCGACAGGTGAAGGGATAGACATTCAAATAATATGTTATGACTGATAACATAATGAAGACTCAATGGAAGAATAGGGAAGATATCACAAATTAGTGAAATCTTTTTATCAATGTGCTTACAAATATTTTAAAGATAATTAGAATTTTCTGTTTAAGCTTACTGTTGCTCCATAATACTAAATAGAAAAAAATGTAACATGGCTGGCCTATAGTCATTCTAATCCAACCACTTCTAAGGTTGAAAACAATCCTATTAAAATTCATTGTTGTTCAGTTGCTAAGTTGTGTTCGCCTCTTTGGGACCACCATAAACTGCAGCATGCAGGCGTCCCTGTCCTTCACTATCTCCCTGAAAGTGAAAGTGAAGTCGCTCGGTTGTGTCCGACTCTTTGCGACCCCATGGACTGTAGCCTACCAGACTCCTTGTTCCACGAGATTTTCCAGGCAAGAATACTAGAGTGGGTTGCCATTTCCTTCTCCATCACTATCTCCCTGAGTTTGCTCAAACTCACGTCCATTGAGTCAGTGATGCCATCCAACAACCTCATCTTCTGTTGCCCCCTTCTCCTCTTGCCCTCAATCTTTCCCAGCATCAGGGTCTTTTCAAATGAGTTGGCTCTTCGCATCAGGTGGCCAAAGTACTGGAGCTTCAGCTTCAGAATCAGTCCTTCCAATGAATATTCAGGGTTGATTTCCTTCAGTAGTAGTCTCGTTCGATCTCCTTGCAGTCCAAGGGACTCTAAAGAGCCTTTTCCAACACCACAGTTCAAAAGCATCAATTCTTCAGTGCTCAGCTTTCTTTATGGTCCAACTCTCACATCCATACATTACTATTAGAAACAGCATAGATTTGACTATAAGGACTTTTGTCAGCAAAGTGATGTCTGTGCTTTTTAATACACTATCTAGGTTTGTTATAGCTTTTCTTCCAAGGAGCAAGCATCGTTTAATTTTGTGGCTGCAGTCACCATCCACATTGATTTTGGAGCCCAAGAATATGAAATTTGACAGAGTTTCCACTTTTTCCTCAGCTATTTGCCATGAAGTGATAAGACTAGGTGCCATGATTGTCATTTTTTCAAAGTTGAGTTGTAAGCCAGCTTTTTCACACTCCTCTTTCACTTTAATCAAGAGGCTCTTTAGCTTCTCTTTACTTTCTGCCATTAAACTGGTATCACTAGTTAAAATATAAAATGCTTCATTGGTAAAGGTAGGTGAAATTAATCTCTTCATAAAATACAGTTTTATTCTTTATGACTCCTGTGCCATCTGGAAATTAGTCAGCAAAATTTTCTTAATCCTTAACCTCTTCTCTAAACTTTCCTTTCACCTCCTGATGCTTGTGTTTTTCTCCCACACTCCATGTATCATTGAGCCTAGAGGTGGAAGCTGTAGGAGCTGCATGCTCATTTCCATTCCTATATTCTTCTCCCTCACCAAGATTACTCCTACCAAATTTTTGAATTTCACGCTATTCAACTATCAACTACCTCTTGTTGCAATCATCTACAGGTGTCTTATTTTTTTTCCCCTTTATCTCTGAATTTTAGTTTCTGGCTCACTGCCAGTATATCTTAATTCTGGGTGATTCTAAGTAATTAATTAATTAATTCTAATTATTTGATTCTAATTAATCTAATTATTTGAACACTTTGGCCTATCAGATCCATGGACTATTCTCTCCTAGTGATTCTGTGCCTGACCCTACTTCAGCTATCCATTACCAATGCCTCATCTAGACTTTATCAGTTCCAAAAACTATAACCCTTACAATAATCATATTTCCCAACATTCCATTCTCTATCATCTTTTCCCCTAGTACTCTCATTTCAACAAGCCTATCTCAGATTCCAAGCTGGAATCAAGATTGCTGGGAAAAATATCAATAACCTCAGATATTCAAATGACACCACCCTATGGCAGAAAGTAAAGAAGAACTAAAGAGCCTTTGATGAAAGAGGAGAGTGAAAAAGTTGGCTTAGAGCTCAACACTCAGAAAACTAAGATCATGGAATCCAGTCCCATCACTTCATGGCAAATAGATAGGGAAACAGTGGAAACAGTGGCTGACTTTATTTTTCTGGGCTCCAAAATCATTGCAGATGGTGACTGCAGCCATGAAATTAAAAGACACTTATTCCTTGGAAGGAAAGTTATGACCAACCTAGACAGCATGTTAAAAAGCAGAGACATTACTTTGGCAACAGAGATCCGTCTAGTCAAGACTATGGTTTTTCCAGTAGTCACGTATGGATGTGAGAGTTGGACTATAAAGAAAGCTGAGCACCGAAGTATTGATGCTTTTGAACTGTGGTGTTGGAGAAGTCTCTTGAGAGTCCCTTGGACTGCAAGGAGATCCAACCAGTCCATCCTAAAGGAGATCAGTCCTGAGCGTTCACTGGAAGGACTGATGTTGAAACTGAAACTCCAATACTTTGGCCACCTGATGCGAAGAGCT
Organism: Bubalus bubalis; assembly: GCF_019923935.1. Taxonomy (NCBI): domain Eukaryota; kingdom Metazoa; phylum Chordata; class Mammalia; order Artiodactyla; family Bovidae; genus Bubalus; species Bubalus bubalis. Next base: position 57,025,770 of record NC_059162.1, read on the forward strand.
GACTCATTTGAAAAGACCCTGATGCTGGGAAAGATTGAAGGCAGGAGGAGAAGGAGACAACAGAAGATTAGATGGTTGGATGGCATCACCAACTTGATGGACGTGAGTTTGGTAAACTCCTGGAGTTGGAGATGGACAGGGAGGCCTGGTGTGCTGCAGTCCATGGGGTTGCAAAGAGTCGGACATGACTGAGTGACTAAACTGAACTGAACTGATCTCGGATCTATAGTCCTACCATAGACCTACCATCTATTATCCTACCAGCATGCCATTTGTGTCCAAGGTAAATTATCAGAATCACCCGCCTTGCACATACCTTCAAATCCCATGTCCTTTACTTCATACTACTCATTTGGTAAAGATCTCCCTAATTATCTATTCAGTATCCATGTATCTAAGACATGAAAAAATATAAAATCATAGACATGAAAAAATACAAAATCATCGTGTAGTCTCACACTCAGTTAAGTAGGGACAAGTGGGTCCACAATGCTGCCTGGCAACTACACTACATTTCTCTAAAATCTATCCACTTAACATTCTCCTGATTACTTTTCATGCCCCTTTATCCATCTGCAAAATTTCAGCAATTCTCCCTTAACCTTTATAATCAGCTGATGAATTGCTTCCTTTTTATCTAAGAGGAGAAAAAAACAATCAGGAAACTTCCAAGCTTTTGGTCATCCTTCCTCCTACTACATACAGATGAGCTATATCTATGCCCCTAAGATTATTTTAAGGTTAATTTTTCCACCTGTGTATAAAATTGCCTCTCAAGGATATCACACTACCGATTCTTCCCTTTCTTTTCAATATTGTATTTTCTCCATTTACTGTATCATTCTTACCAGATTATAATCGTGCTTTTATTTCTCCTATCTTAAAAAAAAACAAGACAAAAATGGGCTAGACTCTACTTCCTCCTCTGGCTAGTGCTTCACTTCCTTATTCCTCTTTATAGAACTCCTTGAAAGACTTATCTAAACTTAATGTCAAGTTTCTCTCCTTCCACTGACAAACAAGCTTTTGCCCACACTGTTCCATTAAAGCTACTCGTCCAGGTCAGCAATGACTTCAATGTTCTAAATCCAAAGGTCTACTAACAGCCCTCTTTTCACTTGATCTATCTAGAGATCACAGTGAAACACTCCTCTCACCTTTTACAGCTTAATCCAAGGCCACACATGTGGTTTACATCTTACCTCACTGCTCACTCCTTACCATTCTCCTTAGCTTGTTCCTCAGCTCTTCGTTGGAGTACCTCAGGGCTCAGCTCCTGGTCTTTTTTCTCTCTCTACTCATGCTGTGCTGTGCTTAGTCCTCAGTTGTGTCCAACTCTTTGTGACCCCATGGACTGCAGCCGGCCAGGAACTTCTGTCCCTGGGGATTCTCCAGGCAAGAATGCTGGAGTGGATTGCCATGCTCTCCTCCAGAGGATCTTCCCAACCCAGGGATTGAACCCAGATCTCCCACACTGCAGGCAGATTCTTTACCATCTGAGCCATAAGGGAAGCCCATGAGTAATGAAGTAGGTAGTCTATCCCTTCTCTAGGGGATCTTTCTGACCCAGGAATCAAACTGGGATCTCCTGCATTGCAGGTGTATTCTTTACCAGTGAGCTACCAAGGAAGCCCCTCTCTCTACTTACTCCCTTGGTAATTTCATCTAGTCTCAGAGATTTAAATATCCTTGATATACTGACATATGTCTAATTTATCTAATTCACCCCTCCCCCTCACCAATATCCAGACTTGCATATCCTAAAACTGATTATCTCCACTTGAATCTTTTATTTCTCAAACTTAACATGTCTAAAATTGGGCTCCTGATATACCTGACGTGGCTTCCCCATACCCCAACCTGCTCCTCCTGGGGCATTCCCCATTTTAATGAACCAAAACTCTGATTCTTCAGTTGTTCAGGCCAACACCTGCAGTAATTCTTGACACCTCTAGGTCTCATATATAGACCATCTATCAGCAAACCCTTGCTGTCTTTACCTTTAAAAACACACCCAGGGTTTGAGCACTTCTACCATATCTACCACAATTCCCCCTATCCAAGCTTCCATCATCTCCTGATTGGATTATTGACCAAGTTATTGCAATAGGCTCCCAAGAGGTCTGTCAGCTCACACTCTTGCCCTCTAACATCTATCTTCAACAAAGCAGCAAGAATGATCTTGTTAAAAGCTAAAATCAAATCACGTCCCTCTTCAGGTCAAAATCCTCCAGACTTTATCTCCAAGTAAAGGTCAAAGTCCACAAAGAGTGGTTTCCAAAGCCTTGCTCCCTGTTTCCTTGATTAATCTTCAGCTAAACTCTCTTTTGTTACCTGAACATACAGCTACGTTCCTGGTTCTGAGTTTTTGTACTTCCTCTCCTGGAGCATCTCTAAGATGCCCGTGTGCTTTATTTCCTCACATCTTTCAAATGTGTCTTCCCTGACTATGTAAATCTCTACTTCCCTGCTGTATTTTTCTCCAGTGCATTTATCGCCTTCTTATATACTATGTAATTGATAAAATGTATTGATTTTCTACTCCCCTCTACCCCTAAATAGAATGTAGGTTCCATGAAGGCAGGAATATGATCTATTTTGTTTATACTCTATCCTTGATGTTTAGAATAGTGCTTTTAAAAATTACAAGCAAATGTTTCTCTGATGGGTAAAAGGGTTCTAATGATGAACTAATTTCTAATTCAAGTTTCACTCTGAAGTTAAGAATACATTTCTGAGCATCTGTTCCTCAGTGAATACAGCCTATATATACATTTTTGGAGGAAAAGAAAAAAAAAAGATATGCTCTCTCCACAGAGTGTGTTTGTATATCTAGACAGGATTTTTAAAATGTTTTACCATGGAATTTTACTTTCAAACTTACCAGTATAATTAACCTTTGTTTAGCCACTGAGTTCTACTGATGTTAATTTTGGGGAATTAATGTATAAAGAAAAACAACAAAACACCAAACAGAAAAACCCCGAAAGACCATCTTTACCTTCTAAGAACCTGTACTGCTAAATTAAAAAAAAACAAAAACAAAAAAACTCTAGACCTCCTGCCACTGTAGCTCAATACGTAAACTTTCCCACTATTAAAAATAAAATATATTTACTAATCTTATAACCAGTTCTTCTGAGTCCTTATCTGTATGTGGATAATAATAGTACCTATCTCAGAGCATCAATGACTAGATTTTGTCTGAATGGATGCATTCCAAGCCTTTGAATGGCTTTAAGGAGAATGCAAGGATGAATGATTTTAAGAGCGACCCCTATGCTGCACTGCTAGAACATCAGGACAATATGAACAGGAAGTACTAATCTCCTTGGGCTTAAAATTGGTTTTGTGGAAGTGACTAATTTTGTTCTATGCCTAGTTTTGAAGGATTAATATGCAGAAAGGAAAACCAAAGTGATGAGGGTTTTTAATATTTTCTCCTTATTCCTTCTCTTGATGTTCCTCTTTCAAATGTTACATATCACTCCCCTGCTTTCATGGTTCCTTATTATATAAATCTCAAACTCCTCATTACTTAAAGGGCATTCATGAAATGACACTGCTTCATTATTCTAGCCTCATCTCAGTTCAGTCACTCAGTTGTGTCCGACTCTGTGACACCACACACTGCAGCGTGCCAAGCTTCCCTGTCCATTAACCAACTCCAGGAGTTTACTCAAGCTCATGTCCATTGAGTTGGTGATGCCATCCATCCATCTCATCCTCTGTCGTCCCCTTCTCCTCCTGCCCTCAATCTTTCCCAGCGTCAGGGTCTTTTCAAATGAGTCAGTTCTTCTCATCAGGTGGACAAAGTTTTGGAGGTTCAGCTTCAGCATCAGTCCTTCTAATGACTATTCAGGACTGATTTCCTTTAGGATTGACTGGTTGGATATCCTTGCAGTCCAAGGGACTCTCTCAAGAGACTTCTCCAACACCACAGTTCAAAAGCATCAATTCTTAGGTGCTCAGCTTCCTTTTTAGTCCAACTCTCACATCCATACATGACTACTGGAAAAACCATAGCTTTGACTAAACAGACAGACTTTTGTTGCCAAAGTAATGTCTCTGCTTTTTAATATGCTGTCTAGGTTGGTCATAGCTTTTCTTCCAAGGAGAAAGTGTCTTTTAATTTCATGGTTGCAGTCACCAGTATCACCTTTTAGGATTTGAAATAGCTCAACTGGAATTCCATCACCTCCACTAGCTTTGCTCGTAGTGATGCTTCTGAAGTCCCACTTGACCTCACATTCCAGGATGCCTGACTCTAGGTGAGTGATCATACCATTGTGGTTATCTGGGTCATGAAGATCTTTTTTGTATAGTTCTTCTGTGTATTCTTGCCACCTGTTCTTAATATCTTCTGCTTCTGTTAGGTCCATACTATATCTGTCCTTTACTGTGCCCATCTTTGCATGAAATGTTCCCTTGGTACCGCTTATTTCCTTCAAGAGACCTCTAGTGTTTCCAATTCTATTGTTTTCCTCTATTTCTTTGCACTGATCACAGAGGAAGGCTTTCTGATCTCTCCTTGCTTTTCTCTGGAACTCTGCATTCCAATGGGTATATCTTTTCTTTTCTCCTTTGCTTTTCTCTTTTCTTCTTTTCATAGCTATTTGTAAGGCCTCTTCACGCAGCCATATGGCTTATTTACATTTCTTTTTCTTGGGGATGGTCTTATCTCTGTCTCCTGTACAATGTCATGAACCTCCGTCCATAGTTCTTCAGGCACTCTATCAAAGCTAGTCCCTTGAATCTAATTCTCACTTCCACTGTATAATCGTAAGGGATTTGATTTAGGTTATACCTGAATGGTCTAGTGGTTTTCCTACTTTCTTCAATTTAACTCTGAATTTGGCAATAAGGAGCTCATGATCTGAGCCATAGTCAGCTCCTAGTCTTGTTTTTACTGACTGTTTAAAGCTTCTCCATCTTCTGCGGCAAAGAATATAATCAATCTGATTTCGATATTGACCATCTGGTGATGTCCATTGTTCAAAGAGGGTATTTGCTATGACTAGTGCATTCTCTTGGCAAAACTCTTGTTAGCCTTTGCCCTGCTTCATTTTGTACCCCGAGGCCAAATTTGTCTGTTACTCCTGGAATCTCTTGACTTCCTACTTTTGCATTTATTTCAGTCCCCTATAATGAAAAGGACATCTTTTGGGGGTGTTAGTTCTAGAAGGTCTTGTAGGTCTTCATAGAACCATTCAACTTCAGCTTCTTCAGCATTACTGGATGGGGCACAGACTTGGATTACTGTGATACTGAATGGTTTGCCTTGGAAATGAACAGAGATCATTCTGTCATTTTTCAGATTGCATTCAAGTACTGCATTTCAGATACTCTTGTTGACTATGAGGGCTACGCCATTTCTTCTAAGGATTTCTTACCCAGAATAGTGGATATAATGGTCATCTCAGTTAAATTCACTCATTCCAGTCCATTTTAGTTCACAGATTCCTAAAACGTTGGTGTTCACTCTTGCCAGCTCCTGTCTGACCACATCTAATTTACCTTGATTCATGGACCTAACATTCCAGGTTCTTGTGCGATACTGTTCTTTACAGCACCAGATGTTACTTCCATCACCAGTCACATCTACAACTGGGTGGTGTTTTTGGTTTGGCTCCTTCTCTTCATTCTTTTTGGAGTAATTTTTCCACTGTTCTCCAAACTACTCCAGTATTTTTTTCCTGGAAAATCCCATGGATGGAGGAGCCTGGTAGGCTACAGTCGATGGGTCACAAAGAGTCGGACACGACTGAGCAACTTCACTTTCACTTTCAATGACTTGGGGAGTTCATCTTTCAGTGTCCTATCTTTTTGCCTTTTCACACTGTTCATGGGGTTCTCAAGGCAAGAATACTGAAGTGGTTTGCCAATTCCTTCTCTAGTGGACGATGTTTTGTCAGCCTCATCTACCACCCCATTTTTTTTTTAAGGCTTCTTGATTTTTTTTATTACTCAAAAAAGCTTCATTTTAAAACTTAACTTTCTGACTCTGTGCTTTCAACACTTTCACAATGATTTTCTGCTCAATAAGGACAGTGTACTTGATCCTGTCATGGACACATATAGCATACAGGGAACCACCATAAGCCCAGCTGATATATTTCTTCATTTTAGACAACCTGATAAGAACTTTAGGTCACAGTGAATTCCTCGAAGTTGGCCTGGGTATATTCCACATGTAGATTCTACTGCTTTCCCAACCTTCTTAGTATAAAGATAATTCTATTACCAGGGATTTGGGACAGCCTGGTTTCATTAGAGGCGGTATTGTAGGACAGCTTACAATGGTATGTCAAATGCTAGACCACTCTCAGTGCCTCTTGATACTGTCCCTGGAAGAGCTCCTGTCCCATTTTTAACTTGAACACTGTGATCCAACCACAATGAACTACTGTCAGTTCCCTGAGCTTGCCACACTCTTTCCTCTGGCTCTTCCATATACATATTCCCCCTTTGCCTAGAACATTCTTCCCTGCCCTTTTCTTCATCTAGATTATTCCTACTAAAATACTTTTATCTGTGAATCTTTGCTAGACTCACTTGAGTCACAGTTAGATGTCCCTTACAGTAATCTGAACTTCTCTATCTTTCTACTTATCACATGGCCTGTCCACCTGTAGTCTGTACTTCTACCTAGACTTCGTTTGTTGTGAGAGCAGAGAAGATGTCTGTCCTGAATGCCATTTTATTTTCAGTGTCACCTTATAATGACACCTTATAATGTGAGTTCCATAAACATAAGCAATTTTGCTTGTTTTGTTTGCTGATATAATCCTAGAGTACAGAACAGTGCTTGGATATGACAGGTGTTCCATAAATGTTTAATAAATGACTGGGCTATGTGCTTTACATATGTGCTATAAATAATACCACACTCAATGATATCAATGGGTGTGAAGTTTTATAGAACACTCTAAAATCTTTTCTTTTTAAATGGTGAACAAATAATGAAATATAAATTAGTTTATCTCTAAGGGCAACTAAAAGTCAATAATTTTATTTTCCTCAACTACCTCTAAAGGTATACAAGAGAAAAGTGAACTTCAAATGCTTTTAAGCTCTCTTTACATAGCAATAAAAAGGTATTCCTCTTAAATTATCTTCTCATCCCTGTTAACATTCTTCTGTACCAAGAGTTCAAAATGTTTTTATTTCAGAAGTGTGATAATCACTTTCCTTAAAAAAAAAAAAAAAAAAAAAATCTGATTTTAAGTAAGCTAATAAAAGCCTTTAATAATATTTTCACCTCTATTATTAGTTCAAATGAAAAAAAAAATCCAAATTTCCTCTCTTATCAGCAGTTTCATGTATGAAAAGGAAATTACCACCTTCCCAGTTGTTTTTGAAGGTCTAACATGTACTGGTAACATTGTGCGTAGTAAGTCATCTGGGCTTCTACAAAGTCATTCAGACAGCGAAGGTGATGGGCCTGTAAAGGAAAGTTACAGTCACTTCTTAGCTCTATAATCTACAAGTGGCAAATGCTAAGGGGAGACAGAGTACAACACTGTACTCAGGGTGAATCATCAGTATCTAGTATTTTACTACAATATATAATAACCAACTATTTAGCCAAAAAAAATAAAACAAACAAAAAACAAATGGATTTGATGGTGAGTAAACTAGGTGATAAGGTGTAAAGAAAATTTAAAATATTTCTTCATATATCTTGAAAAATGCTACAATTTAAGTATCTTGATAAGTGACTAAAAAGGAAGTTCAGTTTCTAGTCTAAGAATTTCCCTAAGACTATCAAAACCTTCTGTTCCAAATGAATTTCCAAGGAATGAACACTCACGTGTGTACTGCTGATTCCCTCCAGCAGAAGTCTGGTAATCTCTGCCTGACGATCAAATTCACTTTGAGTTATTCTTAATTCCTGTTCAGACTTAAATTGTAACGCAGTTTTAGAATCTCATTAGAGGGCTTAGTCCATGCTATGCACATTCATTTAGACAGTTAAAAATTCCCCAAACCCCAAAGTCTGGCAGTTCCCTGGTTCTACTTTGTACCTAAACTGGTCCCTGGTTTCTAGACCTTTTTTCTTCTATATTACTTAATCTAGATAGGACTGATTCCTTCCTTACTGGTGCTTAACTCAAAAAAATCAATGTCAAAGGTTAATGACATAAACATAAAAGCCTAGGAAAACTATGGGACAGACAATATATTTTCTAGTATAAACTTTGGTAAATTTTAATGTTTTATGAAACCTTAAGATTACCAGTTTACATGTATGCTGCTGCTGCTGCTAAGTCGAGTCAGTCATGTCTGACTCTGTGCAATGCCATAGACAGCAGCCTACCAGGCTCTGCTATCCCTGGGATTCTCCAGGCAAGAACACTGGAGTGGGTTGCCATTTCCTTCTCCAATGCATGAAAGTGAAAAGTGAAAGTGAAGTCGCTCAGTCACGACCCCATGGACTGCAGCCCACCAGGCTCCTCCGTCCATGGGATTTTCCAGGCAAGAGTACTGGAGTGGGGTGCCATTGCCTTCTCCGAGTTTACATGTATAAAATATTTCAAAAAATTCTCAGTTATTACTATAGTTACTTTACTTTGAAATACAGGTTTCATTCTCAAATGAAAAAACTTTAGAATGAAGCAAGGATTTTAACTTCTTTTGTTATCAAGCATATACTTGATTCTAGGGACATAGTTCTAAGGTTCCTTCAAAGGATTCTTTGTCCCACATAAATGTCTTTTACAGTTTTCTTTCCAAACTTTGCATAAAATATGTTTTAAACAGAAATACTATCTATAAGATATGCTAGGATTTTTTTTGCAAGCTATGAGTGACCTTTAATCAATGCTGTGCTAGTAACTGGCTCTTTACTGGGGGAGGAGGGTGCGTGGGAAGCGGTAGGGAGGGAGGGGAGATTCTCTAATGTGCTGAGTTTCAATGGTAGAAATACTTCCACCACAGTTGATATCAAGCTACCAAGATGAAGTCAGTGACCTCAGAGCTAGAAAGAGATGTGTACAACAGCACACCATGACCAGCTTTAACTATCCAATATAGGTTTGAAAGTGAAAGTGAAGTCGCTCAGTCACTCAGTCGTGTCCGACTCTTTGTGACCCCATGGACTGTAGCCTACCAGGCTCCTCTGTCCTTGGGATTTTCCAGGCAATAGTACTGGAGTGGATTGCCATTTCCTTCTCCAGGGGATCTTCCTGACCCAGGGATCGAACCCAGGTCTCCTGCATTGTAGACAGACGCTTTACCATCTGAGCCAACAGGAAAGAGAAACCCAAGTAAGACGGTAGGTATTCCAAGAGGGCATCAGAGGGCAGACACACTGAAATCATACTCACAGAAAACTAGTCAATCTAATCACACTAGGACAACAGTCTTGTCTAACTCAATGAAACTAAGCCATGCCCTATGCGGGACCACCCAAGATGGGCAGGTCATGGTGGAGACGTCTGACAGAATGTGATCCACTGGAGAAGGGAATGGCAAACCACTTCAGTATTCTTGCCTTGAGAACCCCATGAACAGTATGAAAAGGCAACATGATAGGATACTGAAAGAGGAACTCCCCAGGTCAGTAGGTGCTCAATATGCTACTGGAGATCAGTGGAGAAATAACTCCAGAAAGAATGAAGGGATGGAGCCAAAGCAAAAACAATACCCAGTTGTGGATGTGACTGGTGATAAAAGCAAGGTCCGATGCTGTAAAGAGCAATATTGCATAGGAACCTGGAATGTTAGGTCCATGAATCAAGGCAAATCAGAAGTGGTCAAACGAGATGGCAAGAGTGAATGTCGACATTCTAGGAATCAGCGACAGAAATGGACTGGAATGGGTGAATTTAACTCAGATGACCATTATATCTAGTACTGTGGGCAGGAATCCCTTAGAGGAAACGGAGTGGCCATCATGGTCAACACAAGAGTCCAAAATGCAGTACTTGGATGCAATCTCAAAAACGACAGAATGATTTCTGTTAGTGTCCAAGGCAAACCATTCAGTATCACAGCAATCTAAGTCTATGCCCCAATCAGTAACACTGAAGAAGCTGAAGTTGAACGGTTCTATGAAGACCTACGAGACCTTTTAGAACTAACACCCCAAAAAGATGTCCTTTTCATTATAGGGGACTGGAATGCAAAGGTATGAAGTCAAGAAACACCTGGAATAACAGGCAAATTTGGCCTTGGAATACAGAATGAAGCAGGGAAAAGGCTAATAGAATTTTGCCAAGAGAACGCACTGGTCATAGCAAACACCCTCTTCCAACAACACAAGAGATGACTCTACACATGGACATCACCAGATGGTCAACACTGAAATCAGATTGATTATATTCTTTGCAGCCAAAGATGGAGAAGCTCTATACAGTCAGCAAAAACAAGAGCGGGAGCTGACTGTGGCTCAGATCATGAACTCCTTATTGCCAAATTCAGACTTAAATTGAAGAAAGTAGGGAAAACCACTAGAGCATTCAGGTATGACCTAAATCAATTCCCTTATGATTATACAGTGGAAGTGAGAAATAGATTTAAGGGCCTAGATCTGATAGATAGAGTGCCTGATGAACTATGGAATGAGGTTAGTGACACTGTACAGGAGACAGGGATCAAGACCATCCCCATGGAAAAGAAATGCAAAAAAGCAAAATGGCTGTCTGAGGAGGCCTTATAAATATCAGTTAAAAGAAGAGAAGTGAAAAGCAAAGGAGAAAAGGAAAGATATAAGCATCTGAATTCAGAGTTCCAAAGAATAGCAAGAAGAGATAAGAAAGCCTTCCTCAGCGATCAATGCAAAGAAATAGAGGAAAACAACAGAATGGGAAAGACTAGAGATTTCTTCAAGAAAATTAGAGATACCAAGGGAACATTTCATGCAAAGATGGGCTCGATAAAGGACAGAAATGGTGTGGACCTAACAGAAGCAGAAGATATTAAGAAGAGGTGGCAAGAATACACAGAACTGTACAAAAAAGATCTTCACGATCCACATAATCACAATGGTGTGATCACTCACCTAGAGCCAGACATCCTGGAACGTGAAGTCAAGTGGGCCTTAGAAAGCATCACTACGAACAAAGCTAGTGGAGGTGATGAAAGTCCAGTTGAGCTATTTCAAATCCTGGAAGATGATGCTGTCAAAGTGCTGCACTCAGTATACCAGCAAATTTGGAAAACTCAGAAGTGGCCACAGGACTGGAAAAGGTCAGTTTCCATTCCAATCCCAAAGAAAGGCAATGCCAAAGAATGCTCAAACTACCGCACAATTGCACTCATCTCACACGCTAGTAAAGTAATGCTCAAAATTCTCCAAGCCAGGCTTTAGCAGTACTTGAACCGTGAACTTCCAGATGTTCAAGCTGGTTTTAGAAAAGGCAGAGGAACCAGAGATCAAATTGCCAACATCTGCTGGATCATGGAAAAAGCAAGCGAATTCCAGAAAAACATCTATTTCTGCTTTCTTGACTATGCCAAAGCCTTTGACTGTGTGGATCACAATAAACTGTGGAAAATTCTGAAAGACATGGGAATACCAGACCACCGGACCTGTCTCTTGAGAAACCTACATGCAGGTCAGGAAGCAACAGTTAGAACTGGACATGGAACAACAGACTGGTTCCAAATAGGAAAAGCAGTGCGTCAAGGCTGTATATTGTCACCTTGTTTATTTAACTTATATGCAGAGTTCCATCATTAGAAACGCTGGGCTGGAAGAAGCACAAGCTGGAATGAAGATTGCCGGGAGAAATATCAATAACCTCAGATATGCAGATGACACCACCCTTATGGCAGAAAGTGAGGAGGAACTAAAAAGCCTCTTGATGAAAGTGAAAGAGGAGAGTGAAAAAGTTGGCTTAAAGCTCAACATTCAGAAAACGAAGATCATGGCATCTGGTCCCATCACTTCATGGGAAATAGATGGGGAAACAGTTGAAACAGTGTCAGACTTTATTTTTGGGGGGGCTCCAAAATCACTGCAGATGGTGACGGCAGCCATGAAAAGATGCTTACTCATTGGAAGAAAAGTTATGACCAACCTAGATAGCATATTCAAAAGCAGAGACATTACTTTGCCAACAAAGGTCCGTCTAGTCAAGGCTATGGTTTTTCCAGTGGTCATGTATGGATGCGAGAGTTGGACTGTGAAGAAGGCTGAGCACCGAAGAATTGATGCTTTTGAACTGTGGTGTTGGAGAAGACTCCTGAGAGTCCCTTGGACTGCAAGGAGATCCAACCAGTCCATTCTGAAGGAGATCAGCCCAGGGATTTCTTTGGAAGGAATGATGCTGAGGCTGAAACTCCAGTACTTTGGGCACCTCATGTGAAGAGTTGACTCATTGGAAAAGACTCTGATGCTGGGAGGGATTGGGGGCAGGAGGAGAAGGAGACAACAGAGGATGAGATGGCTGGATGGCATCACCGACTGGATGGACGTGAGTCTGAGTGAACTCCGGGAGATGGTGATGGACAGGGAGGCCTGGCGTGCTGCGATTCATGGGGTCGCAAAGAGTCGGACACGACTGAGCGACTGAAATAAACTGACAGGTTTAGTGCTGGGACAAAACAAGTCAGTTAAAAAAATAACATCTAAAAACAGTAAGTACTGGTAAAAAAATATCCTCACAAATCTTTAGTCAGAGTTGGTCGGTAATGAGAGTGAAGAGGAAAAAATAAAATCTTATAGATCACTGAAAATAGTTAGCTTATTCGCCATACGGAATTAGCACTGGTGATAATATCATTATAATATTTTCTACTACCTCTCCAGGATAAATTGCTTACTCCCCCAACCAAATAATTACAGTATTTTCCAAGGCTGTAGTAAGGATAAAAACAAGGTGCGAACTCTTTCCCTTTCACACCCTCTCCTTCACCCTCTTTGGTGCAATAGTTAACCCAGTCAACAAGGAATTAGCTGCAAAAGAGATATCATTCTTATCCCATTGCCAAAAGACATGGCAGAGAGGACTAAGACTTGACCACTAGAGGAGACTTATGGAAATAAGCTTGAATTATTCAGTAAGTTGAGTTAAAATTAAATTTACTTGGCCAAAACCAGAATACATGGTACTTTGATAACAGGGCTGAAGTAATAAGCTTCCAGTATGCAGCAGAAAAATGTCACAGGAGAATAAAAAAGACAATGTTCTTCCTAAAAGAAGTGTTAAGGAAAACCAATTACTTCAGTGTTACATTTGTACCATTTACTTTTCTACTTGGTTGAGAGGTTTTGACATATAGATTCAAAGCAAACAAAAAAATAAATGCACTTCAGAAATAAATGAGGCTTGTTCCACATAGGTTTGACTGTGAAAGTACAATCTGACAGCCTTTAGTAGAAATGGCAGGAAAGTCTACTCAATGGTAATGTTTCTGTACAAGGTGTAAGTAAGCAAGCTAGGTAGCAGATTAAAAGTGACTAGGAAGCTTGAGTCTGAAATGGAAATAATGTTTTAAAGCTAAAAACTACTGAATAAAAAATATAAAATGATCTTAGTAAGGACAAAGAATCAGTCTATGTTTTAACAAAATTTAATTATTTGTGAATAAAGCACCATATTATAAAGCCTAGGAAGTCATTCTTCTGTACAATTTACACTTTATATTTTAGAAAAGGTAAATGACAGGAAGGAAACAAATTGTGTTTCTTGAACAAGTTGCAGTGTATGTTTGGGGTAGCTGCAAACAGTCTAATGTCCCAAACCATCTCTACTTCTGACAAATGTTAATTGATTATAATTAATTGGAGAGGTTGAGGTAAGTGAAATTAGGTTCAGCACAAATAATTTACTTAGGAAGAAAATAATCCATATTAAAAGAGACAGAAAAAGGGTTTAGAGAAAGACAATGAGTCGAGAGTTTTTATTCTGTCCTCCAGAGGATCTCATTCTCCAACAACTTAATTTTGTAATTAGGATAGAGTTCTAGGGAAAAGATCTTCTACTGCTTAGAATTACTGTTACTGGACTAACTGATCTAAAGCATAGCTTGGGTGAGAGAAGCAAGGAGAGTTCTTTTAGGATATAAATTGGATATAGGGCAAGAAATGTGTTGGTTTGTTATATCAGGACTGGGTTAATTATTTTAAGCCAGAAATTCTGGTAAAGCTTCTAAGGCATTTGCTATGAAATCTTGGTCAGTATTATCTACTTTTTATAGGGGCTTAAACCTTAATATATTCCAGAAATATGAAGTTTTAAAATTATACATTTTTAAATTATAAAAATGACAGAAGTGAGAATAATAATATTTTTAGAAATTCATTTTTATGTTATTTTAAACTTTTTAAACATATACCAGCATAATAATGTAAATATTTGTTTCATGAGTTTCTGGATATTATATCAGCCATTTCCCAAATTTGTAGAGACTGCAAGATCAAATCTGCAAAAATTTTTTGATGTACCTGTATGCTAACCAAAGTGGAAGAGACCCTTTCTTGACCAAACTACTTTCTCTTCCACGTTATTCTGTCCTCTTTTCATGCTAGAGGTTCAGGAAGAAGAGATGAGAGGCCAGGGTGTAACCATAACTAAGCTGATGAATGGATTCCATGAAAGGGAGTGAGAGCATGGGCATTAGTCAAGAATTCCACATTGGATTTCCAAGTCATGCTCCATAACCTATGCCTGAAATAAGACTGCATAGTCAGCAATCCTATTAAGTCAGAAAATAAGTTTAAGTTTATAAAACTATTTAATAGTCAGGGGCCCAATTAACACCCGGGCTCTATCCCCAGGACTGTCCTCATCTCAACGTCAGATTCTAAACATGAGAAGTAAATGAAAAATGCTTCTGAAGACCTCAAATAGCACCTGAAATAAATCTGCACGAGTCATAATTTTATTCCTTAAACTAGCGTATTTGCTTTCCTAACCAAGAGATTAGAAATGGTAGCAGAAGTAGAGAGACGGGCAGTAATGGTAATATGGACAGTGTCTAAAAGTGACAGTCTGACAATGAGGGAGGAGACAACATACTTCAAAAACAAAGAATCCAATTGCTTCACAGTACATAAAGCATGTTCATAATAATAAGCCTCACTGTAAGCAAAGTTAAATATATTTTATCCTGTATTTAATTTTTTATGAATATTTTCAACTAGAATGACAGAAAAATTAGCTTTGGAGCTGGAGAAAACAAGCTTCAGTTACCTTGAAAATTCATGTGTGTGACATGATATATTCACTTCTCTGAAGATACATAGTGTTAACTATAATTCACAAAATTATCATATGAATAAACCAAGTATTTATGAACTGTCTTCTGGCAAGGCACTGTAAGGATTACACTTAATATAACAGACACCTGATATTTATCAGAGTGTGTACAAACAACATCTCTGAAGCACTGTTATACTACTCTGTGGAACTACTACTAGCCAAACAGATCTGAGCTTTCCATAATAATTTTCAGATTTTATAAGACATACTAACAAAGACTGTGATTGGCCCCATAGTTGTTGCCCAATATAGATTTACTGAAAGAATGACATTTAAACTCTTGTTTCATAATTCTGTAGCTTAATAATTTACTTACTTTTGTCACTTCCTCTGCCCAAATCTAGCCAGCATTAAAAATTGAGAAAAATATAGAGCATGAAAGAAAGTTGGAATTTAACATTTTCTACAGCTTAGTATAGAAAAATTAAATATTTTAATTCACGTGGCATACTTTTTCCAGAGTCACATTAACAGATTAAACAGTAATAGTTAAATCAATAAAGCTTAATATACTGTGAAAGTATGCCTTCTATGTTTAATAGTATTGATGTTTGAGTCTTATACTAATTCTAAATTAATAACAGGTTTCCAAAACTGGGAATATTTAACGCCTCTCAGTTCTAGTATTCTCATCAGTAAAATGAGACATTTAGAGTATATGATTTCTAATTTCTCATTTAGGTTCAAAATTCTGCAATTTTAGGAAGTTAAAATAAAGCAAGGATAAATGGACACAAAATGTTGATAGAGCCATGAGGGGAGGCAAAATAAACTTGAGATATGATGAACTTAAAGTTACCAGAGTTAAACATATCTTATAAGTAGATGACACAAGTAGTAAAACAAATGCCTAATAAATCAAACAAAGTCTTGATAACTGTTTAGCATGATTTAAAATGACTTATATACTAAAGTACCAATGAGTGAAACAGTCTCATACTTCTCATTTACCTACATATAAATAGGACAATGGAAATAAATGAATGCATTCTCTTGCTATCTAAGGAAAGCCCTAATTTAGCCAGGGCTTCAATAATTGGAGTAGTTTAAAAAACAAATGCATTTTACATATTCTGTATAATAATCTTTTCTATTACATGTTTCCCCCCCTCCTTTTAGTACAGTGCTAATGAAATAAAAGTAGTCAACTGATTTAACAAATAAAAACTGCCAATTATTTACTACTTAACAGTGGATTCCATCTACTTCTATGGCAGTAATACACCCAGGAGTATTATGACAAACACTGTACCTATAAATCTTTACTGGCTAATAACATTTATGAGTTTTGGGACAATGTTTAGATTTTACTAATTTCTATCTTGCTAAAAAATTAAATATGCTTACCACCTCAAAAATTTCCTCAAATCAAGCTCAATAAAATATACAGGATACTATAGAATAATACTCATTACTAATTCAAAGCTATCACATCACTATTCAGCAACTCTCCTAAGTGAATTAACACATGGCTCAGCGGTTAAGAATCTTCCTGCAGTGCAGGAGCTGCAGGAGACATGTGTTTGATCCCTGGGTCAGAAAGATCCCCTGGAGGAGGAAATGGCAACCCACCACTCCAGTGCTCTTGCCTGGAGAATCCCATGGACAGCAGGCTACAGTCCATGGTGTCACAGAGAGTTAGACACGACTGAAGTGACTGAGCTTGCTTGCACAGTCCTCAACACTACAGAAATACCTAAACTACTAGGGTTTGTTTTGGCCTGGAATTACAAAGAAGAAATTAATTCTGTGTTGAGTTTGGGTGAAAATTAAAGTAAACACTGAAGGTACTGTGAAGCAAAGTAAATTTGTATACCTTATACTTTTCTCTAACTCAAGTAAATTTTGTTAATTTTCTTTGTCAATTAATATCTTTGAATATCTATGTCAACATAAAAAATTAACATCTTTTATTGTGTATAAAAGGCAATATATATTTATGTATAAATTCAGACTCTAGAATCTGAATTTGGTGTAGCTGAATTTGTCAACTAGAACACATAATTTCTGTTCTTCAAGTTCCAGTATTACTTCAGCTAGCATTCTCTGTATTTTTTGTTAGACTAATGAATGCACAGCTTCAACTACTTTAGACTTTTACATGTAGATAATAGCAAGAGAAGGCACTTTAGTCAAGATGTAGAAAACACAGTAGGCCAACAAACCTTCAGCCATTTTACATGCAGGAGGTTGAGCATGTAAGAGAAATTTACCATAATGTTATCTCCTTCAAGGCGTGCTGAGTTTAGTTGCTTAAGTGCATAGGTAAGAGACAAAGAACACATTATACCAGTGAAAAAAGTGAAACAAGTTACTTCTGCACAACACACAAACAAGTATTAAGAGCTGATAATAAGATGGTCTTCTACTTAAAAAAAAAATCCAACTAAGTAAATTTTGTTTTCTTTGTCAATTAATATATTTTAATATCTATGTCAATTAACATAAAATTAACAGCTTTAATTGTGTAATAAAAGGCACTATATATTTATGTATAAATTCAGACTCTAAAATCTGAATTTGGTATAGTTGGATTTGGCAATTAGAACACATACTTTCATATTATGATACTTATTCAATTTTTTTCAAAAGATTCAAGTTTTCAAAGATAAAAAAACATGGCTGATGCTTGATTTTAAATTGGAATTATTTGGGGAAGATGCATTACTTTAAAAACTGCCACAATCACCTAAAGTTTTATCAAATTTTCACCTATTTTAGTCCTTCTGTCTGCCCACAATTTCCCTATTCAAAGATCATTCCTATTTTATTAGTGTATGATGCCTTCAACCACGTTCTCTTTCAATCAGCCTCAGCCAGGTCTTGGCATATCCTGAAGAAATATGAAAGGCAAGTCAATCCTTGTATTTTTAAAACTTTAAATTCTAATATGTGTACATTAAAGTTAAGATTATATGATGGTTCTATAAATTCACTTGGTTTTTAGATTAAAGGCACAGACTTCTGTATACAGACTAAGATTAGGTTAATAATGACAGTGCCTTATAACTTAGATGCAGAAGTTATTTGTTTTTGCTCCTCTTTATACTATTTTCAAAGCTGTACTTGTTTTCACTGTAAAATATTCAGGGAGGTTTTTTCTTTTCTGCTCATTGGTGTATTTTTGAGAAATGTCTTTGATATTGCTTTACCATTCTTCAACATGTTAACTAATAAAATAGGTTAGTAAGGTCACAATATTGAATACAGGCATAAATATTTTACTGATAAGGCTAAATCACCAAAAAATTCAATCTACTATGCTAGATTGTAAACTGTGGGCAGCAGAGATTTTGCACCATTTATATACTAACTCCTTCTCAGCAAAGCAACTTGCACAAAATTAGCATTAAGTAAATCTAAAATTTAAAAAAAGGTCACAAGAAACTGGGAAACAAATTTTTTAAAAAGTGCTGATATGCACAGGTCTCAAACCTTACTTACAGAGAAACTAGTTACAAAACAATCTGAGGAAATTTATACAAGGAAGTAAAATCAAAGAAAGTCTGAGGTTAGAGTAACCTCCCCAGCCACCAACTAGGAAGCATGACATGTGTCAAAGAAGGAAAAGAAAAAAAAAAAGGCAAAACAAACTCCTAGTGGTTTCATTTTTTTCTCTATTCTTCAAGTCTTGTCAAAGATAGTTCTCCAGCAGTAGCTAATTAAGAATCTTTAAAGGGCAACTGTCTAGAAGAAAATAATTTATTCTGCTCATATAAACTGCTGGGGTAAATCTCGTAAGACATCATTCTCCAACACCAAGTCACTAGTTTTAAATTTCACTCTAAACCAAGTCTTTTCCAAAACAAGAGAGCCACAACAGACTTCCACCAGCACCTTGGTAATATGCTCCTAAGGCAGGGACTCTTGATGACAGTAGTGGTAGTGAGTTGGGAACAGAAGGCGGTGGGAATGTCACGTCTCTTAACAAAACATATCCCTCTGCTTGTTAAGAATGAACTTGTTAGCTTCATCTAATAAATTCAAACTTGTTTATATTGTGCTCTAATTCAAGTCTGATTAATATCTCTGAACTTTGGAAGAGACGTAAATTATATTAAATTAGAGGCTTTATAAATAAAATCTTTAAAGAAAGTTTTACATATATATCTACTTATATATCTTCACATATATATATATAAAATCACTGAACTACTTTATTTAACATATATCCATTCAGTCCTAAAAGACCACTCTGAGGTTGGTTTTATAAAAATCATACCAGAACTTATTTATCTAAATGGGATTCCTCTCCTTCAAAACAGCCACCTGGGCATCCATGTTGCCACTGTGTGAATGTTTTTGAAACTATTCTTGGTGACAATTCCTTTAGTCAGTTTGAATCACACGTGGAAAGGCAGTCATATCTAATTTTTAAGGTACACATAAGCATTCTCAAACTTGACTCATTCTCATCTTAATTACTATCTATTTTTCTCTTTCAAATATAATAAATCTATCTCCTTATTACCATTGAGGTTATCTGCAAAATATGACACAGCTTTTTAGGAGCTCTTATAATTTCAATTTTTTTTAGCAACAAGTGGATTGCTAAAGTAAGAATACTGACATCTCTTGATATGATTATTGTCACTGATTTAATGTATTAAGTCCTGAAAAGTTTAAAAAATACAAAAATAATATCCTAAAGTCCTATTCTAGTCTTAATGATAGACTGTAGCTTGCATAATATATAAGTGAAATCTTTTACAAGACTTAAAAGTTATTAACCTAAAATGTTTTTTTATTTAAAAACAAAACAAAACAGTACTTACTGATGCTCTAGTTTCCGCAGCTTTTGCTTTTTTTAGTCTTGTTTTTGCAGCATCCAAATCCAGTCTCTTATTTTGTAATAGTTTCCTCTCTTTCTATAAATACAGGAAAGAAAATAAAGCCTAATGATGTTAAAAATCCACTAAGAGCACACACATTTAAAGTACTATTCTCCCCTTTAACAATCATCTGATGAACAAAGATCTATGATTACAAAATTGGCCATTAAGTGACCTTTCAGGTGTCAGACTCCATTTTCTCACTATCTGCAATTTAAAAACGATAGAGACATTCTAGATCTGGGAAAGATGGCAGGTGATGGTAGAAACAAAGGATATTAGTTTTAATATTCTGTGATTTTGCTCTTCGTTGAGGAATGCTTGGCAATATCTTCTTGGTTGTCATAATTTGGGGATGGATGTTACTGGCATCCACTGGGTAGAAGCCAGAGACGCAGCTACATATCTTACAACGTGGTACAGTTCTTACAACAAAGAATTACTCGAACTAAAATGTTAGTAGTGCTCAGCTTGAGAAACTGTTTCAGCCTGTTACAGATAATCTAGCAAGTACCTAAGGTGAAGAAGGTAGAGGCCCTAGCGCAAGGCTCCTTGCAACCCTGTGCTGCAGCACCACAAGCAACTCTGCTACTCCGAAAACAGAATTTCACATTTATTTAGAATGAATCATGAATAAATGTTAGTATGGTATCTTAGAATTCCTCAGGGGAATGTTAAGCTTCTTCATAATATACTAGTTTATAAGAATTTACTGTTTGCTTTGTTAATTCTTAGATTCCACACATCAAATTTCATCCTGTTGACGATATCTTTTCAATCATATTTCATCTTTGTGATTTTTCCTTTGTCTCAGGCCAAACACTTTTTATACACAGATTCACTGTAAACATACTGAGTTTCTATAATAAGAAATATGAAAATTAAGTTTGAAGTAGTATTTACAATAAAAATCTTAGGAAAAAATATTCACCTAGGACACTACTCTCCATCATTTAAAACACAACTTAAACTAAAAAAATAATAGACTAATAGATTAGGTTTGGGAAGTGATTTCTTTTTTCTTATATTTAAGAAATAAAACACACCTGTGTTAAAAGAAGATAATAGACTTCTAGGGATACAAAAAGACAGGAAGTCTAATAGCCAGAAATATAGCTTCTAGTCATTATGATTCTGGCTCCCAGTTTAAATGTATGGCTATACTATGACAATAATTTGTGCCACATTTTAATAATCATTCCAGGAATTTCTATATAGATTTCAGTGCTGATAATGAACAAAACTGGATGTAAAGACATCTCAATAACACTACAGGGACATAGAAGTGGAGTCTGTATCATTAATAATCCTCTATTTTGGTTAGTTTTGTATTCTGTTGGATTATACATCTTGCTGGATTATTTCGTTCTTCTGATTATTTAATTCTTCTAATCTGCTATATCTACAAAGTCATTAAGAGTGCAACTGCTCATTAAAAACTACAAGTTTTTACCTGTAAGTATATACCTAAATTGTTTTACTAAAAAAATGAACATTTTCCAACTCACAGCAATTGTTTTGTAATCGCCTTCTATAAAGTTTCTTAACGGAGTGAGAAAATTTAAGGCTGAAGTTTGAATCAGCTCTCTGTCTGCTGTTCCAATTCGTTTTTGTGTTTCTCCACATTTAATAAGGGCGTTACCTGCAATGGAAAAGAAGTTTTTTTTTTTTTTTTTTTAAAAACACTGTCTGGTAATGTCAGAAAATCATGTTAAGATAAATCAGCTATTTGATCTGCCTTAAAGTTAGTTGTTACTTGTTTATTTAAGTAAAAATCAAATAAAATTAACTGTAGGTAAGATAGTTTTGGGCTTCCCAGGTGATGCAGTGGTAAAGCATCCACCTGCCAGTACAGGAGATGTAAGAGATGCATGTTCAAACTCTGGGTCAGGCAGATCCACTGGAGTAGGAAATGGCAACCTGCTCCACGATTCTTGCCTGGAAAATTCCATGGACAGAAGGAGTCTGGTGGGCTACAGTTCATGGGGTCACAAAGAGTCAGACATGACTGAGCGACTGAACACACACACACATAAAAGGTAGTTTTATTTTGAAAGTAAATTTAAGATTATAAATATGTAAGTGAAAATGACAAAGATAAATTCTTTATCATATCATAGTTAATTGTACTAACTCTACCATCAAGACAAAAGAGGACAGATACACTTAAAAATATTTATGGTCATAGCTCAAATAGTACAGATATGCTTATAAAAGTATAATTCTTAAAATATGTTAATAAGTAGACCAGGTAAAAATTCTTCTGTTCCTATATTTATGTACTTATTTCAAGTGTCTACAAATAATAGTATACATTTGTATCTTAAGTTAAAAAAATCTGTTCAGCAGCACACAATGCCTAGTATTTAAATAGGACAAAGTCAGTGGAAAATAGCGAAAAAGAGAACCTCAAGCTTGGTTCTAACTGGAAGTAGGACTAATCTACCTCTAATAAGCTTTAGTTCTGTGGATCTTAATTCCTTTATGTTCGGATGACATTAGATCTAATTTGTAAGGAAGGTAATAATATAACATGCAGTTAAGAGCTCAATTTCTGGATACAGATCTACATTTGAATTACTAGCTCCGTGTGATCATAGATGAACTATGTAACCTCTCTAAGATTCAGTTTCCTTGTTCTTACACAGAGATAACAAAATTTACAAGTAGGATTTAAGTGAGGATTTACTAAAATAATATTTATACAGTGCTTAGCCCAATTCCTGTAGTATTCAATTGCTGCTGCTGCTGCTGCTAAGTCGCTTCAGTCGTGTCTGACTCTGTGCAACCCCATAGACGGCAGCCCATCAGGCTCCCCTGTCCCTGGGATTCTCCAGGCAAGAACACTGGAATGGGTTGCCATTTCCTTCTCCAATGCATGAAAGTGAAAAGTGAAAGTGAAGTCACTCAGTTGTGTCCGACTCTTCGAGACACCATGGACTGCAGCCTACCAGGCTCCTCCACCCATGGGATTTTCCAGGCAAGAGTACTGGAGTGGGGTGCCATTGCCTTCTCCGTTTCAATTGCTAGCTATTATTAACTACTAATAAATAGATTCACAAAGCCCAATTCCAATAATCAGGGTACATTCAATGGAATTATTAGAGGTATAAACAGGTTAAGCAGGTTAAAAAGGAAAAAAATTTAGAAGGCTTTTGAATATTTTTGCTCTACTAGACCTTCAGCTTGGTGATGGAAACAGCTGGGTCATTCATGTACCTTTATGACCCCTGCACCCAACTGAGTTTGGCATAAGGCGGCAATTAACAAATCTGATCAATATATACATTTTTCCTGAAATTTACAGTTAAAATTTAGAAGCAAAACTATAGAAATTTAAAGCATTTTCAGACTTCTGAAAGAACTGTATTTTGAAGAACACAGTGTAAAAAAGTTTCAAAGTTGTAGATCTAAAAGCTAGTTAATGGATTACCAGCATTCATTACTCAGGTCCTTCTGACATAAGGACTACTGAAACTAAGTAGTTTAGTCATTTAGTCTCAGAATTTATGTGCTATTATAAATCAGCTGGCTTTCCCAGGAGGTGCTAGCGGTAAAGAACCTGTCTACCAATGCAGGAGACATGAGACAGGTTCGATTCCTGAGTCAGGAAGATCCCCTGGAGGTGAGCTTGGCAGCCCACTGGGGTATTCTCATCTGGAGAATTCTATGGACAGAGGAGTCTGGTGGGCTATAGTCTACAGGGTCGCACAGAGTCAGGTATGACTGAAGTGACTCAGCACACATGCATGCATAAATCAGGACTATATATGTAGAAAATCACTTAATTTACCTATCATTTCACAATCCAAATAAAGACCAATTTCTCGCAGAAGTCTTAACAAGCATTCAGAGAGAACCACTGTTAACATTTTTGTGGTATTGACATTACTTGTGTAATAAAAGCACTAGTTCAAACACTTAGTTTGTGCCATGCACATTATAGAAATAAGTCCTCAGGAAAGCTTTAAAAAGAAAAATCAACTCGAGGAGACACAAACAGAAACTGCAATGTATCTCAAGAAGTATAACAAAGGAGTTGTAAGATTCAATGGGAATACCTATTTAGACCTAAAAAGATAATGTGAATTCTCAGAATATATGCTTAAACATATTAAGTCATACTGTATATATTTGGTGGTTATGTTTATCACTTCATCTAAAATTTTAACACAAAATATTTGAAGTTAAAACTGATTCTACTAATACTAGGTAAATGTTAATGATGTCTCTAAGTAAGTAAAGATCTAAAAGTAAAGATATCTCTTAGCAGACATTTGCCTTTCACTTACCATATGCTGTTCCAGGGCCAAACTCAGTCCCTGCATCAATCATATATTGTCCCAAAAGTTCTGGGTTGTTTATACGACTTGGAGCTTTTCTATCCAGTTTCTCGTAAACAAATTCTTCTATCCTGGCATCTAGAAAAAAAGTTTAAATTACCAAATGATTTCAAAAAGCTATTTGAAAGACTGTTGTTCCCCTGCTAGCCATTTATCACTTTGTAAAATAAATAAGAAATTAGTATGCTTTCAAGTACGTATCTTAATATATACTTTTTCATTTGCATGTTAGAATATTATACAACTCTAAGAAACTTACATTTTAAAAATATGATAAAACATTTTGGCACAAAAACATTTTAAAATGAAGTGCGTTTCCCTGGTAGTTCAGACAGTAAAGAATCTGCTTACAATGCAGTAAACCTGGGTTCAATTCCTAGGTCAGGAAGATCCCCTGAAGGAAATGGCAACCCACTCCAGTATTCTTGCCTGGACAATCCCATGGATAGAGAAGCCTGGCGGGCTATAATCCACAGGGTTGCAGAGAGTCAAACATGACTGAGTGACTAACACTTTCATTTTTCAAGACTATTATAAATATGGGATTTTAAGTTTCAGAAAGGGTTGGTGCTCACTTCATATCTAGTGAAGCTGCCTTAGACCCATTCATATAGTATGTAACTTTTACTTTTTGAATATGTGTTTACAATTTTAAAATCAGGGATTTCCAACTATAAAAATATAGATATAAGGTACCTAGAGAAATTGACGAGTTGTATACTTCTGCCACTGTTACTGTGCTTTAGTTTGCTTATATGCTCAATTTCCCTCTTAGAGGTTAAATATTGGGAGTTTAAGGAGTGGAATAGTCCAGACTTGGAATAGTCTACAGAGATCAGCAATATGATTTTTTGACTTAATTTTATTTAATTATGTTTAAAGTATATAAATATCTGAGCATGTATTCATTCAAAAGATTTTATCATTAAAAATAAGTTTAAAACACAAAAGATTAAGAGCAGTAATAGGAGTTATCATAAATGAAAAGGAAAAAAATTATTAAAATTGAGTAAACTCTTGGTTATCATATTGAAGAAATTCATATTTACATTGCTACCAACAGTGAGATATTTCAGAGACAAATAAGAAAAAAGTAAAAGTTTCCAGAAAAAAATGCTTAAATATAAATTAAAATTATGATCCCAAAAGAAGATAAACAGGTTCCTTCTAAGCACCTCACATAATTCAGTGCACACAGTGCACTGAAAATTTCAAAAATAAGTTGAACCAGTAACAGAAACACTTCAGAAGTTGGCAAAAGTGTTCATTTTAATACACAAAATACGCTGTTGGAACAATGCTTGGATTTGTGGTAGACTCTGGTGCAGCATCAGAAGAGTTTTTAAGTAAGAATTTAAAAACCTTTAAATTAGTTAAAACCAAAATAAGTCAGTTGAAAACAAAACCCCTTAGAAAATGTTAACTAAATCTCAGAATTTCATTTTCTGACTGTGAGTGATTCGTATCTTTGCCACCTGTTTACCCACTTGGTCAAAAGTTTAAAGCCGAATCCCATGTTGATTTCATTCAGTTAAAAAAAAAAAACTGGTGTATTTTAAATAAATATTTCATTTAGGGCATCAAAAAGTCCTAATAAAATCTTAACAAGAAATGCAGGCAATTCCACTATAATGCAATGTACACTTCTGAAAAAATCCTAGGTTCTGGAAAATCATACACTAAAAATAACAGGGCTTACAGGAAAAAGATTCGGTCTAACCACTTAAAATCTGTGTAACTTTGTAATGAGAGCACAAAATAAAACACAAAAACAACTGTTAGTAAACACTGAAATAAAATTATGTGAGCTACAGTAATTCTTTCTACTGACATCCTTTCCAACACTGTTGGTGACATTATTTGCCAACCACAAAAACATGCTGTAGGAGAGACTATATATTGGAGGAACTATGGCTAGAGCAAAAAACAAGAAGAAAAATGTATACTGCTTTCTTTTGTTTTTTTTTTTTAGGTGCCATGGAGCCTGGTGGGCTGCCGTCTATGGGGTCACACAGAGTTGGACACGACTGACGCAACTTAGCAGCAGCAGCCTTAAATGAGGAAGATATAACACACAGTGTCTAAAGACAAAAGGCCTCAAAGAGTAAAAGGACTATTTTAAAGTCACCACAATTTAATTAAAATGGCACAGTATTAATATTTAGTATAGTGCTTGGGCTTCCCCAGTGGCTCCGCTTTATAGAATCCACCTGCAATGCAGGAGATGTGAGTTCATTCCCTCGGTCTGGAAGATGTCCCGGAGAGGGAGATGGCAATCCACTCCAGTATACTTGCAGGGAAATTCCATGGATAGAGGAGCCTAGTGGGCAGTCCATGGAGTCGCAAAGAGTCTGAGCAATATAGTGCTTGAGGTTTATATAACAGCAAAAAGTTTAAAGCTTGGAGGTAGTATCTGAAAGAAAGTTTATGGCATTTCACGACATGGTCACAATAACACTGGGGAAAGGGAAAAGGAAAGCAGGAACTGTTGCTGTTGATTTTGTCCTTTAGTTTTGATCTGTAAAGCTCCCTGTCAATACACCTGGTTCTAGTTCAAGTTCTACTTTTAATTAGTTATGCTACATTGAACAAAATGCTAACTTGTGAGTTTCAATTAAAACAATCATTGTGCATCTTATTTGCCAGGTTATTGAGTTAGGTGCTCTGAAAAGTCTTATGGAGATGTCTGAAAATCAAATGGAGTAATCTGTGTAAAAACATAAAACTTAAACATTAATAGTTGGTAACTGCTTAAGTTTCGATGTAATTTTCCCTTAATTATATAGGGGCAGTTCTCCCCTGGATGAGGAAGGAAGATTATCTCACAGGCTTTCATAACTCTTAAAATTCCAAAGCTGCTGCCTGAAATTTCAATAGGATTCTCCAAAGGCCTTAAAAACGTTCTCTCTCAATTTCTTAGAGGATACCCAATGAAGTGTTTATCACCTTCTTTACCAAAAACATACATACAAAATAACATAGACCTCAAAGCCATAACCGGAAAATGTTTTCCAATAGCCATTAAAACTTCTTAAAAAACACATTAAAAAACCTATTAACAGTATCTTTTAATAAGATTAGTCAATAATGTAGACAAAAGGTAAAAAGTTTCTTACTTGGATTTGGCTGCAATAACACTTCAGTTTGTTTCATTATTTTTTCTGTCCATATTTTGGTACATTCAGCTTTGCTAAGGAGGTTCTCTAAGTGAGCATCCAATTCTGTCTTCTCTGCCTGGCCAAGCTTTTCTTCTGTGAACTGTTATTGATTGTATAATAAAAAAAATTAAATATACCCCAAATACACTTTAGGAATCTATATCAGTAATTAAAAAGAAAACTCAAATCCAAACAATCCTGGACATACAAATAATTGTTCTTAAACTGTTGCATATGAAGGCTGTTTTTTGCCCCTCTGGTAATATATCCATACCTCTTAGGATATGATAACCCTAAGGCACTTAGGATAATCATATCTCATAGTTAATACATATCCTCAGTTCTGCTAAAATGTATGGTGTGAATGACAGAAAATTTGCCATACTATTTTGTATATAAATAAAGTACATAAATATTTTTTACATATAAAGGTAGGATAACCAATTGTAATGAGTAAACAGTTTTGAGCCAGCTGGATCTGAATTCAAATCCTGCTGCTGCTGCTGCTGCTAAGTCACTTCAGTCGTGTCCGACTCTGTGCAACCCCATAGACAGCAGACCACCAGGCTCCACCATCCCTGGGATTCTCCAGGCAAGAACACTGGAGTGGGTTACCATTTCCTTCTCCAATGCGTGAAAGTGAAAAATGAAAGTGAAGTTGCTCAGTCGTGTCCGACTCTTCGCAACCCCATGGACTGCAGCCTACCAGGCTCCTCCATCCATGGGATTTTTCAGGCAAGAGTGCTGAAGTGGGGTGCCATCAAATCCTGACTGTACTGCTAACTATGTGACCTAAGCAAGCTTTTGAATATTTTTTTCCTCAGGTATCTTTCATTATAAAAGAGGCACAATACATATCTTAAAGTGCTTTAAGAATTTAAGTAAGGGTATGTACGTACATCACTTTGTTCAGTGCCTGGTAATTATTATTTTGAATTTAAAAAGGGCTATTATGACACCACCCTTATGGCAGAAAGTGAAGAGGAACTAAAAAGCCTCTTGATGAAAGTGAAAGTGGAGAGTGAAAGAAACTTGGCTTAAAGCTCAACATTCAGAAAACAAAGATCATGGCATCAGGTCCCATCACTTCATGGGAAATAGATGGGAAAACAGTGGAAACAGTGTCAGACTTTATTTTTCTGGGCTCCAAAATCACTGCAGATGGTGACTGCAGACATGAAATTAAAAGACGCTTCCTCCTTGGAAGGAAAGTTATGACCAACCTAGACAGCATATTCAAAAGCAGAGACATTACTTTGCCAACAAAGGTCCATCTAGTCAAGGCTATGGTTTTTCCTGTGGTCATGTATGGATGTGAGAGTTGGACTGTGAAGAAGGCTGAGCGCCGAAGAATTGATGCTTTTCAACTGTGGTGTTGGAGAAGACTCTTGAGAGTCCCTTGGACTGCAAGGAGATCCAACCAGTCCATTCTGAAGGAGATCAGCCCTGGGATTTCTTTGGAAGGAATGATGCTGAAGCTGAAACTCCAGTACTTTGGCCACCGCATGCGAAGAGTTGACTCATTGGAAAAGACTCTGATGCTGGGAGGGATTGGGGGCAGGAGGAGAAGGGGACGACAGAGGATGAGATGGCTGGATGGCATCACTGACTCGATGGACGTGAGTCTGAGTGAACTCCGGGAGTTGGTGATGGACAGGGAGGCCTGGCATGCTGCGATTCATGGGGTTGCAAAGAGTTGGACACGACTGAGCGACTGATCTGATCTGATTATGTTTAATATGGCTTCGTATCATTGGTATTTTAACCACATCTAGTTAGACAGGTTTCTATGGGATGTTCTGAGAAACTATCATTTAACTTGTTTCCTTAAGATATATTCCAGCAATTGATTTATGGACTAACATTTGGAACATCCTGCATTGCAGGTGGATTCTTTACCAACTGAGCTATCAGGGAAGCCCAATTCATACTATAGAGGCATCTTTTTAAAGATCATAAAATGTAGTTAAATAGACTCAACGTATCAATTTTTATTATCTTGAGTATATTTGTTTCCGAGGAAAGGCAGCAATGCCCATACAATAACAAAGAGGTAAAAAGTATTTCTGTGTA
Organism: Bubalus bubalis; assembly: GCF_019923935.1. Taxonomy (NCBI): domain Eukaryota; kingdom Metazoa; phylum Chordata; class Mammalia; order Artiodactyla; family Bovidae; genus Bubalus; species Bubalus bubalis. The sequence goes on from NC_059162.1 coordinate 57,055,388, forward strand.
GATTTTATGGAGACTTCCGGACACTTTTAATTAAATACTAGAAGCAATGACTCAGGCTGTTTATCATGAATAGTTTTTCTCTAGAATATGTGGTTTTCCATCAAAACACAAGTATATCACTATCACTAACACTATACTCATTAGTCATGACTCTTCTCTGGTGGCTCAGACAGTAAAGAATGTGCCTGCAATGTGGGAGGTCTGGGTTGGATCCCTGGGTTAAGAAGATCCCCTGAAGGAGGGCATGGCAACCCACTCCAATATTCTTGCCTGGAGAATCCCCATGGACAGAGAAGCCTGGTGGGCTGCAGTCTATGGCGTTGCAGAGCTGGACATTGACTGAGCGACTAAGCACACAGCACACATTTCTGTATAACAAAATATAATGTTCACTTTTTCCCCCTCTCATTTCTTAAAATATCTTCTGTAGTTCCATTTTTCTGAATTTTATTATCTGTTTCTTTCAGCATCCTTCTTGGTCTAATACAGATTTCAACTGATTATCAGTCAGCATTTTTAGCTCAAAGGTCCTTTAGAATCTTATTCTTAGACTTCTGGTACACCCTCACTAAAGGTCTTATTCAAGGCCTAGAAATAGCTGCAATAGCTTTTGTAAAACTTTAGGTCTTTTAAAGACTGGCCTGTAGCCAACCCCTGGGTGGAACTGAGAACAGCAGGGCAGACGGTAATTCCAAAGCAATTGCCTAGGCTCGTACGGTTGCAGCGCACTGTAACTGAGGATGGTAGAGGCACTGGAAAAAATCAAAACCCTGACCCCAAGGACAGCCAGGTAATGACGCAATCTAATTCTTAAGAGAGATGCTGGTGTTTTTTATAGATCCCTGAAGACTCCAAGCAACAGACCTACCAAAGGTATACATTAAAATTTTACATATTAGAAATCTACCTCCCATGGTTAAATAGATTATTTCCCAGATGAAGCAACATCATTTATAAAGGATGATCTATCAGTAGAAAAAAATTCTCCACTTAGCTCCTTAGTAAGCAGGTATATCTAATACTGTATTTGTTCATTCCTTTCATTCTTCCAACAAATATTTATTAAACACCCAGGTATATGCTAGGCATTATTCTAAGCACATGGGTTTCAACAGCTAGAAAACAGACAAGCTTTGTCTCTAAGGAAACTTAAATATTAACAGAGAAGAAAGACAACTAACAAGTACATACATAATTTGACAATAAGGATACTAAGATAAAAAGATGGTGGACAGAGGACCAACACAGGGGGTCCTATTGTTTCTTGATCCAGGGACTGAGTGAATTTATGGAACCCTTAAGTATGAGTGAGACAGTTTGATTATAGGAGGCCTGTTTAGAAAACAGTAGTTCTATGGGAAGGACCATGTATTTAACTACAATAAATTCTGATGTTTACTTGCTTTTTTCTGAGAGTGAAAAACAGTTGCTCTGCATTTTGAAACAAGTACTCAAAAAAAAAAAAAAAAATCTTGTTACATAAGTAAGAATCATAAATTAAGTGAAGAAATTGAGAATGGCTTAAAGTTTTGCCCTAAAATGTCAGAGTTGGGATTTAATCTCATATCTGTTTGAATCATAGTCTTATTATACTATGAGCTACCCTCTCAGTAAAATACTTGATTTCAAGCAACTGATATTTTTCTATCACATTACCTAAACATATTCTGTGCTTCCTTGTTTGTTTCTTTGTTCATAGCACTCTGGTGAGCTGTATCCTATAGCTTACCTCTCCTTCCTACATAATATTCAATCATAATCAAATTAAGGATTAGTTTAACTCTAGCTAAAAAATAAAATAAGGGGGAGGAAAAGGGACATAAAAGCATTGCTAATGCCATCACATATTTAAGTTGAAAAAATTTAAATTTTATTATTTAAACGTACAACTGTAAAAGACATATTTCCCTTAATTTTTACCATTGTGGGGACTTAAGGATTTTTTTTTCCATTGTTAATCACAAGGTATGACATTACAATAATAAAACAGTACAGTATTTAGTACATAAAATTTCTTCTAAAACATTTTAAAGAACAAACTATAGAAAATGATGAGTTACATCAACTAAATTAAGGAGAATTATTAATCCAAGATATTTATGGATGATACATATATTTTTCTTCTACTGTATGTGAAATATATATTTAGCATATAACATGGTTCTTGCCCTGAAGGATTTTATGATCTTGTTGTTGCTGTTGTTCAGTCACTAAGTCGTGTTGGACTCTTTGCAACCCCATGGACTACAGCATGCTGGGCTTCCCCATCCTTCACTATCTCCCAGAGTTTGGTCAGATTCATATCCATTGAATTAGTGATGCTATTTAACTATCTCACCCTCTGTTGCCCTCTTTTGCCTTCAATCTTTCCCAGTATCAGGGTCTTTTCCAATGAGTCAGCTCTTCTCATCAGGTGGCCAAATTATTTGAGCTTCAGCATTCAAATTATGATGGTATCTTTATCAGAAGGACAAGACTTTTTTTTTTAAAGAAAGATCCCTTTCCTAATTATCAAAAATTTTTAATTTTACCCTAAAAATTTCAATTTTCAAAATCCCTAAAGTCCAAAATCATTTCTGACTTTGTAGTCAATTAGTGATGATAGCTGTTCATTGCAAACCACACTTGATTTTAAGCACATATTAATATTTCAATGAGTGTATAGCAGTACCATTTAATAATCAAAAGCTTCTGTGAAAAACAAGCTACAGTGAAAGTCAGAAAGCAAAAAAATCATAGAAATTCAAACATCACGTTCTCTAAAATGTAATGTAATGTGGTATTCTTTCATAATATTTCATTAGTAACGCAGTACAATGACTCGAGAAAGTTCAACCCTCTCTTTTTATATATTTTCTCTAAACAGTGCTTTAAGAAAAGGATTGTCTTTGAGTCAGCCACATTATGCCAGGTACTATAATCCTTCATTTACTAGCACAGACACATAGCCTATAGTATGAAATAAGGAGCCTGGATTCTATGCTCCGATTTACTAGAGAGAAAAAAGGACAAGTAAAAACGTTGTGTGATCAAAGACATCTACTAACATAAACTCTAACCATCAATTCTCTGGGTAAAGTAATTGTGTCAAAGAAATCTAAAGTTCTTGGAGGCAAATGTATAACACAAACTCTGAATGTATTAGTGAACTCTAAACTAGATATTAAGAAGAGGTGGCAAGAATATACAGAAGAACTGTACAAAAAAGATCTTCACTACCCAGATAATCACGATGGTGTGATCACTCACCTAGAGCCAGACATCCTGGAATGTGAAGTCAAGTGGGCCTTAGAAAGCATCACTATGAACAAAGCTAGTGGAGGTGATAGAATTTCAGTGGAGCTATTTCAAATCCTGAAAGATGATGCTGTGAAAGTGCTGCACTCAATATGCCAGCAAATTTGGAAAACTCAGCAGTGGCCACAGGACTGGAAAAGGTCAGTTTTCATTCCAATCCCAAAGAAAGGCAATGCCAAAGAATGCTCAAACTACCGCACAATTGCACTCATCTCACATGCTATAAAGTAATGCTCAAAATTCTCCAAGCCAGGCTTGAGCAATATGTGAACCATGAACTTCCAGATGTTCAAGCTGGTTTTAGAAAAGGCAGAGGAACCAGAGATCAAATTGCCAACATCCGCTGGATCATGGAAAAAGCAAGAGAGTTCCAGAAAAACATCTATTTCTGCTTTCTTGACTATGCCAAAGCCTTTGACTGTGTGGATCACAATAAATTGTGTAAAATTCTGAAAGAGATGGGAATACCAGACCATCTGACCTGCCTCTTGAGAAACCTATATGCAGGTCAGGAAGCAACAGTTAGAACTGGACATGGAACAACAGACTGGTTCCAAATAGGAAAAGCTGTACGTCAAGGTTGTATATTGTCATCTTGCTTATTTAACTTATATGCAGAGTACATCATGAGAAATGCTGGACTGGAAGAAACACAAGGTGGCATCAAGATTGCTGGGAGAAATATCAATAACCTCAGATACGCAGATGACAGCACCCTTATGGCAGAAAGTGAAGAGGAACTCAAAAGCCTCTTGATGAAAGTGAAAGTGGAGAGTGAAAAAGTTGGCTTAAAGCTCAACATTCAGAAAACAAAGATCATGGCATCCGGTCCCATCACTTCATGGGAAATAGATGGGGAAACAGTGTCAGACTTGATTTTTCTGGGCTCCAAAATCACTGCAGATGGTGATTGCAGCCATGAAATTAAAAGATGCTTACTCCTTGGAAGGAAAGTTATGACCAACCTAGATAGCATATTCAAAAGCAGAGACATTACTTTGCCAACAAAGGTCTGTCTAGTCAAGGCTATGGTTTTTCCAGTGGTCATGTATGGATGTGAGAGTTGGACTTGAAGAAGGCTGAGCACTGAAGAACGATGCTTTTGAACTGTGGTGTCGGAGAAGACTCTTGAGAGTCCCTTGGATTGCAAGGAGATCCAACCAGTCCATTCTGAAGGAGATCAGCCCTGGGATTTCTTTGGAAGGAATGATGCTAAAGCTGAAACTCCAGTACTTTGGCCACCTCATGCGAAGAGTTGACTCATTGGAAAAGACTCTGACACTGGGAGGGATTGGGGGCAGGAGGAGAAGGGGACGACAGAGGATGAGCTGGCTGGATGGCATCACTGATTCAATGGACATGAGTCTGAGTGAACTCCGGGAGTTGGTGATGGACAGGGAGGCCTGGCGTGCTGCGATTCATGGGGTTGCAAAGAGTCGGACACGACTGAGCGACTGAACTGAAACTAGATACTTCTCAATTGGTTCTTAATTTTGGCTGCTCTTTGGAATCAAAGGAGCTCTCAAAAACACTGATGTCAAATCAAGTCCCAAGGATTCTAATTTAACTGGACTGAAAGTATAGCTGAGACTGAGAACTACTGTTTTAAGCTCATACATAATTATTTTAATATCAGGTTAACAAACCATCTTCTATCTAGTTGTTTACTAAATTAGTGAAAATAGCACCAAAGCATGTGGTGAACACAGTTTTGGGTAACACTAAACACGCAGAGTTTTTACAGAATGAGAAAATGTATGGCCTTTGAATACAGTGTATTTATTAGAGTTTCAGAGACATGGCAAAGTTACTGCAATTTAAATTCTATAAAAGAAATGTAACACATATATATGGAATTCAGAAAGATGGTAATGATGACCATATATGCGAGACAGCAAAAGAGACACAGATGTAAAGAACAGACTTTTGGACTTTGTGGGAGAAGGCGAGGGTGGGATGATTTGAGAGAACAGCATTGAAATATGTATATTACCATATGTGAAATAGATTGCCAGTCCAGTTTCTATGCATGAGACGGGGTGCTCAGGCCAGTGTACTGGGATGACCCAGAGGGATGGGATAGGGAGGGAGATGGGAGGCGGGTTCAGGATGGGGAACACATGTACACCCATGGCTGAGTCATGTCAATGTATGGCAGAAACCACTACAATATTGTAAAGTAATTAGCCTCCAATTAAAATAAATAAATAAATTAAAAAAAAGAAATGGAATTTCAGAATTAATTTAAAAAAAGAAATGGAAGAAGAAAGAGTGGAATTCCTTCCACATAGGATTTGACAGGAGTTGGTGGAAGCCAGCATCAGAATTTATCTTCATATCTCCAGCTTAGATACACTATTGTGCCTGCTAAATTAGATGGAAGATAAAGGTCAGAGTTACAACTAAAGTTTAGAGACTTTCCTCATCAGAAAACAGCTGGTGTTCATGAATTTTATAGTGTAACTTAGCAGTTAAAAAAAAAGTTAGAAAATGAACTCTCTTCCTTTAGTAATTTAGTATGAAAATATTATACAGATATAAAGAATATATATCATTTAAGGATGGTGAGCAAAATTTTTTGCTTCAGTATCAATTCTGAATTAAAAATGTACCCACTTGAAAGATTTATCAAATGAAGAACAATAATTTACAAAATGGAAATTTACTACAAAGAATAATTATGACAAATTGAGAGTAGATTATGAAGTCCTTGAGGGCAGTAACTGGGGTGTCATTCATCTTCGTATTCTTCAATATCAAGTACTAAGGAGGTACTCAATAAATATAGGTTCAATTAATGAGTTTAATATTTTAGATTACCATTAAATCAACCCCAACGTCAGCATATATGATGTTAGAAAAATACTAATGAAAACAATTATTTAACATGTTAAATAATTCAAAGAGCAAACTTTGCATATAACTACTATTTGCTTGGCTAAAATGACATAAAAATTAAAACCAAAAAAGAACATAAAAATCATGCTGGATACTATGAGAGGGGAATAAGATGGGAGAGTTGATTCCTTAGGTCATATGATCTTATTAATGACATGAAAGCCATAGAGTAACAACATTTTAGACATGTTAGAGACCCTACATAATAATTCATTAGAAGAAAAATGCCACATGATCATACAAAATTTAAGAATGACACAGGAATTGCCACAGGTATTCACACCAAGTTCTTGCGGTCTAAGATGGACTTCAAATTGTATTCTGAGGGAAGGAAAGGTTACAGAAAGGGAGTGGAGAGCATTCAAGATGAATTTAACTGTATGAACAAAAATCTAGAGTTAGAAAAGTACAAGATATTTTTGAAATTAAAAAATAATTTGATGGAAATACAATGTTTTACATGAGGAGAGAAAAGACAAGGCTGGAAGGAAGTATTTAATTCTCAGTTAAGGAATCTGGACTGAAAAGATAGGATTTTAATGGCTTTCAAGACACTTTACCAAGGATAAATTACCTGATCCTTTTGTATTCTATTGAAGGCATACGAACAACAAAAACACCCAAACAGACTGTTAGGGAATGATATATCCCTATTCATTTATACATTTACCTTACTTTTTAAAGTACTAATGTATATAAACATATTTTAAAAGAGTGAGAGTTGAAAGATGGAACTCATTTATATACTTAAATAGTCTGATTTTATGTTTTAAAATAGGGAACATGTTTAATTTTTAAGTTAGAATTTGTAAGTAAAATGAAAGAATATGGCAGTTGTCTAACCAGAGAATGGCCTATTCCTTAAGGTGTAATTTGATTTAAACAGATTTAGAAATATCAAAGCTAAATTCCATCCTGACTGTTCTTATTGCTTATACTGAGTAACTGGCCTAGCTCTTACACTATTCTTAGCATTAAACCTGGCACTTTGACACTACACTGATGTCAACTCAATTTAGAGTAGGAACTCAGTTATTGACTACCAAAATGAGAAAGCAGTGTTTTGTTGAAAACTACACACAGCACTCCAAATTGCACATTACACCTTGGAACCATCTTTATTTCCTTACATATTTTAAAAAATTGCAGAAAATGTCAAACATGGAAGTATAATAGTATAATAAGATCTCATGAACCCATAACCCAGTATGAACCGTTTGCCAATGTTGTTTCAACTACCCACCCTTCCTTCTTCTGAAACATTTTAAAGCAATTCTCAGACATGATAGTTTACAAATATTTAAAAATGTACCTCTAACAGACACAGACTTAACTTAACATAAAAAGACATATCAAAGGAGCCTGCTCCTCCTGATTTTTTTCCCTTAGTAAATGGCTCAAGCCAAAACCTCAGAGTCATCCTTGACTCATCTTTCTCTCATACTTCAGAGTCAATATAATATGCAATACTGGTTAGGTTTTTAACCTCCCCTGCTATCATTCTTATTTACGTTCTATCACCTTTTGCCTGTCCTATGGCCACAGTTCCTTAACTAGTCTCCCTAATATCCCTGCAACCTCAGATTCTACACTTGCTACCTCTGCCTGAAATATTTTTACTCCAAAAAAATTGGGATCTGTCACTTTCTTGAGGTCTTTTTGCATTTGAACCTATTAGAAAGGCTTGCCCTTACCATCCCGGCAACAACCACTACCCCTGCCCTTAACCTATACCTTTTGGCCTTTTTCTACATCACCACCTGATGTATTTACTAGTTTGTTTTTTCCTGTTAGGCGGTAAGCTCCAGGAGCGCAGACATTATGTTGATTATGAAACACTAGTGTCCAAAATGGTAGTGACACACAGGCATGCAGTAAGCACTTAAGTATTTAAGACTGAAAATTATTTGATAACTATCAGATTAGAATTTTAAAACTTCTTCCTAGAAAATTTGAAACAAGTAACTGAAACTCATTTGGAAAGGACATCTTGAGAGCTTTGCCAGATTTTAAAAATCGAGTCTATCAATTATTTAAATCAATTTGTAATATATATGTCCTATTTAAGAAGTTCGGATTATGTACCTGAAAACATATCTAAAAAAATATGTATGTATGTATGTATGGCTGCTGGGGCATGTGGGATCTTAGTTCCCTGACCAGGGATCTAACCTGTGCACCCTGCAATGGAAGCATGTAGTCTTAGCCAGTGGACTGCCAGGAAAGTCCTCTAGCTGTATTGAAAAGAGTGGGATTAAGCAGTGCCAAATCTGCATTCAGCACCTAGAATCACAGGGAATCAGCACTAAAACACCATCAAAAGCTCACAATATAGGCAGCCATTACCCTGCTCTAGTTCTACCATTCTTTGCCAAAAACGGTGCAATGTAAGATTAACTATGTCAATAAAACTGTAGTAAAGGGGACAAGGAAAGTAATAATGCAATACACATGATTTACATTTCAACTTGGCATGTTACATAAGAAAACTATTTTTGTTTTTTCTTTACAAAAGAGAATCTTGTTGCTACTGTGACTGTCATTAACTTAAAACACCAGACTGTTTATAACCCGTGTTGTGGTGAAATTTACATCTGTTTGTAGATTTAACTTAGTTGGCATAATGTGGGTGATGACTGTAGAAAACTGTCCAAGTTCCCTAGAACCGACACTTCCTTTATTTCTGAATACGATGAGACAGTCAACTTTCCCCCTTAAAGTGTTACTTGAAAAATGTCCCTGTGACTATAAGCACAACATGAATCTTCTCGCTCCCTGCCCTACGGTCAGCGCTTCCCATTTCGAAAGTGAGTGGGAAACCCCCCAAGCTCTGTGGCTCTGGCAAAGTCTGGACGCCAAGTGGCGATCTCCATTTCTGCCACGGACAGCCAAGACCGGGAACCTTCCTCTCAGGGTGAGAGGACGGCAGGGAACTGCGTTGGCAGCTCCCTGGGTTGAGGGGCAGGAAAAGGAAACTTCCTTCTTGGGCTTGGCGAGGAGAGAGGGAGACGAAATGAAAAGGTGGGGGTGGTGCAAGAATGGTCTCTACTACCCCGCTGACTCGCCAAGCCTCCGCCCGCCCGGGGAGGGAGGGCACACGAGCAGCGGCGCCGTGGGGTCAGAAAGGCCGGCGGTGCTGTGCCTCGGCCCGAAGCCGAACTCAAGGTGTCCTCCAGAGAAGGGAGGAAGCTCCGGGCCCTGTTCCCACTCCGCCTCGCTTCCCCGGCAGCGGCGGTTGGGCAAGAAGCGTGAGGAAAACGGCCGCCAGGCCCAGAGGGGCACAAGGCCGCGCCCATCACCCGGGCCTCGGGCCGCGACAGGCCAGTCGGGCGGTCGGCGAAGCCGGGTGCAGAGGGCGCGGCTGTCTCGGGCGACCCCTCCCTGTCCCTCCTGGGCGTCGCCACCCCTTCTTCCCGCCGCGGTACCTGCACTGCACGACTGAGGAAGGTGCCCGCGTCGGCCGCCAGCTTCTTCACGTTGAAGTCCATGATGTTCATCCTGGGCGTCAGCCGGACGGAGCAGCCGGCTGACCTAGCGGGGAGATGGAGGCGCCGCGGCCGGGCTGGGGCGCCGGGCAAGAGTGGCGGGGGCAGACGTGGTAGGTGGAGGGAGGCGGCGCCAGCCCCGCCGCCGCAGCTGTCGTTTCCGTCAAGGGGGAGAGAGGGTGGGGCGAGGGGAGAGAACAACCGCCTCGAAGCCGGCCGTGCGTCCAGGAGGCAGCGGCAGAGACCCAGGGCCTGTGCCGCCTGAAGAGATGCCGCTAACGTCGGCGGGCTTCGCGGTGGGCTTGCGAGACACAGAGCAGCGTCCTGGCCTCTCAGGGCCGGGTCCCCAACCGAGAAAGCGAGAGCGGGCCTCGGGGCGGGGCCTTTATAGAGGTTATCGCGGGAACAGCGACCCCTTCAGGAGCGCCGCGGCTGAGCGGCTGAACGCGCCCGGAGCGCCAGTTCCGCTGGGGGGAGGGTCGCGTTCGTTGCTAGGGGCGCGCCTCCGGGCAGCTGTGGCGCCTGGTGTTTGTACTTAAGCCCCTGGGAACCGCGAGCAGAGAGAACCCAAACTCCCCGTTTTGTTTTAAGTGAAAATATGGAAACTGTAGCATAGAATTACAGTATGTGAAATTAGAACCAACAGGTCCCTGTCATCTTCAAGCACCCGCGCCCTACTGTTTCCCTGACGCCTGGATGGCACGCGGCGAACGTTTGCAGAATAGAGTTGAAGTTAAATGTTCCCACCGAACCTATTTTTCATTTATTCAGCATTATCGACTATCCATCTTGTACCAGAACTGAATCCTGTGCTGCACACACCGTGCTAAACAAGATTGTCCCTGCCCTCAGGAAGCTCTCAGTTCGGTTACTCGACAACTTTCAGGGACAACTCCCATCCCCGGGGCCAGTTCTGTTACTATGTGCTTCCACAAGGGCTTTGTGACTGAATGACCGTGGACACGCTGGACTACAAAATCACTAGGTGCCTACTTGGTGCAGAATACGGCGCCCATGACACCAAGTGCAGGATGGAGGACGCAGAGAAGTATAAAGATGGTGAGTGAGATAGAATACTGCTTAACGATTTAGCGAGGAGAATGTTAATAACTAATGAGAATATGATGTGAATTTTAATAACTAATGGGAATATGATGTGAAATCTGTTCAAAACCCTCCAATTCCAAGTATCTTCTAAAGCAGCTTTAAGGATACAGCCTATGCTTGAACTGATTGAAACAGATGCAAGAACGGAGGCAGAGACGTTAGTATTTCGAAGAAAAGGCTATTTTTTTGTGTGTGTCGCAGTGTCCTTGTGTTACATTAGAGCTGGAAAAATGCAGGCCCAGTAGGCAATGAAATGAGTTCACATTCATGTTTTACTGAAACAGCAGTCACAGCAGTAGTGGCTATGTTAAAGGCACACAGATTCGTTCCGAAGTATTACAAGGAAGAGTAGATAGCATACAAATAGTTGTATTCTTTGTGGTGATAACAGAAACAGACACTTCTTTCTAAGGTAACTACAAAAGAATGAATCTACTCCATCTCTCTTTCTTCTCAACTTACCTTGCCAGAAATATGGGAAAGGAAGTATATAATCAGGAATTTTGTTATTTATTGTCCAATTTAGACTTTTACATGGAAAACACTGTATCTCTTTGCAGAATGTCTGTCTTCCCAGTAAGTATGTTTTGTCATATTCTCTATTTCTACAAAGTGATCTCAACACTGCCCGCCTTCACCATGAGAGAAAAAAACTCTGAATCCTCTTCCTCAAACTTGTAAATATGCTGACTTGAAAAAAAAAAACCTTCATTTGTTCCTGTTGAGCCCTCTATAATACTGTTTCTCTAGTTTCACTGGTGAATTCATAAGACTAGTGTGTTGTTTCTATTTCCTTACCATCTTAGAATTTCCTACCTGATTCCATGTAGTTGGTTTCCACTCTGTAACTATTCCTTAACAGAATTCCTGAAGTTGCCCATTATCTTCCGGATAAATCAAACAGCTTTTTCTCAAACTTCTGCAGTGACTGTGCTCAGCCCCTTCCCGATAACAAACACACCCCTTTCCAAGACCTTATTGTTTCATGGTTTCTCTGCTATCTCCTGGACTTTCTCATTCGGTTTTGCTGACACTTCTGAAGGATTTGCTGTAAGAATACCTGAACGCTCAAGGTTTAGCACTTATTTTTTGTTATTGTTTTTGTGGATTAGTTTCTTAATTGAAACTTCAGTTGTACCATTTCATTCATTCATTTAGTAAATATTTTTTGAACGTCTACTGTGTACACATGGCATTGTTCGTATGACTGGGAATATAGCAGACAACAAGGCATATAGCCCTTGCTCTCGTGGGAGCTCATAACTAATCCCATGAGACAGAAATTGAATAAGTAGTTAGAAGTATGTTGAAATGCCAAGTGGAGTCCGAGTGCTTTTAAATGTTCACTTCCAGCTGCACCTAGTAACTTGAATTTTAATTTGGAGGCTTGGTTTTTCTGTAAGGGTTTTAGATCACTTTTTAACGCTTTCTTTTTCTGTCCCCCATAGTAACTTCTTACTCCAATAGTTCAAGGTATTAGGAAAGTAATGTTTTAAAGTTAATACAAAGTGCTGAATATCTGAAATTCTCCTCAAAATTTTCAGCTTAAAAATGAAAAAAATGTTTATAAAAATGACATTTTAGGTAGTATGATACATATTTTAATTTTTTTTTTGTAGTGGCTGGCAGATTGTTCATTACCTTATATTTAGACCAATGATATCCAAACTTCATGGGGAATGCAAGATGATCCACTGGTATGCAAAAATATACATTAGAAGTTTGGTTTGCATATATTTTTATCTAATAAACAGAAAATTTTGTTTCATTACTTTTTAAAAAATATGGTTGACACTGGTGTTCCCACCTTGCATTTATCAGATAGACACAAGTCACAAACTGTAAATGAAATATCTTATGGGAAGAGTGGGAATTCCACAACTTGAAGGAGTTGTAATTAGTACTTTGTTTACTAATATGGTCACATAATACATGTGACTGGTTCCATGTCTTTGCAGGTTATCTATTTAAATAAAACTTCACAGTAGTGGACAAGTAGCCTGAAGAGTTTCCTCAAATACATCATCATTAAAAGTGTTGATACAAGCATAAGCAAACAAGAAATGCCAGAATCTATACCTCTACTTGTTGAATTTATCAGCAAGATTGTTGAAATATGGCTTAAAAGATGATAATACTTGATTGGAGCTTTCATGGAACTCAGAATCTAGTGGGGGAACCAGACTTGTAAAACAGTGTGTGAAGGAAAACTATAAAAAGATTGTTTAAGATTGAGCAAAGGGAGAAAGTGTAGAGGAAGTGGGTATTAACTTATCAGGATAGGAGAGGTGATAAGACTTCTTGAACTGGCTTTTGATTGAGTTCATCTGGTGGATTGAGGCATGTGGGTGCGGAGAGATGATCAGACTTTCAACTTAGAAATACCAGGTTTTAGGCGGTGTAGATAGTGGGTTGGAGAGGAGGCTAAGACAAGTAGCAAGACTGATTAGGTATCTATTGCCATATGCCCTGTACTCTATTATTTTGAAGTCCTGCATTTGGAAATCTTGTTTTGACCAAAACTCCCCCTCCTTTCCTCCTTTGATCTCTGACTTTACTCATTTAAGGATGTAATCGTCATCATCAAGTCCTACAATCACATGCTTAATTCTTAATTGTCCTATTTTTAACTTTCACCAGCCTTCTCAGTTCCCTTTATCTTTCTAACCTATCAATCAACAGTCCTGGATGAATGTTTTCTCTGTACATGCTCACAGAATGCCAAGCATCATTAGGGAGAATTATACAACCTTGTGAAAGTGAAAGTGAAAGCGAAGTCGCTCAGTCGTGTCTGACTCTTTGCGACCTCATGAACTGTAGCCCACCAGGCTCCTCCGTCCATGGGATTCTCCAGGCAAGAATACTGGAGTGGGTTGCCATTTACCTTGTAGATGGATGCTAATATCAATGCATGACTTCTTACTTCCATTGAACTTTTATAACTTTCTAAAGCTTCTACTTCTTTCTAAGTAACTTTTTCACATACTCTGCAGAGCCTACTGCAAAACTTTGCCAGTCTCCTAAAATGCCTGCCTTATTCTCATATACTCTTATTTTTGGCCTTTGATACTTTTTCTCTTTGACAAAGAAACTGTATATCATGAAGCTATATGGAGGGAGCTCCTTCAACAAAATTCTCTTATTTCTACCTCTTATCCTTCTTCACACTCCTCCCGCAAATACTGCCAAATATTTCAAAGGAAGTATCCTAGGTGTCCTCTTCTGAGTGGATATCCTCTCTTTCTCTTGACTACATATTGATGTCACCTGGAGAGTTTTAAGCGGCCACTGATTCCCAGATCACAACCCCAGAGTGTGGACTGGGCATTGGGATGATCGGAAGTTTCCCAGGTGATTCTAAATGTGTGGCCAAAGTTGAGAATGTACATATCATCCTTTGAGAACTTGGTCCAGCAGTTTGTACCTTCTGCCTACAGATAGATTTCATTTCTCTTCTTCTGAGCAGCAACCATTTTTTGATCAGTTTTATATTTTTATGGTCTCCATTCCTGGAAGCATAGTGGATTCTCAAATACTTCCTGAAATGAATAAAGTAATCAAATCAAGATGTATACAGTTCTTTTGTGACTCCTCTCCCCAATCTAAATTTCCAACTACAGATTCAGTATTTCCAGTACTGAGCCTGTTGCAGTTTACTTTTTTTTAAAATTACTTTTCTTCTTGAGTTTCCTTTAACTTTAGTTGAATTATACACATCGAGTCACCTAAGCTAGAAATCTGATCCCTTTTATTTCCTCTTATTTCCCACATCTGATTGATTGAGTGCTGGCAGTATTTTCCCTCTGAACTATTTCTTGTCTTTATCCTCTCTTTTAAAATTGAGGTATAATTGACATTTAACATTATTTTGGACTTCCCAGGTGGTGCTAGTGGTAAAGAATCCACCTGCCAATATAGGAGACTCACGGGACTAATGTTAGATCTCTGGGTCGGGGAGATCCTCTGGAGTAGGAAATGCACCCCACTCTAGTATTCTTGACTGGAAAATTCCATGGGCAGAGGAGCCTAGAGGGCTATAGTCCATGGGGCCGCAAAGAGTTGGACGTGCCTGAGCACAAATACAAACACACTAAACAACAACAGCAAATATTAATTTCAAGTGTACAATGTAAAGAGTTACTATTTGTGTACATTGTGAAATGGTCACCATAATTATTCAACTTAATATCGTCACTTTACATAGTTAAAAACTTTTTTTTTTCTTGGGATGAGAGCTTTAAAGATTTACTGTCTTAGCAGCTTTCAAATATTGAATACAGTATTATTAAGTAACTATAGTCAGCAGGCTGTATATTACATTCCCAGGTTGTGTTTATTTTACAACAGAAAGCTTATATATTCTGACTCCTATCACCTATTTCTTCTTGCTCCCTTCCCTCTCTGATAACCACCAATAAGTTCTCAGTATCTGTGAGGTGGTTTGTTTGTTTGTTTCTGTTTAGATTCCACATATAAGTGAGATCATATACTAACCTTTGTCTTTCTCTGTCTCACTTCACTTTGCATAATATCCTCAGTTCTATCCACGTTGTCACAAATGGTAAGATTGATGGACACTTAGGTTGTTTCTGTATCTTGGGTATGGTAAATAGTGCTCTAATGAACATGGGGTGCAGATATCTTTTTGAATTAGAGTTTTTGTTGTCTTTGGATAAATACTTAGAGGTGAAATTGTTAGATCATATGGCAATTCTATTTTTAATTTGTTTTGAAGAATCTCCTTACTGTTTTCCATAATGCTGCATCATTTACATTCCCATAAACAGTACATGAGGGTTTCCTTTTCTCCACATTCTCACCAATACCTGCTATTTGTTGTCTTTTTAAATAATAGCCATTTTGAAGGTATGAGGTAATATTTCACTGTGATTTTGATTTGAATTTCCTTGATGATTAGTGATGTTGAGCATCTTTTCAGGGAAAAAATGTCTATTCATATCTTCAGCTTATTTAAAAAATTGGATTTTTTTTTTTGCTATTCATAGTTTGAATTCTTTTATATATTTTAGATATTAACTACTTATCAGATATATCACTTGCAAATATTTCCTCCTGTCCAGTAGGTTGATTTGCATTTCTTTGGTGATTTCCTTTGCTGTGCAAAAGATTATTTTGTGTAGTCCCATTTGTTTATTTTTGCTTTAGTTGCTTTTGCTTTTGGTGACAGATTCAAAAAAATCTCTATGACCTATGTCAAGGAACTTACCATGAATGTTTTCTTGCAGGAGTTTTATGATTTCAGGTCTTAGGTTCAAGTCTTTAATCCATTTGAGTAAAGTTTGTATGTAGTTTAAGATAATGGTCCAGTTTCATTCTTTTGCATGTTACTGTCCAGTTTTCAAAACACCATTTATTAAAAGAGACTGTCTTTTCTTCATTGTATATTTTTGCTTCCTTTGTCATGAATTATTTGACCATATATATCTATATTTATTTCTGGGTGCTGTGTTCTGTTTTACTGATTTAAGTGTCTACCAATACCATACATTAAAAAATACACCAAGAGACATAGTAATCAAACTAACAAAAATTAAACACAAAGAAAAATTACTAAAAGCAACAAGGGGAAAACAATAAATAACGTACAAGGGAACCCCCATAAGGTTAACAGCTGATCTTTCAGCAGAAACTCTGCAGGCTGGAAGGGAATGGCAGGATAGACTTAAAGTGAAGAAAGTGAAAAACAAAAAACCAAGATTACTCAACCTAGCAAGGATCTCATTCAGATTTGTCCAGGAGATCAAAAGTTTTACAGATATGCAAAAATTAAGAGAATTTAGCACCACCAAAGCAGCTATTTAACAAGTGCTGAAGGAACTTCTCTAGTGATTGGAATTTTGATAGGGATTATGTTAAATCTGTTTTATGTTAAATCTTGTTTTGGGTAGTATGGACGTTTTAATAATATTGATTCATCCAATTCTTGAGCATGACATATCTTTTTATTTATTTGTACCTTCAATTTTTTTCACTAATGTCTTGTAGTTTTAAATATACATGTCTTCCACCTCCTTGGTTAAATTTGTTCCTAGGAATTTTATTATTTTCAATGCTTTCTTCATTTCTCTTTCTGCTAGTTTGTTATTACTGCATAAAAACAGATTATTGTATAGTGATTTTGTACTCTGCAACTTTTCTGATTTTACTTTTTTTTTAGTTCTAACAGTTTTTTTGGTGGAGTCTTTAGGCTTTTTTATGTATCATATCACATCATATTATATCATGTGATGTGCAAATAGTGATAATTTCCTTCCTCCTTTCTAACTTGGATACCTTTTATTTCTATTTGTTGCCAAATTTCTCTGGCCAGGACTTCTAATATTATGTTGAATAAACTGGAAAGAGTGGGCATTCTTATTTTTTTCCTGATCTTAGAGGAAATGCTTCCAGCTGTTCATTATTGAGTATGAAGTTAGCTATGGGCTTCTTATATATGACTTTTGTTTGTGTTACGTTATATTCTCTTTAACCCACTTTGTTTTCTAAATCATAAATGGGTATTGGATATTGTCAAATGCTTTCTGTGCATCTAATGAGATGATCATATTTTATTTTTTATTTTGTTAATGTGGTATATCACATTGATTGATTTGTGGATGTTGAACTATACTTGCATCCTTGGATAAATTGCATTAGGTAGTGTCCTTCATCACTAGACCATTCAGGTATGACCTAAATCAAATCCCTTATGATTATACAGTGGAAGTGAGAAATAGATTTAAGGGACTACATCTGATAGAGAGAGTGCCTGATGAACTATGGACTGAGGTTCGTGACATTGTACAGGAGACAGGGATCAAAACCATTCCCATGGAAAAGAAATGCAAAAAAGCAAAATGGCTGTCTGAGGAGGCCTTATAAATACCTGTTAAAAGAAGAGAGGCGAAAAGCAAAGAAGAAAAGGAAAGATATAAGCATCTGAATGCAGAGTTCCAAAGAATAGCCAGAAGAGATAAGAAAGCCTTCCTCAGCGATCAATGCAAAGAAATAGAGGAAAACAACAGAATGTGAAAGACTAGAGATCTCTTCAAGAAAATTAGAGATACCAAGGGAACATTTCATGCAAAGATGGGCTCAATAAAGGACAGAAATGGTGTGGACCTAACAGAAGCAGAAGATATTAAGAAGAGGTGGCAAGAATATACAGAAGAACTGTACAAAAAAGATCTTCACGATCCACATAATCACAATGGTGTGATCACTCAACTAGAGCCAGACATCCTGGAATGTGAAGTCAAGTGGGCCTTAGAAAGCATTACTACGAACAAAGCTAGTGGAGGTGATGGAATTCCAGTTGAGCTCTTTCAAATCCTGAAAGATGATGCTGTGAAAGTGCTGCACTCAATATGCCAGCAAATTGGGAAAACTCAGCAGTGGCCACAGGACTGGAAAAGGTCAGTTTTCATTCCAATCCCAAAGAAAGGCAATGCCAAAGAATGCTCAAACTACTGCACAATTGTACTCATCTCACACGCTAGTAAAGTAATGCTCAAAATTCTCCAAGCCAGGCTTCAGCAGTACATGAACTGTGAACTTCCAGATGTTCAAGCTGGTTTTAGAAAAGGCAGAGGAACCAGAGATCAAATTGCCAACATCCGCTGGATCATGGAAAAAGCAAGAGAGTTCAAGAAAAACATTCATTTCTGCTTTCTTGACTATGCCAAAGCCTTTGACTGTGTGGATCACGATAAACTGTGGAAAATTCTGAAAGAGATGGGAATACCAGACCACCAGACCTGGCTCTTGAGAAATCTATATGCAGGTCAGGAAGCAACAGTTAGAACTGGACCTGGAACAACAGACTGGTTCCAATAGGAAAAGTAGTACATCAAGGCTGTATATTGTCACCCTGCTTATTTAACTTCTATGCAGAGTACATCATGAGAAACTCTGGGCTGGAAGAAGCACAAGCTGGAATCAAGATTGCCGGGAGAAATATCAATAACCTCAGATATTCAAATGACAGCACCCTTATGGCAGAAAGTGAGGAGGAACTCAAAAGCCTCTTGATGAAAGTAAAAGAGGAGAGTGAAAAAGTTGGCTTAAAGCTCAACATTCAGAAAACGAAGATCATGGCATCTGGTCCCATCACTTCATGGGAAATAGATGGGGAAACAGTGGAAACAGTGTCAGACTTTATTTTGGGGGGCTCCAAAATAACTGCAGATGGTGATTGCAGCCATGAAATTAAAAGACTCTTAACTCCTTGAAAGGAAAGTTATGACCAACCTAGACAGCATAGTCACAAGCAGAGACATTACTGTGCCAACAAAGGTCCGTCTAGTCAAGGCTATGGTTTTTCCTGTGGTCATGTATGGATGTGAGAGTTGGACTGTGAAGAAAGCTGAGTGCCGAAGAATTGATGCTTTTGAACTGTGGTGTTTGAGAAGACTCTTGAGAGTCCTTTGGACTGCAAGGAGATCCAACTAGTCCATTCTAAAGGAGATCAGTCCTGGGTGTTCTTTGGAAAGACTCATGCTAAAGCTGAAACTCCAATACTTTGGCCACCTCATGTGAAGAGTTGACTCATCGGAAAAGACTCTGATGCTGGGAGGGATTGGGGGCAGGAGGAGAAGGGGACAACAGAGGATGAGATGGCTGGATGGCATCACTGACTCGATGGACACGAGTTTGAGTGAACTCTGGTAGTTGGTGATAGACAGGGAGGCCTGGCGTGCTGCAATTCATGGGGTCGCAGAGTCAGACACGACTGAGCAACTGAACTGAACTGAAGGGCTGATTTTTTATTTTTTTCTGTCTGGATGATCTGTCCAATGATGTAAATGGAATATTATATTAAAGTTCTCTACCATTGTATTTGATGTTAGTACTTGGATCTGAAGTTCTGTGTCTCTATAGGACGTTTCTGAGAGACTGTATTCTTGTATTTAAGGGCTTCCCTGGTGGCGCAGAGGTTAAAGTGTCTGCCTGCAATGTTGGAGACCTGGGTTTGATCCCTGGGTCGGGAAGATCCCCTGGAAAAGGAAATGGCAACCCACTCCAGTATTCTTGCCTGGAGAATCCCATTGGACGGAGGAGCTTGGTGGGCTACAGTCCATGGGTCACAAAGAGTCGGACACAACTGAGCGACTTCACTTTCACTTTCACCATTGTATTGCTGACTATTTCTCCCTTTCAAGTGAAAGTCACTCAGTTGTGTCCAGCTCTTTGTGACCCCATGGACTATATAGTCCATGGAATTCTCCAGGCCAGAATACTGGAGTGGGTAGCCTTTCCCTTCTCCAGAGGATCTTCCCAACCCAGGGATCCAACCCAGGTCTCTTGCATTGTGGGCAGATTCTTTACCAGCTGAGCCAAAAGGGAAGCCTAAGAATACTGGGGTGGGTACCCTATCCCTTCTCTAGTGGATCTTCCCGACCCAGGAATTGAACCAGGTCTCCTGCATTGCAGGCAGATTCTTTACCAACTGAGCTATCAGGGAAGCCCTTTAGGGCTATTAATTTACATTTAGGTGCTCCTATGTTGGATACATAAATATTTACAAATATTATATCTTATTTTTGGATTGACTTGTTTATCATTATGTAATGCCCTACCTTGCCTCTTATTATAGTCTTTGTTTTAAAGTCTGTTTTGTTTGTTATGAGTATACTACCGAAGGTTTCATTGGTTTTCATTTTCATGGCATATCTTTTTTCACGTTTTCACTTTCAGTCTGTGTGTCCTAACATCTGAAGTGAGTCTCTTGCAAGCAGCATAACATGGGTCTTTATTTTTTTTAACCCATTTATCCACTCTATGTCTTTTGATTGGAGAATTAAGTAATTTACATTTAAAAAAATTATTAATAGGTATGTCCTTATTGCATTTAGTTAATTGTTTTCTAGCTATTTTGTAGTTCTTCTCTGTGCCTTTATTATTCTCTTGCTCTCTTCTTTTGTGGTGTGATGAGTTTCTTTAGTGATATTTATTTCTCTATCTCTTTTGTGTATCTATTATATGATTTTGTTTTGTAGTTATCAGGAGGCTTACATATAACACCTTATAGCCATTTTTCTTAAGTAATTTAAACTTGATTGCATTCTAATGTTCTGCATTTTTACCCTTCTCTCTCCCCATTTTATGTTTTTAATGTGAAATTGCCATCTTTTTATCTTGTGCCTCTCATAACTAATTATTTTAGTTATAGTTATTTTTACTACTTCTGTCTTTAAACCTTTTTAATGGCTTTATACGTTGTTAATACAGTACCTTTACTATGTATTTACTCTTCTACTGAGATTTATTCTTTCACGTTTTCATGTTACTAGTTAGTACCCTTTTTTCCCCAGCTTAAAAATGTCCCTTTAACATTTCATGTGAATTTGATTTATTGATGAAGAAATTCTTTAGCTTTTACTTGTCTGAAAAATTCTTTATCTCTTTTTTAATTTTGAATAATACATTTTCTGAATAGAGTATTCTTGGTTGTTAGTTTTTTCTTTCCATGCTTTGAATATACTGTGCCACTTCCTTTGGCCTGCAAATTTAGTACTGAAATCGGCTCAAAGTCTTATGGGGGTTACCTTGTATATAACAACTTAGTTTTTTCTTTCTGCTTTTAAGATTCTCTCATTGTCTTTAACTTTTGACATTTCAATAATAATGTGCCTTGGTGTGGGTCTCTTTGGGTTCATCATATTTGGAACTCTCTGAGTTTCCTAGGTCTGGATATCTGGTTCCTTCTCCAGGTTAGGAAAGTTTTTAGTCATTATTTCTTCAAATAATTTTTCTGCCCTTTTCTCTCTCTCCTTCCTTTGGGACCCATATAGTGTGAGTGTTAATCTGCTTGATGTTATCCCATAAGTCTCTTTAAGTTTTCTTCACCTTTTTTGTTCATTCTTTTTTCTTTTTCATGCTCTGATGGGGGTGAATTCTTCTGATTGAGTGACTTGTATTCACGTTGACACAAGTTTATCTTTCCTTCTGCTTCATCTAGTCTGCTGCTTAACCATTCTAGTTTATTTTTCAGGTCAGTTATTGTATTCTTCAATGCTGTCAGTTCTGCTGTCAATTTTCTAATATTTTTTGAAGTTCTCACTGTGTTCATCCATTCTTCTCTAAAATTTGGTAAGCATGTTTATGACCATTATTTGAATGCTTTATCAGGTAAGTTACTTATCTCTGTTTCATTAAAATTTTCTTCTGAGGTTTTATTTTGTTGTGTGGTGTGGAACTCATTCCTCTGTTTCTTTATTAAATCTCTTTATTGACTTCTATGCATTAGCTGAAACAACCACCTCGCCCTTTCTAGAAATAGTGGCTTTGTGTAGGAGATGAACTTGGTCATTCAACTCTGCTGTAGGTCTTGATTTTCTCTCAAACCTTTGTGATTATCCAAGGACCCTATTTTTAATAGTTCTTAGTAGAAGAGGGTATGCCAACACTTATCAGTGTCCCAAAGGGGCGGATTGTGGTCAGCATGTAGATTCAGGCTGATTGGAAGGCAGACTCTCATAGACAGCAGCTTTTGAAGTATGCAAATATATCCAGTCCTGTGGGACCACAAGCATAAGCCCCACTGGTCACTAGAACTAGGCAATCTGGAGGTTTCCCCTGGATGGCAGTCATAAAAATCAGGGCTCTATACAAGTGTATAAGCTCTTTTTAAAGAGATACTGGTGAGACACAGTGAGTCAGAGGCAGAACATAAAGATGGCATCCTCTGCCTGTGTTCTCTGAGAGCAGCTCCATAGCCCCTGAGGTGTGTGCCAGACCTGAAGCTTGCCCATCTGGCCAAAGCACCATGATAAGAAGATAGAACTCTTTCACAAAGACTGGGGATATCTTTCAGCCTGTTGTCTGTGTAGTGCCTTGAGGGTGGTAGCCTATCAGGAACTGTGTCTCTGATTGTCACAGTCCTATGGGACCTAGGAATACAAGCCTGCTGACCGCAAGAGGCAAGCAGGCAAGGGATGTCACCTGGACAGCAACCTTAAAAACTAGGATACTAGACATAGAAACCAGGGAGCAGATATGTGTGAGAGTTCCCCTTCAGGAGATACTAGCAGTCTGGCATACAGCAGAGTGCAAAGATAGCACTTGCCCTCTGAGGTCTGTGGAAGGGATTGCAGTCATGTGTGTTTAACTAGAGGAAGCCTGCTTCTAAGGCTTCATTGTGATGATTCACTAGTAGGCCTCTTTCACAGAGAGATTAAGCTTCTGTGTCTGTTGTCTCTTCCTGTGCTCTGGGCGGTGGTATCTGTTTCAGAACTCTTTTTCAGAACTCTTTTTTTTTTTGATTACAGTACTTATGGGACTTGCAAGCATATGCCTCACTGGCCACCAGAGCCAGGCTACATAGAGGTGTCCTGTGTAGAAGCTGCAAAAATTGGGGTGCCTGACAAAGGTAGACATTCCATTCTGGGAGATAGTGGTTATTTGGAGTAAGGCAAGAGGGATTATGCAAAGATTCTATCCAGCAGTTTGTAATCCCTGAGAGCACTTTCTTAGGTCACTAGATACGTGTCAAGCCAGAAGCCTGCCCCTCAGGATAAAGATTCTGGACTAGCAGATAGTCTCCTTTCAGAGACTGGAAATATCTGTCGGTCTGCTGTCTGAACAGTGCACTGGGGTGGTAGCCTTCCTACAACTGTCTCTCTAATTGTTATAATCCCATCAGGCCCAGGAACACAGACTCCCCTGTCCTCCAGAGCCAGCAATCAAGGGGCATCTCCTGGGCAGTATTAGGGTCACAGACTGTATAAACACTTCCCTCTGGGGTTCCCTGGTGACTCAGAGGGTAAAGCATCTGCCTGCAATGTGGGAGACCTGGGTTCGATCCCTGGGTCAGGAAGATCCTCTGGAGAAGGAAATGGCAACCCGCTCCGGTACTCTTGCCTGGAAAATCCCATGGACAGAGAAGCCTGGTAGACTATAGTCCATGGGGTCCCAAAGAGCTGGACACAACTAAGCGACTTCACTTTCTTTCACTTTCACTGGAGATACTGATACTCTGGAGCACTCTAGAGGGACAACTTGAATGTCAGTTCAGTTCAGTCACTCAGTTATGTCTGACTCTTTGCAACCCCATGGACTGCAGCATACCAGGCTTCCCTGTTCATCACCAGTTCTCGGATCTTGCTTGTTTCATGTCTGTCAAGTCGGTGATGCCATCCAACCAGCTCATCCTCGTCCCCTTCTCCTCCTGCCTTCAATTTTTCCAGCATCAGGGTCTTTTCTAATGAGTCAGTTCTTTGCATCAGGTGGCCAGAATATTAGAGTTTCAGCTTAAGCATCAGCCCTTCCAATAATATTCAGGACTGATTTCCTTTAGGATTGACTGGTTTGATCTCCTTGCAGTCCAAGGGACTCTGAAGAATCTTCTTCAACACCACAGTTCAAAAGCATCAATTCTTTGGCGCTCAGCTTTCTTTATAGAAACATGAATGTGGTGCCCACCGATTGTAGTGAGGCAGAGTTGGGGAGTATAAATATGGTACCCACTGGAAAAAGAAAAAGAGAGATTGTGTCCATTGGCTGGAGCAAGGCAGAGGGAGAGTACAAAGATCATGCCCACCAGTCTGTGTCCCCAGGGAACATTTCAGCAGTCTCCTGTATGTGAGAGTTCAATTAGATGCCTATCCATCAGACTATTGTTTTAACATAAGTAGAGTGAGGCTCTTTCACTTTGTTGTCAACTATCTCTGATCTGGGCCCTGGGCAGATGAGTCCTAGCACTCGACCCTCATGATACTGGATGCTTGGGGATGGTGCACTGGGACGACCCAGAGGGAGGAGGGAGGAGGGAGGAGGGTTCAGGATGGGATACACGTGTATACCTGTGGTGGATTCATGTTGATATATGGCAAAACCAATGCAATATTGTAAAGTTAAAAATAAAATAAAATAAAAATAAAAGCCATTTCTGAGTCTTTTGGTTTCAGTGGATGCAAGCCCAGTTTGTTTTCAAAGCTAGATGTTGGGGAGCTCATCTGTCAGGTACAGGTCTTAAAAACTGGGGTGCTGGATGTGGGGTTTAAATCCTTTGCTCCTCAGTGAGAAGCTCTGGGTTTGAATTCCCTCCTGATTCTGGGTTGTGTGCTTGGGGTGGGGTTTATGGTGAGATTGTGTACCAGCCTCTCCTATCCATTTCGGTGTGTTTTTTTTCCTTATTTGCCTGATATGTAGTCATCGTTCAGCTAGCCTCCTTTTTTTTTTTTTCCTTCAAGAGGGAATTATTCTGTATGCAGCTGTAGTCTCCATGTGTCCTTGGGAGGAAGTGAGTTCAGGATCTTCTTATATTGCCATCTTGAACCCATCCTCTTTTTGAAAACATTAAAAAAAAATTGAAACAATTTTGAACTTACAAAAAATGTTGCAGTGACCATTTTTATATGAATTTCTTTCTGGACTTAGAAGTTTCAAGATCATTCAGATATCCCAAGTTTGAAATCCTATCAGTGGGAACACAAATCATGATTATAAATTCTCTTGGGAAACCTTCCCCCAACTCCCTTTTCAGAGCTCATGGTATGATAGAAAATCTTCCTTGTCATCTTGCTGTGCTGAGGATTGACTTTTTCACTGAGGGTACAGAACTTCCTAGATCTTTTTATGGGGAGAGAGCATGAGGAGGGGCTCATAGTTTCTAGTTTCTGCTTGTACCAAGGGCCCAAATTCTTTTCTCCAGATACCATATGAAATTAAAGATTCAAGGACCTTTCTCAACCCCCTTCCCACTCAAGACAGGATCATATTGTGTGCTCACAGCTACAGTGCTCAGTTCTTTCTTTATTTCTGACACTTAAGTATTTCTGTATATTTTTGTAAACTCAAATATGTATTAAAATATTTTTTCCACTTTACTTAGCATTGCTAGCTGTTTGTAACGGAAGAACTTTCGTGTTATCTAGTCTGCCTGTATTAGTTAAGGGTTGACTGTTCAGCTCAAGTTACAGAAACCTGGATACAAAAAATAGGGATTTATTTTTTCACCTAATAAGAAATTCAGAACACAGATTGGCAGCTTTATATGTTTCTATTTTGCTATTCTTAGCATGTAGCTTTCAGCCCCATGTCTCAGGATGGTTCCTGTATATCTAGGCATCATACTAATGGCTGAAGAAAGAAGAAAGGCGAAGTCAAAAGGTACTTGCCAATGGAGTCTACTTTCTCTCTCTCTCTTTTTAAATCAAGAAAATTTCTTTTTCTTAAGCCCCATCTAGTAAACTTTATTTATATCTCTTTGACTAGACATGGATCATTTGATTCCTTGTAAAAGCAATAGAATTTGGTAAATGCAGAGTGCGCTGTTGAAAAATACCCATTTTTAAAAATACAAGGCACATTGTCATGCTGAACAAGGTGGGGGTACTGTTACCAAGGAAAAAGAGGAGAATATTTATAGGACAAGCAACTGTTAATATCTGCCATGCTTCTGTGGGGCAAGAACTAAAGTCTCCCGTTTTCTTTCTGCTACACTGCAACTTTCTCTGTTTTTAGACTATTAAACAGGGCCAGCAACATAACCCTTGTTCAAGAAATAGGAGAAAAGTGCCCAAGGTACTAAAGTAAAATTAAGTTTTCTTTCTGTGATTTCTCAACTTTCATAGTGTTTTTAATGTGCTACTTAATGTCATTCTAAGCAAAGAATAAATAAAATTTTAGATTGTTAGCATGAATTTTACCTTGTATCTTCGTATTGTACAATGGCAGTTTTAAAATGCAAATATAAGAACATTTATCATGCATATAATCATTGAAATTACACAATTTGTAATTCTAAGTGTGGCCATTTCTATTTCATTCTTACTGAAATCATGGAAATGCTGCACAAATCTAACTCAGTTTTTAAAATTCATTTCTTGATTTATGCACATTCTGCTAAGTCACTTAAGTCGTGTCCAACTCTGTGCGACCCCATAGATGGCAGCCCACCAGGCTCTGCCGTCCCTGGGATTCTCTAGGCAAGATCACTGGAGTGGGTTGCCATTTCCTTCTCCAATGCATGAAAGTGAAAAGTGAAAGTGAAGTCACTCAGTCGTGTCCGACTCTTAGCGACCCCATGGACTGCAGCCCACCAGGCTCCTCCTTCCATGGGGTTTTCCAGGCAAGAGTACTGGAGTGGGGTGTCATCACCTTCTCTGACTTCCTTCTTATTCATCATTATAATAAATGTAGTGTTTCTTGAACATTTACCATATGCCAGGCATTGTTTTAGGGCTCCCCAGGTGGCGCTAGTGGTAAAGAAGCCGCCTGCCAATGTAGGAGACTTAAAAGATGTGGATTTGATCCCCTGGAGAAAGAAATGGCAACCCACTCCAGTATTCTTGCCTTGAGAATCCTATGAACAGAGGAGCCTGGTAGGCAATGGTGCATAGGGTCATGGGAAGAGTTGGACACAAAGTACTTTATGTGCATTGTTGCCTTCTTGAAACTTCTCTTCCTGTGGTTTCCATGATATAACACTCCTCTGATTTTCCTTCTCAAGAAGATACTCTTTGGTTTCCTTACTCATCCTCATCTCTTTATCTTTAATAGAGATGAAGTTCCTCAAGACATCATCTTTATTCTTCTATTCTCATTTTATGCTATAGTGATTGCTTCCACTGATATACATCTATATATACACAGATGACTTTCAATTTTCATTTCTTCCAGTAGTATTTAAGCATGTAGTTCTTCAAAAAGATAAGAACTCCTTTTTTTTTGTTAAATGTAACCACAATACCATTATCATATCTAAAACAAAAATAATAATAATTCCTGAATATTGGCAAATGCCTGCTCAGTTGGCAACTTCCCAGTTGTCTCATAAATATCATAAAATTCAGGTTCTAATCATGTTACTCACTTGGACCTCCTCGGTGGTACAGTGATTAAGAATTCACCTGCCAGTGCAGGGGACACAGGTTCAACCCCTTGTTTGGGAAGATTCCACATGTCGCAGAGCAACTGTGTCCATGTGCCACAGCTATTGAAGACTGCGTGCCCTACAGAGCCCACATTCTGCAACTACTGAGCCTGCGTGCTGCAGCTGCTGAAGCCCATGTGCCTAGAGTCTGCACTGTGCAACAAGAGAAGCCACTGCAGTGAGAAGCCTGTGCACCACAAAGAGTAGGCCCCCACTTGCTGAGACTGGAGAAAACCAATGTGCAGCAGCAAAGACCCAGGACAACCAAAAATTAAAAAAAAAAAAAAAATTTTTTTTTAAATTTACTCACTTGATTGCAAGCCTTTAGTGGTTTCTCCGTATTCTTAGAATAAAGAACAAAATACATAACCCGTCCTGCAGATACTGCATGATTTTTCCTGGTTTATCTAGTCAGTCAGATCAATAGAATTGAAGCTCAGTTCAGTTCAGTCACTCAGTTCTGTCCAACTCTTTGGGACCCCATGGACTGCAGCACGCCAGGCTTCCCTGTCCATCACCAGCTCCCGGAGCATGCTCAAATTCAGACGGTGATGCCATCCAACTATCTCATCCTCTGTTGTCCCCTTCCCCTCCTGCCTTCAATCTTTCCAGCATCAGGGTCTTTTCTAATGAGTCAGTTCTTTGCATCAGGTGGCCAAAGTATTGGAGCTTCAGCTTCATCTTCAGTCCTTCCAGTGAATGTTCAGGACTGATTTCCTTTAGGATTGACTGGTTTGATCTCCTTGCAGTCCAAGGGACTCTCAAAAGTCTTCTCCAACACCACAGTTCAAAAGCATCGATTCTATGGCGCACAGCTTTTCTTTATAGTCCAACTCACATCCATACATGACTACTGGAAAAACCATAGAATTGAAGCTGCTGCTAAGTCACTTCAGTCGTGTCTGACTCTATGCGACCCCATAGATGGCAGCCCACCAGGCTCCCCCGTCCCTGGGATTCTCCAGGCAAGAACACTGGAGTGGGTTGCCATTTCCTTCTCCAATGCATGAAAGTGAAAAGTGAAAGTGAAGTCACTCAGTCGTGTCCGAGTCTTCGCGACCCCAGGGACTGCAGCCTACCAGGCTCCTCTGTCTGTGGGATTTTCCGGGCAAGAGTACTGGAGTGGGGTGCCATTGTCTTCTCTGAGAATTGAAGCTAGAAACCTAAAATGTTGTTTCACATCTATTATCTTGAGTTGACATCTAACTGATGTTAATAAGTCAAAAAGAAAAAAGAAATTGGACATTCATGGTGAAATTTTAGTTTTTTGAAGCTTGTTTTGACCAAAATATGAAAGTTCAGAAATAATGATGAGGGAAATGATGCAGACCTGCTCAGCTAAGGTAAAGACTCTAATGGAAAGACCTCAATAAATATCCTGGGCAAGTCTGCCATGTACACTACACAGCAAACTCTCAGGGTTTGGAGAAAATCTAATATAATTTAAATTGTTTTGTTATCCCTGGACAACCTTCACAAGGACAGACTGCCTAGACAGACCTCTTTACTATCAGCTAATTAGTTTACCTCTAAAGATGTGCAAACATGACTTAGTCTTCTGAGGCTGTCTACAGTTTTTTTCTCATAAGTGCAGTTTTTGCCTTTGTTCCTTGATAGCAGTCTAATGACTATCTCCCTATACATGAAAAATTTTGTTTGTAGGTAAATAACTAAGTGTCTCTGAGTTCTTTGATAATAAAAGCTTAGTCATGCTCTCAAATCTATTCTTCCTCCACTCTTTCTCACGTTAATACTTCCACCAGCTCAGTTATTCAAGATGGATATCTGGGGATATTTTCAGTGCTTTCTTGTCCCTTATGCCTGGCTCCTTCCAATATCCAGTTCTTCACCAAGATTTGAATCTGCTTGCACAATACATCTTGATAGCAACCACTATAGTCTGAGCCCAAACCACATATTGTTTGGGCTTTTGAAATATTCTCCTAGTCGGTCCTATTTGCTTTCCCTACATTTATCTCCTTCCATTTCATTTCTCCAGGGAGTCAGAATGTGCTTTTAAAACCATGTATCTTATCACATATCTTTCCCTGTTAAAGTACTTCAGATGGGTTATATTATACCTATGATAAAATGATAAATCCTAAATTCTTAACATGTCCTATTGTTTCACAAGGCCCTGCTTTATCTGGCTCCCACACATACCTCTCTAATCTCATGTGGTACTGTTGTCACAACATTGTTACTTGGCTATCCATCAATACAAAATAAAAAGTTTTTAAAAAGTAAAATAAAATAAGCTATTGGTGTAAAAAATTCTTTATTAATAAGTGTCTGCTGCTTCTGCTGCTAAGTCGCTTCAGTCGTGTCCGACTGTGTGTGACCCCATAGACAACAGCCCACCAGGCTCCCCTGTCCCTGGGATTCTCCAGGCAAGATCACTGGAGTGGGCTGCCATTTCCTTCTCCAATGGACTAGCACATATTAATTGCAGATAATAAACACTCATTTTGAACAAATGAATGAGTGAGATGTTTGGGGAAGCATTTAGATCAGTTCCTGACAGACAGTACTTAAGTTGATTTTACTTTTTCATTTTAAACATTTACATTGTCAGGAATATCCCTGGAGAAGGAAATGGCCACCCACTCCAGTATTCTTGCCTGGAGAATTACGTGAACAGAGGAGCCTGGTAGGCTATAATCCATGGGATTGCAAAGAGTTGACACAACTGAGTGACTATCACTCACATTAGATATTGGTATCTTATTTAATGGAATGCTGTTAGGTTTTTAAAAAACTATGTGTTTTAAATCTTTTAGATGG